>NC_091069.1:159323123-159948123 GCF_032405125.1 Capricornis sumatraensis
GCGAGCATGTGGGATCTTAGTTCCCTGACCAAAGATCAAACCCACGTCCCCTGCATTAGAAGCTGGAAATCTTAACCATTGTATCTCCTAGGACCCCGGGTATTTGTTTTTGAAGAAAAGTGTTTGAGATTCAGTACAGACAAGAAAAGGGCTTCCCCTGTGGCTCAGCAGTAAAAAAAAATCTGCCTGCAAGGCAGGAGACACAGGAGACGAGGATTTAATCCCTGGGTGGAGAAGATCCCCTGAGTAGGGAATGGCAACCCACTCCAGTGTTCTCGCCTGGAGAATCCCATGGACAGAGGAGACTGGCAGGCTACAGTTCATGGCGTCATAAAGAATTGGATACGACTAAAGCAACTGGGCACACACATGCCTAGGTAAGAAAAAGTGAGAGGCCAGAAACTGGAAAGTAACTCAAGACACTTTTTGCCATCGCCCAGGTCGGGGACTTGATGTGACTTGAAATTCAGGCAGCAGTAACATGAGAAACCCATCTCAGTGTTTGCTTTATCAGTTGGTATGAACTTAAGACAGAGAAATCTTAACTCCAAAGTTAGGATGCTGGGAAGCACCCAGAAGTAAGAACACTTGGAGGTCATAGAGATTAAAAAAGACTGTGAGCTTGCTTTGGGACCTGTAGAGTTGTGGTATTGTCAGGACAGTCAGATAGAAATGTCTGACTGTTTGTTAGGGACGCCTTGTTGCTGCCCTGTCACTGCAGCATCTTGTCCTGCCACCATCGGGCTGTCACCATCATGGGCTATCTCTCCAAGGCCCCTGGGAAGACAGCCTCCTGTTAGCTCCACAACGGCATCTCTGCTATCTTGAATGTGACCTTTCTTTTAATTTATACTATCTACCCTTGAATCTCTTGGTGTGTTAGCATCTGTTTTCCACTCTCTAGTGGATGAAAAGAATCATCAGGGGTGAGTGTCCATTTACTCATTTGTTCAATATTCATTCAGTACCTACTTTGTGCCAGTTATTATGCTAGGCACTGGGCATCTAAAAATGAGTAAAACTCCCCTGGTTCTTCTTGTGGTGGGAAAGATGCCAAATGAGGGTGAAGAGAGGAAAGTGCAGGATTCTTCAAACAAAAAGCAGGGATGTCTGAAGAATGCTGAAGGGTTACAAAAAGCTTCTAACAGAAGCAGCAGTTAAGCGACACCCTGAAGAATGCTTGGGGGTGACCCGGGGCAATGCTGCAGGGCTGTCTGGCTCCAAAGTCACCTTGTTTGGTGTGCTCTGTGTGAATGAGAGGAGATGTGCGAGGACGTGGCCCAGAATGAGGGTTGGGAAATGTGCTGGAGGTGGGGGACAGATGAGGGGAGGTACCTCAGAACTGATCAGTATTTAGACACTGACTCATCTTAAAGAAACGCCTAAGGCATTAATAAATATAAACAAGCATAACTGTTTGCTAATTTCTATGAGAAATTAGAGTATGTATCCTTCGCACAGACCAGAGATTGACAGCTTTGAGGTGCTGACTCATGCCAACTAAACTCTCAAGGCATTAATATGTGCAAGTCCGTACTCTGGTTTGTTAATTTTCTATGAGAAACAGAGTCGATCTGTCAAGCGGACCAAAGATTGACAGCTCATCCCTCTCCCTGCATGGGGGCCTCCCTGGGAAGCCCAATTATCCCAGGGTTTCATGGCAAACCTGGAATCAGAGGAAAGAGCAGTTAGTTACACAACCCGAGGACTTCAGGACCTCAGGCTATGTGTCTGATGTGTCCATCTCTTGTCAGGGACGAGCTCAGTGGATTTGTCAGGGGAAAGAGAGGTGGTGAGGGCCCGGCCCACCCTGACCTCTTTGCACCTCTCCACTCCAAAGCTTGTTAACCTTCCCCACTCTGACAGTCTTCCTTGGAATGTGTGAATGTTAACTGTAGCTTGGGAGAAACTGCTTACTGCATCCCTGTGTTCAATCAACTATGCTGTTGATGGTAGTCATTTCATGCCGGGGCACTCCCAGTGTTCAGGTCCTCTGTGTCACCTCTCTGCTGTCTTTCAGTGCACGTGTACAAGCTAATTTGGTATCTTGGGCCATTGTAGTAATTGCTACATGAATGTTTTTAGGGCATGATGAATGCAAATCAACTTTTAACCAAGGTAAAAAGCAAGCAGGCCTTGGGATATACTTTAAGTCCTCTTACCAAGAATAGAACTTACACCTCCTGACTTCTACTCTAGCCCCTCTCCCCGGTGCCTGGTCAGGACTAGTTAAACATGCCTTGCCACTGGGGCAGCTCAGGCCTGACCTACACTGGCTTTTTTTCGATCTGGATACTTCATGCAAAAGGTAGAAGAGTGTCCCCCCCAAAAGAAGTCCACATCCTAATCTCTGAATCTGTGACTATGTACCAAGGGACTGATGTGGTTAAGAATCTTGAGATGGAAGATTGTTGGGGATTATCTGAACCCAATATAATCACAAAGCTTCTTAGAAGAAAAGCAGGGGGGCAGGAGAGTGAGAGAAAGAGTTAAAATGACAGAAGCAAGAGGTCAGAGAAAGAGATTAGAAGATGCTTCTCTGCTGGCTTTTCTGGGAGGGAGGAGACAGAAGCCCCTAGAAGCTGAAGAGAGCGAAACAATGGACTGTGCCCTAGAGCACTTAGAAGAAATGCAACCCTACTCCCATCCTGACACAGGATTTCTAAAAAGGAGAACTCTAAGATGGTAAGTTTGCGTGCTATGACGTCACTAAGCTGGTGGTGTTATAGCCTCGCATTCTGGGAAACAAACTCACTCAGAAGGACAATGCAGATAGTGGAGTGCGGTTTATTACACCGGCGGGCCCAAGGCAGAGTCTCCTCTTAGCCAAGGACCCTGACCAGTTTTTCTGAAAACTTTATATACCCTAAGTGTACGTGCCCAAACCCACCTCCCCAAATTCCCTGAAACTAGTCTGAACAAAGGAAAAGAAAGATACAATCCAAGTTAACCCGTGATGCATATGCCTTAAGCCTAGGTAGTTAACAGTGGACAGTTATCAATAGGCCTGTGGTCATACCCCAGTAAGCATAATAGAATTTATGACTCTATTTGGTTACACAGATAATTAGGGTATTCTTTTAGGCAACAGAGAGTCTAGCTACGAGCCCTGGGGTTCCATCCAGGGGGCCTGGTTTTCCAGTTGGTATGTCGTTTCCATAGATACTGGGCATATAGCTCAAAGTCCACAGTCTGGCCCAAGATGGAGTCCTGCTTTCAAGATGGAGCCTGTTCTGTCTGTTTCCTCCTTCATTCCCCCCTCTTGATACTCTTAACTCATAGTATGAGCATCATTCATAGGGATATATTGCACCCTGACTCTCCGACCTCCAGTTTGGGAGAACGACATCAACCTTTGGGTTGGTTACAAAGTTCATAATACATTGTAAAATAAGGGTCCACAAAGCAGATCTATCAGGGCAACTATAACAATGGTAAATATAGTTTTCCACCAATCACCCTTTACCCAAGATAGGACTGAAGTCCAAAAAGGAAGATTATCATCAGACATAACTTTTACCTGACCTTTCATGTCATTTAGGGTAGCTGATATATAGCCAGATAAATCGGGAATAAATACACAACATTCAACTTTAATTATAGCACAGGTCTGTCTTTGTCCTGAAACTACGGTCTCAAGATGATACCAGCAAGTCCTTGTAGCAGCAGTTGATTGTAGAGCTTCATCTCTGTTTCTTCTTTAAGACGATCTTGGTTTCACGGGGCCCTATGGGGTCCTTCTGTGTAGTCCGCTCGGCGTCCTCCAGGTCTGCGCGGTATGCTCTCCTCACCCTGGTGTGGCGGATCCAGGGGGTGACACCTGCAACTTTAACTGCAGTAGGGCTGATTAGGACAACAGCATATGGACCCTTCCAATGTGGGTGCAAGGAGTCGTGTTTCCAGTCCTTGACCACACCTGATCCCCGGTCACAAATTCGTGAATCTGTTCCCCAAGGGGGAATGGCACCCTTTCTTGTACAAACTTAGTTACCTGATTTATTACCTTACCCAGTTATTCCATCTGCTGTGAAATCTCATCTCCTCTTACTTGAGGCAAATTTGTTGACAGCTGTCTTATTATGGGAGGGGGTCTCCCATATATAATTTTGTATGGAGAAGAGCCATGGGACTGTAGGGTCATCCTGAGTCTGAGCAGAGCTGTCAGAAACAAGTCCACCCAGGAACAGTCAGTCTCTAAGATCTACTTGGAGAGTGTCTCTTTAAGTGTCCGGTTGGTTCCTTCCACCATCCCAGAACTCTGGGGCCTATATACTATATGTAATTTCCACTTGATGTTTAAAGTTTTAGGCTTCCCTGGTGGCTCAGAGGTTAAAGCGTCTGCCTCCAATGCGGGAGACCCGGGTTTGATCCCTGGGTCGGGAAGATCCCCTGGAGAAGGAAATGGCAATCCACTCCAGTATTCTTGCCTGGAGAATCCCATGGACGGAGAAGCCTAGTAGGTTACAGTCCGCGGGGTCGCAGAGTCGGACACGACTGAGCGATTTCACCTTCACCTTCACCTTAAAGTTTTGCTTACTTGTTATACTAAATCAGCTACGAAAGCTGGGCCATGGCCCGATCCGATGCTGGTAGGAAATCCAAATCTGGGAACCATCTCCCTAAGCTGGGCTACTTCTGATGCTCTTTCAGTCCGGGTAGGAAAAGCTTCTACCCATCCCAAGAATGTTCACACTATGACCAGCAGGTAATGGTAGTGTCGGCGAGGTTTCATTTCAGCGAAGTCCACTTCCAGGTGTTCAAAGGGCAGCGTGCCTTTTACCTGAATCCCTGAAGGTTTCTGTCTGTGCCGAGAGGCAGCATTGACCTGGGAGCAGGCAGTGCAGTTCTGAGATTTTGTCCTTTTGACAGATGGAGGGCCTGGATTAGAGCATATAGTTCGGCCTGTTGAGTGGACCAGTGTGATGGCAGAGAGCTACCTTCAACGATGGTTTCTTCCATGACTACTGCATATCCCGACAGTCATTGTCCTTGTTTCACCAGGCTGGTGCCACTGGTGTATAGGACCAAATCTGGGTCCGGGATTGGCTGGTCTCTCAAGTCAGGCCTGCTGGCATATTTCCTTGCAATCATGTGAGGACCCACCTTCTCCCACACGAAAGAGAGTGGCCAGATTCAGAACCCGACAAGGCTCAGTAGTAACATGGGGGTTCTCACATAACAGTCCCTGGTATTGAGTAATCCGGGATGTTGACAGCCATTTTTGGGGGTCCCCTCGCAGGAGAGTGTTGACCTCATGCAGGACTCTTATGAACAAATCTTGGCCCAAAGTCAGCTCGGTTGCCTCCCAGACCAGTAAGGCAACAGCAGCAACTGTCTGTAAGCATCCCAGCCACCCAGTGACAACATTGTCCAGCTGATTAGAGATAAGTCACTGGTCTGTCCCATGTCCCCATAATCTGGGACAACACTCCCATAGCCACCTTGTCCTTTTCAGTGACATAAAGAGTAAATGGCTTAGCAAGGTCTGGCAGGCCCAAGGCGTATGCTGACGTAATTGTACTGGGTTTGAGTTCTATTACCAGTGGGACTTGTTTTGCAAGCCTGGGGCAGGGGGTGTGGGGGTGGGGGTTGTCTTCCACCCAGACCTCAGGGAATTGTTGAGTTAACTCTCTCTCTTGACTGTTTAGCCCATCTGGTTTCCTTGCCGGGAGACTGTAACCTCCATTCATCTTGAGGGGTTACTAAGAGGAAGAGTAAATAGGTGGTTAAGCCCACTTGAACAGTGGGTCTTTTGTGGGGGGAAAGGTCACTTGTGCCCCCAATTTAGACAGCAAGTTTCTGCCTAACAAAGGTACTGGGCATTCAGGGATGTATAAAAACTCATGAGTCACTTGGTGTCCCCCCACCTGACATTTTCAGGGTAGGCTAAAGACACAGAGGCTGCAATTATCACCATCTGAGACCCAGCAGCCTCTGGCTGGGTCTATTGGCATATAAAGTCTATAGGCCTCGCACAGTCTTTTGCAGAACTCAGAGGGTGATTTACTTTCCCTCTGAATCACTTTGGAGGGTTTTGCGATACTCATAGCTTTTTGGGCCCCCCTCTTGAGACCTTGTAAAATAGTCACCTGATATCTCTCCAGGTGGCTCCTCCCTTCCTCTGTGTTACAGTCCCCACTGGGCCTCTCATCAGGGGTGGCTAGTTCTGCCCACCGCTGCGGGTTTGCAGTACCCTCAGGTGTCATTTCTCTTAACTATTTTCTGGCCTCTGTTAGGATCCTGTGTCTTTCCTCAGTGCTGAAAAGGGAGACTAATAGTTGGATTATGTCATCCCATGCAGGACGGTGGGTTTGAAAAATAGTCTCCGTTAGCCTAATCATGGCTTGTGGCTCCCCCAAGTACGGTGGAGCGTGTCTCTGCCAGTTTAATATATCCGTAGAGGAAAATGGCTGGTAATAATAGGCTACAGGGGGCTGATGGTAGTGCCCCATGCGTCGTGAACTGGAGGCTGTTGTAGCTCTCTGAGGGGCATCTGTAGTGGGGTTCTTTCCCCCCGTTCCTTGGCGGAGCGCAGCCTCTGTCTAATTGCTGTGTTTTCTTCCCGTTTCCCATCAGTACTCACCGGGAGAGGTGGATACAATCTAGAAGGTCCAGCTGAGGTGGAATTCTGGGGGCATTGATCAGAGGTCTCCATTGCTGGGATTGGAGCCTGCCGAAAAGGCTGCTCTACGAACTCCGGGAGAGCTGGCGGAAGAGTAGTGGCTGCTGCAGGAACTTCACCTGGCTCTGGATCAGGCATTAAGGCGGCCTCCGGTCCTGGTGGAGCCCTGGGAGGCAGGCGCGCCATTGTCCAGTATGGAGGAGGGGTCAGGTCATCCCTGTCCAAATCCTGTAGAATTTCCTTTTTTATCATCAGTCAATTTTTGTGCCATTTTTTCCCCCTTTCCCTTCTGGATACAGAACCTTGTTCAGTAGGAGGGTCTTGAGCTAACCCTAGCCATGAGTCAATATATGGCTATTGAGCCAGGTGTCCTGGCTCTCCTGTGACTACTGTATAGACTGCTTCCACTATTTGTAAGTTCATGGTGTTCTCTGGAGGCCATCCTACTCCCATAGGGGGCCATTTGACCTCACAGAGTATGTGGAGGCAGTTAGGCTTCATCTTCACCCCATAGTCTCCTCCTAATCCCTTCTTTAAACTTTTAATCCTGCACTCCAATACAGTTGCCTTAGATTCACTTCCCCCCATCTTGCTTACCTTCTCGGACCTTCTTCTACTTTTCCTTTTCGTTCTGTCTACAAAGTTCTCAGCACCCTATGTACTTCTGATATTTCCGCTCAATGACACTTAAATTGCTATTCTGCCTCCTTCCTAATTGGGGTGAGAAGAGCCTTACCTGCCAGATCCCAGAGGGAGAGGGGGATCGGCATGCCTTCACCTGCTGGTCAGCACGGCCAAACCAGAACAGCACGTGGTCCAAGACTGTTTCTCCCTTAACTTTTAAAGTCCATTCTGCCTTGGTGGGCTTGATCAGGTACAGATGAAAATACAGATGGGTTAAATATCCCACGTCCAGGCCATCTCCGGAAAAGCCGATTCCTACTCACTTATGTATCCCCCTCCTTCTAGCCTGACAATTCCGAGGGGGTCAAGAATTTCATAGCAGATGGGACACCTCTTTGGCGAGAGCAGAATATGAGCACATAAAAACCAAGTTTCTTCTCCTAAAAATCCCCTGGCAATTGCTTGGTAATAATTTTCCCCAAGACAGCGTGGACACCACTTCCTAAATGACCTTCACAAATTTCCTTCCTAAACGCTAACACACTCGTCAACCTGTGTACCAAGCAATCGTTGCCACCTGCCAAATCCAGGCTCCTGTGGGTTTGTGCCCCTTCTAATCCCTCCCAGGGAGGTGATCAGGCCCCCTCTTCCACCCTACTGGGTGGGTTCCTCCTCACCTGAGCGCTCAGTTCCTTGCTGCCGTCCACTACCTGCTAACGTGAAAGGTCCAGGCATTGAGAAGCAGAATCCTTCCAGAAGGGCGGGGCGCCTTCCCCCCTCTAGAAGATTCAAGCCACAAGGCCTTGGAATAGTCCCAAATGGGACTTATCTCCTCAAAGTGAGGAATTTCCCAGCCCATGCACCAAATGTTGTAGTCACGTGTTCCGGGAAACAAACTCACTCAGAGGGACAATGCAGATAGTGGAGTGCGGTTTATTACACCGGCGGGCCCAAGGCAGAGTCTCCTCTTAGCCAAGGACCCTGACCAGTTTTTCTGAAAACTTTATATACCCTAAGTGTACGTGCCCAAACCCACCTCCCCAAATTCCCTGAAACTAGTCTGAACAAAGGAAAAGAAAGATACAATCCAAGTTAACCCGTGATGCATATGCCTTAAGCCTAGGTAGTTAACAGTGGACAATTATCAATAGGCCTGTGGTCATACCCCAATAAGCGTAATAGAATTTATGACTCTATTTGGTTACACAGATAATTAGGGTATTCTTTTAGGCAACAGAGAGTCTAGCTACGAGCCCTGGGGTTCCATCCAGGGGGCCTGGTTTTCCAGTTGGTATGTCGTTTCCATAGATACTGGGCATATAGCTCAAAGTCCACAGTCTGGCCCAAGATGGAGTCCTGCTTTCAAGAAGGAGCCTGTTCTGTTTCCTCCTTCAGTGGTAATCTGTTATAGCTGTGATAAGAAAATGATACATTCAGCTTCTCCTGTCTCCAGGACCTATCTAGTCATGTCCACCCTCCTGGGTAGAGCCCCTCACTCTGGAGAGCCTGCTGATGGGAGACAAGACACACAGTGCCTGCGCCGAGTGGGGGTTATCCTTCTCACAAATGGTGCAGCATTTAAAGCTCTGGTTTACTGCCGCCCATGCATAAGTGTTGAGTCCATGCTCTGGGCCAAAAATACAGTTGCCCTGTCACTGCTTGTGCTGTGACACAGCCCTCCTAGGGTGCTGGTGGAGATGCCAGCTTCCTTTGAAGCTAGTCATTCAGATCAGCTCTATGGGAGCCCTCAAGCAAGATGAGAAATAGGTCCAAGATTCTCATCATGAGGCAAGTTTCATATCAAAAATGCACAATCAATTGACTGGAACAGGAAATAATTAATCAGGACATTATAGAGCAGTTAAGTATAATTAATTCAAACAAAAGAATGTGAGTGTGCAGTCTTAGCTACCAGAGTAATTTTATTTCCTTGCAAATTTAGTTCAAGATAAACAAACATCGGAATAATCTTTTCAGGTTTTTCATAACTCATGGGTTATTTCTTCCTTTCTAGTTATCAAAAATATTATTAAATTCACACGCCAATACCTCTAAGTTGATCATACTCTGTAGAAAAAGCTCCATGCTCCTGGTAAATGAGAAATTAACTCTGACATTAGGAACCAGTTTCCATGCGTGTGTGCGTGAGTTTGTATGTGGAGGAGATGGTGCTGAATAAAAGCTGGAGGGAAATTTGATTTCTTATCTAATATCTTAAAATCTAAGCACAAATGCATAAAACATTTATGTTGTGAAAACGCCATCTGAGAAAGTGACTTAATCTCAAGGGTAAACTTATTGATACCGTGTAGGTTTTTCTTTCCTCTTATCTTTTTTTTGGCCCTAGAGCTCAGAGCTCTTATAAGGGAAGAGGTGAAAAATGTAAGGCAATATGAGCTGGCTGCAGCACAGCATTATTGTTCTCCTACCCAGTTTTTTTTTTTCTTTCTTTTTTTGTCATTGTTGGGACATTCAGAAAGCCCATAAGACAGGCCTGTAAGCACGGCTTTATGTAGAGGTGGAAGAATTCATCATGCAGAAAGATTGGAGGGAGTATTTTCTCCCCTTTGTAGCTTCAGAGAGCGCACTGAGCCCTGTTGAGCTAGAAAAATAGAATTGGGTTCATGTGATGGGTGATTACTGTTTGGAAGTGCAGATCCATCACGGTAACAATGGGAGAGGCAGGGCTTCCAGGCAGCTCACAGGCCTGCAGGGCTTCTCTCTCCCTGATAGATCCACTCCCCAGATTAACCTGATCACAAAGTACAGCCAAAGCGCCGTCTGGTCACCTAACGTGGAGCTTGTAATGTGCTATTACGTGACAAATCTAAACAGGTTCTAATTTCTGATTTAATTCACAGTGTAATAATAAATCAGTCAAGCTCCCGAGAACTTTACTCTGATGCCTTTGATCTCTACCTTCCCAGTAGGGGATGGTTTTCGAGATGAAATTTATGACCCATCAACAGGTTTTGAAATAAATTTAGTGTATTGCACATGTGCATGCTAAATTGCTTCAGTCATGTTCCACTCTTTGTGACCCTATGGACTGACTGTAGCCTGCTTCTGTGCCCAGGAAGACTACCATGCCCTTCTCCAGGGGATCTTCCTGACTCAAGGATCGAACTCAAGTCTCTCAGTCTCCTGCATTGTCAAGTGAGTTCTTTACCACTCAGTGCTACCTGGGAAGCCATTAGTGGATTATAATCAGCACTTTTTTAAAACTTTTTTTTAAATTTTACTTTACAGTAATGTATTGGTTTTTTTTTTTAAATAAAAGAATAGAAAAGAAAATATCAAAGTATATCACACAAAGTAAGATGATGGTGTTTAGTTAGATGACATTTAGTTTGAAAGATTAGTTGTGTGCATAACTATATATCTGTATTACAGCATGTACATTCACCTCCACATCTGCATGTTTGTGAAAATCTATTAAACAATGGCCAAAAAAGTTTGAAAGCATTTGCTGACTGTGTTAGACATTTGAATGCCTATTTCACCCACAGAGAGATGCAGGGTAGAGCATCTGCAAGCATATCAAAGCTAGTCTACACTGGGAAAGAGAAAGGGACAGAAAGAACTGATGGTGCAGAGGCACGCTGATAGTGACTGCTCCGGTCTGGGCAGCTGTCCTGGACCCTGTCAAGGTTTCCAGGAGGTCTATTCACCCACCAGACTCTTTACCAGGGTGCCGGGTACCTGTGAGAGCCCCGTTTCCCCTGTTGCTCTGTGTGCACACAGAGTGAGTTTTCAAAGAGCAAATGGGACTTAATATGATTGATTAACTAGGGGAAATGAGCTTACACCCAGTATAAAAGTAGCTTGCTGGGGCAGAGGGAAAGACCTGCTGCTTGAGGTCACCACTCTTCGTGCTGCTCAAAGTAATGGAAATACATAAGAAAAGCTGCCCTGTTGAGCACATAACACGTGGTCCTTGAGCAAGAGCTAGAGGGACTCTCACACTGCATGTTTATGTGTACATTGAAGTATTCTAGCAGCACACATAAAACTATAGCAATGATTATTTTATAGCAATTCCTACAACCCTTGGAGTTCACCCAAGTTCATGTCCATTGAATTGGTGATGCTCTCTGGGAGATGGTGAAGGACAGGAAGGCCTGGCATGCTGCAGTCCATGGGAGTCACAAAAAGCTGGACACGACTTAGCAACTGAACAACAACAATGACGACAGCCCCCATTCCTCCTCTCTCTCTTTTGTAAAAATGCAAGTTTGTATGACTCTTTTTTTGTTAAGGTGAGGTTGCCCAGGTACACAGCTCTGATATCCTTGCAGACAGTTGTCCTGGAGCCCTTGTTATTTGGGCCAAGCCAAGGGAGTCACTCTGACTAGTAACTGACAGGATCTTTGACTCAATAATAACATATCCAATGTCTCAGATTCTTGATTTTTGATGTATATTTTTGGGGGTAGTTCTAGTAAATGAGAAAGTCATCTCAAAAGTAATGATATGACCTAAGCAATTATCATCATAGCTCATGACATCCAAAGATAGAGACAACCAGAGATGATGAACCTCATCATGGAAATACTACAAACCCCAAACTAAGTCTGCACAAACCTCCAACTCTGAACACCACTTTATAAGAAATTGGGGAGAAAAGAAAGCTGATTAAACAACATCACAGGCATGCCACCCACAGAGCCAAACTGTGAGGAATTCAACCAGACAAAAGACCTGGGTTCTTCAACAATAACAACACAACCAACAGAAAAAAAAGTATAAACCTTATTTGGATCTTGGGGAAAATAAACTACCACAAAAGGAAAAGGGAGAGGGACTCTCAGCATTAAAAAATTTGCCTGCAATGCAGAAGATATAGATTCAATCCCTGGCTCTGGAATATCCCCTGGAGTAGCAAATGGCAACCTGCTCCAGTATTCTTGCTTGGGAAATCCTATGGACAGAGGAGCCTAGCAGGCTACAGTCCATGGGGTCACAAAGAGTAGGACACGACTTAGTGACTAAACAACAACAGGGAACTGTAGACACTAAATAGATATGTGATGATATTCAGGAATTGTTAGGAGTGATTTTAGGACGTGTGATGATCCTGTCATCATTGCTTTTTAAAAGCATAAGTCTTGGTTGTTTACAAATATATACAGATACATTTATCAGTGAAATACCCTGACATCTGCGATTTTCTTCAAAATGACCTCGGTCGGTGAGGGAATGGAAGAGGAAACAAAATCATCTGAGTTGAAAATCCTGACACTGGATGATGGGAGTTCACTAGAGTACACTATTTACTTTGGTATACATTTGAAACTTTTTCTAATTAAAAAAAAAGTCAGTGTCTATTTTGTTGAGATATTCATCCTTCTCACAAACATATTGAAATCATACTGCCCAGTATATATTGGGGATATAGAAACAAATTAGTGTTCTGGCTAGACTTATCATCATTTCATATTTCCTATTTCTAAGATACCATTGGTTTTAAAACACACAGTTGTTTTTACTGCAGCTTTTGATATCTCTTGATTTAAGATCAAAGCCCACTTGGAGTTGGGAGGAGAAAAGACATATTGACTTTGAGACACCCAGCTTTCAGACTTCCCAAACTACCTATCTTGGAATCAAGGAAGGATGGTGATTCTTATTTTCTTTCAGTTCTAAGGAAATATTTGGTTGTACAACCTGAAGATTTCCTAAGAGGAAACATTACTGTGTTCAGTGTAACTGTAGGTTTTTGTCCTTTAGGTATTTCCTTCCCCACAGTGTGTCAGAATCCAGCCATGAAGTTGAAATAGGTTAATCTGGTCTTATCAGACATGTCTCAGTCATCTGGAAGAAGATATCAACACAAGGAATAAGTATGGGTACATTCTTTAGAAACTGTGTTTGCAGTTGGTTTAAAACTCTTCCAAGAATTCAAGGTGAATTCAACAGTATGAGACCAAAAAATGTTTCCACAGCACCATCTTTGCAGGCACAGCTGCAGAGAACAGAGGGAGCTTTGAGCCAGAAGGAACTGGGCTGAATCCTGGATGGATTATCAGTTAGCGACTGAGTGACCTTGGATGTGTATCTCACCCTCTCCGAGCCTCACATGCCTCAGGAATAAAATGTCTGGAGAAACTACTGTTGAGTTCTGGAAGTAAATAGAATGACAACATATAGAAGAGCACCTATGCAGTATTAGAAGATAGAAACTCAAGTTCTGACCATTGTCCTGGTCAGGCCCCTGTATACTCTGGATGGAAGATGTTAGCTCAGCCTTCTGACTGGTGCTCACAGGTTAAGTAGTCATTCTGCAAAACCATCATTTGGTGGATTTGTTGCTGAAGAATTCAATTTGGGAGGTATCTTAGCTCAGGCTGCCATAACAAAAATACCCCAGCTGGGTAGTTTAAATAACAAACATCTGCTTCTTATGGTTCTGGATATCCTGTGAAGTCCAAGGTCTGGGATCCAGCAGATTTCCCAGATCTGTTGTCTGGTGAGACCCAGCTTCCTGGTTTGCCGAGGCCTACACTGACCTTCCCCTTTTTTGAAGACACTAATCCCATCATAAGGGCCCCATCCTTGTTATCTAATCTAACTCTAGCCACCTCCCAAGGCACCACCTCCAAATACCATTAAAGGGGGATCAAGGCTTCAACATACAAGTTTAGGGTAGACACGTTCAGTCCATAGGAAGTGAATCGCCTGCTTCCACACTGACTTGGAACTTCAGATGTAAAAGCCTTGGAGCTTTCTTCAGATCTGGCCCATGGTCAACAAACAAGCTCCTCTGTGGCTCCTGTGGCCTCATCCAGGGATGCTGAGGACTGTGTATTTTCTGGGTACCCAGCATAGAGTAGGCACTCATCAGATAGGGACTGAGTAGATGATTACCACTGAGGCAAGGCCACCCAGAGTCCACATTGGGGGCTATAATGTTGCTGCACCCACACCAGTGCTACTGCGTTGCTCTTTTGCTAGGATGTTTATATACCCTCTGTGCATCATGACTGCACGGATTTGGCTTTTGCTCTCAGTTCCATTTCAGAGCTGGGATAAATATTTACTCCCTTCCCAATGCCCTCTAGACTGGGGTCCAGGCAGCACCAAGTAGCCCTACCTAGAAACCTGGGTTAGCTTATGGCCTATCCTTGTCCATGCCTGCTGAGGACTCCAGCCCCTGGCTCTCAGCACTCGGCTTCAGGTGGTGGCAGCTGGCAGTGGGCATCCCATGGGCAGTAGGTCCACAGCATGCAGGCCAGCTGGCTCCTCTCCCGGCACCACCCCATCTGCTCAGTGAGGGTGACACCAGGAGAGGATGGGAGGAGCTGGCCAGCTTACAGCCTTACAATATGCGTATGTTCATGTTGCCTTTGAGCTGGGAGAACAAGGAAGGGCTGGGTTGGAAGGGTACCTCACTGTCCCCAGGGAAAGGGCAAGGAAAAGTTCCCTTCTCAATCCCCTTCTAGACCAGCTGATACTGGGATGCCACACTTGGGGTATGATACCTGTCTGAGCCTAAATTTCCTCCTTTGTGTGAAAGGTGGAGAAAGTCATCAGAGAAAGCCCTGTTATTAGTATCAAGCAAATGAACTATGGATTAATTTCCTAGATTCCTACCTGGCCAAAGGCTGATGGATGAGACTTGTCAAGTTTGCCGCAGATGATGACAAAGCAAAGGCTTAAGATAAGAGGACTCCTGCCAAGGTTAGGTGCTAAGCCCACCCCATCACGACCTTATACACTGCTGGAAGAGGAAGGTCTGGAAGAAAGCTGCAGACTGTCTGCAGATTTCCATCTTCCAGGTTTTCCAGGGAGAGGAGAAGAAATTCACTGTCTTTGTGAGTTAGGCAGGTAGCGGAAATGAATGGAGTATGCTTGGGGTCTGCATAGTAAGCATTAACTACCTCCCCCACTTTCACAACGATGCTTTCTCTACTTGCTGGTAAAACAAGTGGTCCTCTATGTATATGTTTTGTTTTCTCATTTTTCGTGAATTTGTGATCACAGGGAAATTATTCCTCTAGTGCAAACAAATTCTAAACTACATGATCACATTGCACCTTATGGAAACCCAGGAGCTGTGCCACCGAGCCCTTGGTTGGGGGGTGGGCATGGGAACCGGTGTGGCCAGATCTTCTACTGTGTTTATTTAACAAATGCTGGAAATATAGATTTTTTTTAATGGAGAGCCTCCTGTTTTCACAGTTTCCTCTTCTTCTTTTCTTTTAATAGTGCACATGTTGTTTAAATCTTTGTGTACACCTCATAAAACCTATCCGTCTGTGGTCTGTTTGTATCCCACCTTCTGCATGGTACTCTGAATGTTGAAGTGTTGTTGCTAAATTATTCCAAATTTAGCATTCCACGTGCACCTCCTCTTGCAGCTGGGAAGTTGGGAGCTTTGGGAATCCTCACTGACTAAGGGAAGATTGTCTTTGACCTTGACTTGGGCCTCATGTCCTTAGGAGATGTCAGGGGCTGGCATGGGCTGGACAGAGGTACAGTCTCCTTTACACAGCAGAATTTCTTTCCTGGGGTCTTTCTATCACCCTGAGGCATTGGTTCCTTCTGTGGGCCACCTCCTGGCTTCTCGTATGATGGATACTAAAAAAAGGAACACTGCCTTGCTGTTTCCACTGACTTCCTGGCAGAGATGTCAGACCAGTAGTGCTAGGGAGAGCCCTTCAGGCATGGAGGCCAAGCCCCTTACTTTACACATAAGGACGAAGAGATGCAGAAATCTCCCAACACCTCCGCGGGCCCACAGCTTGTGGATAACAGCTGAGGGTTGAATCCCAGGACTCCTGCCTTACTGCCCAGCACTGTTTACTATCTCCTGCTGCGCCTGCCCACACAGGGCACACTTAGCCCTCCCGGCCTTCTTGGGAGGTTGTGGGCATTGCGTGCGTGCAGAGTCGTTTCAGTCGTGTCTGACTCTTGGCCATCCCATGGACTGTAGCCCACCAGGCTCCTCTGTCCATATAATTCTCCAGACAAGAATACTGCAGTGGATTGTCATGCCCTCCTCCAGGGGATCTTCCCAGCCCAGGGATCAACTCTCATCTCGTGTGACTCCTGCACTGCAGGATGATTCTTTACCACTGGGCCATCAGGGAAACCAGATTGGAGCTGCATAAATAGCTAACTTCAGAGCAGAGGCTGGGAATAGTGGGGAAGGCCAAAGGGAAACAGAGGTGGGGAGGAACTTTGAAATACTCTCTCCTGGAAGTGAACAAAATTTTCCTGACATCTCTCCAAAAAAGGCTTCTTGCTTATTTTGTCCCCAGAGTGTGGGAACACCAGTAGGTCTTGCCAGGCAAGTTCAACTTGCAGGCCACCCTGGCAGAGCTGGTCTCCCCAGTTCACAGAGCTGCTCCCCCAGGTCAGCCAAGGAGCTGGGCACTGGCTCTGCAGAGACTCTGGCTCAACCTCCCAAGGTCTCTCCCTCCATCCTTTCAGCTCAGGGGTCTCCACTATCTTGAGATGAAAAACCACACACTTCTGACTCAGGCGAATGATTTGCTTTTTCTGATAGAATGTATCCTGGGAGGGAAAGAGTGGCTTAAAGATTCTGGTCCTGTGATCTCTAATCTGTGATCTGCTGTTTCATCCTAAATGACGTATTCTTTTAAATGAAGACCTTGAACTTTCTATTAAACAACAATCTATTTTTTAAAAAATTGTTTAGAAATGGGGAAATGTGTGAATTTAGTTTTTTTTTCCTTTTCTTGCTTATCATGGGGTTGGGGGAAGTAACATGATTAAACTCTTAGTTATATTCCACTAGACAATTTTATATACATTATCTCAAGTAATCCTCAAAAAATTTCTGGAAGGCATGATACCTATCTAAAAGAAAACATTTTTTTTTCTATGTTACAAATAAAGGGATCACGGCTCAGAGAAAGTGAGAAACTTACTAAATATATAGCCCAGCTTGGAGGATTGTGTCTGTCATTGCAGCTGTATCCTTAGGCCTTTGCATGGTGCCTGGCCGGAAGTGCTCAGTAGAGTTGCCAATAATGTTATTTCCCCTGTGGCAACCGGTGAGCAATGAGACCTTCACGAAAGATGAAAAAAGACCTTGTAGGGTGAAGAAAAGAAAGAGGTTTGCATAATTAATACTGAAATGAGAAATGACTTTGATTTATACCACAGCATCTCTCTTCCAAGGATTTTGAGGTATTTGACAGTTATCTCACTTGTCTCTTCACCAGTCCTGGCAATATTCTTGCCAAGTGAGAGGACATGAAGCACAGAATGATTTAGAAAGGACCACACACAGAGCCCCAGGGCCAGACACAGTTACTTCCTGCTCTGTGTGCATGCCTTCCGGCCCCACTGGAATCTTCAGGGCACCCCCTCTTCAGTACCTCTCCGGAGAGGGACTTCTGCCCCGTATTCCATTCCATCACCTTGGAGATGAACTCAGCAAAGAGGAATAACTCAAATTCCCTTTGGACTCTTAGCAGGTACAGAGAAAACAACTTATAAGAATTGACTGTAGAGAAGTGTTTACCAGCAGTCTCCAAACTTTTTGGCAGCAGGGACCAGTTTTGTGGAAGACAATTTTTCCATGGCCTGGGCGGGGGTGGGGGATTGATCTTTGGAATGATTCAAGCACACTACATTTATTGTGCACTTTGCTTCTGTCATTATTACATCAGGCTCCATCTCAGATTATCTGGCCTTACATCCCAGAGAATGGGAACAACACAGATGAAAAATGACCTCCCAGATCTTCTTCCCAAAATCTGATCTTTAATGCTTTCTGTAAGACCTAAAACATTGCAGGAAATTGAGTTGAACTGAAGCAAAACCTCATGTAAACGCATTGCTGAACATTTCTGTGTTGCTTTTATTATTAGAAAAAAAAAGAACATACTAAAAATTTTATCCATAGCTTTAAGCTTTACTTTTTTAAGTCTGAAATGGTATCTTTTTATCAAAATAACAAAATGAAGGTAATAGAGGAAGGGGCTTTACAGTTGCAATACTATTAGGAGATTTCTGTACCCAAACAGGAAATCTAAAGACCTGTAAACTGGAAGCTGAAGCAAGTTCATTCGAGATTCCTAAGTACGCACTTGCCACTACCTGTCTCAAAAGCTTGTCTGAGACACAGAAGTCTTAATTAAATGCAGATGAAAAGGTGTCCTGAGTTGATTTTCTCGTTTAACATTAGACTTTCTTGAATTAAGCAGCTCAGTAAGAAACGAGACATAATTGAGTCTTGGTTTTAATTAAACATATAGAGATATATTTATTTATTTACTAGTTCCACTAAGATATTGCTGAATTTTCATTTAACGCTGTTGATTTTTTCTTTCCATAGAACAATACTCTTGTTAATCTTGCTTGAATGCAATTAATTGTGCTGTATTTATCTTCCTGGCTTCACCATTAATTCCAGTGTAGAACCAATTATATTCCAGTGTAGAACCAATTATTTATATTTTTCACTGCTCCTAACATCCTCCCTACTGAACATTCATCAATAATGCCGTGACTCACAGTATATTTTTATTTTGGGTGGAAGAAAGTGAGGAATCAGTTTGGAGGAAGAAATGAGAGAGAGGTGTCTATAAAAGACGTTTCATTGGGTAGCATGGATTGGAAATGTCCCTGATGAAGGACACAAGTGCCTACTTTTGGATATAATTATGGTGCTGTGATTGGCTTTCTGCATTACTCTCTCTTTCTTCAGATGCAGATGACAGACTAAGAAAAGACTCCTATAGTTACTGCATCTCTAAACACCCAACAAACATAAACAGTAAAACACCTTAACAGACTGTGACATACTGATTCACTACGCACATCTGGCCAAGTCGGGAGTCAGGAGCTGAAACAACATACGAGGATAGCCCAGATTCTGTCTCTGGGGAAAGTACCTAACAGTCTAAGCATCCAAGGCTTAATAGAAAACCAAGCCTTCAAACGAATTGGGGGCCTTTAATCAAGCACTCTCTGAAGCACGTTTTGTACTCCACTCAAAGGACTGCAGCCAGACAGCCCCACTTGGCTTTTGATTCCCCCTTGAACTGGGCATCATCCGTGGCCATATGAGTAGGCGGAGAAGAAGTAAATAGAAGTCACTTCCAATTCACAGCATGTCTCCAGCTGCCTTTTTTGCTCTCTGCAGACACCCAGGAGCACTGGTAGAGCAGAGACGCTCATCATTTTAGAGAAGAGAGTGAGCTGGTTACATATCGCCTAAGCCTTATTAAAACCCCAGACTGAAATACTTCCACTGGTGAAATAATATTTACCAGGACTCTGTATTTTCAACAAATACCTCCACTCCCATGTATCAATACTTGGATTTAGTCTCTGCTAGTTATTAGCCTCAAGGCAGCTCTGAGTTCTCCCGTGAATCTACAGTGATTTAAGGGTCTGCTCTTAGCACACTTTTAGAGTCTTGAGCATCAGCCTCTGATATGAATGAATAAATGGGTGAGTTGAGTATTGCTGGCAGGCAAAGTGCGTTCTAAAGACCCTCCATATGTTTATGAGGACAAGCTCCTGTCTCCATTCCAGGAAAGGGCGAATCAGATCTTCCGATGCCTTTCTCTTTCTCACTTGCCATCCTCTGGTTTCACTGAGGGAACCAGCATGCATGCGTGCTTGCTAAGTCGCTTCAGTTGTATTCGACTTTTTGCAACCCTATGGACTATAGCCCTCCAGGCTCTGTCCATGGGATTCGGCAGGCAAGTATACTGGAATGGTTGCCATGCTCCTTCTCCAGGGGATCTTGCCAACCCAGGAATCGAACCTGTGGTTCTTACCTCTCCTTCATTGGCAGGCAAGTTCTTTACCACTAGCGCCACCTGGGATGCCCTGAGGGAACCAGAGGGTATACCTAACAAGAACACCGTGTTTGGATGGACCGGGTCTGCAGTGTAGCGGTGCTTGTCGTGTGACTTTATATGCTGAGTCAGTGTATGTTTGATTTGCTTCTTTGGCAGTAACCCAACATAGGTAAGTATGAATTCCAGTATATGTTGTGCTCATCTCTAGACTATCATGCTAAGTTTTTTCCTCCCCGGCCAAAGTTTATTAAGATGGGGAAAAAGAGAAATAGTTGACAGTTCCTGAGCCGGGTACTGTGCTAAATACTTCACGTGCATTATCTTATTTCATCTTCATGTGTAAAAGGGAGACACAGAGGGCCCAAAGAAGTTAGGTTACTTGCACAGGGCCACACAGCTGATGAAGGCACTCTGACTCCGTGCGAACCGCCTCTCCTTTAAGCACCTGCATGGGGAGCCGGCTCTAAGGTTTACTAGGTGATAGGAAGAGATGAAATCTAGAAGTGAAGGCAGCATCTCTACTCCAAAGAAAAAGGAACTGTTGTCAGAAAACACTGCAACCGCTGTGGCCTTCTTTCCAGGATAAGAATAAATTTGCTGAATTCTCCTTTAAGGCACTAATGACTGGGCTGCTGAACTCCACGAGCTATTATTGTTTTCCAGGCTGACACTTGGCTGGTTCTTTCTCTTCTTTACTTTCAGGCTAATAATTAGATCTAAATCCCTGACAGGATTCTAACCACCACCCCAGGGGGTTCTAGATTTCTTTACTATTGCTTGTAAAGATTTCATTTTAAAAAAGCCCTTTGAAGCTATAAGTTACACTCAGCTACAGCTTTTAAAAAAATCTATTATCTATTTGAGTCTTTTGAAGAACACACACTACCGTCTCTCTCCTCACCTTGAGAGATCAAATCTTATTTTTATCTCCAATTTGAAGACCCCAGGAGGACCAGAGAAGGTAGCGTCATCAAATGTCGTTTCTATCAGCACCTGTGTCTTTGAGAGGCTCACTTGGATAGCATCCAGGCTATTGGAATGTTTTAAATATAAATTTCCTACATATATGTGAAAATTATGGTAGTGACTTTGCTCCTCAGGGGGAAAAATATAAAACTGCTTTTTATGTGAACAAATGAATCTCTTGGCCTCATGCGAGCTCACTTTGAGCAAGGTGTTTAGGCTTTACAGTTTACCCAATGCTGCACTGCTCTCCACACCCACACTGATTTGCAACCACACTTGAGTGGTTGTGATCATGGAAAGCAGCTATCTGACCCAAATGGGGGCACTCTAAATCCTTTGAGGAGCAAGAAAAGCCACACAAATATGAAGCTGGCTCAGGTGGGGGATCACGGGCCTCATTAACGTGTGTTAAAGCCACTGAGTGGCCTCTCGGGGGACCCAGTCACTCAGGAAAAATATGTTCTGAAACCATGTTATCACTTTATATTATGACTCCTTTGGAGAATCCCTGGTGCCTTTGAGGAGGGAGACAAACAGCTGGCTGGTCTCTCTTTACTAAGTCTAGTCTATTCACACAGTAAAGTAAATGATTCCAGCCGGAAGGCCCAAGGATGAGATTTGGTAAATATTCCAGCCAAACATTTCAACCAAATGTTTTCCAGGAGATTGCATCAGTGACTTTTTCAGAGGCATAAAATAATATGAGTGTTTAATTTTACCAAACTTATTGCTTTAGAAAAAGCTGAAAAAATGTTTTGTGTAATTTCAAGCACAATGATTTTAAGCCATTAATAAATAAACCACAGACTGTCAATCAGCTTAAAGAATAAAGCTTCTATAATTTTTTTTAACAACTTCCCTTGAATGGGGGTAAGAACAACTGATATTTGTTGATGCTTTCAAATACATCCCTGCACAGGACCCAGAGTAGTATTTTCTATTCCACATAGTGATAGTTGTTAAGCAATAACCCCAGTTGATAGTTAGGCATATAGTTAAAGATATGAGGAGGCATGAGTTCTATTGAATCAAGAATAATAAAACTTAAAAAACCCCAACATATATGCCTACCAATTCAACTGCAAGAATTAAATGACTGTTAACACTGAAATAAAGAAACGTTTCTTGGGGTAACCAAATATATGGATCCTCTAACTTGCAAAGAGGTTTATGAACATTACATTCTAAAAATGTCTGGTGGAGCTGGGGGTGGAGACTCCCTGGAGAGTGAGCAGCATTCCTAGAACGACTTACCTGGGCGGTGCGTCATTCCAGCACAGGGCTTATGTGAGGGCAGTGGGGAAGCTACTGCTACAACTGTTGGAGAAAGAGATGTAGCAGTTTTCAGTGCTCTCTGGTTGCCCTCAGTATGAGTGCGTGAGAGAAAAATTACCCCACAGAATTTACACAATGATTGCTATGTACCCGAAAACTTCACCCATAATGCAACCTAACCACAGCACCCCTAAGATAAACACCTTTTAAATAAAAATGACTCAAAAGGCCTTTACGGACTGGCTTAAAAAGCTTAATTATCATTTATTTAAGAAATTAATAAGTAGAGAGTATATCCAGGGAAGATATAATCCACGTTTTAAACAAATACACTTTAACTCTGAAAACAATTCATTTGTTTAGAATGGAAGTCCACAAGATTTTACATTGTCAGTTTGACCTTGAAGAAAGTAGCAGGCAATTCAAAGAAAATTAGGAAGCAAACGATAGTGGTTCTTCTTTTGGAAGACAAGTCTATGATTAAATAAGGTCATTTTAAGAGGAGGATCTGGGCGCCCAGTACCGTGCATGCTGTTGCAACATCTGTAAGGGAAAAGCAGCAGCAGGTTCATGAATCCGCCAGATTTGCCTGCTATCTGGCCTCCAGATTGACATCGGATGGGTTTTCCGACATATAAATCATTTCTCTCCAAACCAGGCTCTTTACCAAATATTTCTCATCCTCCAAGCTGGGAAGACATACCTGATCTTCCACAAGTGACTATGAACAGAGTTGAAAAGCTGCTGTCTTATCATAAAATGACTAAATAAATAAATGCTGAATAAAAGTGGAGTTCTAATCATTTAATCCACGATCACTTCTATGCAGTCTGCAGTGCTGTCTTTGGCATTAAATAATCAATCCAATTATCCATAACTCAAATACTTCATTTCCCTCTGATTTGATGGATGGGTACTTGACCATGAAACTTAAATATTCAAAATAAACACCAGGGGTCAAGTCCCAGCACAGTCTCACTTCAAACACCCAACTCTGTCAATTGTGTGGAAATCTCTGAGTTACTGGTGAAATCATGTCCTACATGGATGGTGTTACCATAATACATTGTTTTCTAAAGCTGTCAGACTTGAGGCCTTGAGCTGGAAGGGTTGCCACACAAAAACGAAATCCAGTTGCATCCGGAAGCCTACACCTCCGTGGGAGTTTGAAAGAAGTTAAGTGCTGTTCTGTGCTGCACAGAACAGCTTTCTGTACAGGAGGTAGGCTATTAAATGCTTTCTGAACTCCATTAGTTACTCCTGCTGAGTGAAAAAAGTCCTCATAAATGCATAAAAATTAAATTGCCTATGAGGTAAGGAGTGAGATGGTACTTTGCTGCCAAATATTATTTTCCATTCAAATGGTTTACAATCACACATACAATGCAGAATCACAGTACATACCTGCAAGAAACAGGCCTAAAATTTAATGCCATCTTAATTTGGTTAAAATCTTGACTTTGCTTCAGTTTACTCCCGCTCTGTCCCCAACCCCTACCCCGGATGGAGTCCACAACTCCATTCCCTCCAGGCCAGACAGGCATGAGGTTCAGGCTGGCCCAACCTGGGTGTCAGAGATGCTGGGCCCCAGTGATTGAGAGGCCCCTGGCCCAGGCAGAGCTCTGAGCTGCAATCTTGGGTGGATGGGACTATTCAGAAAGGGAGAGACACTCTTTTTTTCTCCCCTCTTCCCTCCCTGAACTCAGGAGAAGGTGGGTATTGGATTGTAGTCAGCCATTCTGCCATCACACACACGCTCTGAAGAAGTCAACAGGGAGACTGAAGCCGAAAGTTGGAGACTCTGATCCTGAGGACACTGCTGGGAGGCCCTCTCCAGCTGGACATGTGAATTTTCAGTTATATGAGCCAATAAATCCCACTTTTCTTAGATTTAGTTTTACTTTCACTTGCAATCCTTGGTGGCTCAGAGGTTAAAGCTTCTGCCTGCAATGCGGGAGACCTGGGTTCCATCCCTGGGTCGGGAAGATCCTCTGGAGAAGGAAATGGCAACCCACCCTAATATTCTTGCCTGGAGAATCCCATGGACAGAGGAGCCTGGTAGGCTACAGTCCCCAGGGTCGCAAAGAGTCAGACACGACAGCGATTTCACTTTCACTTTTCACTTGCAATCAAACTAGACCTAGCAGATAACCAATTAACATGAAGAACCATTTCAATTTGCATTTCAGTCTTTAAGAGGCTGATCTGATTCTACAGATAAGGCGGGACACAGAGGCAGGTAAGTTGGCTTGCTGAGGTCCTCTGCTAGTCCAGAGTATGTATACCCAGGACTAGGAAAAAGAAGTATTTACTCTACCATGGGGAAAACTAATACATTGGACTTACCTGGAACTTTCAATTAAAACTCTGCTCTGATCAAACATTTACTTATTGGATATTGTTATACTTTAAAAAAAGAACTTATAAATTAATATTTTAAGTCATCATTTGCATTTGTACGTCAGATATGGACCTGAAAATACATTGATAAACTAAAATTTCTCAGTAATGCACTTGTAGCCTGCTGAGGCAGCAATAGAAATAAGCTCAACAAAACTAGCTTAAAATGTTTTATTAAGTATATATAATATTACAGGGCAATATTTACAAAGTTATGTTTTTTAAATAAAAAAGTATCTTGGCAAAGATTGCAGATATTCAAAGCTTCAAACAGTGATAAATTGATTTAATACATATAAAAAGAAAACCTTTAACAGTAACACAGCTGTAAAACAACTTTGGTCTTTAAATCACTGCAAAAAATGGCTACTGACAAATAGCACACCTTTAATTGCTATGGAAAAAAGCCCCCAGGAGAGGATCTCACACATAGCAACATCAGAGTTTCCTTTATTTAGAATGGTTAATGGATATTTATACCGTGTGGAATCTAATTCTCAACAATGGCTCTTTGTAAATAATGCTCTGTTTAATAAAAACAAAAATGCTTCCGTCTCTCACCCTGATAACAACATTTAAGATTCCACTGATATTGCCTTACAGAGAAGTTCATTACAGATGCTTTCTTCTTTTCAAAAGGCTAAATTTATGGGAAAGCTGTTCTTAAATATTAAGGAAAGGCTGTCAAAAGCCAAAGGCAGGAAAGCTTCCTGTTCACTGCTCATCTCTGAAAAGTTACCTAGATTATCCCTATTAGCCACAGAAGATGACTTAACAAAGGACCCCAGTGGGTGATGGCAGTTGGTGGCTGAAAACATGACACGTGAAAGACTGTTTCTAAACAGAATCTTCATCAAATTAAACACAATATAATGATAAAGGGTTGCCCAACAATCACTTCTCTAGTTTCCAATAACAGGTAAAAAAGGGGTGTGCCATTCCATACATACAGCACAGATGTCTGTTTTTGAATACCCATGTTAGGACAAAAGAAATCTAGGTGATACAGAGCTTAATTCTTATTAACGAGAAGGAAGCATAAATTCACAACTTTTCCAGCTTTATTATAACTCAAATCACAATTTGGTTGGTCACTTACTAAAATAACTACAACATCCTGAAAAGAACAATACTCTCAAGTATGGGATAATCCTATTATTTTCATTCTGACATTCTCAGAAAATTAACAGATTGGACCTAGGGTTTCCAGGTGAAAAAACTATCACCTTTGAAGGTTTTCAGAGCATGTGAAATTTGTCTAAAAAGAAAAATCTCTGGCTCACTCTATTAACAATATGGGGAAACTGAAATACAGCCTACTCAATCTTCAGATTTACAGAGTGAGCCTCTAATGTATGCAAACACTGCAGGAAGAGAAAGGAAGGGGGAAAACGGCTCTTGCTTTATGGTGGAATTTTTAAAACTGAATGAGAGGAGCAAGACAAAAACCCAGTGGAGCTAAGCAGAGACACACAAAGTACTAGGAAATGTAAGTAAGAGATGAGAGGCAGCGAGATAGGCACAGACCGCAAAGGAGAGCCAGAAGGGGCAGAAGGGTGGGAAGATAATGTTTTGAAGGAGAGAGAATTTGATTTGTTGCCAAAATGACAAATGTTGTCACTCTGAGAACATACAGTAAATTAAACTGAAGTCGATGGCAAAAATTGGGATCACTGATTAAAAAAGCATATTATGGGGGTAACAGATAATACTGATACTCAAAACAGCTGAGAACTTTAATTTGGTGTGACAGATAACTTACTGTCATTAGAAGTCTAATTTAAAGAGAATGAACTGGCCCAATGATGCCCAAGTAAGAGGGCGCCTGCTGCTGTGGTCCCTCTTCCAGAGAAGCTGACAAGTAACAGCAAGGGTAACAGTAACATTGGCCTTTCTCCTGCCACCTCTGTGTGCTGTCTAGGGCAGGGACTGCCTCCAAAGACAGGTAGTGTTAAAGAGAACACAAAGGACGGATAAGTCCCAAGATTAAGCCCCAAATAAATGAGAGCTGACTACATATTAAAAGGTACAACTCTGGTTCATTAAAAAGTTTATTATAAGATTTCATATAGAGAACAGGAGTTTGGATGTTTTTCAAGTCCATCTGCTTTTTTCCTCCTTTCATCAGAATTGATTTCTAAATTAACAAACTATATTAGTAAAATACAAATGTTTTCCGAAGGAAGAAGAGCAGTGGAAGCCATCAAATTTGTATAAAGGAATACAGCTCCCTCTACATGTTAATACTTTGGACAGGAACACAATTAGGGAAGAACATTTATTTTTCTTTTTTTCAAAAAGAACTGTTTTCATAGTATGTTCACTTTTCTAAGAGGCATCAGCAGGTTATAAATTTTGGTTTGCCATGGGCAAACCACTTGGTCCCAACGTAAAATATGACAAGTAATTTGGCATAAACGAGGTACATGGGAACATTCAGTGGACTAAGCAATAACTATTAATAATGCAACTACAAATAGCAATGTCTTCTTACACAAACAGGAAGAAAAACCAGTATTTTTAGAGGGCACTGGTGAGCAGTCAAAAAGCTTGGCAAATTACCTAGAACTTTTTAAACATTTTAAGTGATCGATTATTCACATCAAATAGAAGTCCACCCAATAAAGATCTTTGTTTTTAAATGTTCTCACTAGAAGCATGAAATTAACATTTGCTCTCCCATCGGTACCTCACCTTTGTGCATACAGAAGAGGTACGTGCCTATCTTATACATGTGCACACACAAACACACACCCGCAAGGGAAGAAAATCTAATAATCTAAAAGTACTCCAGGCGATCACGACTGTCAGAATGTTAATCTTCTTCTAATGGGGGGTAGGAAACGTTGGGGGGGGGGTTGTTTTACTTTTCAATCTTAGGGTAAAGTGAATATGAGGCAGGACTACAGGAGGAGATGATGAGTGTTTATCATGCAACACAGATACAACAGTAATAAAACCACCCGTTCAGGGCTGGCCTGTTGGCCTGACGGTGACACACATTATGTTGCCATGCAGGAGACTCATAGTTCAAATCTCAATCTTGGTTTTTCATGCCCCAGATCAGAAAAGAAGCGAAGAAACACTGTAGATTGTGCCTTCAAATCCAAGGAAGGGAATACATATGTTACAACCATCGCTATTTCTGCTGAAAAGTGTGAACATAGTTCTTTGAGAATAAGTCTGGCTCCTTTCTGAAGTGATGCTACTGTGTCACTGGACCATGTTCAAAGAGGAGAAAAAGTGCTACATCTCGTACAGCAGAAGCAAATAACAGGAGGACAAGACAGCATGTAAAGGGTCATGTGAGAAAAAGGAAGAAAACATCCATCAACAAAATTACCCTCAATCTGGAAAGGGTCTGGTACACTGTATGTTGAGGGGATAACGTGTGAGTGGCAACCCCCAAGAATGAAGACCATGATCCTCAGCAGTATCACACCCCATGTAGGCAGTCAACAAGATGTTCCTAAATGAATTTCTAGTCTGTACTTAACATTATGCCCCTGACCCAGAAGAGGCAGACATTATTCAGTTAACACCATAACAGCCAAAGTGGCTGTGCCAAAGTTCGCTAAGGTTTGATGGAAGCCTCTGTTTTCATAGATAGCTCTGGGTAACCAGGGTAGTGCCAGGAAATTTTCACCTTGAACCAATTTAAGTTGGTGACCTAGAGTTAAGAGGCCCCAGGATCTGGAAGGCATCATTCTTGGAAGTTGCCAACTCTACTTTTGCCCCTAATTGAATAAAAATAACAACAAAAACCTGGATTATCAATTGGGCACACAACACAGATCATAATTCATTTATTAATTAAATTTAAAAATGCTTTGAATAAAAACTTAACTGTAACAATCATTTAAAAGTCAATTATTTACTTTCTCCCATAGATGGAAACCAGTTACTGTTCTTGTTTTCTTCTCCAGGACAATGAATCAAGGCCATGGTGCTTAAACACAAGTGTATTTCTTTCATGCCATACTACTCTCCAAATCAGAGTCCATCACTCCACTTCAGTTACTCTGGAAAATTGAAAAATGGATATATAATTGCTATGCATGTCTATTTTCTATGCCTTAACAAGTTGATATATTTTAAAAACTGAAAATTGTTTCAGATATATGGTATCTAAAACTAAAGAAAAATTATTTAATCTTAGATTTCCCAAGTTCACAGACATAAACTAGACAATCCATTAGCCTTTTTAGCTGCAGTAAGCAAAAGGCCAATGCCAAATGGAAATGTAAATCAACAAAATCTGATAATCTCCGTTTGCTGGGTTAGCTGAGAAGTCAAGAGATGTTGATTTTTCCAAAGTAAAAGACATTGATCCTAGAATAATATGCTATCACTTTCATTTTAGATTGACACCATTCATTTAATGTAAGAAAATGAAATTGAGATCAGGTGTTAAGTGAAAGAGGAAATGGGACTGTGGTCCCAAGAGGGCACCCGGTACCTCACTTACCAAAAAGGCAGATACACATGGGCCTTGTGACCTGTCAGTAGGAAGAGCCCACCACCCAGACATTTGGAAAAAACCCAACAAATTCTGAACAGCTAAAATTAGCAAAATTAAGGGAATTTCAAAGGTTGGTATAGTTATCATGTGCTGTGAAAATACAAAATCTGCTGTCTCTACAATGGTGCCCAAAAAGTAATATCTTAAGGGGAATTAATAACGGAAGAGGCACTCAAGGCTCTTCTGGTTTTCTGAAAATGGAGAAGAGTTTAGTTTCTTCATACAACTACAGAAGAATGACACCACAGTAGGAAAAGGAGAAAAACAATGAAATTTAAAAAAACAAAAACAAAAAACCAACAACAGAACACGAGAATGCAAACACAGACAAACCATGCCACACTTTCAGGTATCAGTTCTTTTTAAAATGTCATTTAATGTTTTCCTTCTGATCCTGTTATTTTTAGGAGTGCAGTGGTTAGCAGAGCATGCATTTTTCGTAATAAAGGCTGTGACACAAATTTGCAAAGGGGGCATCATTCTGTGACTGCTTACTGAACACAGTCCAGGCACTGTTTTAAACTTAGCTCACCAAACACAACTGGTGTGTTTTTAATCTTATGCAAAAATTAATTGCACTCAGGGGAATATAGCCTCTTGAGTTAAATGCTGCATTTTGCTGTAGAGGTGAGCACATATGTCACAGACGTTAGAACAATAAACTGAAAGCAGACTATTTACATGATCAAGGAATGATTATAAATATCAAAGGTATGAAGAAAGTTTCGATAAAATGAAAACAATTATTCAAATGTTAACAGAACTCAAATATCAGAATATGCTAAGGTAAAATTAAAACGAATGCTTACAGAACTCAATATCTCATACTTAATTAGCTTTAAGAACTAATAAATATAGGTCTTTGAAACAGTCATTAAAAATTAAAAATTATTAGCCCAGAGTCCCCCCTTCAAAAAGCTGGAGTAACTAAACATGTCTTTTTCAATACTCTCCCAAAAGGTTAGAATCCAATCCTTGCTTTAAAAAGCTGAGATATTAAGTCTCCATGAGCCAAATGCAACAAAATCACCAAACATGAGCACAGAAGAAACCCTGTCAAGACGATAAAGATTTGTGCCAAATTATCTAAGCGTCTTACAAAGAGCATTTAAAGGTTCAGTCATCAGACACTGCATCTGAAAAATGTTTGTTTATTTTTTAAAGCAGTTATTTTTCTTTGTTATGAGCAATTTGACTGGAAAGTCTGATTAGTGATACCCTACAGCTTTTATATTATTAGTTTTGCAACTTGTAACAGAGTAAGTAAGTTTTATAAACTAAGAAATGTAGGCCTTTATGATTTGACAGTGTCCCTTAAAAGAAAAAAAAAACCCACACTTTCAAGAAGCAATTTTACTTCTTTTCAATGTCCATATTTTAACCAAGCTATAATTGCAGGTGCATTTTATACTTACCATCATTCATCATCCCTTTTGATTCTTTAAATGCTAAGAATTAGTAATAAGCCAAGCAGTTAGTAAGATTCCACAATTAGAAATCATTTCTAGACAAACAAATATGCGGTAATATCATGCCCAGTTAATTTTAAGATTACTATTTAGTTATAAAAGCCTTCTTGTGGGTCATACCCACAGGCTCCACAAAGGACACAAAGTCGTTGGGAATACAGATCTAGATTTGGGGAGAAGTGAGATACTTCGGTCTCACTCCATGATGACAGTCTATATCTGAAATTTATAATTAAAAATTGAAACTAACTGAGATCCTTCTCTACTGGGGGTGTTACATTTCATCTTGGCCAATTAAAAAGGCAAGAGAGTCCCCCCACCCAAAATCACTTGGCTCGAGAGACACAGAACAGTGCATTTTTCTCTCAGAGGTGACACTACAAAAGCAATACTCTTAATTCTTGATGAATAATCAAGAAAAGAGAGGTTAGGCAATTAAAAAAAAGAAAAGAAACTAGATTCTTCTCAAGGCACAGAGAGCATTCTAACTGCTTTGGGGCCTAATTCAATTTATGATGATCTGGTAACGGATCAAGAAGAACATATAAATTTGTAACAACCACATACCATTAAGAGGTTCCTCTACAGCTTTCTGGAAAATATTTAAAATATATTTACATAAAATAGAATTTATTTCATGTTCTTTCATACTATAATTTATATATGCTAACATTTAAACTGTATATAAACAGTGAATCCTACAGCCAAAAGACAAAGTAAGGCAATAAAGGTTAGGAAGACAAAGCTTGCCAAATTTAGCTAATAGTTTGATAATGACAGAATCATTCTCTTAATAGTTTCTGTGCAGAACTTCCCACCCTACCCTACCTCTCTCTGTTCAAGAAATCCTAACTATAGAACACAAACACAGATAGCAACATAATAAGCAATACAGTTAAGCCAGATATGAGAGCAATCATTTTCAAGTCATGCAAACTGAACTTGGTAACAGGAAAGAGAAGCGTTAGGATTGATGGGTCTAATGGCCGAATTATCTTTAACAGAGGCACTTTTAAAACTTCTAGCTGTTTGGGACCTGTGTAGCTATGGTATCAATCTTTTTAGAATGAACACGTGGGGTAACGTGCACCCCCACTTGCCTCACCTCTCCGGAAAGTCTGTGGAGGCTTATCAGCTTTACGGGCATGTGTAATCACCCCTTCCTGCCACAGACAGGACAGTCTCGCGTTTGGCATCCCAGACAGAGCTATTACTAATCCTTAATCCTTTTGAGGAAGATGAATACAATATGGCCCTTTCAGATCTTATTTCCATAAAGTAGTTCCTGTCCCTGTCACCATGATGAAAAAACGGCTTTTTTCATCCCCCACCATTATCCCTTTCAGTTTACCTCCTCAATTGCTTCTTTTCTTGGAATTTTCTCAGGTAGCTTATGATACAGAAAAACTACAGTGCAATTTGGAGGAAGAAAAACGCTTATAAAATGGGGGAAAGAGGGAAATGAATCAATTCAGAACAGCTGTTTTTTGGCCATAGTTCCATTTATTTTATAGATTATTGTTTTTAATGAAATCAATTTAATATGAACTTCTCTCCTCATTTTTAAGCCTGAAATATCATTCTGTATATGCACTTCAAATGTGTCTGACAGGTGAGGCAATATATTGGAATCAGATTCTTTCAGCAGATAATGACCATTATTCTTACATACAAACTTTCCAGTTCTGGGCATGAGAAAACAGCACAATCTTAAGGAATCGTTTATTCTAACCCATTGCTAGTAAATGACCAAGTTTTAAAATAGATTGGATCTATCCATGCAAAGGTCATAAAGTGACTTCATACGTGTGTGCTAAGCTGCTTCAGTTGTGTCTGACTATTTGCGACCCTGTGGACTGCAGCCTGCCAGGCTCCTCTGTCCATAGGATTCTCCAGACAAGAATACTAGAGTGGCTTGTCATGCCCCCTTCCAGGGGATCTTCCTGACCCAGGGATCAAACCCACGTCTCTTATGTCTCGTTCATTGGCAGGTGGGTTCTTTACCACCAGTGCCAACTGGGAAACCCTGAAATAACTTCAGTGTTCTCTTAATTTGATGTCTTGGTGAACAGTGAGCAATGGGGTTCAATATCTCAATTACCATTCTTCAGACTAAACCATCAAGTATCATACCCAATTCATTTAAGAAATTTTAACTTACCTTAGGAGGTTGTATAGTCCTGTGATTGGAAGCTGATCACATTAAAAAATAAGAATATTAATTTAATAAATGAAAGCAATTAAGGCAATATTATGTTTAATTTTAAGATAAAACATTTAGGGCTAAAACTAAACATGTCAGAAACTCCACTGAAAGAGTTTGGCTTTGATAGACTAAAGGTACAGAACACTCAATCATATACACTGACAGAAAAAAATGATGCAAATAATCCACCCCAATCAAATAATAAACACATACACACTCTCATTTGTACATGCCATATGTCCCTCAAAATCAGTCACTTGTTATACTTTGTGGTGGAAAAACAGTCATCTACTCACCCCTGCTGTAGGCTTTACACCCCTCCCTACTCAACCCAGCTGGAATGTGGAATTGCCCACCCTTAGCTCACTGCTGTTGTTCCTGCAGCCCGTCCTCTTTTTTTTTCTTCTTCCCTCTTTCCAGTTTTCAAAGCTCCAGCTAGCTAATAAACTAAAGAAAATATCAGATCCCTCTGAGTTTAGAGAATTATTTGAGGCCAGCTAGTTTTAGTTACAATCAAGCCCTTCTCTGTCTGTATTCCTCCCTAGCTTTTCAAGTTACCCTTCACTGCCTCTCAGTGGATTGGTTAATGAAGATGAAGAAATGAGGGGATGAAGAAAGTGACACAAGAATGGCTCTAGTTGCACAGGGAAGAAGAGAAATGCTCCTTATAAAAACCAAGTAAGAAGGTCCAGGAGCAGCTAAAACTGGTCTTAAATACAGAATCAGAGTCCTACAGATACAAAAGCATCAAGGGGCAACACCCTGCGGGTCATTCTGTAGGAAGAGGATGCTACTGGATGGTCAATTCCACTGATCTCTGGACTGGATGATGGCACTGATTTATTTATGAGAAGAATGAGGCAGGCCACTAGAACTGCTCTGGTCTTCTGTGCTCAGTATTTCCTACCACTTCTCCATGCCTTCTCTATCAAGCTTCCAAAGCTGATGGGAAATGGGGGTAAGACCTGAGCCAAGGGAAGCCAACCTACAGACAAGTCAGAAGCTTGGTAAGACTTGTTCCAAAAGGGAAAATGGTAACTGACTGGCCTGAAAAGTTTATTTCCCACTGGAACCTGGAGAGGGGAAGAAAGAAGAAGAGAAAGCTGGTGAAGGGAAAGAAAGGTGAAAAGGAGACAGAAAGTAAGCAAGGAGAAGCTCAAAGCTCAGAGCCAAAGGTAAGAATACAGACCAGTGAGAAGATATGAATAGGATTAAAAAAAAAAAAAAACCATTAAGGAGAGGATGAGCTATCTGGCTAGCAGGTAAAGAACCAAAGAGAGAGAGAGAGAGAAAGTAAGTACACTGGCAGAGGGCATCTGCTAACTCTTGCTACTGAGAGGGCAAATCATGACTCAGACTTCAGAGATGTGTTGGATTCTTCCAATTCCTAAAGCACTTAGTTGTTCCACTCTCTGGGAGGATCAGTTATGTATCTGCTTTCACGCAATTCCGATCTCTGTTAGTGCCATGTGTGGTTTTAAAGTAAATCTCCTTTACTGGAGGCATTTGAAAGTGGTTTGGTCCTTGAGACCAAACAAGAAGAAATGTCTTTTTAAAGTACTATGGAATAAAATGTGTTGGGAATATGGGTAATCACAATTAGCAACCTCTGAAATAAACCAAGCAGAGTTATAGAACTTTATTTGGGACAATCATGGTAGTTATATGTATATACAACTTGCTTCAGCTAAACCATGCCCCATGTCCATGTTCTATCTAGGAAAAGAGAACTTAGCAGCCATGTAATGTGAAGGGTCAGAGGTAAGATTTTAAAGCTATATTTTTGACCTCATAAATTGTTAGAATTAGTATTAAGAACTGCCAAGCAACTCTTTCAATAGTCTTAAAAAAGTGTGAAGAAGTTTCCGAGTTCTAATTCGCAGGTCCAAGGAGCATCATATTTGGCTAGCCCATTCTGAAACAAAGAGCTCTATAAAGAACATTGATCCAAAGGGCACCAGTCAGCTGTGACCCCTCTAATATAAGACCAAACAATGCAGAAGTGAATTTAGCTTGAGTTAATCCTCTCTAATAGGCATATGACCTATGTGACTAAAGAATGATTGTGATATGTGAGTGTGGGTGTGTGTATAAATCACAAGCCTTAAGCATTTCATGTAAGCTCACTTGCAAAGCTTCTGCTCTACCAAAAACACTTGATACAAGGAGTAAATATATTTCCAGGTTTTGAATTTTCAGGGACAACTTTATCTTTTGATACCAGATTCACCTCTCCCCAACAATGGGCAAGAAAATTTCACTGAATTTTACATATCTAGTCTGTGTCTTTCTAAAATATGTGAGATGAGATGTGGTCAATGTGGTTCCTGACTGTTAGGAGGCTGATTTGTATCAAAACATTACTATATTCCCTTATACAGAATTAAATAGTAATAGCTTAAGAAAATTAACAAGTAATGACCCTTATGAAGAATGAACATAAGCACCCTACATAGGTAACACACCCAACTTCACTGCTGAGTTTAGTTAGTTCTTTTTAATCTTCTATATTTTCTCATATTGTTATTGTTCTCAACCCTTGATTTCATTTTATGAAACAAATGTTTCAGTAAACAAACTCCAACACAGTTAAAAAATAACATAGAAAATGAAATTTAAAATCCTACTCTTTAAATAATATTTAAGGCTACAAATTTAAATTGGGAAATAATGAAAATAACGAAAGTTAAATCTCTCACAGGGACATAAACAGCTTGGATTTAAAAGTCAAGACACATTCTTTAGACTTTTCCAAAATAGACCATCAGCAACAAGTAAAAGTTACACTGAAAGCATTTACAGTTTTACTTCCTAATACAAATGCTCAAATTTGTAACCTTAAATGTTATATATACTCATATTTACATATTCAGTTATATATGAAAAATACATCAACTTTTCTAGTCTACCACATTATCTAAAGAGCTACTTCCCTGTACCTTTTCTCTTCTTGTCCTTCAACTGACCAAAGGCATTTCTCTGAACTCTGGTATCAGACAAGTTGATTTGAAAAGTTAATTTAGAAAAGTCTCAAAATGTAAATAAAACCTAACTTAATTCTTCACTTACATATACTTATAAAACTACCATAAAGAAAAAACCGTTTGAGGAACTTGCTAGGAATTCAGTTTCACTTTGAATTTAATGTGAGAATAATACGTTTGTAATGATAATGGTTTCACAGGCTTCTCAGGGGTGTAGTGGTGGAAAAGGGGAGAGAGCAACGTCAAGGGGGCAGCAGCTAGAAGATGCCTGTTCCCATTGAGTCAGTATCTCCAGACCTGCTGGTCGTCAGACAGGGAAGGCAAGAGGGAGCATGGGAATAAAAGGGAGGGAAATCCAGATAATGAGGGGGGAAAAAAAGAACAAAGAGCTGACCACCAGTCAAAGATACCTAATACTACATCAGCTGCATGGGTACTGCAGGTCACATACTGTTCTCAAGTATTAATAGGGAGCAACATCATTAGCAGAGTCATCTTCAAGAACCAGACAAATGGTGATTAAAAAGTCAAACCCAGGTCTCAGGGACTGAACCCAGGTCTTCCACCTTGTAGGGAGACACTTTATGGGACACCAGGGAAGCTTAAAGGGAGCTAATATAAACCAGGGACTTCCCTAATGGCTCAGTGGTAAAGCACCCGCCTGCCAATGCAGGAGACACAGGTTCGATCCCTGGGTCAGGAAGATCCCCTGGAAAAGGAAATGACAACCCACACCAATATTCTTGCCTGGAGAATGCCCATGGACAGAGGAACCTAGAGGACTACAGTCCACAAGGTCACAAAGAGTTGGACACAACTTAGCAAGTTAGCACAAGGCACAGCACAAATGATTTCAAATTAATTATTTAAAAAATACAGTGGCATTTGCTGTATTTTCTCATTTTTGGAATTACTCATGCACTTCTTTTGTCCTAGACAGTAAGAATCAGCCAAAAGCATTATCCACATTATATATTTGAAATTCCTCGCATAGGCTAACAAAAATAAGGCTGACTTACCAACACATTTCATATAAACTAATCCAAGTAATTCTGCTAGAGCTATAATACCCAAACCTGAAATCAGAAGAGGACCATGCACTGGGATACATTCTGTAAAGACAAATGAAGTTCTATATTAGAAATTCATATGAAATGATTGATTTTTTAAAAGAACTAGCAATGACAGTAATAATATTGAGTTTTAAGAAATTGTCCTTTTATCAAGAAACAAAAATTATCTACATTTGTTCATCACTATTAAGTCAGTCAATGAAATGACTTCAAATTATTAAAAGAAAAAATCCTTTGTCTGTATAGTATGTACCTTATCACATCAAGACTAATGGGAAATAGTGTGTAAAGCCTAAGGCCCCAACCCACTGGATGGAGCCTACTTATTTTAAAAGCTCTCTCACAGATATAGGCAGAGCAGTCTGGCTGCTGAAAGAATCAACCCACAAGCCATATACAGCCAGTATACTCATAGTAATGTGGAAAGCACTATCCTCAGTGCGGGGAGCACATGACACTAAACGCCGGCAAGGATGTAGAGCAACAGGAACTTTCATCCATTGCTGGTGGTAATGCAAAATGGTATAGCCACCTTGGAAGACAGTGTGGCAGTTTGCTGAAAAACTAAATATGTTCTTAACATACAACACAACCACTGCACTCCATTGGAGTTGAAACTTGTGTCCACACAAAGACCTGCACATGGATGTTTAGAGCAACTTTATTCTTAATTGCCGCAATCAAGATGTCCTTCAATAAGTGAATGGATAAACAAACTGTAGTATATAATACAATGGAATGTTATTCAGTGCTAAAAAGAAATGAGCTATCAAGCCACAAAAAGAGAAATCTTAAATGAATATTACTAAGTAAAAGAAGATAATTTGAAAAGGCAACATACTATGGACACATTAAAAACACTGGTGGCTGCTGGGGTAATTAGGGAGAGGGAAGATAAACAGGCAGAAGAGAGGATTTTTAGGGCAGTGAAACTGAACTGAATGATATCATATCTCTGACTATGATCCATATCATTATACATGTATCAAAATCATAGCATATACAACACTAAGAATGAACCCTCATGTAAATTATGCACTTGGGGTGATACTATGTCAATGTTGGTTCAATGACTATAATGCATTTACCACTCTGGCGGGGGATGTTGATAGTGGAAGAGGTATATGGGAACTCAGTACGTTTTACTCAAGCTTGCTGTGAACCGGAAACTGCTCTAAAAAAAATGAAGTCTACAAAATAAAAGCAAGAAGAAAAAGAAAGAGAACCCTACTAAGACAAGGCAAGACTAGAGAAGGCTGAGACTCTTACCTGAGACACAGAGGCTGAATCCAACCACAGAGAGCACATAGCCCAGTATCTGAAGGATCAGTATGCTGATGGTATAGGAGGACATCCCCATAGCTGGACGGAGGAAAAGTGTGTTGAGGGCATTTAAAAAGCAGTCAGTCCTGCTTGTATTTTGTGCAATCAAGAAAAACAGCCTATGACCAAAGACTGCCTCTGGAGTTCTTGTCAGACGGTAAATTCTTTCCCAGTGACCTATCTTCTATGTCTAGATCTGTAATTTTATGACAAATCAATACTTTTCCAATTGTAGGCCAGAGATAGGCTCTAAGGCTGAGAGTCACATGGGTAACTAAAAAAAATAGATTCTAATATTAACAAAAATGTTAGTGATTTACTCCTAACATGCAGTTAAAATGACACCAATTACAGGTTGGATATCTACATGTTAAGATTTGCATAACTAAAAAAAAAGCTACTCTTACTTATTTATAATTCTATTTTGTAGAACTAGCTAAAACCTGAAATAAAAATATGATGATAATCATTAGGAAATTATATAGCATAACTTTAAAAATATACTGATATCAAATATACATAAAAATAATTTTTTACAAGATAACTGAATGCCTTGAAAACCCAAGCCAACTTTAAAATAATTCCATATGGGTAAAATATCACTAAGAATAGCCTGGGAAATCTGTTAATAAAGCAACTTCTATTGAGTAGTTAAAAAAAATACAAGAATATTTTAACCAAAAATGCTGTTCTTTAAATGAAAAAGGAGAGCAAAATCATTACATCACAACAAATACTCACCTATCATAAATACACAGTAATGAAGTAATATTAATATTACTGTAGGAAGTACAATTAAACCAAGTCCCGAAGCATTCTTTGTTGAATATTCACCTGTTAATAATGAAACATAATAATTAATATTTTCCTACAAACCTCCTACTCTTACAAATCATTACTTAATTTATTAAATGTATTAATCTCTATACTGCTCTTATAAACTACAAAAGGTTTAAAAATATTTTCTCCAAAACTTCACACAAAATAAATGACTATTTTTTTTTTATTATTCTAGACCAAATTTAAAACACGTAAATGTCAACACAGAAGTCTGAAGACGTCAAACCTTGAGTTGGCTCTGCCTCCTTATTAACTACTTCACCTAATTACAATGGGAAACTCTGGGATCTCTTACCATTCCCTTCACTTGCTATACTCAACCTGTCCCAAAGTCAAAGCAATTGTTCTTTCAAATTGTCTTCTAAATTAATCTCCTTCCTCCCCCTGTTAAAGTAGTGCTCAGAATTCTATAAGTCAGGCTTTCAGAGGTTTAAGCTGGATTTAGAAAAGGCAGAGGAACCAGAGATCAAATTACCAACATCTGTTGGATCATCAAAAAAGCAAGAGAGTTCCAGAAAAACATATACTTCTGCTTTACTGATTACACCTAAGTCTTTGACTGTGTGGATCACAATAAATTGTGGAAAATTCTTAAAGAAATAGGAATACCAGACCATCTGACCTGCCTCCAGAGAAATCTGTAGGTAGATCAAGAAGCAACAGTTTGAACTGGACATGGAACAACAGCCTGGTTCCAAATTGGGAAAAGATTATGTCAAGGCTAAATACTGTCACCCTGATTATTTAACTTATATGCAGAGTTCAGTTCAGTCGCTCAGTCATGTTGGACTCTTTGTGATCCCATGGACTGCAGCAGCCCAGGCATACCTGTCCATCACCAACCCCTGGAGTTTACTCAAACTCATGTCCATTGAGCCAGTGATGCCATCCAACCATCTCATCCTGTCATACCCTTCTTTTCTCACCTTCAATCTTTCCCAGCATCAGAGTCTTTTCCAATGAATCAGTTATTTGCATCAGGTGGCCAAAGTATTGGAGTATCAGCTTCAACATCAGTCCTCCCAATGAACACTCAGGACTGATCTCCTTTAGGATGGACTAGCTGGATCTCCTTGCAGTCCAAGGGACTCTTAAGAGTCTTCTCCAACATCACAGTTCAAAAGCATCAATTCTTTGGCACGCAGCTTTTTTTATAGTCCAACTCTCACATCCATACATGACTACTGGAAAAACTATAGCCTTGACGAGATAAATCTTTGTTGGCAAAGTAATGTCTCTGCTTTTTAATATGCTATCTAGGTTGGTCATAACTTTCCTTCTAAGGAGTAAGGATCTTTTAATTTGATGGCTGCAATCACCATCTGCAGTGATTTTGGAGCCCCCCAAAATAAAGTCAGCCACTATTTCCATTGTATCTCCATCTATTTGCCATGAAGTGATGGGACAGGATGGCATGATCTTAGTTTTCCGAATGTTGAGCTTTAAGCCAACTTTTTCACTCTCCTCTTTCACTTTCATCAAGAGGCTCTTTAGTTCTTCTTCGCTTTCTTCCATAAGGTTGTGTCATCTGCTTATCTGAGGTTATTGACATTTCTCCCGGCAATCTTCATTCCAGCTTGTGCTTCATCCAGCCCAGCATTTTCCATGATGTACTCTGCATAGAAGTTAAATAAGCAGGGTGACAATATACAGGCTAGACATACTCCTTTTCCTATTTGGAACCAGTCTGTTGTTCCATGTCCAGTTCTAACTGGTGCTTCCTGACCTGCATACAGATTTTTCAAGAGGCAGGTCAAGTGGTCTGCTATTCCCATCTCTTTCAGAATTTCCCACAGTTTGTGGTGATCCACACAAAGGCTTTGGCATAGTCAATAAAGTAGAAATGGATGTTTTTCTGAAACTCTCTTGCTTTTGTGATGATCCAGCAGATGTTGGCCATTTGATCTCTGGTTCCTCTGTCTTTCCTAAAACCAGCTTGAACATGGTTCACATACTGTTTAAGCCTGGCTTGGAGAATTTAGAACATTACTTTACTAGCGTGTGAGATGAGTGCAATTGTGCGGTAGTTTAAGCATTCTTCGGCAGTGCCTTTTTTTGGCATTGGAATGAAAACTGACCTTTTCCAGTCCTGTGGCCACTGCTGGGTTTTCCAAAAATGCTGGCATATTGAGTGCAGCACTTTCACAGCATCATCTTTTAGGATTTGAAATAGCCCAACAGGAATTCCATCACCTCCACTAGCTTTGTTCATAGTGATGCTTCCTAAGGCCCACTTGACTTCACATTCCAGGATGTCTGGCTCTAGGTGAGTGATCACACCATCGTGATTACCTGGGTTGTGAAGATCTTTTTTGTACAGTTCTTCTGTGTATTCTTGCCACCTCTTCTTAATATTTTCTGCTTCTGTTAGGTCCATCCATACCATTTCTGTCCTTTATTGAACCCATCTTTGCATGAAATGTTTACTTGATATCTCTAATTTTCTTGAAGAGATGTCTAGTCTTTTCTATTCTATTGTTTTCCTCTATTTCTTTGCAATGATCACTGAGGAAGGCTTTCTTATCTCTCTTTGCTATTCTTTGGAACTCTGCATTCAAATGGGTATATCTTTCCTTTTCTCTTTTGCTTTTAGCTTCTCTTCTTTTCACAGCTATTTGTAAGGCCTCCTCAGAGAGCCATTTTGCTTTTTTGATTTCTTTTTGTTGGAAATGGTCTTGATCCCTGTCTCCTGTACAATGTCATGAACTTCCGTTCATAGTTCTTCAGGTACTCTGTCTATCAGATCTAGTCCCTTAAATCTATTTCTCACTTCTAAAGTATAATCATAAGATATATGATTTAGGTCATACCTGAATGGTCTAGTGGTTTTCCCTGCTTTCTTCAATTTAAGTCTGAATTTGGCAGTGAGGAGTTCATGATCTGAGCCACACTCAGCTCCTGGTCTTGTTTTTGCTGACTGTATAGAGCTTCTCTATCTTTGGCTGCAAAGAATATAATCAATCTGATTTCAGTGTTGACCATCTGGTGATGTCCGTGTGTAGAGTCTGCTCTTGTGTTGTTGGAAGAAGGTATTTGCTATGACCAGTGCATTCTTTTGGCAAAATTCTATTAGTCTTTGCCCTGCTTCATTCTGTACTCCAAGGCCCAATTTGCCTGTTATTCCAGGTGTTTCTGAACGTCCTACTTTTGTCTTCCAGTCCCCTATAATGAAAAAAACATCCTTTTTGGGGTTTTAGTTTTAAAAGGTTTTGTAGGTCTTCATAGTAGTGTTCAACTTCAGCTTCTTCAGCATTACTGGTCGGGGCATAGACTTGGATTACCATGATATTGAATGGTTTGTCTTAAAGCACAAGCTGGAATCAAGATTGCCAGGAGCAATATCAATAACCTTAGATATGCAGATGACACCACCCTTATGGAAGAAAGTGAAGAGGAACTGAAGAACTTCTTGAAGAAAGTGAAAGAGGAGAGTGAAAAAGCTGACTTAAAATTCAACATTCAGAAAACTAAGATCATGCCATCCTGTCCCATCACTTCCTGGCAAATAGATGGAGAAACAATGGAAACAGTGACATTTTATTTTGGGGCACTCCAAAATCACTGCAGATGGTGACTCCAGCCATGAAATTAAATGACACTTGCTCCTTGGAAGAAAAGTTATGACCAACCTAGACAGCATATTAAAAACCAGAGATATTACTTTGCTAACAAAGGTCTGTCTAGTCAAAGCTATGGTTTTTCCAGTAGTCATGTATGGATGTGAGAGTTGGACTATAAAGAAAGCTGAGCCCGAATAACTGATGCTTTTGAACTGTGGTGTTGGAAAAGACTCGAGAGTCCCTTGGGCTGCAAGGAGATCTAGCCAGTCCATCCTAAAGGAGATCAGTCCTGAGTGTTCATTGGGAGGACTGATGTTGAAGCTGATACTCCAATATTTTGGCCACCTGATGTGAATAACTGACTCATTGGAAAAGACCCCGATGCTGGGAAGGATTGAAGGTGAGAGGAGAAGGGTACAACAGAGGATGAGATGGTTGGATGGCATCACTGGCTTAATGGACATGAGTTTGAGTAAGCTCCAGAAGTTGGTGACGGACAGGGAAGCCTGGCGTGCTGCAGTCCATGGTGTCACTGAGTGGGACCCGACTGAGTGACTGAACTGGAGCTGAACTTCCCCTGCCTTTACTAACTCGAATTGCAAACAGAGCTACCAAATTGATATTCCTAAACATTATGCCTATAGGGTATTCTGCTCAAAACACAAGGCTTCTTCCAGTTTGCACTTGTGAGTCCCAGCCTGTCTCTGCTGCTCTTTTCATGTGCTGCAGACCCTTCCCCCCAACTCACACTGCCATCCTTCATGGGCAACTGCAATTTCAGACCCATCTGGGTTCCCAAGTTCATTCCGCCTTCCAAGTCTTGGCTAATAAAGTGTGCCTCTGTAGTGGCCTAATAGCTGCCCTAAAGATATGTCCACCTCCCAAATACTCCAAATTTGTGAATATTAACATATAGTAAAATACATGATGAAGGTAAGGATCTGAAAGAAGGAATATACCCTGGGTTTCCCAGGTGAGTCCTGAATCCAGCGACAGGTAGTTTTGTAACAGAGAAGCAGCAGGAAATTAACGGAGACACAGATGGGAGGAGGCCGCGCGACCATGGAGCAAGTTGGGAGCTATGCTACCACAAGCCAAGGAGATGCACAGATGGCCAGCAAAGAGCAGAAGCTAGGAGAGCTTGGAATGGATTCTTCCCTAGAGTGTCAGGAGGGTGGAAGGCCCTGGTAACACCTTTATTTCAGATTTATGACCTCCAGAACGGTGAGAGAATTTCTATTGTCTTAAGATACCCAGTTTGTGGTAATTTGTTAACAACAGCCCTAGGAAACTAACATGCACCTCTCCAGAAATGTCCTCAACCTTATCAATCCTCCTTTCCCTCATAATAACTGTATATCTTACCTGGGATGAAAAGGAAGGCTCCAACAATGACAAGGACAGTGAGCAGTAGTCCAGCAACTAATAGAAAAATGGCTTTCTCCTTCGTATAATTGGATTTATATTTAAGCGCTTAAAAAAAACACAAAGAATTACATGAACTCAATCACAAGAAAGAAATGGAACTTACAAGGTGCAAAGATTAAACTGGTAACTTACTATAACTGCATAACCTTTGAGGAACAAAACTCCACATCATGTCAAGCCACTTCAAATCTCTTTCATAATGAGTCAATGGCTAAATGGTATCATGGCAATATAAATATGGATGCTGACTTTACAGGTGATACTTTATTCCCCTAAAATGAAGTTATATATACCAGGCTTTCTTAATCATAGCATTATTAATATTTTAGGTCAGGTAAGTTGCTGCTGTTAGGCACTGCTCCACACACAACAGAATGTTTAGTACCATCCCTGACCTCTGCACACCTCATACCAGTAATAATCCCCAAACTGTGTCAATTAAAAATGTCTCCAGACATTGTTCCCTGAGGAACAGAACTGTCATGTCTATTTATGACTGATAGACACACTGCTGAGGAAAAATAACTGGCTAATCAGTTATATTAAGAAAAAGAGAAATTTGTAATATCTTATATAAAATTAGTAGAACATCTGGAAATCCAGATATTTTGTTTTGAAAAAGTATACACTGGACAAATCCCACCCTCTTGAAATCCTGAGGTGGGGGAAGTGCTTATATTGTTTAATTAAAATAATTTCATACAAATAAACTACAAATATTCCACAGGTTTTAATATATATGTTACACTTTTGATGCTAGCTCTGTTGTCAAGAATCCAGCTTCCATAAAAGAATGATATAATGCATAAACCTAAAAATGTTATTTTTATCATGTATTTACCCTTCCAGTTTTGTTTTGGTTAAGATTAAAATTAATGTTTCACCAAGAAAGTTGCTAAAAGTACCCTAAAAGCACACTGAGTAGTAGAGAGAAAGGGTGTGTGATTGATTGAAATTCAGCCATTTCATCCATACATGATTCTCTCCATGTTATTTACCAATGGGCAGTTGTCTTGAGGAGAATTTTTTCAGTAATTTTATATTTAGCATTTAATTTTCATCTAGTAAAATGACAGATAAATTACAGTAAGAACAACTAATAAACTCCTAAATGAACATGATAAAATCCATGTTTAAGGTATTATAACCTAGAGTTAGATTATAACCTATGGCTAAGCATTTAAAAGGTATAATTACCTTTTAAAATCTCTACTCATACTTTAGACTGTAACCTCAACTTTGTCCTCTTTAGGGGGATGGAGGGCTAATCATAATTAATCCTGAAGCTGAAAAGTGAAATTCACATTAATCAGAAAAAAGTAAGAAACAATAAGCTTGCCAAGCCTTCGTTTGATCTATCCAGCCTTGGAACTTATGTGACTATGACTCAATCATATCCCTGCCTTCTTATAGGGCATAGACTTTTTCCTATAGCCTACTTTCTAGTTTCAAACACTGGCTATGATGATAAAAATTCAGTGCATATGTTACAAAAGGCACAGATAAAGACAGAAAAAGAAACCTTCTCTTTTTAATTTTTTTTTTCAAAATTTACTTTTAATTGGAGGATAAATGCTTTACAATATTGGACATATGGCAAGGTTTTCATTTTCATCCCATGTATGTATGCTCAGCCACTCAGTTGTGTCTAATTCTCTGTGACCCCTCAGTCTGTAGCCTGCCAGGCTCCTCTGTCCATGGGATTTCCCAGGCAAGAATATTGGAGTGGGTTGCCATGCCCTCCTCCAGGGGATCTTCCCAACCCAGGGATCAAACCCACGTCTCTTGTATCGGCAGGCAGATTCTGTACCACTGTGCCACCTGGGAAGCCCCAATCCCATGTATACTATTAACTAAAGACAGTTTGAAATTTCTGCAAAAGGCTTTTAAAATAGAAGCTGTTTCAAATTACCTCACAATCAAACAAATATTCATAAGATACACTCCTAGGTTTAACTCAGCACATAAAAGAGCTACAAAGATGTCTGACTCTTTGAGACCCCATGGACTATACAGTCCACGGAATTCTCCAGGCCAGAATACTGGCGTGGGTAGCCTTTCCCTTCTCCAGGGATCTTCCCAACCCAGGGATCAAACCCAGGTCTCCAACATTGCAGGTGGATTCTTTACCACCTGAGCCACAAAGGAAGCCCAGAGTCCAGTATAAGTACATGCAAAATGGCTGACTTATACCATTCTTAAGAAAAATAAGAGTTTGAACCTCATATAAAATTCAATCTCTTCAGGCTTTCCAGAGCTACAGGAAAAAAATAATGTCAACAATAGAAACAAAAATAAAATGCCACAAAATGCTATTACTGACAGTGTTTTACCATAGAATGGTCTTTTTAAAACCTTTTGGATATAGCTTTCATTTCTGCTGATTGGTTCAACTACTAATTTTCAAGGCTATCTAAACTATTCCTCAAATTTAAGCAGCAATTCCCACTAAATTTATTAGTAGAGTCTACTTAAGTAATCACAGGCAATGAAAGATTATGTCCATGTTTTCTTTAGTGAACCTTAAAAAGGGTTTCTTTTGACTCACAATGGCCATGTTTTAGCAGGTCCCATAGCAAGTCTGTAGAGTATCTTGTTGTTAGGCTCTGTTGTTTCACAGTTGGAATCACATAGCATGTAGCCTTCTCAGATTGACTTCTTTCACTTAGGAATATATATTTAAGGTTCCTTCATATCTTTTAATGATTGACAGCTCATTTGTTTTTAGTGCTGAGTAATATTCCATGGTCTGGATGTAACACAGTTTATCCATTCTCCTATTGAAGAATATCTTGGTTGCTTCCAAAGTTTTGCAATGATGAACAAAGCTGCAATAAGCATCCATGTGTAGATTTCTGTGTGGACTTCAGTTTTCAACTCCATCTGGGTAAATCCCAAGGAGTAGGGCTTCCCTGGTGGCTCAGTGGTAAAGAATTCACCTGCAATGCAGGAAATGAGGATTTGGTCCCTGAGTTGGGAAGATTCCCCTTGAGAAGGAAATGGCAACCCATATCCAAGTTCCTGCTTGGGAAATCTCATGGACAGAGGAGCCTGGTGGGCTATAGTCCATGGGGTTGCAAAAAGAGTTGGACACAACTTAGCAACTAAACAACAACTATTACTGGATCATATGATAAGAGTACATTTAGCTTTATATGAAACCACCAAACTGTATTCCAAAGGAGCTGTATCATTTTGCATTCCCACCAGCAATGAATGAGAGTTCTTCTTGCTCCACACTCTGACCAACATTTGGTGTGGTCAAAACTTATGTTTTTAAGAAAAACCTATAAATGTGCTGCCTGACACAGGAACACCAAATATACAGGGAGACAATGTCAAGTTTTTTCCAACAAATTAGGAATTCCAAGTTTCCCTTTTATACCTTCTATCAAGTAATTAAATCTAGCTAGCTACTTCTCAGAGATGAGATGGGGAGCTCATTCATTTGTTCTATCATTACTGTGTGCCTACCATGTACTGGGCCCATTTATTAGCCCAAGTCACATCAACCAAATTGAGGCACAAGTAGAAGTTACTTTATTCAATAATAATAATTGATCACACACCTACTATGTGGCAATCACTATTCTAAGTGCTGGCAGTGAACCAATAATTCTGCCTCAATGCTCCTTACATTCTAATGTATGAATGAGTGTGTGTGTGTGTGTGTGTGTGTGTGTGTGTGTTGGTGGCGGGGAATGAGTGATGGAAAGTGTTACTCCCAGTTATCCTCCTCCAGTTAAGTAAAAGATGTCGGTCTAGCCTAAGCAAGCCCTATTACATATTTAAGCTTTCAAATTCATGTGAACAGAGAAATGACATGTCCCTCTAGCCACCTGAAGAAACGTGGCTAATACTATTGATAGATACTCCAGTAAGGCTTTTTTTGTGTCTTTGTCACTGATGTAAAGGATATATACAACAATGCAGGCTGTGGGTGAAGAAGTCTTGTGAAATTACCAGGTACAACCTGGAGATCAAATAAAACTATCATCTTAGTTTTCATGACATCCCAAAGACGGGATACAATAAGCCCATAAAGATCCACCACAGGCTGAAGTCCAGCTAACAAAACCCCAAAATTCATGAATTCAATGCCTGTTCTAACTGCATGACAATTAAATGATCCCTAAGTGATTAGTGAGTTTAGTGGTGAGATAGGAAGGTTAACCAGTGAGGTAAAAGACACATCAAATAAAGAATAAATCATGAAGAAAAGACATACACTTGATTTTATTATTACAGTGCTATCTTCTGATAACTCTCAGAAAGTAATTTTAGGATGTTTTTGTTATCAGTTGAGCTGCACATTGGTACTCTCCCTGATTAAGGATAAAGCACATCTGGTAGGTTTTAAAAAAGATGGCAACTTCAAAATTTTTATTTAATTATATTAAAATTACTATTTTAAAAATATTTAACACACATTAAAAAAAAAGAAGGCTTTGTGAAACTGGTACTAGATAAAAATGAATAAGAATGTCAGTAACAAACTGATTACTTGCCAGAAGGCGAGTAAAGTAATTTTATAATGAATGCCATGCACTATCCAACATTCTTTGATGAAACAATTTTGTCAAAATGAAGACGGATGAGAAATCACATTCCTAGTCTACAGAACAGAGAAATAAAAGAGTCCAAGTTTCATGAAGTCTGGGCTTTGAAGTGCTTTGAATATAAAAGATAAAAGCAGGCAATGCCTAACATACTAATTTCTTTTCCTTAGTTCCAAACATTCTTGGTCTTATGGACCATGCCACACCTTCAAAATAGAGGCAGGAAGGTGGGACATTTGAATTTGGAAAGAGTCAAAGTAACAGCAACTGTATTTCTACAAAAGAGTATATTGCTAAGCTGTAGGTTTGTTCAGTTCCTTCCACAATAAAATCAGTATATAAAAACACGTTTTAATAAGCAGAATTGGATAATTATATGGACAGGACCAAGGAAAAGCAATGGGAGTTCAAGATTATTTGATAGGATCTTAGCAATAATATTTACTATGATGATGCTTTGCCTTCCTGGATAGATGTTTCCTAGTACAGTTAGTATGTCTTTGTGTGTGTGCATGTGTGTCTAGTCGCTCAGTCATGTCTACTCTTCGCAGTCCCATGGACTATAACCTGCCAGGTTTTTCTGTCCACAGAATTTCCCAGGCAAGAATACTGGAGCAGGTTGCCATCTCCTTCTCCAGGGGATCTTCCCAACCCGAGGATCAAACCCAAGTCTCTTGTGTCTCCTGCACTGGCAGGTGGATTCTTTACCTGTAGTGCCGCCTGGGAAGCCCATATATGTCTATTTCTTCAGAATGATTTTTCTAATATACAAAGAAATTCTGTTTCATTACTTCTTTTAAATGTGGTTTCATGGCTTAATCACTTTCAAAATTAAGCTAGTCCTCAAGATTGGACTCAAGAACTTAGCAGGATCTCAAGGGTGTTGTGATGGAGAAATTTTTTCTTTGAATTTTCTGATTTCAATAGAGGCCTCCAGCCAGAAACCTCTGAGCAGTAACCAAAATCACTGTGGAATAATCTTGAGCAAGGACTAGAAAGTTAGAAAACAAAATGAAAGATGCCTAGAATGAACAAATTTGAAATTACAGCTGTCCCTCTCCTTCCCTAGTTCTGACATGCATCAGTTATCATCATTTAGTTAAATAACACAAGTCCTCCCAAAACACAGTTCAAATTTCCACGACCTCAATATAATAACGGAGTAATTAAAGTGTAAACTTCACTGTTATCTCTTCAATCCACAAATCACTACATAAATAAGAGATGTGCATCACCGTCAGTGACCAATCATGTCACCCTTTTCAAAGACTGTTGGTGACTGCTCACTGCACAGCTGTTATTCAATTCACACACAGACAGCAAAACATATGTTGTGCTACCTCCTGTCTCCCAATCATAAACCACTGTGACATTTTACAATGGATAATCAAAAGAGGAAACTGGGCAATAAAGATGAAGGAGCAAAGAAATGAGATGTGATAATGCTGGAAACGAAATTCCAATAGACGGTAACTGGCATTATAGAATAGCTAACTGTGGAATGTAAATACTACTGCCATTCAAGAGACTCTAGATATACAGTCAGAAGAACTCAGGAAAAGTGAACTTATTGGCATACATGAGGACAATGAGGTGGCTGTGACAAAAATGAAGATGTCCCAGAAGGGACTGGGAAAAAAAAAAACTTCATATGAAAGAAACTCTTGGAGACCGTTCATGACAATATATGCAAAAGGATAGTTCAAGACATGGAAGTGCTGGGGAGCTGATTAGATCTTAGAAAGGAGTATGACAATTCACCAAGGCATAGACAAGATGCATGCTCTGTATTCAAAGTTATATAACAAGAAAAGGCAAGCATTTTTCCACCTGCTCTTGATAAAATTCACCAATTCTCAATGTTTTTAAGGTTCTAACTTATCATGTACTAAATATTAAATTTACTCTTTTTTCACTTCCTAACACATTTATTATTGACAATAAGAGAGGTTTTAATGTTTTGACAAAAATTTAAAGGTCATGGAACAACAGTAGTTTTGGCATTTATTATAAGATTGCTTTGCAGAGTTTCCGCTTACATGGTCATGTTTATAGTCCTACGGTTCTGTGTAAAGCAGGGATTCACTGAAAATAACAAAAGTTCTAAAGAAGAAAAAATAAGAACAAGCAATCGTATCACAAAGAATTTCAACATGTTATCCAGTTCTCAACACGGAGTTAAACATTAATCCTATACAAACTGGATGTCCTGGTGAGAAGCACTTGAAATCATTCATTACACATCTAAATGATGGAAAATACCTGTCATATTGACACTGAGTAAGGAAGGACAATCCTGAAAATCAGGCAGGAACATAACTGTCAGTGCAGTGGGAAACTGAGTTGGTACAGTTTTCAGAACAAAAACAAAATACCTGAGACAAAATCCTATTAGAGATTCATTACTTCGGCCAGCAAATCTATAATTTGTTAGTCAAAGTAACTCGGTTAGCAGAAGGCTTGGTGTTTGATTCTAGGATTCTCTGAGCAGTTGGTTTACCATAAGATTCTGTTTAGACATTTTTAAGTTAAAGCTGAAGGCAAAGGTATTTCCCTGTGAGAGACCTTTGTGGTCGAAACGTGAGCTAGGGCTCACCATATTTGGGGGTTTGGCTTGGTTTCCAGAGTTTAGAGGTCTCAAAGCTTCTTTCTCAGTAAGATCGATGGCATCCTGAGACAGAGTTCAAAACACAGTTCTGGTATAAAGAAACTTTCTCCTCAAAGTGAAAGTGTAATCTGATGTCTTTACTGGATGTTTAGCTGATGGAAAGTCTAGGTTTTATTTTGGGTGACCAAAAAGAATGACACACAGAGCTAGATAAACCAGAGAGAAATCCCCTGTGTATAAGTGATATAAATGAAAGACTATAAATAATCAGGAAAAGTTAAAAGAAACTGAAAATCTAGAAAGGGAAAGACATGGGTCTGAGTCACGATTAATACTGTAGAGGCTGTAAGATTCTGCACTCTAAAAAATGCATAACCAAGCAGCAAGTGCAAAACAAAGGGGTTTTCCTTGGGTGGAATCCCCAGGTCAGAAACAGGATGTCTCCCACAAAGAGTACTGAAAGCGTTTAAATAAAAATTACCACAATTGTTTTTTTAGGTTTATGATCACATTTGTTAAAATATGACCAACAAAAGGGAATTCCCTGGTAGTCCAGTGGTTAGGACTCTGTGCTTTGACTGCCGGGGGCAGGGGTTTGGTCCCTGGTTAGGGAACTAAGATCCCACAAGGCATGGCCAAAAAAAAAAAAAAAGACCAACAGAATAAATATAAAAAAGAATTACCCTCACTAACACAAAAATGAAAATTAAGATGATGTTTTTTTCAACCACTGAATTACCAAAGATTTTAGAATTATAATGATGTCAAGTTTGTGAGGTGGAAGATGGGTGTTCTTACCTGCAGCAATAATTGATAAAATGGTGCTGGAAAACATGTTGGCAATATGTATTAATATCATAAGCCTTAAAATACCTTCTCTGCCTTTTCAAGTGTTACATATCTTTAGAACACTTACTTTCATAACATCAAGAAAATTTGGAAACATCCTTAATATCCATCAAGATGAGAGCTAAGTAAATTACAGTACATCCATAAAAGTAGAGCACAGGCAACTATAAAAAGATTTCTGAAAACACAGGAGGAAAATCAGCATTCACAAGTGTATAAGCTACATGAGTCCATTTATGGGTTTTCCTTTTTTAAGAAAAAAAAGGCAGAGAAGTGGGAAATTCACCAGAATACCTCAATAGTTTATTTCTAGGCTCTGAGACTCTAGATGGTATTTGTCTTTTCTTTACACTTCCTATGTTGCATAAGGTATCCTAAAGGGGTATGTATCACTTTTTTAATTCAGAAAAACAATGGTAAAACTTATTTTTGTAAAAATATGGCTGATAGTGAACACACTCCTGGTTCCGTCGACTAATGATAACGCCATGATCAGCACAGTTCAATCAATCCAAATGCAACAAGTCACACTTCTGTTAAGTGATTTCATGATCTGAGAAAAAGACTATTTCCCGCCTAAATCATAAGACATAGGCCTTAACACCTGAGTCTGCCAATAGGGTTAAAGGTGTTCCCTGATGTCAGTGGACAAGGTCTTGATGCTATACTAGTTATTTTCTTATTATAAAAAGCTTACTGAAACTCTAAGAAATTGCCGTAAGAATTTCAGACACTGTTTTGAAAGAGTTGTGAAATGTCTTGACAGTTGTCTTTCTTAGCCCTTTCTTTGTCTTTTTTTGCTTTTTAGACAAAAGCTGAGAAAAGCTTTGAAATCACAAAACATTTCCAGGGTGCTATACATTGAAAACAGTCTTTAGAATATATAATCAATCATCTCACTTCTACTTTTATGTATCACTTTAGATACACATGACTGAAAAAAAAAAGGAAAGTGAAGTTGCTCAGTCGTGTCCAACTCTGTGACCCCACAGACTGTAGCCTTCCAAGGCTCCTTCATCCATGGCATTTTCCAGGCAAGAACACTGGAGTGGGTTACCATTCCCTTCTCCAGGGGATCTTCCTGACCCAGGGATCAAACCTGGGTCTCCCACATGACAAGCAGACTCTTTACCATCTAAGCCACCAGGGAATCCCATAATAGGTAATCTGCTACAATATTTTACTAACTTTCTTTTTATAAAGCCTGCAGAATAAAATAAGTAAGTTAAATCACCCATTAGTCACTTCTTGCCTTATTTTAATGTACTTTTTTCCTTTCCTTTCCTTACTGGCCTTCAATGACTAACTTATTTCACTGTGCTATAAGGAGATGAGAAAGATCTCTTAAAGTTTAAAAGTTTAGACTATCATCTCAGAACTTTACTAATTTAGTAAATTTCCTTTACCAAACTGGTAAAGAAATACAGTTGAATATAAATATCAACCAAAATGCAAAATACCATTTTTAAACTACTAATGACAATCCTACATTGCTGATGCTAAATCTGATACAGCAAGATTTGTGACCTGAGAAGTTCAGTCACATGATCATCACAGTAAAATATGATCAAATAACATCACTTTCTATGGCTACTTTCTTAGAGGTTGTAGAACTGTATAGAAAGGATGACAAAATATGGCTTAAATTGGGCTTTTCCAAGCACATGTATTTTCCTGGGAAGTTCAAACTGGAAAAATAAAGAGAGGGAATTAATTAATACTCAAAAGAACAACATCCTTGTTTTTTTTTAAACTGAAGTATAGTTGACACATTATATTCATTTCAGTGTACAACATAGGGAATCAACATTTACATACACTACAAATTGATCACTGTAAATCTAGTAAACATGTTACCACACAAAGTTAGACTATATTTTCCATGCTGCACATTACACCCCCCATGACTTATTTATTTTCTAACTGAAAGACTGTACTCCTAAATCCCCTTCACCCATTTTTCCCATTCCCCTCAAATCCCCTCCCTTTTGATGACTACTGTATTTATGAGTCTGTTTCTATTTTGTTTTGTCTGTTCATTTGTTTTGTTTTCTAGATTCCACAGATATTGAAACCATATGGTATCTTTGTTCTTTCTTAAGATTGTATATTCAGAGTCTTTTATGTTTCCATGCAAATTTTAGGATTATTTGTTCCAGTTCTGTAAAAAATGCCACTGATACTTTAATAGAGATTCATTACATCTGAAGATTGCTGCAGGCAATATGGACATTTAAAAATATTAATTCTTTCAATATATAAGCACAGAATATCTTTCCATTTTGTTGCTGTTGCTCAGTCGCTTAGTTGTGTCCAACTCTTTGTAACCCCATGGACTGGCTTCCCTGTCTTTCACTATCTCCCAGAGTTTGCTCAAACTCATGTCCATCGAGTCGGTGATGCCATCCAACCATCTCATCTTCTATTGCTCCCTTCTCCTCCTGCCCTCAATCTTTCCCGGCATCGGGGTCTTTTGAAATGAGTCAGCTCTTCGCATCAGGTGGCCAAAGTATTGGAGCTCCAGCTTCAGCATTAGTCCTTCCAATGAAAATTCAGGGTTCTGTGTTGCTTTCAATTTCTTTCACCAATGTCTTTGTCTTTAGGGTTTTCTAAATGCATTATCATGTTATCTGTAAATATGACAGTTCTACTTTTTCCTCTTCAATTTGGATGCCTTTTATCTTCTTTTCCTGTCTGACTGCTGTGGCAGTCATTCCAATACAATGTTGAATAAAAGTTGTGAGTGAGCATCCTGTCTTATTTCTGATCTTAAAGGAAAAGCCTTCAGTTCTTCACTGAATATGATGTTATTAATAGCTGTGGGTTTGTTATACATAGCCTTTGTTATGTTGGATATACCCAGTTTGTTGAGTGTTTATCATAACTGGATGTTGGATTTTGTCAACTGCTCTTTCTGCATCAATTGAGATGATCAAATGATTTGTATCTTTCCTCCTACTAATGTGGTGTATCATATTAAATTAATTTGTGGATACTAAACCATCCTTTCATTTCTGGGGTAAATTCCACGTGATCAGGGTACATGATCCTTTTAATGTATTGTTGAACTTATTTTGCTACCATTTTGTTAAAGATTTTTGCATCTATGTTCATCAGGGATATTGGCTTGTAATTTTCTTTTCTTCTAGTGTGTTTGTCTGGTTTTAGAATCAGGATAAATCTAGTTTCATAGAACAAGTTTGAGGGTGTTCTCACTTCAATTTTTTGGAAATTGTTTTAAAAGGATAGCTAATAACTCTCCTTTAAATGTTAGTAGAGTCACCTGTGAGGCTATCTGCTCCTAGACTTTTGTCTGTTCAGATTTTTTTGCCCTGGTGGCTCAGATGGTAAAAAAAAAAAAAAACCTGCCTGCAATGCAGGAGACCCAGGTTCAATCCCTAGGTCAAGAAGACCCCCTGGAAAAGGGCATCGCAACCCACTTCAGTATTCCTGCCTGGAGAATCCCATGGACAGAGGAGCCTGGTGAGCTATGGTCCATAGGGTCGCAAAGAGTTGGACATGACTGAAACAACTTAGCACACAATACAATTACATTTCTAATAATTGGACTGTTCAGATTTTCTATTCTTTTTCTTAATTCAGTCTTAGAAGATTGTATGTTTTTAAGAATTTATGTATCTCTTCTAAGTTGTCTAATTTGCTGGTGTATAATTGTTCTTAGCAATCTCTTATGGTCCTTTGTATTCTTGTGGTATAAGCTATAACTTCTCCTCTTTCATTTCTTATTCTATTTGGGTCCTTTCTCTTTTTCTTGATGAGTCTGGCTTAAAGGTTCATAAATTTTATCTTTTAAAAAAACTAGCTCTTAGTTTTACTTGTCTTTTTTATTGTTTTTAAAGTCTTGTTTTCATTTATTTTTGATCTGATCTTTACTATTTTCTTCTTTCTACTAATTTTGAGCTTTGCTGATTCCTCTTTTCCAGTTCCTTTAGATATAAGGTTATACTGTTTGAGATTTTTCTTACTTCTTGACATATGCCTGTATCACCACAAAATTCCCTCTCAGAACTGCTTTTGCTACAATGCAAAGATTTTAGGTCATTGGGTTTCCATTTTCATTTGTTCCAAGGTATTTTTAAATTCTTCCTTGATTTCTTCAAGTGACCCAATATTTGTTTAGTAGCAAATTGTTTAGCCTCCACTTGTTTGTTTTTTCCATTTTTTTTCTTGCAATTGATTTCTAGTTTCATACTGTTGTAATAGGAAAAGATGCTCATTATGATTTAAATCTTTTATTTTAATTAATTTATTTATTTTGATTGGGGGCTAATTATTTTACAATATTGTGGTGGTTTTTGTCATATATCAACATGAATCAGCCATGGGTATACATGCGTCCCCACACCCCCTGCCACCTCCCTCCCCACACTATGCCTCTGAGTTGTCCCAGAGCATCAGCTTTGAGTGCCCTGCTTCGTACATCAAACTTGCACTGGTCATCTATTTTACACATGGTAATATACATATTTCAATGCTATTCTCTCAAACCATGCCACTCTCAACTTCTCCCACATAGTCCAGAAGTCTGTGCTTTACATCTGTGTCTCTTTTGCTGTCTTGCATATAGGATCATTGTTACCATCTCTTTAAATTCCATACATATGTTTTAATATACAATATTGGTGTTTCTCTTTCTGACTTACTTCACTCTGTATAACAAGCTCCAGTTTCATCCACTTCATTAGAACTGATTCAAATGTATGTGTTTTTTTTTTTTATAGCTGAGTATTATTCCATTGTGTATATGTACCACAACTTCCTTATCCATTCATCTGCTGGTGGACATTGAGGTTGTTTCCATGTCCTAGCTACTGTAAACAGTGCTATAGTGAACACTGGGATACATGTGTCTCTTTCAATTTTGATTTCCTCAGTGTGTATGCCCAGCACTGGGATTGTTGGGTCATATGACAGTTCTATATGCATTTTTTTTAAGAATTTCCACACTGTTCTCCATAGTGGCTGTACTAGTTTGCATTCCCAACAACAGTGTTAGAGGGTTCCCTTTTCTCCGCACTCTCTCCAGCATTTATTGTTTGTAGACTTTTTGATGGCAGCCATTCTGACCGGGATGAGATGGGTACCTCACTGTGGTTTTGACTTGTGTTTTCTAATAATAAGTAATGTTGAGCATCTTTTCATGTGTTTGTTAGCCATCTGTATGTCTTCTTTGGACAAATGTCTGTTTAGTTCTTTGGCCCGCTTTTTGATTGGATTGTTCATTTTTCTGGAATTGAGCTTCATGAGCTGCTTGTATATTTTGGAGATTAATACCTTCTCAGTTGTTTCATTTGCTATTAGTTTCTCCCAATCTGAAGGCTGCCTTTTCACATTGATTATAGTTTCCTTCATTGTGCAAAAGCTTTTAATTAGGTCCCATTTGTTTATTTTTGTTTTTATTTCCATTATTCTGGGAGGTGGGTCATAAAGGATCTTGCTGTGATTTATGTCAGAGTGTTCTACCTATGTTTTCCTCTAAGAGGTTCACAGTTTCTAGTCTTACATTTAGACCTTTAATCCATTTTGTTTATTTTTGTGTATGGTGTTAGAAAGTATCCTAGTTTTATTCTTTTACAGGTGGTTGATCAGTTTTCCCAGCACCACTTGTTAAAGAGATTGTCTTTTCTCCATCGTATCTCTTTGCCTCCTTTGTCAAAGATAAGGAGTCCATAGATGTGTGGATTTATCTCAGGGCTTTCTGTTTTGTTCCAGTGATCAGTATTTCTGTCTTATTGCCAGCCCCATACTATCTTGATGACTGTAGCTTTATAGTGTCATCTGAAGTCAGGCAGATTGATTCCTCCAGTTCTATTCTTTCTCAAGATTGCTTTGGCTATTCAAGGTCTTTTGTGTTTCCATACAAATTGTGAAATTATTTGTTCTAGTTCCATGAAAAATACCATGGGGAGCTTGATAGGGATTATGTTAAATCTACAGATTGCTTTGATTGGTGTACTCATTTTCACTACATTGATTCTTCCAGTCCACAAACATGGTATATTTCTCCATCTATTTGTATCATCTTTGATTTATTTCATCAGTGTTTTACAGTTTTCCATATATAGGTCTTTTGTTTCTGTAGGTAAATTTATTCCTAAGTATTTTATTCTTTTTGTTGCAATGGTGAATGGGATTGTTTCCTTAATTTCTGTTTTTTCATTGTTAGTGTATAGGAATGCAAGGGATTTCAGTGTGCTGGTTTTATATATTGCAATTTTACTATATTAATTGATTAGCTCTAGTAAATTTCTGGTGGTATCTTTAGGGTTTTCTATATAGAAAATCATGTCATCTGCAAACAGTGGGAGTTTTACTTCTTCTTTTCCAATCTGGATTCCTTTTATTTCTTTTCCTTCTCTGATTGCTGTGGCTAGGACTTCTAAAACTATGTTGAATAGTAGTGGTGAGAGTGGGTACCCTTGTCTGGTTGCTGATTTTAGGGGAAATACTTTCAATTTTTCACCATTGAGGATGTTTGCTGTGGGTGTGTTGCATAAGGCTTTTATTATGTTGAGGTATGTTCCTTCTATGCCTGCTTTCTGGAGAGGTTTTTTTTTTTTTTTTAATCATAAATGGGTGTTGACAAAAATGAATTTTGTCAGAAGTTTTCTTCACATCTATTGAGATAATACTATGGTTTTTATCTTTCAGTTTGTTAATATGGTGTATCACATTAACTGACTTGTGAATACTGAAGAATCCTTGCATCCCTGGGATAAAGACCACTTGGCCATGATGTATGATCTTTTTAACACACTGTTGGATTCCATTTGCTAGAATTTTGTTGAAGATTTTTGCATCTATGTTCATCAGTGATATTGGCCTGTAGTTTTCTCTTTTTTTGTGGCATCTTTGTCTGCTTTTGGTATTAGAGTGATGGTGGTCTCACAGAATGACTTTGGGAGTTTACCTTTCTCTGCAATTTTCTGGAAGAGTTTGAGTAGGACAGGTGTTAGCTCTTCTCTAAATTTTTGGTAGAGTTCACCTGTGAAGCCATCTGGTCCTGGGCTTTTTTGTTTGTTGGAAGATTTTTGATTACAGTTTCAATTTCCATGCTTGTGATGGGTCTGTTCAGATTTTCTATTTCTTCCTGGTTAAGTTTTGGAGGGATATACTTTAGAAAGAATTTGTCTGTTTCTTCCAAGTTGTCCATTTTATTGGCATAAAATTGCTCATAGTAGTCTCTTATGACCTTTTGTATTCCTGTATTGTCTGTTGTGATTTCTCCATTTTAATTTCTAATTTTGCTGATTTGATTCTTCTCCCTTTTTCCCTTAATGAGTATGGCTAATGGTTTGTCTATTTTATTTATCTTCTCAAAGAACCAGCTTTTAGTTTCATTGATTTTTGCTACAGTCTCCTTCATTTCTTTTTCATTTATTTCTGGTCTGATTTTTATGATTTCTTTCCTTCTACTAACTTTGGGGTTCTACTCTTCTTTTTCTAGTTGCTTTAGGTATAAAGTTAGGTTGTCTATTTGATGTTTCTCTTGTTTCTAAGATAGGCTTGTATTGCTATGAATCTCCCTCTAAGCACTGCTTTTACGGAATCCCATAGGTTTTGGGTTGTCATGTTTTCATTTTCATTTGTTTCTATGCATATCTTGATTTCCTTTTTTATTTCTTCCATGGTGATCTGTTGGTTATTCAGAAGCATGTTGTTTAGCCTCCGTATGTTTGTGGTTTTAATAGTATTTCTTTTGCTGTCGCTAACATCTAATCTTATGCATTGTGATCAGAAAAGATGCTTGAAATTATTTCAATTTTATAAAATTTACCAAGGCTAGATATATGACCCAGGATGTGATCTATCATGTGCACTTGAGAAAAGGTTGAAATCCATTGTTTTGGGGTGAAATGCAGATATCAATTAGGTTTAACTGGTCCACTGTATCATTTAAAGTTTGTGTTCCTTGATAATTTTCTATTTGGTTGATCTATCCGTAGGTGTGAGTGGGGTACTAAAGGCCCCCACTATTATTGTGTTGCTGTTAATTTCCCCTCTCATACTTATTAGTATTTGCCTTACATATTGAGTTGCTCCTATGCTGGGTACATATATAATTGTTTTATCTTCTTCTTGGATTGAGCCATTGATCACTATGTACTGTCCTTCTTTGTCTCTTATTATGGTCTTTATTTCAAAGTCTATTTTCTGATATGAGTATTGCTACTCCTGCTTTCTTTTGGTCTCCATTTGCCAAAAATATCTTTTTTCAGCCCTTCACTTTCTGTCTGTATGTGTCCCTAGGTTTGAGGTGGGTCTCTTGTAGACAGCATATACAGGGGTCTTGTTTTAATATCCATTCAGCCAGTCTTTCGGAGAAGGCAATGGCAACCCACTCCAGAGCTCTTGCCTGGAGAATCCCATGGATGGAGGAGCATGGTAGGCTGCAGTCCATGGGGTAGCTAAGAGTCAGACATGACTGAGCAACTTCACTTTCACTTTTCACTTTCATGCATTGGAGAAGGAAATGGCAACCCACGCTAGTATTCTTGCCTGGAGAATCCCAGGGACAGAGGAGCCTGTTGGGTGCCATCTATGGGGTCACACAGAGTTGGACACAACTGATGTGACTTAGCAGCAGCCAGTCTTTGTCTTTTGGTTGGGGCGTTTAACCCAGTTACATTTAAAGTATTTGTAAGTATGATCCCTTTGCCATTTACTTTGTTGTTTTGTGTTCATTTTTATAAACTTTTTCTGTGTTCCCTGTCCGAAGAAGATCCTTTTGCATTTGTTGAAGAGCTGGTTTGGTGGTGCTGAATTGTCTCAGCTTTTGCTTGTCTGTACATCTTATAAAATTTATTGAGACTGTTTTGTGGCCCAGCACACTATCTATCTTGGAGCATATTCCCTGTGTACTTGAAAAGAGTGTGTACTCTGTTGGTTTTGAATGGAATATCCTATGTATGTGTGTATGCTCATGTGTGTGTGTGTGTGTGTGTGTGTGCAGTCATATATATATGTGTGTGTGTATCTGCTCAGTTCAGTTCAGTCACTCAGTCGTGTCCGACTCTTTGTGACCCCATGAATCGCAGCACGCCAGGCCTCCCTGTCCATCACCAACTCCCAGAGTTCACTCATACTCATGTCTGTCGAGTCGGTGATGCCATCCAGCCATCTCATCCTCTGTCATCTCCTTCTTCTCCTGCCCCCAATCCCTCCCAGCATCAGAGTCTTTTCCAATGAGTCAACTCTTCACGTGAGGTGGCCAAAGTATTGGAGTTTCAGCTTCAGCATCAGTCCTTCCAATGAACACCCAGGACTGATCTCCTTTAGGATGGACTGGTTGGATCTCCTTGCAGTCCAAGGGACTCTCAAGAGTCATCTGTATGTATATATAAATTACATCAAGCCTGACAAGTAATTTTCTGTGCAGATGATCTATTCACTGATGTAAGTGGAGTATCAAAGTAACCAAGTACTGTATTACTGTCAATTTTCCTATTATTTGTTAATACTTGCTTTATATACATTAGGTGTTCCTTTGTTGGATACATAAATACTTTTGAATGTTATATCCTCTTCTTGGATTGAGCCCTTTATCCTTGTGTAACACCTTTTCTTTTTTGTCTTTTATTAAAGTCTTTGTTTTAAAGTCTGTTTTGGTTGATGTGAGTACAGCTATTCAGCTTTCTGTTTCCATTTGCATCAAACATATTTTCCCAGCCTTTTGTTTCCAGACCATGTATGTCTTTGGGTTTGAAGTGAGTCTTTTGTAGGCAGCACATAGATGGGTCTTGTTTTTGTGTCCAATCTGCCATCCTGTGTCTCTTGGTTACAGCATTTAATCCATTTACATTTAAAGTGATTACTGATAGGGATGCACTTTTATTACCATTTTGTTAATAATTTTCTGGTTGCTTTTATAGTTCTTTTCTGTTTCTTTCTTCTTTTAGTTTCTTTCCTCATGGTTTGATGATTTTTAGCTTTGTGTTTGGGCTCCTTCTCCTTTACTTTTTGTGTACATATTATAGGCTTTTGGTTTGTGGTTATCACGAAGTTTACATATATGGATCTATCAGCAGATTGAAGTTCAAATACATTCTGAAACTGTTTTTACTCCTCCCTACTCTCAAACCATATTTTATGTTTTTGATGTCATATTTGTATCTTTCTATTCTGTACACATAAATAACACTCACTGTATATAGTTACATTTGATTTTATAATCATTTTACAAAAATTATTTTTTGTCATTTAACCTTCACTTTTTAAGTGACAATCCTTTGCCACTTAGAGGATGACCGAGGACAAGATAGATGATGGCATCACTGACTCGGGCATGAGTTTGAGCAAGTTCCAGGAGATGGTGATGGACAGGGAAGCCTGGTGTGCTGCAGTCCATGGGGTCACAAAGAGATGGACATGATTGAAAGACTGAACTGACTGTACTTTTGACTTCAGTTATTGTATTCTTCAGTTCTGATGGATTCTTTTCTTCTATACTCTAACTCCTTGTTGAAGTTTTCACTGTTTTCATCCATTCTTCTCCAGCCTAGTAAGCATCTTTATGATGATTACCTTAAATACTTTATCAGGCAAACTGCTTATTTGTTTCATTTAGCTCTTTTTCTGAGAGTTTCTCTTGTTTTTTCATTTGAAACATATTCCTCTGTCTCCTCATATTGCCTAATTCTCTGTGTTTATTTCTAGATATTAGGTAGGTCCATTACATCTCCTAATCTTAGATAAGTGGCCTCATGTGGGAGATGTCTTATGGAGCCCAGCATCAAGGTTCTCTACGGCCACCAGAGCCAGATGCACCAGAAGTATCTCCTATGTAAGCTCTTCTATTGTGGTGAGGCTGACTCCTGCAGGGACACTGGTAGGCACAACAGACTTCCCAACACTGCTGGCTGAGCAACCTGTCAGTCTACAACTATTATAAGTCTCATGACTGCTGGTGGGATGTGCCAGCCCCAGGTGCTAATATGTGAGAGAGACAATTCCAACATGGTGCCCACCAGGTCAGGCATCAAGAGTGATAGTACAAGATCACAAAAATGGCTGCCACCAGCATCTCAGTTCTGGGGGGAATCCCAGCTGCCTATCATCTTCTAGCAAGGCTCTCCGTGAAAAGTCACTGGGTCTGACCCAGACAGCTGTCAAGTGCTGCCTCTGTGCTGGGACCTGAAGCAAGTATGCTTTTGGACATACCCTTTAAGAGCAAAGTCTTGGTATACCACAGTCTTCTGGTTCTCCCAAACCTAAGTCCCACAGGTATTCAAGGTCAGATACTTTGGGCACTTGAACTGCATGTTCTTGCCTGGAAAGTTTTATGGACAGAGAAGCCTGGTGGGCTACAGTCCATGGGGTCACAAAGAGTTGGACATGACCGAATGCATGTGCGTGTGTGCACACACGTGCACGCGTGCGCGCACACACACACACACACACACACATACTTGGTTTAGGACCTCCAGGATGGGGAGCCAGATGTGGAGCTTGACCCCTCTGGGAGGATCTCCACTGCTGTGATTTTCCTCCCACTTAAGGACCCCAAGTGTGGGTTCTGACCAGACCACATCTCTGCCCCTCCTACTCATCTGGTTGTGTTTTCCTCTTTACAGTTGTAGAATATGTTGTCTATCAGTCTTTGGGTCATTCTCAGAGACAGATGCTCTGAAAACAGTTGTATTATAACTTTGATGTGCCAGGGGAGGTTGTAAGCTCAGGGTGTTCATATGCTGCCATCTTGATTTCTTCTTCTATAAAATCCTATTTATCACCAATGTAGACTGTAACCATATCTTTACCAAAGAAAATAATATATGTATAAATGTTCTGTAAACATTAAAACCAGCTGAGTCAAAGGTACTGTTATTTTCAGGATTCACAATGTTAAGTCTTAAGAAGTTAAAAAATGAAAACCTTTGGTGGAATTAAAAGTGATCCGAAGTAAACTATGAAGGACAATATAGACTTCAAGGAGAATATTAATATTTATTGTACATTCTTACTTATCACAATATCATACTTGCTAATACAGTTTGGCTAAATTAAAATTTTGCCAACATTGCCGCCAAGAAATAACAATTTAACCACTAAAACATAAATGAAAAATAGAAATAAATACTTACTCACAATACCAAACTGTCCCCAGAACAGAAGTATAGCCAAAACTGGGAAAATAACAATGAGGATATTTTCATTTGGAGAAAACCATGAAACTGGGAAGAAAGAAAACAAAAATCACAATTAACACTTACTTTAATCACTTTAACTCCTAACTGTGATTAGTCAACAATATATATTATTGTGGAGATGGAAAATAAAAATAATTGAACTAAAAGTTCAGCTTTAAAATAAACAAACTACACATATAATTTACTTATACAACAAATTTTACTTATGAAACAAAAAACTATTTATGTAAGTGCTTTTCACCACATTTTCCCTAACCTATGACTTCTAGAAGGAAGTATAATGGCACAGGAATTTAAAACAAGGTTCTACAGCCACAGTGTCTGGCTTTGAAACGCAACGCTAATTTACAGTCTCTGTGACCTTGAACAAAGTCTTAACCCCTCTTGTTCTTCAGTGTCCTCATTGTTACACTGGACTATTACACTGTTACACTGTTATACTAGACTGTTGTGGCTGTTACACTGTTACACTGTTGGACTATTAGACTGTTACTGTTGGACTGTTACACTGTTACATTGTTACACTGGACTATTGTGACTTAACAAAGTTAATATATAAAAAACCTTGGCACTTTTCAAGTGCTCAGTAAACATTAACTACAATTATAATTATGCACTCCAACAATGAATACCTGTTAGGTGTCATTGCCAAGAATTTATCTTAAGCCAACAGTGACGCCCTTCTGTAAAGACTGACTCAGGGTATCAAAGTGAGGAAGCTGTACTCCGGGGTACCTTCACCTTACTCTGACTAAAACCAAGACAGATGTGAGCCCTAACTTTTCTCAAACTTACTCTAGATTAGAAGATGCATTTATGAATAATTAGGCCTCAAATGATTGTTTATGTGTAAAGTAACATGAGGGGCTTTAGGTATTAAGTGAAGGGAAGTGAAAGTCACTCAGTCGTGTCTGACTCTTTGCAACCCCATGGACTTTACAGTCCATGGAATTCTCCAGGCCAGAATACTGGAGTGGGTAGCCTTTCCCTTCTCCAGGGGATTTTCCCAACCCACTGATCAAACCCAGGTCTCCCGCATTGCAGACGGATTCTTTACCAGCTGAGCCACAAGGGAAGCCAAAGAATACCGGAGTGGGTTGGCCTATCCCTTCTCCAGGAGATCTTCCCAACCCAGGAATCGAACATGGGTCTCCTGCATTGTAGTGGATTCTTTACCAACTAAGCTATTAAGGAAGCTTCTATTAAGTGTGCAAAGAGCCGACTCATTAAAAAAGATCCTGATGCTGGGAAAGATTAAGACAAAAGAAGAGGACGGCAGAGGATGAGATGGTTAGACAGCATTACGGACTCAATGGACATGAACTTGAGCAAACTCTGGGAGATAGTGGAAAACAGGGAAGCCTGGCCTGCTTCAGTCCATGGGATCACGAAGAGTCAGATACTACTTGGTGACTGAACGACAACAACAATTAAGTATGTTACAAGTTATCTAGAGAATGATATTATAAAATGATACATTCTATATAAGAGAAATTGTGAAGTTAAGTCTTCAAAGAAGGTTTGTTGAGACCTTTTAAAAAATTAAGTTTAGTTGCATCTTATTAACTTTTAAGACTGTAATTTTACCTGTGAAATTTCTTCTCTAACAACAAAGCAAAGTAAGTGCACTGAAAGTGTTTCCAAGTTTGTCTGTATAGAGGGAAATGCTAATTTTATCCAAAGCAAGCACTCATGTTCTTCTAAAATTAACTCTTCCAAATCTTCCACTGTTCTGCCTCTTTATCAGCATGTAAGGAAACTATTTGGCTTTCATACAGTAATGCTAACTATGCATTTCCCACGTTAGCTTATAATGTTAAGCTCTGGTAGATGTTAATAATCTACAGAATATAATAATGTTATAAACTCTGTCTCACAGATATTTGCTTTCCATAATCTAACATTTTGCCCTACACATGCAGAGACTCAATTGGTTTGTTGCTGAAGGTCCCAACAGTCAAAAAATAGTGAGTGAATGAAAGACAGATTTTTTTGGGTGAGGGGTGGATGCTCTCATGGTTGCAGGTCTCTTACCAAGAGACAGATGTCTTCTGAATTAATACCTTAATTTCCAACAATGACTGAGCATCTTCCTTTACCAAGGAAAATCCATTTCAATTCAGTCTAAAATCCTACCAAGAGAAACCTTTATGAATTATCCCTAGGTTTTCACATTTAAATGCCTAAAGGATTTGGTAGAAGCTCTATGATTTAATGATTATTCTTAATTGACTTATTTTTCTCTACTTCCTTTATTATTTTGTTTTGAGTTGTGTATATCATTAACTCCCCAAATCCTCACAATTAATTAACCCCTCCTTATCATATGGGAAACTGAGGCCCAGATAATTAAGCAACTGACTTCTGACACAAGTTCCCCCTACTCCTTCACCAAACCTACCCTCTCAGTTTCCCCATTTCAGTAGTGGTGACCCCATTTCTCCAGTTGCTCAAGCTAAAAGCCTTGGAATCATCCTTGACTCCATGGTTTCTCTCACACCCTACTTCTGGTCTGACAGTAAATCCTGTGGTTGCTGCTTTCAAGACACAGCCAGTATTTGATCTCACATTCAAGATGGGCTGAGAAGGAAACGTTATTTCACAGGCCTCCCTGCCTACACAACAGAACGATATTCAACATTCTTGGCATTTATTAACAGAAATCTACCGGTGAAAATAAGAAGGATGTTTGACCTGGTCTGACCGCTCGTTTTTCATTTATCACAGAGTCATTTATTATAAGCCCACCATGGGCAGGGTGGGCTTCCCCAGCAGCGCAGTGGTAACCAACCTGCCTGTCATGCAGGAGACAAAGGAGACGCGGTTTAGTTCCTTGACTGGGAAGGCCTCCTGGAGAAGGGAACGGCAACCCACTCCAGCATTCTTGCCAGGAAAATCCCATGGAGGGAGGAGTCTGCCAGGCTACAGTCCATATTGTCACAAAGAGCTGGACGCAACTGAGAATGCAGGCATGGATAGAATTTCTTCCAGGTTTCTGCGATTCAGCAGTGAACAAACTAGGGGGAGCCACAGACTTGAGGAGGGGGAGGGGCTGAGGGATAAGACTCTTGTGGGTAGTAAGGAAAGGCCTTTGGGGAGAGGAATTGGCCCCAAACCTTGGACTGGAAATAGCCTGCCATTTCCAGACAGGGAAAGATACACCAAAGGAACAGCAAGTTTGAGCAACTAAATGATGGCCAGTGTGACTAAAATTTAATGATACACAATGAGACGGGAAGAGTTTGCTGGGATTAACATCATGGTGTGTCTTATTAGCTTGTTAAGGAAGTTTGGATTTTATTCTACAAGCAATGAAAAGTTATTGGAAATCCTCAAACAGGGGAGAAAAATGATTTACTTAAAATCTTCCTTGGTAGAGGAAAGGAAAGTAGCTAGAATGGGGATGCTGAAACTAAGAGCAATGATTGAAGGAACTGGGGATTTTTACCTTAGAGAAGAAACTTGGGTGAGAAATACCACAGCCCTCCTAGTGAGTGAGAAATTGTAGGGTTGCAAGCTTTAGTTTGACTTCAGGAAGAATTAGAACTGCCTAATAATAGACTAAAATCCTTTAGGAAGTAACAGCCTCCTCATGTCAAACATTTACGTAAAAAGTCTGAATGACCAACTACTTAGGGTGTGATAGAAGGAAATCATGAATTAGATGGGGAAACAGATTAGATGACTAACAGCTGACCCTACACCTCTAGGCAGAAATATGTGTAAGAGCTATTTCAAAGATGGGGGTAGGATTATGAATAAATAACATTATTGACTAAGTGATTCTTAACTGAAACTTATCAAAACCACCTGGGGTTTATCCAAACATCACATATTCTCCAGGGATTCCCTCATAGCTCAGTTGGTAAAGAATCTGCCTGCAATGCAGGAGACCCCGGTTCCATTCCTGGGTTGGGAAGATCGCTGGAGAAGGGATAGGCTACCCACTCCAGTATTCTTGGGCCTCCCTTGTGGCTCAGCTGGTAAAGAATCCACCTACACTGCAGGAGACCTGGGTTTGATCCCTGGGTTGGGAAGATCCCCTGGAGAAGGAAAAGGCTACCCATTTCAGTATTCTGGCCTGGAGAATTCCATGGGCTATACAGTCCATGGGGTTGCAAAAGAGCTGGATGCAACTTAGTGACTAAACAACAACTCCTTCAAATATATACAAGGTACACATCCATGCACAAAGAACATATTTCCATAAAAGAAGATCACAATGAAATTTCTAACAATAAAATTCAAGCCACATTTTTACTGATGCTTTAGGATTGTGAAGGGTTTTTTTGATGTATTAACTTGGCTAAGATATAATCCCTAGTTATTTAATCAAAGCCAGAATTCTAAGGTGGTTCCCAAACCCTGCCCCCTGCAAGCCTTTCTTTTTTTAACTCCTTCCCCTTAAGGGAGGGATGGGCCTGTGAACATGATGGATTTCATTCCCATGATTATGTTGTGTCACATGGCAAAAGGGATTGTGCTGACTGTAAATTAAGGTCCCCAATCAGCTGACTTTGAAAAAGAGTGATTATTCTTGAGGGAGAGGAGGCAAACCTAATTAAGACCTTAAAAGGATCTGGGATTGTTCTAGCCAAAAAAAAAAAAAAAATCAACATGTGCAAAGGAATCAACAAGAAGAAGATTATTCTTAGCTGACTTTAAATATGGAAGAGGTTCTGGAACAAGAATGGAGCAACCTCTAGGAACTAAAAGAAGCCCTCATCAGATATCTAGCAAAGAAACAGGGACCTCAGTTCTACAACCATAAGGAAAGTAATTTTGCCACAACCATGTGTGCTTGGAACAAGACCCTGAGCTTCTGATGGGAACACAGCCTGCAAACATCTTGATTTTAGCCTCATAAGACTGAATGGAGAACCTAGTTATACCATGACCACAACTGTGATCTACAAAGTGGTGAGCTAATAAATGAGTGCAGTTTAAAGCTGCTGCATTTGTGGTTGTTTGCACATGCACTAGAAAACCAACACAAGGGTCTCAAAATGCCTTCATGTCAACATTAGGAACATAACATATTTCATGTTGGTAATAACGGAAACAGCAACTTTTCTAAACTTGAATAGACCTTTTAAAACAAAACCCTAAGAGCTTACTCAGAAAAAAGTAAAAATTTAAGCTTCTAAGTTTTTGAATCACTACACTATAAATACAGATAAGAATAACACATTGTATAACTATTTTTATTTACATTTAATAATTGGGTTGTTTACAAGATGTTTTCATAGCAACCATATACAGTGGTAGTAAACATACTGGTTTTAAAGAAAGACAAAACTAGGTTAAAATCCTGGCTATGACACTGATTTTGAACAAGTACTCTAAATCTCTCTTACTTCATGTGTTAAACAACAAGACTGATAACTAACTCCCGGAGTTCTTAAAGTAAAGACACAATAAACATAAACTACTTGGTATAAATGTAAGATTATTTTACCATGGTACTGTACTATCACTTCCCTGAAATCAGGGATTATGCCTTAGTCATCACTGAATCCACCGTGCCCAGGACACTGCCCAGCATGTGTTAAATAGTAAGACTGATAACTAACTCCCAGAGTTCTTAAATTAAAGACACAATAAACATAAACTACTTGGTATGTGCCCTCATAAATTGTAAGATTATTTTACTGTGGTACTGTACTATCACTTCCCTGAAATCAGGGATTATGCCTTAGTCATCAACTGAATCCACTGTGCCTAGGATACTGCCCAGCACATAGTAGTTGCTCAGTAAATCTCTGGTTAAGTAAGCAAGACATTTTGAGCAAGACTTTGATGAAATGGTCCACATTTAGCAGGTAAAAACAGAGGGCCTGACAGGTTGACTTTCTTATCCAAATTTTCTTAAACTAGAAAATAAAAATGTATGTAAAAAGCTTTCTAAATTCAAGTCCTGCACTCTGTCCATGGTACCATACTATACATAGGCACCAGAGGTATATAAAACCTCTATATATAAAAGATTATATATATATATTTGACAGTATCTCTAAAATACTGCACTTAAAAGAATGGCACAAAGAATGGCCTTTAGTTCACATTCTACTAAGTATAATTCTCTATGACACAATTTCAGTTCCTCATCTATGTCTAAAAAATTGGTTTCTATTGCCTAAATCCCCAATGTCCATATGATGGGCAAGTTCCATTATCATAATACATTTGTATTCCACTGTAACAGTCCTGCTCCAATTAACTTTTTGTTGGAAGAAGTTTCTTTTTCTTCCCCCCCTCCCCCAGTAAAAAATGGATGCAAAACAATGATATGACAACAGCAGATGCTAGCAAGGATGTGAAGAAATGGGATCACTCATATGCTGCTGATGGGGATGTCAAATGGACCAACCACTCTGGAAAACAGTTCGACAGTTCCCTTACAAACTAAGCATACACATGCAGACAGCCAAATAATCTGTCCTTACTCAGAGAGGTGAACACTGTGTCCACCTAGAAAACCTCTACATGATTAATTCACTGCAACTCCAACTGTAATAGCCAAAAACTGGAAACACTCAAGACATCCTAAAACAGGCGAACAGTTAAACAAGCTGTCATATGCCCATGCCATGGAATATTACTCAGCCAAAAAACACAGAAAGAGAACAAACTGATGCAGGCAACAACTTGGTTAGATCTCAAGGGCACTGTGCTGATCGAAAAAAGCCAGTCTCAAAAGATTACACACTGTATGATTCCATTTACATAACAGTGCTAAAATGACAAAACTATGGACAAGGGGAACAAATTAGTACTTGCCAGGTTAGCATGAGGGAGAGCTTTGTGCTAATGAAATAGTTCTATATCCTGACTGCAGTGGTAGCTACAAATGACAAAGAAATATACATACATTGTACCACTGTCAGCATCCCAGTTTTGTTTTTTTTTAAAGTTACACAAGATTTAAGCATTAGGAGTAACCGAGCAAAGAGTACACAGCACCCAGCACTGTGCTGTTTTATTTTTGTGAATCTTTTATTTCTGTGAACTTCCTGTGAGTCTATAGTTATTTCAAAAAATAAACAATGAGTGCAAAGCCAAATGTCTGAGACCTCTGGTAGAATTTTCTACATTCTCTCCAACGAAACAATACTTCCTCATTTGAATGGTCCCAAAGTAAACCTAGTTCATATTTTTATAGGGTACTTTGAAAATAAAGAAAAACAAAACAATCACAGACACACAAAATTATAAACTTTCTCTTCATCTCCAGATGCTGGTATTCCTTTCCCATTCATTTTCATTCCATCTCCTGGCCTTTTGAGTCTCATATCTTGAGATTACCTCTCAGTGACCTATACAACTACCAAACAATTGATCCCTATGTCTTGTTTTTTCATTCCAGTGAAACTGTACATTCCTTCAGAAAAAATTTCAACTAGATATTAGATTATGCAATTCCAGATTCGACCCCCTGTTGAAAGGCACACTTTAAAATAAACAAAACAAAAAAAGCTCTTCAGCCTAAATTAGTACACATTAATACAAGTTACAATGTAAGAGAGATTTCTGAGCAGAAAAGCCTTCCAGATTCTCCTAGCCTACTCTAAGCCATCTCTCAGCCTCTCCTCATGGTGCAAGAATCCCTCTCACAACCACAGGCCAGCTTCACAACTTGACACCATCCTTCATAAAACAAACATCCCAAGAACACAATTCACACCTGTAAAGCACTTCAGTTCACATAGTGCTTGTACACAAGGGACCTCATTTGGTGCTCATTAGACTGTCAGGATAAGACATAAAGGCAGGAATCTTTCTTCATCCCCATGTAAGAGATGAGGTAACTTGACTTGGCAAAGTAACTTCTCAATAGCATAAAGGTGAACAGTTAAGTTGCAGAATAGGGGATATAACCCAGATCTGCTGGTTTCCTAATACTAAGCAATGTCAAAGTATTCTATCAACCCAAGCACCTCATTCCCAGTGTGGTAACAGACATTTATTAATGGTAAATGCAAGAAGAACAGAGGCAAAGAGTGGATCCAATGGAACCGATCTGAGTCCACGAAAAGAGCAGGTTCTCAAAGTATGGTCTAATCCTGAGATCCATAATATCGCTAGCAATTCTAGAGATTTCAAAACAGAAAGCCAAAATGTACCTCTGTGTGGCTGAAGAACTTAGCTGGCACTGCAAGGAATAGGAAAGAAATGAAAACTTTTTACTCAGCTAACTTTACTGCTTTATGCAACTCACCAACTCAGAAAGGGCAGGATAGTGCTACTATAATCAAAGCTGAATTTAAATATATTAAATTGAATCCCTAGCTCTCCCACATCTTAGCCAAAGTGGGGGCGGGGGAACAACACCAGAGCAAGGCTAAGCACAGGAAATCTCAAGGAATCAGCTATGATAACATGATTTTTAACATTCTTATTCTTCTCCTAATCTGTTATTTCTAGAGGAAGCATGTTTGGGACTTGGCAACCCTTGATCAAAGTGTAAGGTTAAAAAAAAGGTGAAATAATTGGGAAAAAGGCTTGAAAATTAATCACATGAAAGAGAGTACGTCTGATGGCAGCAAACAGAACCGCGAGGAGATGATCCCTGAACTGCTCCCTGCAAACATCACAGCCCTCAGACCTAAAGTTTGAGGACCACACAATGTACAAATTATCAACCAACAAAGGAGATTTATTGAGAAAAGCAGAAGAGCAAATAAGATAAAACTCATGATCTTAATGCTGCTAAACACTCCAACATTTAGTATTAATAGAATGTTTTTTGATTCAGAGAAGTTCCTAGCCCCATTTTACCCTTCTTTAACAGGATCATGTTGCTGCAGAAGAAATAACAGAGAAACTTTATAGAAGTCTTACCAACACGATATTTTAGTTCTATGATGGTTTCTCCTTCTCTGCTCAATTCCGTTACTTCGCAAGTGTAGTTTCCTAAGACGGCATCACTCTTATCCATCTTCAAAGAGGCAATGCCACGCAGTAATTCTGGTGGTGTGATTTTTGCACTAGAAAAGTTACTGCTGGACTTGGACATCCGCTTACTTCCATCAAAGATGAAAATGTTTTCTCCTTTAAATTTCCATCTGACATACAATTCAGTAATGTTCTTCGTCTCCACATTGTTAACAAAACATGGGATGACAACAGTTTGATTGCAAAGGGTATATTCTACAGATTTGATTACATTAAATATTAGTTGAGCTGAACCTGGAAAAGAGAAATAAAATTGTTTCATTTCATACAGAATACTATGAGATCTTAGGTATGTTACAAATTCTTAAGATAAAGAGAAGTGCTTCTATTGTTCACTTAAGCAAGTAAGCAACTATAGAGAAGATGGGTGAAGTGAAAAGAACAAATTATTTTAATATTAATGTGCTCAGCTGATAGACAACACTGTACCTCTTCTTTATTCATTCCCACTAACACAAAATATACATTCTCATGAATCCTGGGAATAAACTCAGCAACTGTGTTAGAACATACAGATGTAGTATCTGGCTTTGGAAACTCTGAAGCTTGTGTCTTCTGATATTTAAAGAAAAATACTGACTTTACTATGAGAAAATTTTTAAATTGAAAGTAAAACCAAATAATATATTCAGTCTCAACTTCTATACACTTTCTCCAAATAGAACTTGCTAAACTGATAGGAAGTTTATTTCTATCCCTAGGTTACATTTCCAAAAAAGGTAGCAGGCTCTACTGTACTTAAATATAAAAAGTAAATCACATGAATCACATCACATCTTTCCACTAGGATGGTAAGCCTTAGAATGCTAAGGATTAAAAAAAAAAAATTCTCTACAGCTATTTTTCCATTGCAAAATACAGACAGCAACAGACATTCGGTATGCAAGTATCATAAAGGATTATACACAATTGAATGGCATTTTCCCACTCCCACATTTCACTGAAACTAAGGAACAACTTCCAAATATATATTACAGGCGTCCCTTTCTTCTAGAAACCATAAACCACCCAAAAGAAAGCTAAGATGCAAGCTGAAACCAAGAGCAGATACTACTAATAAGTAGCATGTATCCGATCAACTCTTTTCAATAGTATAAACTACTGGTTGTTGCCTTATAAAAGAGAGGTTGAGAAATGGGTCTTCTTTCATGTGGAATGTGCAAAAATGTGGACAAACTGTAGTTGTCCTCCATATTCTTCAGCCACTTATCACTTCTTTCATGTAAGCAGTGAGTTGGTGTTTCCTTTAAAAAAAGGATTGACAGATATAAATAAAACCTTAGGTTTAATTGTTCATCTTTAAGATTTTTCCTTTATCAGGGGCATCAAGGGCATATTATTACTCTAGGAACATAATTACTCATCAATAAATGCCCACTGAATTGAATGCTGGGCTGCAGCATCGAATATGAACTGAACAATGTTCAGAAGCCTGAGAACAAATCCCATCTCTGTCACTTTTCAGGGTGCAACCTTAAGCAATTCGCTTAACTTTCTATGCCTTGGTTTACTCTCTGTAAGTAAGATGATCAAAAAATGAACACTGGGCTGCTTCACAGAATTGTGCACGCAAAGTTGCTTCAGTCATGTCTGACTCTCTGTGACCCTATGGACTGTAGCTTGCCAGGCTCCTATGTCCACAGGATTCTCCAGGCAAGAATCCTGGAGTGGGTTGCCACGCCCTTCTCCAGGGGATCTTCCTGACTCAGGGATCGAACCTGCATCTCTTGCGTCTCCTGCAATGGCATGCAGGTTCTTTACTACTAGCGCCACCTGGGAAGCCCCTCACAGAATTGTGGTCAGCATCAATGGAGAAAACATATTGGTAAGTGCTCTGTACTGCACTATAAATATGTAAGGTCATACTATAAAAACTAGGCACTCCAGCATCTTAATGTAATGCTCTGGACCTTCTCTGACTGGCAGGTCTAAACTGTTATTTCTGGGAATTGCAGTCTAAATCAACCCTGTGGTCATCCACAGCTCACCTTACCCCAGTTCCCTCCATTTCTAGCCACCTGAACATCAGGAAGCTCCAGGCCAAACCTGGACTTCCAACTGCATTCTTCAAAACGCTGGAGTTATGAATTACTTCCCCTGAGAAATAAGCACTGGGGGGAGACTATAGAGTGTACAAGGACAGAAGAAAGTGGTTATGATGCTGGAACTAGAAAGGAAGGAAAGTGTCAGAAACTATGGTCAACGATTTTGAAATGGACTAAAGGATTACCGGGAGTCCTTTCAATGGGGTGCTGGGCCTTATCGGACAGATCCTTTTGGAATAACTCTATAGCAGCCTGGGCCTCCTGCCAAGACTAGGCTGTTTTTATACTTTTGTAAGATGTAGAAAACTGATAGTAATGCAAACGATTCATATCCATAGAGATACAAACAAACTTTGTTCTGCAGTTGATTTGGACCTGTTGGAAGAGAGGAATTTTTTTTTAAACTACATTTTAGGGACTTCCCTGGCAGTCCAGCGGTTAAGACAGTGCTTCACTGCAGGGGGCATGGGTTTGATCCCTGATTGGAAACTACATGCCACATAGCAGGGCCAAAAAAAAAAAAAAAGATTTTATTGCCCTGAGGACACTGGCCAACTTTGTATCTATCCACAGATTCATTTCACCATTCCTGACTGCCTATATGTACATGTGTCTATTCTTCCAATTCTCTCTTTTTTTTAATTAACAGTTATTTGGCTACATTGGGTCCTTAGCCACAGCATGCAGGATCTTTAATTGTGGTGTGCAGATTCTCAGTTGTGGCATATGGGATCTAGTCCCCTGACCAGAGATTAAACCTGGGCCCCCTGCACTGGGAGTGCAGAGTCTTAGCCACTGGACTGCCAGGGAAGTCCTTCCAATTCTCATTTAAAACCAAGATGGCTGTACCGTCTTGTTGGTTTGCTTGTTAATTAATGTGTGAAATAAAAACTTTGACACGTGAGCATTTCATATTTGTTTGAGTCAAACTATACCTCCTAAAAATTATTAAATTGTATTTATTTATTTATTTAAATAATTTAATTATTTTATTTAATTGTTAATTAAAGAGATACAAGTGAAGAGCTAAGTTACCTCAGCAAACTTTTTTAGAAGCCTCCAAGTGAGTACAAAATGGTCAGCAAGCACTCAGTGACTTTATAACTTGTGTTCAGAAAATGGATTTTCTAAAGAATACAGAAAGCACTGATTCCACTGCAGTATTTGTTGTAATATCAATATAGCCATTTTTATAGCTGAAGCAATTTAAGTTGAACAAATGCTGTCAATAAAATTCAAAATGAAATTGACCTAGATCAACTATAATTTGAATAACCCTTGCACTAACAATTAATAAATACAATCCAAAAATGTTGCTTCATCAGCTGTTAACTACAACTTCACCCTCTACAAACATTTACTAAGCAGCTATTAAGCAGTGGAACTATTTGATTTGGTTTTTCTCTATTTTGCCTACTGCCTTCTGATGAAACAGCAAAGTGAAGAAAGAATCTAAAATATACAGAGCAAATAAAGGATCATATAGATAATTACCATGAATAAGTAAATTCTGAATACTCAAGAAATGCCTACAGCAGTCTAATCAGATAGGAATTGATAAGTATAACCATCCGTGATGCTGGAGGTACAGATAAATTAACGAATGAAATGGGAAAATTAACTTATATCAAATGCCAAAAATATGGGACCTTACAATTTCTGTGAATACAGACTACCAGTTCAAACCATCTCATCTGATCTGAAACACTTAACAGGAGGTGCGTATACAATAATGAAAAAAAATGTAGGAATCATCTTTAAAAAACTTAGAATTCTCACCTGGGGGACTAATGAAAGTGAAAGTAAAAGTCGCTCAGTCGTGTCCCACTCTTTGTGACCCCATGGACTATACAGACCGTGGAATTCTCCAGGCCAGAATACTGGACTGGGTAGCCGTTCCCTTTTCCAGGGGATCCTGCCAACCCAAGAATCAAACCAAGGTCTCCCGCAGTGCAGGCATATTCTTTACCAGCTGAGCCACAAGGGAAGCCTGGGGGACTGATACATACTTTTTACAACCCACGGTCGCAAGTGCTTTCTTTCCTACATGAACAAAGTGCTATGGATGGGCAAGAGAGTAACCAGTCTTTAGACTTCTAGGAAAATGTTTGTTGCTACTGCAGGAAAAACAGAAGACTATCATAGACTCTGCTCATTTATTTAGGCCTTCATTCTTTTACCTTTTCACATGTTCCATGGAAATTTTCTCTCCTTTAGAACAACACTGAAAATACTGTCCTTTTGTAAGAGCTTATCCAATACTCTCCAAAGGAGCCCTCCCTTCCTAATTACTTCAAATTGAGTCCTCCAGATAAGAAACCAGAAGCTTCCAATACTTCCCCCTAGACATTCTCCTGCTGCCCCACCTATCCACACCTCTCTTCCCCTCACTTCCTCTGCTTCAGAAATGAACTCCTTCACTTGAGAGCTAGTTTCCATTTCTGTCTCCACACTCATCAATATCAAGGACTTCCCCTAGTTGTTTACCATCCTCTGACATCCCCCAAGTTCATTTACAACGGGTTTTTAAAAAAAATTTTAAATACTTGAATATTAGCCAATTGGGGAAAAAAAAAATCCCTTGTACTTGTCTCTCTCTTTCCTAGCATCTAGAAAGACAACTAAATGCATTTCTTCATCTCTTACTTCCTACATCCCTGCTACCTGGCCTCCACCTTGCCTTCTTCACTGCGATGGCTCTTGCCAAAGTCGCCGATCATCCCGTGAAAATGGAATGCACATGGTTCGCTCTCCATCTTGACTTCTCTACAGTTCTTGAGCCTGTGGGGAGCCCCTTTCTTGTCTCTTGGCTTCTGTATCTCTGAATTTCCTCCTAGTGCTTTCTCCACCTCATCGCAGCTTGCTTGCTTTACTGAAATCCACTCCTTGACTCACAGTACACATTAGGTTGCTAAGGACTTCCTACCCAGCCCTGACCCCCACCCCTCCCCACTCCAGCATTCTCCCTTACTCCAGGTTTTAACTACCCACACATTTTATTTAACTAGGTTCCCCCTTTCTCCTTAGCTGCAGAGCTTGGGAAGCCAGCCCATGTGCTATGCGTTTCCACTTGGATATACGACAGTTACTTCAGAATCAACATGATCAAAAATCTATCTACCTTCTGCCTATGTTCATCCCAAATCCTCACCTCCCTAAAGTATTTTTTATTATCTACCAGTCAACCAGACCTAGACCTAAGAATCATGCTAGATTCTGCTCTCTCAGCCAGGCGAGTTCTGGGTAGGCTCAACCTATGTGACTGTTCCTAAAGCCAATATCTGCTACATAAATTAACTAGACATTCATCATTTCTGCCTTGAACTATTGCTGCAACCCCTAACTAGCTCCCTGCCTTCAGCCTCCAAGTTTCCCCATCCCAGTCATGCATTTTGCACAGTTCCCAAAATAACTGTTCCAAACACAAATGTGCACTCCTTTGCGTAATATACTTTAACAGCACCCCTTCCCCCACTTTCAGGCTAAATTCAAGTGCATTAGCACAGAATACAAACCAGGTCCTTCAGGATCCTGTCCATCCTCACCTCCTACACTCTCTTATTTCCCAAGTAAGCTTCAGTCATAATGACCTTCTAGCAATTCCCTGGATATGCAAATGTACTCTCATCTCCGGGCCTTTCCCCACTCACACGAGCTGTTACCCAGCCTAAGGAGGCCCATACCTTTCACTGGAGGTACAGGTAAGGGCACACACTTAGCTCAATACTTAGCGCTTTCTAGGTGTATAAGCTTAGGCAAGTTACTTAATTTATGTATCTCAGTTTCCTCACCTATGAAATGTGACCAGTGGTCATGTACACCTCATAGAGATTTTGTTGAGATTTAACAAGATAATGAACATGGAGTTCCTACTGAAATGCCTTTCACTTACACAGCAAACGTTCCATAAATGGCAGCTACAATTCACTAACTTTGGCTCTTCCTGAAGGCACAGCTGAGATGTTCAATCCTGTCCCCGTCGTTGCTACTACTCAACTCTATTCGTCCCTCCTAACTGCTCCTATTCCCCCCATTCAAGCGCTGTCGCTGAGTTCCAAATCTTGTAACTACTGTTTTACTCTACTGATTTCTCCTTTAGGATAAAAAGGGAGAAACACAAGGATAATGTATTCATTTGATATCCTATGGATCTAATTCAGGGTCCAGCCAGTAGGGCTCAATACATTCCTCCTGAATGTAAAAATTTAAAGTATGAATCCCATGAAAAGAAAATCTAAATATCATATCAGAGAAGATTCACTCTTCTTCCATATTTCAAGAGACTCCTCCACTGTTTCTTACTTCTATAGCCCTGATTATGGTATCATGAGGCTACATATTTTAATGAAAAATCTAAACCAAGTCGGATGCAGATTGGATGGAACAGTTTCTTTAAAATTACTTGATGTCTCTAAGAATGCTCCTCCTACCAGGCAGTGTTTAAACTGGATGAGTTGCAGTGTCCTAGAAAAGGAAGGGCTTTTCAGGCCATAACAAGTTCAGAGGAATAAAGAAAGAATACCCGAAGGCCAATGATTATTCAAGTGAACTCCAGGAAAAGAGGCTGGAAAAGATGATTAGGACTTATTGTAAAGGCTTCCTTGAATGTCATTGTGGGAAGTCTGGAGCTGATAACCTAAGTAATGACAAACCACTCAGACTTAATTACATTAAAAAAATAACAATAACACAGCAGTATGAAGGGTGAATTAAGGACAGGAAGAGCTTTGGGAAAGGAGATTCATTAAGAGATGGCTGCAATAATCCAGGAAAATGACAAGTGAAGAGAAGGCCAAAAGTCATAGTGAAAGAATGAAAAAAGCATACGGACGTAAGTCAGATGTGAGAGGTAAAGGAGAAGCAAGAAGAATTACAGTTATTAACTAAAATAGTATGTATAACCAGTTAGATTGTGGATTAACTATAGAGTAAAGGAGAAGAAGGAGAAGGCAATGGCACCCCACTCCAGTACTCTTGCCTGGAGGATCCCATGGACGGAGGAGCCTGGTGGGCTACAGTCCATGGGGTCGCTGGAAGTCGGAGACGACTGAGCGACTTCACTTTCACTTTTCACTTTCATGCATTGGAGAAGGAAATGGCAACCCACTCCAGTGTTCTTGCCTGGAGAATCCCAGGAACAGCGGAGCCTGGTGGACTGCTGTCTATGGGGTCGCACAGAGTCGGACACGACTGAAGCGACTTAGTACTAGTACTAGTAAAGGAGAAGGAAACGGCAACCCACTCCAGTGTTCTTGTCTGGAGAATCCCATAGACAGAGGAGCCTGGCAGGCTATAGTCCATGCGGGGGTCACAAGAGTCGGACACGACTTAGTGCACTGTCTGTCTCTCAAAGATACTTAAGAGATTCAGCAGTAAATATTCTTTCAATATTCAATAGGCTGAGTATTAAAAGTACCAGTGGCACACTGAAATGGAGATGTCCAGTAGATCCCAGGATATGGCAACGTGGATTTAAGAAGAAAGGTCTGAGCTACAGAGACTTGGGATTTACCAAGAATATAGCTGGTAACTGAAACCGTGAGCATAAACAAGATCACTCAGAGAGTCCTTGCAAACAGAGCAGGTACCAGAGAATAAAATGGTGGGGAATATCAATATATATGGACTGAACAGTTAAAGAGGAACAAACTAAGGATGTGAGAAAAGAGGTGAAGTAGGTGAGGGGGCAAAGAACACCACTGCAGACACAATGGAAGGGTCTTAACTATGGACAAAATAGATGTTAAGCAGGATGAGTAAAAAAAAAAAAAAAACCTCTAGATTTAAATTTTCATTCTTGGCTTCTTTATCTGCAGCGATGTCAGCAGACGAGGGACTGGAGTCAGACTGCATTTGGGAAGTGAAGGGGAGGGGAGAAAGAAGAGGCAGTGGTTCTCTATGAATAAATTTGGCAGAATAAGAAAGTAGGCTTCCTTCGTGGCTCAGCTGGTAAAGAATCTGCCTGCAATGCAGGAGACCAGGGTTGGGAAGATGCCCTGGAGAAGGGAAAGGCTACCCACTCCAGTATTCTGGCCTGGAGAATTCCATAGACTGTTTAGTCCATGGAGTTGCAAAGAGTCAGACAGGAATGAACGACTTTCACTTTCACTTTTGTGGGCCTCCCTGCTGGCTCAGATGGTAAAGAATCTGCCTGCAATGTGGGAGACCCAGGTTCAATCCCTAGATCAGGAAGATCCCCTGGAGAAGGGAATGGCAACCCACTCCAGTATTCTTGCCTGGAGAATCCCATGGACAGAGGAGCCAGGTGGGCTATTGTCCATGGGGTTGCAGAGTCAGACACAACTGAGTGAGTAACACACACAAGAGAGCAGAGAAAGAAGGCAACAATGGAAAGAGCGTGGAACCACTCTTCTTGTTCGTTTTTAATATGGAGTCAAACTTGAGCATGTCTTCAAACTAAGAGGAAGGAATCAATGAAGAGGGAAAGATCTAAGGTACAAGACTGAAGGATTAAGGTGATTAGGCATGTCTCCAAGATGGTGGAAGTGAAAGACCTGTAGACAGGGGGGTCTTTCCTTGGAAAGGTGAATAGGAACACTTCTGACACCGGGTGAAGGAGGAGAATGAAATGAATGTTGCCTAAGATATTATAGACAAGTTTAGTAATGGTGGGTGGGAAGTTGAAAGAGTCCACACCACACATCACTATTTTCTGCAGCAGAGTAGGAAGTTAATTATTTGTTCAGGATGGATGATCAGGAATGGGATAAGAAGCCCCAGCAGTCAATAAGGTAAATGAAGCAAAGCCCATGAGTCAAGATACCTGCTAGAAATGAATCCATTTAATTTCTGCCATCAGGCTTGGGTTCTGATATGAAGAACTGCAGTCTCAAACTGAATCAGGTTAAAATTACGGTCAAAGCGAGGATTTAGTCAGATCTCTCCTCAACAGAGACCAAAAAAGGCCGGTAAAAAGGCAGGTGTTCACAGGTGTTTAGTTCTGACTCAAACTGATCTCCCACTGGGGTTTTAAATGGTCCCTATAAGAACAGAAGTAGTCAACTTAGAGTTATAAGGCCCAGGGCAGTTTAAAGGCAGCAACATCCACAATTATAGCCTTTTCAAGCACTTAAAATATATTAAGTACTACTGAGGTATAAAAACAAAAAATCCCTTCTCTTTATAAACTACACTTTAAGTTATTAAGAGGCACACAGTCTGAAATTTGTCTGTATGCCCCAGAAGGCCTTGCAAAAAGCTTAAAGCATAGCATGGGTTCATACTTACTTGAAATAGAATAAGCAATGTTGACAGACCCTGCACTTACCCAATCCCTTGTGTGTGTGTGTGTGTGTGTGTGTGTGTGTGTGTGTGTGTTAGTCGCTCAGTCGTGTCTGACTTTTTGCAATCCCATGGACTGTAGCCCACCAGGCCCCTCTGTCCATGTAATTCTCCAGGCAAGAATACCGGAATGGACTGCCCTTCCCTTCTCCAGGGGATCTTCCCAAACCAGCAATTGAACCCAGGTCTCCCACATTGCAGGCAGATTCTTTACCATTTGAGCCATTAAGTTCAAATATGCACTTAATTTAAATCCTAATTTAAATCTCAAACCCTGGGATTGACCAGATTTTGATGGCTCAGTGTTAAGTAATTGGCCTGCAATGCAGAAGACACAGGAGATGAGGGTTCAATCCCTGGGTCCAGAAAATACCCTGGAGGAGGAAATAGCAATCCACTCCAGTATTCCTGCCTGAAAAATCCCATGGATGGAGGAGCCTGGTAGACGACAGTCTATAGGGTCGCAAAAAGTAGGACACAAATGAACAACTGAGCACACACACCATGGAGATGGAATAAAATATTCAGAGCAGCTTCTAATTCCTAACCACAGAGAATGAAAACCCAGATTCTACTGTCTTAGTCTAGGTATACCACAGTCAAATTTCCTGAGTGCTCTATACTTTTTTTCACTTTAGTACTACAATGTGTTTAGCAAAACTGATCCTACACTATCATTCTTGTTCTTTTATCATAGAAGAAATATCAGCACTAGTACACAGAGTGAAATTTGCTTTATCACAGCCCAAGAGTGCATTATATTAGGCTGAGCTACAAGATACAAAACTACAGAAATTTTTATCTTGTATAAAAAGGTATGACAGCAAAATAAGCTAAAAGAGGGGTAAAATGGTTACATGAAAACTATGTCTCTAAAAGAAGATGAATGTATTAAAAAAAAATGACGCCTATTCTAGCTAGAGTTGACTTAAGGAATGCAAACAGTTTTAATAATGCATTTTGGATTTACAATGTTTATCAATTTTGGGGAAACCACCTATTTCTCTACTTTAGAACCTGGCCTTTCAAATCTTCATTAACAACTCAGTGGCAAACATAAAACATCTGCCAAAATACAGATGACAGCACGAGAAAGTGTCCTAATAGTAGGCATTTAGTGCAATGGTTTAGCACCCTGCCTCTAGACTGCTGGGCGGCCCCGGAAATAAGTACATTTAAAGAGGCGTTTACTTCCTTAAAATGGCAAATTGTGGTTCAAAATAATATATCTGTTAGGAGAAAAGAAAACATTTTTGTTTAAGCCAGCTAAATTACTACTAGACTTAGACAATAAAAATGCTTTAAAATCATGTGTACCCGTGATTCTAAAAACTCACTTTAAATAAAGAAAAATCATTCAATTACTGAAAAGACAGTTCTTATCAGTGTCATTATCTGAGTAACCTTTTATTTACCAGTTAGTGAATATCACTGAAACTGATGATGTACTTTCAAACAACGTATAATTGGACATATGGAGGAGGGAGGAGGAAAGAAGAATAGTAATAATTCATTCTGCATCTTGTAAATCAATACAGAAAACTGTATTTTGCCTGTAATTAAAAGGAATTGGCATTTTGGATAACTTTCTTTACTATAAAGATCAACTGAATCTGTAGAGGCTACCAGGAAATAGCCTTTGACCACCAATCATTTATAAATGAAACTGAAAGCAAAATCAAACCTGAGTACAAATAAACGTACAAATCCATGACTTCCTTACTCATTTGAGAATCTAAATTCAGCCTTGCAAATACTTGGGTTTACAACTACTTGTGTTCTGAAACAACATTTCTTCCTACATGCTCTTTTAAAACTACATATTAAACACACATGCACAAAAATACATTATAGCTTATGACAAACACTATCCCTTCCTGTTTTATATTCAACACTTAACAACTCAAATGTATAATATCTCTATTTTGGCCTTTTTTTTAGGTCATTATTAACTAAGTACAATAAAAGACCATAAATTCTGAATTCTAAGACTCTGTAGGGACTTAAGCATATTAATATTGTATGTAAATAAATGCTAATCATACGTGATCATACCTATTACTAAAGGAGGCCTAACCATTTCTATCCTCAAAAGTACCATTCGAGCAGTTCTTTCTAATCTACTTGAAAATAGGACCCTTGTTTTTAAAACAGTGCATGATTCACATTTTTTTATGCTTCAAACTAGCTTTGAGACCACCGGTCTGATTTAGTAATATTTTATTACAAATTCATAACCGGGTTCAGTATAAGGCTCTCCGATCATACAACAGGTTTCTGAAAGCAGTATTATCTGAGCTATGATGGTAACGGGCAACAAGATGTTAAGGATGATAACAGAAAACACTACCCTACCTAGTATCAACCCTTTAGATAACAGAGATTGATTTTTAAGAGCTCCAACATCCCAGGAGATTTCACAGAGAAGGGAAGGAGCTAAGTCGGGACATAAGGGCATTTTGTAAACAGCCTGAAGTCACAAGCCTTCACAAATGGTAGAGGGAGGCTAATAACCCATTTAAAATCTAATTAATCTAGCATTCCAGAATTAAATGTAACAACTGCTTGATACTACTACTCTAACTCAATTCTGAATTTTACAAAAAGTTCACAACAGAATGTATAGATGTGAAGTGTGACAGGCACTATAGAGCCTCGAAAATTCCTATTCCTTCCTCAGTTTTTACAGGCGAAGCACACGTTCTAAAAAAGCGAAATGGATTCCAAAAGCTTGGGGGGCCAAAACGCCTTTGGCGTGGAAATACACCAAATCCCACTCTACCGCAAATGTGTTTTGACTAGAGGTTACTATCTTCATACTTGAAGCGAAATCTGGATTACTTTTAAAACGGTTCCCCTAAATAACGTAGGAAAACTTGAACGCGCAATTTAGACTGTATTGAAGTGGCTGATGGTGGTGGGGCGTGGGGGTAGTTTCCACCCAGTAAGCTATATTTCTAGGGTTAAAAAAAAGAAAGAAAGAAAAAAACAGCCAGAGAATCTTCTGATTAAACGCTGGGTTGTAAATGAAACTTAATTGTGTCCTTTACGTCCTCTTAACTCCTATGTTCGTGTGGTAGGGCAAACGGAGGAAACCCCTTCTAGCAGACTTTGCCAAAATGCGTACTTGCATCACAAGAGGCTGGGGCCCTCCTACTCTCCTTCTTTCAACCCCCAAAACGTTTAAAGCACGGGGAGGGACAGGGGTACGAAAGAGGGGTACCCTAACAGCTGCCAACCCCTCGCCTCCGATTGCGCCCCTTCTCTCCAGAGCTAATTTTTGCGCGAGGTGCACGGTTGGAGTCTTCCTCGGTGGTGGCAAACAGGGGAAGATGTGCCCCGCTCTCACCCAGGGGGAAGAGGAAGAGGAAGGAAAGGAAGAAAGGAAGGGGGTGCCGATTACCCGCTGGGCCCTCCCGCGTCTGCACCCGGGGCCTTGCACCCGTGGAGGGCCCGCTCGTCCCGCGCCCCGGCCACCCTCTCCAGGGAGCCGCCGGGCCAGCCGGGCGCAGCCCACACACCCGCGGGGGCGCCGAGACACAAGCTGTAGAACCAAGAGCTAGTGACCACTCACCGCAGCGCACTGAGGCCAGCAGCAGAACCACTACCAGGGGCCACATCTCCGCGCCCGCCGCTGGGTCGCCGCAGCCGCCGCAGGCGTCTAGAGCAGGCGCCGCAGCAGACACAGAGAGGACCCGCCGCCACCTCCTGTCACAGGCAGGACCCGCTGCCCAGGCTGCTTGGCCGCGCGCGTGCGCGCGCTCCCGACGCCCCCCTCCGACGCCCGCGCGGGCCGCGCACGCGCACTCGGCCTCCCCTCCGCCCCGCCTCGGTGGCTGTTGACGCCGCGCCCTCCAGACTCGCAGCTTCTAGTTCCCGCTCCCGCCTGCTCCCTGGCGGTGGCGCGCGCGGGGCTTCCCGGTCACGCCCCGCGGCCCCCGGCCGCCTCCTCCCACGTCAAAGTCCACACACCGCCCCCGCTACCCGCTGGAGGCTGAGTGTGTGTTCTCCCGCTCACCGGGGACCTCACTGCACCTGTCCCTGTCTGCTGTTCCCTTCTACCTCCCTGGGGACCCCCTGTCTTATCTCCACTGGTCCTCTCCTGCGTTCACGCCCAGCCTCACGCTTCAGGAGCCCCCTCCCCAGGCGCTGCTCCGAGGCGCTCCCTCGGAGCCCACTTCCCTCTGGACCCCACAATGGCTCGCCTCTCCCTTCATCCAACGTCCTCCCGCGCGATGGGACCTCCGCGGCTCCACACTTCTCATCCCTCTCCATTTCCCCCAGAGCTCGGCCGCCTGCAGTGGGAGCGCACACCGCGTGGGGGCATCTCAACGCTTCCCCCGCCGGCAGCGAGCCCGGAGGGACCACGCCTAGGACAGGTCGCAGGCGGTCGCGTGTCCTCTGGGAACTTCCACTCGCTGCTCGTGGGCTGCCGGGCCCTCCGGGGTTCACCGCGTCCCGTCTGCTTTGGTTTTCCCGGCCGCTCTCAGGTCCTCCGTTCTTTTTCTCGCCTAGTTCTGTTGTGTTTTCAACCTTTGAAAGGGATTACTCAAATTCCATTCGTGGTGGTGAACACTTTGTTGTTGTTCAGTTTCCAAGTCCTGATGCTGAAACCCTAGCAACCATCAGGGGTGGTCGCAACGGTTAGCAGAAGTATCCACGATGCCCCTTCCTGCAAAGTCATTGGGCCTGGTTAGTTCCCTCGCAGTGGTCCCTCTTCTATGCTGTTTGAGTTTACCTTGCTTAAAAAATGGGTTCAAAGTATGTCTCCAAGCCACAGTGTGGACAAGTTCTTTGATTAGCTCTCTGAATCACACAGACCACATCATTTATACAGAAGCAAATTCCCTTTTAGAACTCCCTTTAACATTTACCCTAAATGATGAAAATGCTTGCTGAAAAGTCATGCTTCGTGACTACTGTATTGGCATGCATATTGTCAACTTAAAAATTACATGCAATCTAAATGTTGAGCATTAGGTTTTATTCAGCAGAAATTTTTAGAAGGTAAGCCAGGGAGGGAACCTCTCAAATAACCCTGAGAGAACTGCTCCAAAAAGGTGAGGGGGGAGGAGCCAGGTTACACAGAAGCTTTGCAACAAAGGGCAGGTAATCTGAACATGAGAAGGTTATTGTTAATTAAAGAAACCCAGATACCCCAAGTTAAGGAATTTAGTACTTTTCTATGTATGGAAGGGACTTCCCTGGTGGTTCAGAGGTAAACAATTTTCCTACCAGTGCAGGAAACGGGGGTGCAATCTGTGGTTTTAATCAGTGGGTGGGGAGGATCCCCTGGAGAAGGAAATGGCAACTGGTTCCCAGTATTCTTGCCTGGGAAATTCCATGGACAGAAGAACCTGCTGGGCTGCAGTCCGCGGGGTTAGGTAGCAAAGAGTCAGACACAACTTAGTGACTAAACCGTAACTGTGTATGGGAAGATGCAAGAGTCTGGGCTCACTGAAATCATTCCTTTTATAGGTATCTCAGCTATCTGGCCAGCATCCTGTGTTTTCACTCTTGAGCTTCCTTTCCCCAGGGCTCATAATCGAGTTTGGCTATTATGCTGGCTGCTAGATAGCAGGTATTCTTCTACCTAAGTTCCCTTAGGGCTCACCTGCTCACACTGGATGGGTGCAATCGCTGAAGATTGTGACATCATTATGTACCAACATGGTTGGAAGTATTCCATTTCTCAATATCCACTGCTCCCTTGGCTGTTTTTCACTCATCTGGTGGAAAACAAAAAATCTTCCCACCACAATATTCCAGTCCTCCAAATCCTCTACCCATGGTGTCTCTTTCATTGCATCTCCTTAGTAATAAAATCCAGGAAATAAAATTACCACTCTCTGACCTTCTGTAGCATTGTATTATATATACTGCATAACTTTCCCTTTGATTGTTTTTTTGTGTGTGTGGGTGTAAATCTCTTCCCCACAGCATTATCCATTTTTTACAGTCAGAGAGGGTATATTAAGTATTCCCTTCTCCAAGACTTCCTGTTGAACTAGGCAAACAGAAGGGGTTTTAATAAACCTGTAGATGTGACTTGAGGCAAGCATTGCTCCAGTGAAATTTGATTGTTTTTTAATGATTAAAAAAAGAATGAAAGAAAGAAAAAACAATTGCCTGGCAGATATCTTACTAAAACAATGGTTAATAATTATGATGGTAATGATTTGAATGACAGCTTTGACACCCTGAGGCTACCAAAGGGACTGATGGATTCTCCTCCAACTGCTGCTTCTGTGGATACAAAAGAATCATCCATCAGACTTTGAGCATTCGGGACATTGTGTATCACAGAGCAGCTGGTTGGCTAAATAAGGCTGTCAGCTGTCCCTGAGATCCACCAACCCCCCTAAAGCTGAAGAATGACTGGGGAGGACTGTCCCTAACCTTCAGAGGTGGAGATCAGTGATGCTGTGTTTTATTGTGGGAACTGCTGACATCATGTGCTTAAGGTAGTTTGTGAAGAAAATGGAATAGCTTAAGTCAGGTGAATGAGAGGCCACCTGGGTGACCACCTCTGCTTTGGGAATCTGACCAGGATATGTTTTGATGGTGGGGCATGAGGAGGCCTGTTCTGGGAGAGATGATCCAAAGCAACCTACCTAGGTTTGATGATTTTCTCTTTGAGATAACTTGGGCTCCTTTCTCAAGTATCTAAGCACCTCATTTTTGTGGTTTCCCTTTTAACATTTGCAAGCATTTTGTGGGGCGGGGGTGGGTTTTGAGCTCATCTTATCTTTACATAATGAGTTTTCTTGGATAGAAAGCAAAAGAATAATGCATAGAATGTTTTGAACAGAGGTAATACACATTAGGTATATTACCTAAATCTTCACAACAACCTTGGAACAGGTTTTATGATCTTCATTTCAGTGACAAAGAAGCAAAGGGAAAGAGGGATGATGAGCACAGTGTCTATGATCCTTTGTGTCTAACTCATTTGCCCTCTTTTTCCTACTTTCTCTTTTCACTCTGTAACATCAAAGATCCTATAGTTTCCCCTTTGTAGATAAATCAACTCACAAGCCCAAACAATTGCTACCTTTTCCCATCATTACCCTTACAGGTAAGGAAGGTGAACTTTGCTCAGGGAGGGGATGGTGGTTAGTCTGACTCCAAGGCCGGCGAAAATGTTCACAAGCTTCCCTTCTCAAGTCATGATCAGCTCCCCTTTCTTTCACTTTCTATCTCAACAGTACACCTACTTCTATCTTCCTCCCCAAACTGTATCTACATCCTACCACATGGCCCATATTGTTAGGGTATTATCTAAAAATATGTGTTGATAGAGTTGAGTCCTTACCACAATTTTTCATTCAACTGGAACCTTTTTTTCTTCCCATGTTGGTGTGCCATGCATGATCCTTGATACTCTGGAGAGTTAGCTCAGAACTGTACCTGCCTAACTGTGCAAGGCCTACGCTTTGTGGAGGGCTAGATACACCTTTTGATGTAAGTGAACCTACATCGAATGATCCCACAGTAGACCAAAGCCCAGGATTCCCCCACTGTAAGTTCAGGGCCCCTTCTCTGTATTTTCTGTTGCTTGGTACATATCAGTTACTTTATTATGTTAAAACATACCTGTTTGTGTTGCTTTCTTCCTGTTCAATAGTAACTCCTTCCTAAGCCCAATGAGGGGAGAGGCCACATGAGTCTTTTTCTCTGCTAGCCCCATTGCCTGGCACACAAGAGGTAATCAAAAATTGGTCATTAAAATGATGAATGAAAGAATGATCAATAACCTCTCAAGGCCAGGAACTCTATTTTCTATGATTGTCTGGCAAAGTACCCATCAAAAGGGGATGCTCCATGAACTGCACTAATGAGCTAACCCTGATGCTTGTCTGGTACGTAAGAGACTTTTATCACCATTAAGTTCCATTCTGGGGCTTATCAGTCATCAAGTTAGTTGCAGCACATGATGAGTATTATCTCTCTTAGTGTTTCTGAATATAATTTGAGGGAGGTGCTATTTGTAATGAAGATTCTTGTATTTTTAACAGTTCTGGCCAATGTGATCCTAGCTAATTTTCATGCCCCGGTCCAGCACTTTACGCTTGTAACAGTGGGCTTTTCCTTGCTGGGACTATTCTATTTTCAAGCTTCTGTATTTCAGTCACGCTGTTCCCTCTGCCTCATGTGTCTTCCCCCACATTTTTTTCCCTCTCTCTTCAAGCCAAAGAATTCCAACTCATCCTTCAAGACTAAGATCAAATTTTACCTCTTCTACGTAGCTTTTCTCAGCCTTATTTTTCCTTTTTCTCTTAACTCTCTCTACCACTTTTAAGGTCTAATGACCTCTTCTATTATACTTTGTTCATGCCTCAGTAAACATTGTGATATGAAACAGTTGTGTTCATAACACAGTAAAATGTGCCAATATATATTTCTTTCTATATACCTGTCCTCTTCTATCATGTTATCAATGAAAAAAATGAAATGTTTCTGGGTCTATTTGTATCTCCAGGGTCTGGCACAGTACCTGGTTGAGTTCTAAGGGCTCTGCGTATGTTAAATCAATCAAGAGAACTCAGTGTGCCATGTGTGTACAGAAACACCCCATAGCATACTGAAACACATTAGCCTGAGTTATAGCCATGTACCACCAGCCAACCTTGGACAAGTTATATAATCTTTCTGAGTCCTATTTTCCTTTCCTCATTTTAAAAGTTAGATGACAAACTGATAAAAATAATAGAAATTAACTCTTCAAGTTGCCTTGAGAATTTAGTAAGTTAACACTTTTATAGTTACATAGAGCTGTGTATACAATAATCACGCAATCAGTATCAGCTCTTAGGATTACAATCTTCTTATAGTGAGATGGCAACCCACTCCAGTGTTCTTGCCTGGAGAATCCCAGGGACGGGTGAGCCTGGTGGGCTGCCGTCTATGGGGTCACACAGAGTTGGACACAACTGAAGTGACTTAGCAGCAGCAGCAGCAGAGTGAGATGGGTCTCCTAGAAGGGCAGTGAAAAGTATTTCAAAAGGATCCCCAGCCGCTGATTTGGAGCCTTGAGAAAGCACTGTAGCTGGTGAACTGTCTACAGTTTTGACTTAAGCTGGCCCAGTGGGAAGTCCTTAATTCTCTTGCTCTTCTGCACACTGTGTTGGTGATTGAATGCTGAGGAACCCTTGTCTCTCTCATCTAGCTCAGGGCCCAGTGTCCTAGGATGTTACTTCAATTTGACCCAGTTATTAAAGCACAGGTGGTGGTTTAGTTGCTACAGTCCATGGGACTTGTGACCCATGGACTGTAGCCCACCAGGCTCCTCTGTCCATGGGATCCTCCAGGCAAGAATACTAGAGTGGGTTGCCATTTCCTTCTCTAGGGGATCTTCTCAACCCGGGGATCAAACCCAGGTCTCCTATTTTGCAGGCAGATCCTTTACCTACTGAGCCACCAGGAAAGCATAGGAGTCCTAGTCATTGAATAAAGCTGGGTAGCAATGAGGGTCCGTGTTCTCTGGGTTTGTTTCATTTGGCAGCTGAAAAATACCCATGTGTGGCTGGGGAGATGGATTTGGTGAGGGAGATAGAAGGAAGGCTCCAGCAGCAGGAAACGTTCTTCTTCCTCACCTGTGTTTCAGTTAGAGGTGAATACTGGAAATAGAAGCTGCCTCCCTGGAGGAGGATGGTAGCAGGACTAAAGGTTTCCAGTAAGAAATATCCTACCAGAGAGCTGACAACCTGCTCTGGTGTGAATTTCCCTGCAGGTGTCAGAGGTGCACAGGCTTGTCTTGCTTGGGTCACAAGGAAGCACAACGTGTCCTGCTCTTCCTGCTGCTGCTGCTTGAGCTTACTCCTGTAGGAGGCCCATCCTCATGACAGCTGGAAAGTGCTAGAAAAAGACAGCCTGCACATTAGGCTGCAAAACTGCCACAGGCTTATTTCTTTAAGAGCACTTGACTTTTGGGGTCCTGGGAAGGCCCCTTGTATCTTGCCTACCTCTCCTCTTTGAGGGCAGGGAACATATATATCGGGGGTCACCTTAGGTAGCAGATGTTTCCATGCTAGTGTGTTATTTTCTATCATTGAGGGTGATGCGGTCCTGCTCAGCTGTGTCTGACTCTTTGCAACCCCATGGACAGTAGCCCACAGGGCTTCTCTATCCATGGGATTCTCCAGGCAAGAATACTGGAGTGGATTGCCATTTCCTCCTCCAGGGGATCTCATCAACCCAGGGATTGAACCCACATCTTCTGAGCCTCTTGCATTGCAGGCAGATTCTATTGCTGCAGGAACAAATTACCACTAATGTAGGGACTTAAAATAACACCCATTTATTATCTCACAGTTTTGTAGGTCAGAAGTCCAGTGGCTCAGCTGATTTCTCAGCTTCTGGTCTCACAAGGCCAAGATCAAGGTGTCGACTGGGCTCCTTTCACTTCTGGAGGCACTAGAGGAGAATCCGTTTCCAGCATCACTCCCGTGGTTGGCAGAATTCAGTAGCTAGAGGACTGATGTCCATATTTCTTTGCCTGCTGCCTTCTAGGGGGCTCTTTAGCACCTAGGCCTCTTTGGGGTCATTGCGAATAATTGCACATAGTCTCAAAACATGTTAGAACTAGCAACAGTACCCAAAATCCTTCTTTTGTTGTCATACTTCTGCCTTCTCACCTTCTGCCACATTTCTATGACTAACTCTTCTGCCTTCCTCTTCTTTTAAGTGCTCAAGTGATTAGATTGGGCCCCTTGGGTAATCCAGGATAAGCTCCCTATTTTAAGGTCTGTAACCTTAATCACAGCCACAAAGTCTCTTTCACCATGTAAAGTAATGTAGTCACTGACTCCCAGCAATTAGAGGCTGAAATCTTTGGGAGGCATTATTCTGCCTACCACAGTCAAGCTCTTTCCTATTTATGTCCCTCAATCCTCATCACAGTCCAATAAAGAAAGCATGATTATACCCATTGTGTATGTGTAGAAACTGAGGCTCAGAGAGATTTATATCACAGGTAAGAGATGGTAGAATTGGAGCTTGAATCTTGCTTCAGAGCTCACACCGCTTCCTCTGCTAGGGAAAAGGAAAAGTGGGAGCAAAGCAATTGTATGGTCTGTTACCATCCCTGTGGTCCCCGCTGTTGTTTTGCTAGTGCCGTTTCTCAACTAAGTGAAGCAGTCACCATTGTGTCCAGCAAGTTTTCGGTTCTTCTCCTGGGTCCCAGAGAAGTATATCCACTGGGCATCAGCAGAAAACAGGTGGCACATTCAAATGAATGATTTAGAAGAGACTGGTTAAAGGACTGTTTACAAGGATGTGGGTGGGGTTAAAAGAAACCAACAAGGAAAGAAGAGTGGCTCTTAACCAGCAATAGCTATTGCTCCCAGGTCCCTAGGTCTGGAGGTGCAAGAGGAGGAAGTGATTATGAGAAAGAGAAAGGAGAAACTGAAGGAGGGCTTCTGGGCAAGAGCTGGTGGCCTTTGATAGGTGAACACAGCCACTACCAGCATGGCAGAGAAAAAGATGTCAGAGTAAGTCCTCATTCCCATCCTCTAAATTCCTGCCATGGGCAATTCTCAACCAGAATCCACAGGGGGAGAGGTTCTTGAAGTTCCATTTTCTAGGCTCTGCATAGTATGAAAGGGTGGAGAGTTGGTCTGAGAGAGAATATTCAGCACAGCAGGACTATCCCTCTCCATTCCCCTGAAACTGGCTGAGACTGACTTTGCCCAGCGTCTTAGTTTCCTAGGGCTGCCCTAAGAAATTACCATTAATAGGGGACTTAAAACAAGAGAAATATATTCTAGAAGTCTGAAGCCAAGGTGTTAGCAGAGCCACGCTCCCTCTGATGGCTCTAGAGAAGAATCGTCTCTTGCCTCTTCCTAGCTTCTGGTGAAAGTGAAAGTCGCTCAGTTGTGTCTGACTCTTTGTGACCCCATGGACTATACAGTCGGTGGGATTCTCCAGGCCGGAATACTGGAGTGGGTAGCCTTTCCTTTCTCCAGTGGAACTTCCTGACCCAGGAATCGAACCAGGGTCTCTTGCATTGCAGGCAGATTCTGTACCAGCTGAGATACCAGGAAAGCTTCTGGTAGACCCTGCCACTATTGGTGGCAACACTTCACTCTCTGCCTCCATCCTCACGTGGTCTTCCACTCTGTCTGTGCCCTCTCTTCTTATGAGGATACCAATTGTTAGATTCAGGGCCCAACCTAAATTTAGTATGATGTCATCTCCAGATTCTTAACTGAATACATATGAAAAGGCCTTACTTCCGAATAAGGGCACATTCTGAGGTACCGGGAGGGGACATGAATTGGGAGGGGATACCATGGGATCCCAAAGAGTCGGACAGGACTGAACTAGTGAGCGCGCATGCAGGCACTGTTCAACTCGCTAGAGCCAGTAAAGCGTGTCAGATCTGAGCATGGGATTTGCCACTCTCTCGTCCCCTCCCCCAGGGCAATCAGCAGCCCTCCAGACAGTGGCTGCTCCCTCAGCCTGGGTCCCGGAGTGAAGATGCGGCAGAGTGATGCCCCAGCTGATCTACAAAGGAAGCACAATAAGAATAGAAATAAATGTGTCATCTCTCCAGAAGGGATCACATCTGAAGGGTTTAATGACACCGTCAAGCCCTTCACAGATATTTCCAGCAGCTAATGCGCCTCCCCCATTCCCTACCTTACCTAATAAAGAGCACCCTTGAATACTGGCATTACCCAAAAGGACTTTTGCAGGCTCACTGTTCCTGTTAGTCCCAACTCCACTGGCCACTTGTAAAAAGAGAAAGGTTTTATTTTATCTATTTATTTTATATTTTATTTATTTATGTTTTATTTATCTTTATTTATTTAGCTTATATTTTATTTATTTATGTATTTGGCTGCATTGTGTCTTAGTTATGGCACACAGAATCTTCATTCCAGCTCATGGACTCTCTAGTTGCAGCATGCAGGCTCTGGAGTTCAGGAGTCAGACTTAATTGCTCTGCAGCACATGGGTTCTTAGTTTCCCACCAGGGATTGAAACGACATCCCCTGCATTGCAAGGTGTATCCTTAACTACTGGGCCACCAGGGAAGTCCCAAGAGAAAGATTTTAAAGACAGCCTTTTGTATCCTTAGAGGAGCAAGTTTTCTAGAAAGAAAAGAAAAAAAAAAAAGAATGAAGGCTAGAGCACATGGGTGTTCTTTGAAATTAGCTGCAGAGGAACTGTGTACATTTCAGGCTGACAGTCTCACCTCCAGTTTCAGAAGAGTTCCCCACCTGCAGCAGCTAGGAATGTCTGCTGAGGAACCTTTGTTCTCCACCAAAACCAGGACTCCCTCAGTGTGCTCTTCCCAGCCCTACCACAACCATGACACAAAATGACTCAAGACTCTCGTGCCTCGTGAAGTTTGCTTATTGATGCTACATGTGTTCTACTTGTATGCCAACCTGCTTTTCTCTAATACTGGCCTAACTGCTATGGGCATGGATCAGAGACTCAAACTATCATCAGATGAGCTTTAAAAGTGAAGTGGATAAACTAGGATCAGACTGCCAGACAAGACAGATGTATACATTTGGGATCATGAGATAGGTTGGCTAATTCCGTGTGCTTTCACTCTCACTTATCCCTGTGTCTTGAATGGCAGCCTGGACTTGAAGGCACCACATGCCCCCTGCTGCTGCAGCTGAAATTTCTATTGCTTTCCCCCAATCACAGGTTCCATGAACCCCAATAGCAGGAGAAAAAGTAAAAGTTATCAAAACACTGTGCTTAGAAGGACAGTTCTCCAAGCTTGGTATCTGGATCAGCAGCTGCCGCAACACTTGGGAACTGGTTGAAATGCAGATTCTTGGACCTTACCCCAGAAACTGTGGTTGTGAGGCCTAGGAATCTGTGTTTTGGGGAGTCTTCAAGGAGGTGCTGGTGCATGTGAGAATCAGAACCACCAGCTTAGAGCTTGATCTCAGAAGTCGTGTGGCCTGCCTAGAAGGTCATCCGTCTTGGTAAAAACATCATCAGCTCCTCTGTCCCCTTTGATTTGGTGGGAAGTCCCACATGTAGTACAGTGGAGAATCCCCTGCACTAATGCAGGTAGCCAACAGCAAATGCAAAATGCCCCAGGTTATCTCCCAGCCACTGGGCATTAGGTCACAAGTGTAGCTGGGCTGAGGTGGTGCCCTGGAGACAGAAGCACCGCAGCCACAAGAGAAGTGTCTCTCACCTTGGGAGCAGGCTTTCTCTGATATCTCATGGTGAAGGAGCTCATACTCTGCCCCTTTCTGAAAGAAACAGATGTATACTTTCAAGTAGCTTGAGGATCTCTTTAGTGCTAGATTGAGTGAATTTAGAAACCTGGTTTTGTTGTAGTTTACCAATGGCCTTTCCTGTGTGTCCATCAAGGTACTTAGGACCTGTAATCTGTGCTAATCTCTTCTGAGTTTCCACATACAAGATGCCGTTTTGATAAAAATGCAGAAAATTTCCATATGGTTACATAATTGTGCTTCTTTGCCTAGAAAATGAAGTGAATAAAACCGGGGGATTCCCTGGAGGAAGGACACATCAGTACCCTTTACATCAGATGACAAATTCAGAGGTACCACAGGGCAGCATGTAAAGTAGAAGAGAAAAAAAATCATACTCTATCGTAATTCAAAAGAAAATGAGGTGTTCATGTTCAACAACTACACTGGCTAGACCACCTGGAGCAGGTTCTGGAAACTAAGGTACAGGGCGTGCCTTAACCCTCTCTATCACTAAGGGGTAAGTGACATTTTTGTCCAGGGGATATGCCTCTGGAGGCAAGAGAAGGGCTCTGGACAGATGAATCAGTTAGATTTGCTAATGTGTATGTTCCCTGGTGGCTCAGATGGTAAAGCGTCTGTCCACAATGTGGGAGACCTGGGTTCAATCCCTGGGTTGGGAAGATCCCCTGGAGAAGGAAATGGCAATCCACTCCAGTACTATTCCCTGGAAAATCCCATGGACAGAGGAGCTTGGTAGGCTACAGTCCATGGGGTCACGACGAGTCGGACACAACTGAGTGACTTCACTTTCACTTTTGTGTTCCCCTCCAGTTGTTTGATGGTTCTCTTAATTTTGTTGGCAGTACTGGAATGCCAGAGAAACTCCGCTGATTTCCTGGCACAGCACAAAATCTTGTGAACTAGGAATTCCATTTTTTGTGACTTTTTGGTGAAAAGATTGTGTTTCTCATGCTCTTCCTCCTTCCACTCTTAGAACCCACACTCTGTTTTGGAGCATGGGAGATTCAGCCCCAGAAGGCCAACTGAACATGCTTGTGGTTTGTGCTCTAAAAGTCATCTCGCCTTTCCCCATCTCCCCTCTTTGGGGAGTTGAGTCTATGCTTATCCAGCTTCTTTTCCCTTCCCAAGAAGTGGCTTTGTGCCAGGGGAACTGTAAGCTAGATGAAAAGCTATCAAAGCACGAAGGGAAGGAATCAATAGTAATATGTGTAAGTGTGGGTATATATCACAAATGACAGGCTCGTTTCCATGCAAGTTAAGATATTCTCAGTGCATCTAATTGATGCCCTGCCTATCTGTGTGTCACACACACACATACACACACACTCTGATGGGGATATACACAGCTGGATTCACCCTGTAGAGGTAAGTGGACAGCTGCCCGTGGGCTGGGATTTGATTTTGCTCTAGAGTCCTCTCTGTGACGACCCCAGATGGCCCAGACCTTTTGCTTGCTGGGAATTCCCACATCACTGGCGTCTTTGGATTCAGGCACTGAAAGCTGTTTAAATGCAAATTATTTTCTAGGTGGTAGAAACATTATTATTCATTAATATCTGGGCTTTAATGAGTTTATCAGCTTAGAAAAGAACAGGCCAGAGTCTTTTGGTAACAGAACCCAGAGAGATATGTTTTAATAACAATAGGTGGAAAAGGTGGAAAAGACTATAGTGAAAGTGAAAGCCTCTCAGTCATGTCCAACTCGGTGGCCCCATGGACTATAGCCCGCCAGGCTCCTCCTTCCATGGGATTTTCCAGGTAAGAATACTGGAGTGAGTTGCCATTCACTTCTCTAGGGGATCTTCCCAACCCAGGGATCAAACTCTGGTTTCCTGAATTGCAGGCAGATTCTTTACTATCTGAGCCACCAGGGAAGACAGAGTGAGAATGAAAATATTACAGGAACTATAGCCATAGGCTCAAGGAATAGCATGAGGACATTATTTACATGGTAAGAAACAAGATGGAAAAAAGGAGCATGGGAAATAAGGTGGCCTCCCAAGTCCACGGGTCATTTCAGCCATCTACTGCTAGAGATTCTTTCCCAGGCAGATGTGTTTATAGAAACAATGCTGAGACACTGGTACATTTCACATTTGCTGTAGCATCACTATTTCCAGGGATTTATTTAGCTATTCACAAATATTTATTGAATATCTAGTACACGCCTAGCCACTGTGAGTGTATGAGAACAGCAGATGGGACGGAACTGAGACCTTAAAGAGCTTGCATTTTAGTGAGAAGGGGTATGGGGTGTGGGGAGAGACAACAGACACAATGCATAAGGGAAGCATGGTAGGTTAAATGCTGACAGGAGCTCTGGAGAAGAAGAAAGCAGTGAGGGGCTGGGGAGGAATCACCATTTTAAATAAGATGGTCAGAGACGGCTCACTGGAGGTGACACTTGAGTGAGGAGTAAGGAAACCCCACAGGTGTCCATGAGGAGATCATTTCCAGCAGAGGGGAGAGTAAAAAAATGCAAAATCCTGCATCAGGAATCTGTCTGGCTTATTTGAGGAGGGGCGGGGGGTGGGGGTGGAGAAGACAATGGCACCCCACTCCAGTACTCTTGCCTGGAAAATCCCATGGATGGAGGAGCCTGGTAGGCTGCAGTCCATGGGGTCGCTGAGGGTCAGACACGACTGAGCGACTTCACTTTCACTTTTCACTTTCATGCATTGGAGAAGGAAATGGCAACCCACTCCAGTGTTCTTGCCTGGAGAATCCCAGGGACGGGGGAGCCTGGTGGGCTGCCGTCTCTGGGGTCGCACAGAGTCGGACACAACTGAAGCGACTTAGCAGCAGCAGCAGCAGCAGATCCTTGCGTTGTTGCAATAATGCACAGGAGAGATGAAGGTGGATTGGACCAGGTTGAAGCAGTGAAGTCAGATCAGATATTGGCTACATTCTGAAGCTAGTACCCTCAGGACTTGCTGTCAGACCAAATGTGGGGTGTGAGAGAAACCAAGGAAAGTGACGAGAGAAACCAAAGATGACTCTGAGGCATTTTGCTTGAGCAACTGGATAAACAGAGTTACCACTACTGAAATAAGGCGAGTAAACCCAGTGGGGAGGTTTGGTGTAGGACTGAGAGGAGGGTATCAGGAGTCAGTTTGGGAAGTGAAAATGCAAGATGCCTTTAGGATAAAGAAATTGGGCCTTCAGTTCCCTCTAACTCTCCTTCCAGTCCTCATATTCTATGATTCCACAACTGTGATAGAATAAACAGCTACCCTAGTGGCTTCTATGGTAATTGTGTTCTTCAGAGAGACTTTCCACTCTGCATTACTCTATTTTCCCAAATGCAATTGGTGATTATGCTAGCTAGAGATCAGTTGCTGGAAGGCAGGCACACAGAAAGGGAGCAACTGCCAGCTGAAACTAGCAGGAGCACTTGGAAGAGTAGCATGAATGGTGTGCGTGCTGAGGAGGCTTTGAGAGCCGGAGGCAGATTCCTGTGTATCTTAGTTTCCTGGAGGTTACTCATAATGGAGGGTTGTCAGCCGACCAGGCTAAGAATGTTCAATTTGTTTTCAGAGAAAAAGCAAAACATCTTCTTCGACTTCACCTCGGCTCCGCTCTCAGAATGGCCACACTTCAGACCCACTCACCCTCTGCATAGACACCAGGGAGCCGGGCGCTGATCCCGACGGCCCCTGGGGACCCTCAGGACACAGACGAGGTCTTTGCCACTAGCTTCTGCAGGCAATTTCCTCCCTCCTTTCTCTTCTCCCTGGGAGATGTATCCTCTGTCTGCCCAAATTCTTTCCACCCAAGAAGTGGCTCGGTGCCAGAGGGGTTGTTTGCTGTGTGGGGAGCTGGCAAACCACTTTGAGAGTGAGCTGATAGTAATATATTTAAAATATGAGCATTTATCAGAGCAGCAGATGGAGGCAGCAGAGTGGAGCTCCCAGAACGGAGGGCAGGGAGTATTTCATTCAAGTGTAAAGCTCGCACCATCTAGACTCAGCTGGCACCAGCTTCTGAAACCAATGAACAGGAGGAAAACAAAAAAGGCCACCTTTGTGCTGGGTTCCAGAGGTCACAGCGTTCCCTGACCGGGTGTCCTCAGTGCCTCAAAGGCTGCATTCACTACAGAATGGGAAGGAAAACCTTCTCGGTTGTTTTCCTTAATACGTTTTATTTCCTTAAAGCTTAGTAATTTTAATAGAAATTCCAAGCCTTGGAGCAAATGGAAATAGAGACCAAATTAATGCATTTATGTATGCATGCATTAATTCATTCCACAAGCACTTACTACATGCCTGGACATGCCAGGAGCTGTGGCATATGCTGGGACAGTGAACCAGGCAGATGTATGCCTTGTTGTAATTCCTAAATATTACAGCTGTCAGAAGTATTTTCATTTTAATTTTTTACCACCATCTCCACAACCCACCCTAAATATAAAAATATATTTAAGACCTATTCTATACACTATTTGAACTATATAAAGGAGTGTATTTTTTAGTGGTAAATTTCCTGAGGGTCCAAGTGTTATGCTCAATACATTAGTGTGAAAAAAAAAACCATGATATTAATTTCAAATTGCCTTTTTGAGAAGCATGTTATTTTTATCGTGTCAGGATAAAGTAGATATATTAGGTAACACTTCGTTGTTATGGATGACTATATCTCCAATCTTCAATCTACATGCTCTTAGAGCTCTATTGTTCTTTTTATTTTTGCTTTTTGTTTTTAAAGTCATTTATTCAGCAATGTTTTTGAACATTTATTCAGTTTCTGATTGTGTGATTCCCTGAGCAAGTATGAAGGTGATTGATAGGCATTCCTGCCCTATACACATGCCCTCCCACACTACAGGAGGTTGGGCCAGCACTACCATCAAGAGAGCTAAGGGCTGTGGAAGGAAAGAGCCAGGAAGTACCAGGGCTGGAGAAGGAGACTGTGGTGAGAATGATCAAGGCTTGAAGGAAGCTCTAGAGCTGGCAAGTCGACTAAAAGTTCTCAGCAGAACAGATATTGCTCCCTCCAAGAGTTTGAGAACCTCAGGGGGTGTTGCCATTGGTCACTGATAGGAGGCATTTAGTGGATGAAGGCCAGAAATGCTAGATGTTCTGCTATGCATGATTTGATCCTACTCACAAAGTCTCATCCTGCATCCAACAGGACATGTGAGTGTCCCACCAGACATTTGTCCGGGTGAAAATTTGGTTACAATTGTCTGAGCCTAATATCCAACTCATGTCACATGTAAACACAAAGTATGCTTTACCCAGTTTTAATAAAAAGTGCATTTCCAGGAATACAACTCCCTTATGAGTCAAAGAAAGACTGTGTTCTGTTCTTTTTGGAATTTTGCCAAGAGTCATTCACCAGCCTGAAAATCATACCACTGTCTCATTGCTCTTGGCATTTGTGTCTCTGAAACAATACACGTGAATCGGTTCATTTGTACCCATCAGTCCCCTGTGGTTCTATGCAAACATTTGTTATGTCTTTGAATGTACCCAAGCATATACATGCAGAAACATCCATTTTATTCCATACTACTTGCATTTTTTCCTATTACAGTTAAAGTATTATTTTGGATTTTTAAAAACTATGAGTGTAGATACATTATCTACAGCATTTGTTGCAAGATAGTAAAAAGCAGAATACCTTTTAAAAATATATAAAATGGGGGCATTTCATCTCTAGGGTGAGAACCAGTGACTTGGGCAAAGTAGGTGGAAAAAGCATTCTAGGCAATACTCTACAATTTTAATGTGAATAGAATCACCTGGAGATTTTGTTAACACATGGATTCTAATTCAGTAATAAGCTCTTGGATGGTGTTGATGCTGCTGGTCCATGGTCCATACTTTGAGTGGCAAAGTATAGAAAATCGTAGGTGCAAAGGTATGAAGTCTTGGAAGAGTTTTTCTGGGAAACAATCAGGAACTTGGTATAATCAGAGCACAAAATGTGGAGGGTTGTGAGGTGGGAAATAAAGAGGGAGACAGGGTCACAGCAGGTGGGACTATGGCCACGCTGTCTTGACCTCACTTTGTAGACAGTAGAGTGCCCTGAAAGGGCTTTAAGCAGAGCTGTGTAAGATTACGTCTCTGCCACCATGGGTGACGGCTCTGTCAGATGTAGGAAGTCGTGAGAAAGGCTTTCACAAATAAGTCCCGTGAGAACATAACAAAAATAAGGACCTGAACTGAGGAAGCCAAAGCAGAAGTGGAACGAAGAAGACAGGTTTGATGATTTGAAGTTAGATTTACTGGGACTTGACGACTGATTGAACACGGGGAGTAAAAGACAGGAAGGATCAAGAATGACTTCCATGCTGCTGGCATGAGCTCTGGGTGTATAATGATGCTATTATTGACTAGCATTGGGAGCAGAGAAGGATATACAGGTTTGAGGGCAATGTTTAGGGAAACTGACTTTCAGATAAATGAATTCCAAGTGTCTTCCCAATCAAAAACTAGAAAGATGTCCAGTTGAATTTTGATGTGAGGACTTTTATTGAGTATATCATGGAGGAAAAGAACTCTGTACACTGTTGAAAGAAATGTGAATTTTCATAACCACTATGGAAATTAGTTTGAAGGTTCCTCAAAAAGTAGAAAAAAAAATACTATATGATCCAGCAATCCCACATCTGAATATATATATTCTCAAAGGAATTAAGATCAGGATCTCAAAGAGAGATCTGCACTCCCATGCTCATTGCAGTGTTATTTACAATAGCCAAGGGATGGGTGCAATGCAAATACAATGTAAGTGTCCATCAACAGATGAATAGGTAAAGGAAATATGGTATATGTACCTACAATGGAACACTTTTCAGCCTCAAAAAAGAAGAGAATCCTGCCATTTGTGACAATATGGATGAACCAGGAAGATATTATGCCAAGTGAAATAAGCCAGACACAGTAGGACAACACATACCATTTATATGAGGAATCTAAAATAGTCAAACTCACAGAGAGTAGAATGGTGGTTGCTGGGGCTAAGGGGAGGCAGAAATGAGGAAGTTATTTGTCTAAGGGTACAAAGAGAGTCCCTTGGACGGCAAGGAGATCCAACCAGTCAATCTAAAGGAAATCAACCTTGAAGATTCATTGGAAGGACTGATGCTAAAGCTGAAGCTCCAATGCTTTGGCCACCTGATGTGAAGAACCGACTCATCAGAAAAGACCCTGATGCTGGAAAAGATTGAAGGCAGGAGGAGAAGGGGAAGACAGAGGATGAGATGGTTGGATGGCATCATCAACTCGATGGACATGAGTTTGAGAAAGCTCCAGGAGTTGGTGATGGACCAGGGAGCCTGATGTGTCCATGGGGTTGCAAAGAGTTGGACAAGACTGAGTGACTGAGCTGAACTGAACTGACAAAGTTTCAGTTATACAAGGTAAATAAGTCCTAGAGATCTACTACTACAAGCAAAGTGCTTATAGTTTATGATACTATATTATATACTTAAAAGTTTTCTAAGATGGTAGCTGTTATATGCTATTACAAAAAAATTAAAAATAGTGAGAAGGCAGTAGAAAACTTTAAGAGATGATAAATATATTGATATTTATGGCATAGATTTTGGTGATGGTTTCATGGATATATACATATCTCCAACTCATAAAGTGATATACACAAACTACGTAGAGCTCTTTGTATGTCAATCATACTTCAGTCAAATGGTCTTTAAAGAAGCATATTGGATTTCACTCTAATAGGCATCACTTTTGTAGGAGTTCATCTGTCACACAGGGAGTGGAGGAAGAACATGTGCAGTTCCTACAAGCTCCGTGGTTGTCCAGGCCAGCTGTGACAATGAGAATAAAAGGGGCAGGACAACATATTTATTTTATTATGAAAGTGGATGAAGTATTGAGATCATATGGGAGGTGTCAGAGATTCCTCACGATCCCATGGACTGTAGCCTTCCAGGCTCCTCTGTCCATAGAAGAATTCTCCAGGCAAGAATAGTGGAGTGGGTTGCCATTTCCTTCTCCAGTGGATCTTTCTGAGCCATGGATTGAACCTGATCTCCTGCATTTCAGGCAGATTCTTTAACGTTTGTACCACCAGGGAAGCCTGTAGAAGACATAGGTAGAATTATAATTCCTGCTTCCCAGGGTCAACCTCTGTTTGTCTTTCTGTTTGTGTCTTTGTCTGTCAACATACACACACACATACAAACGCACACACACACCAGAGTCCTGTCTTTGTGTTGTTGCCAGTTTACAGACATTGGCATGGCAGTGAGGTTGAGGTGGTCCCTGTGAGGTCATGGGCCTGGCGTTCCCTTTTTTGTGTTCAGTTGTATCAGTCTCCACAAACACCAAGAACAACTGGTCTACTTTGAGAGCTTGGAACCAGTCCTTGCCAAATTGCTTTATCTTATTTGATTTTATATGAAAAAATTTCATAAATGAGAAAATTGAAGCTTGTAGAGAGAGATCAGGTCATATGCCTATGGTAACATAGAGAGAAGGAACGACAGTCTAGCCCGGATCTCATTTCCTTTCTTACTCACTCTGTAATTCACTTCCTCTAACCTCTCCCAGTTCAGTTCCGTTCAGTCACTCAATCATGTCCAACTCTTTGTGACCCTGTGAACTGCAGCATGCCAGGCCTCCCTGTCCATCACCAACTCCCGGAGTTCACTCAAACTCATGTCCATCGAGTCGGTGATGCCATCCAGCCATCTCATCCTCGGCCGTCCCCTTCTCCTCCTGCCCCCAATCCCTCCCAGCACCAGGGTCTTTTCCAATGAGTCAACTCTTCCCATGAGGTGGCCAAAGTACTGGAGTTTCAGCTTTAGCATCATTCCTTCCAATGAACACCCAGGACTGATCTCCTTTAGGATGGACTGGTTGGATCTCCTTGCAGTCCAAGGGACTCTCAAGAGTCTTCTCCAACACCACAGTTCAAAAGCATCAATTCTTCAGTGTTCACCTTTCTTCACAGCCCAACTCTCGCATCAATACATGACCACTGGAGTCACACTTAAATAATGGCTGCTCCTTAACACCCCATGCTGCTTCACACATCTGTGTACACTGCATACTTCTGCTTGGACTCCTCTTCTCTGATATTCAGCTGTCAAAGTCCTGCTTAGTCAGAATTATGTCAGAATTCTACCCAGGGACCCTTGTATCTGTGGACACTCTCCTGAACCTCCTGTCTCGATGCCTGTACATATTCTCCTCTAGCATGTACCAGGCTTCATTGCAATGACGTGTTTCCACACCCCTCCCTCTTTCCAGGTTGTGGGCTCCTGCAGGCAGGGCCAGTCTTAGTGTTATTGTGTCAGGTAGATATAACTGTCCAGTAAGGGGTTCTGAACTAAACTGTTGAGTACAATCATTCGTCAGTTCTCAGTAAATGTTACTGGACATAATAGTGCCTGGGAAGAACACATCAGTTTCTAGAGAATGTAAACACTGCTGCTGCTGCTGCTAAGTCACTTCAGTCGTGTCCAACTCTGTGCAACCCCATAGATGACAGCCCATCAGGCTCCCCCGTCCCTGGGATTCTCCAGTCAAGAACACTGGAGTGGGTTGCCATTTCCTTCTCCAATGCACGAAAGTGAAAAGTGAAAGTGAAGTCACTCAGTTGTGTCCGACTCTTTGTGACCCCATGGACTGCAGCCTACCAGGCTCCTCTGTTCATGGGATTTTCCAGGCAAGAGTACTGGAGTGGGATGCCGTTGCCTTCTCCAATGTAAACACTAGAAATGGGGGAAAAAAATGGCTTGGAAAATCATAATCTTTGAACATATTATTTATGTATCAAGCTTTTAATGAATGTCTTCTTCTCCTGTAATCCTTCACCATTAATATTAGGCTTACTTATTAAGTTTAGTTTATTGGGAGTCAATATTTAATTTAAAATTTTAATTCTTATAAGGGTTTTAATAAATAACATGTAATAACTGTCAATGATATTTTACCAAATAAAGCACATAATTTTTAACATAATTAATTTTTAATAAAATGTAATAGAAAAAGTACTCTATATGCAACTCTACACCTTGAACAAGTTTTAGGTCTAATCCTATCCTTGTCTCTTTGTATTGCTCATTCTACAGCTTTGTCTCTCTTTCTTCCCCCTATTATTTCTTCAGTAAGGTTCATGTGAAAGAAGATGGACTTTTTCAGGCCTAGCGGGGGCAATAAAGCAGGGGAAAACAACAATGACTAAAGAAAAAAAACAAAATGTAGTAATTTTAATATATAGGAAGGTATAAAAATTTCTACAAATAAACATTTTTATATTTAAACATTAAATTCCATTTCTCTGTAGCCTGTGGTTAATTTTATTATAAACTAACATGTATTTAAAATATCTACAATGCTGTCTTCCTGGCTTTTGTGATTCAGAAGAGGTTCTCGTGCTTTGGGGCATACACACACACATAACCACACACCCACACACACACACACACACACACTTTCATATTAATATCTCTTAAAGCATTTAATGAACAGAAACACACTACTGTATATAAAATATCAATAGGTAACCAACAAGGACCTACTTTATAACACAGGGAACTAGATTCATTATCTTCTAATAACCTATAATAGAAAAGAATCTGAAAAAGAATATGCGTGTGTGTGTGTGGGTGTGTGTGTGTGTGTAGCTTCCCTGATGGCTCAGTGAGTAAAGATTCCACCTGCAATGCAGGAGACACGGGAGACGCGGGTTTGCTCCCTGGGTCAGGAGGATCCCCTGAAGGAGGAAATGGCAACCTACTTGAGTATGCTTGCCTGGAAAATTCCATGGACAGAAAAGCCTGGCAGTCTACAGTCCACAGGGTTGCAAAGAGCTGGACATGACTGAGCACGTGGCATAAATATATACATATATATAGTTATATATATATACTACATATATAACTGAATCATTTTGTTGTGTACCTGAACCACTATAAATCAACTATTACTTCAATTAAATAAGTAAATAAAGCAAAAATCAAACCAAACCAAATCCAGTTGCAAACTGATGTTCTTAGCAACAAAGCTTAAATAGTAAATTGCAAACTTTCACTGTCAATGAAAAAAAAAAAACCTCCCTAAAAGCGTGTTATTAGAATCTTCAGGGACCAGTCACTCAGATAACCTCAGGTAACATTAGTGTATCATGCAACCATGTTTCTCCAACTGAGGTCACGACACTTCCAAGGATTATAAGAGTTACTGGCTAGGAGTTACGGGAAGCAGCTGAAAAAATAGGTGGCATCTCTCCCTAAGATATTAATTTAAATTAATGGGTTGAACATCATATTTATGTAAAAATCAGTACAGTTCTATTAAGGAGGAGAATGCAAATTTCTCATGAAAGTTTAAAGATAAAGATAACAAGAGACCCCAAAGAAATGCTGAACTTGTCATCAGCCGCACAGACTCCATCCCAGGCTGCTAGTAGTACACAGGCTCTTCTTTTCTTTGGTTAAGTGGAAAGGTCAGAGAAGTATTGCTTAGGATTCACACACAAATAAGGACAAACTCAAGAGCTTCACAACAGTTTTGTTGGAGATTGGAATATTGTTCAAAAAACAGAGTGAGCCTGAAAAAAGCCCAGGATGGCTCTAGCAAATGAATTATCTTGACATCACCTCAGCAGTAGAATCTTTCATCCTCTGCCCATAACATAACACTGAAGGACTACTTCAACAGTCCTTACTCCCACCAGCCAGCCACCCTCTCCACTCTCTTGTATGTCTTTTGGTTTCTTCTTTCCTTTATATATCTGTTGGTTTCTCTAATAATTTCAGTATATCCAGTGGTCTTTCATATCCTTTATAGTCCATTTCACTTCATGGGAAATAGATGGGGAAACAATGGAAACAGTGGCTGACTTTATTTTGGGGGGCTCCAAAATCACTGCAGATGGTGACTCCAGCCATGAAATTAAAAGACGCTTACTCCTTGGAAGAAAAGTTATGATCAACCTAGATAGCATATTGAAAAGCAGAGACATTACTTTGCCAACAAAGGTCTGTCTAGTCAAGGCTATGGTTTTTCCAGTGGTCATGTATGGATGTGAAAGTTGGACTATGAAGAAAGGTGAGCATCAAAGAATTGATGCTTTTGAAGTGTGGTGTTGGAGAAGACTCTTGAGAGTCCCTTGGACTGCAAGGAGATCCAACCAGTCCATTCTAAAGGAGATCAGTCCTGGGTGTTCATTGGAAGGAATGATGCTGAAGCTGAAACTCCAGTACTTTGGCCACCTCATGGGAAGAGTTGACTCATTGGAAAAGACTCTGATGCTGGGAGGGATTGGGGGCAGGAGGAGAAGGGGACGACCGAGGATGAGATGGCTGGATGGCATCACTGACTCGATGGACGTGAATCTGAGTGAACTCCGGGAGTTGGTGATGGACAGGGAGGCCTGGTGTGCTGTGATTCATGGGGTCGCAAAGAGTCGGACACGACTGAGCGACTGAATTGAACTGAACTGATAGTCCATTTTCTTCCAGGGTATCTTTTCTTGTGTTCCATCTTCCAAATGCTCAAATTAATTTGTGTACTACATGAGAAACTCTTCAAAAGAGGGAACATAATTCCTTCAATTAATTACTATCATATTAACCCTATTTTAATACAGATTTTGTGCCAAGTTGCCCCATAGAGTACCAGCCAGCTTGCATGTCAAGTTCAGTTCCCACTTCTGGGGAGGCTGTCTGTTGTTGTGTCAGGGGAGTAACAGTTTATTGATTAAAAGCATGTCAGTTGACCAGGGTCAGGTTTCCTCTGCAGGAGACCATGGAAGTACGTTGTGGGCATTCTGACTCTTGCCTTTTCCAAAACAGGTTCCGTGAAAGATATCAGAAATGGATGCCTTTGGAAAGATTAGCAGCTGATAAAACAAGATAAAGGTCTGAAGCCTGTTCATTGACACATTCTGGATAAACTTATACAGAAATTTAAAAAGACAGAAACATTGTTTGAAGAGACCACCTAGGTAATGCAGGTATTCTTTCTTATTTATTAAAATTTTTTTTTCTTTTTTTTTTGTATTTTAGTTATAGAGGGTTGAGTTAACCATACTCCTTAGTTCCCAGCCCACCAGCACTATTGGTCTGAGCAAGACCTCCCTTGGTTGATTTATTGGTTAATTGGAATCCTCTCCACAATATCTGTGACAGATGCTTTAACCTACTTTGGAAACTCACTATCTCTAAAGGGAACAGCTAATACCGTATATAGAGCCCTCCAACTCTTAGATAATTCTTTCTTACATTATACCAAAAATAGCTTTTCTATAACTTTGCCCCGATGTTCCCAGGTTTTTCCTGTAGAATCATACTGAAAAAAATCAATTCTTTCCTCAACTGATAGCTTTCCAACCCCACAAAGTTAGCTATCATGAAGAAGTAAATCTTCACTTTTCTATATGAGGTACATTCTACTTCTTGAGTCTTCACTGATGTGATCTTAAGACTCTTTACGACCTAGTCACCTTCCCTTGGGCAAACTCCAGTTTGACAATGACTTTTTAAAAAACAGGTGTTTAAATATCTTGAAATTGATGTGCTTTGCCAATGCAAAATATGAGTGTAACCCTCCCCCTCCCTTCCTTAATTTCAATTTCTATTAATGCATACTAAAATTTGTATTAGTTTTTTTAAAAAAATAATACCACATTTTGACTCTCACTGAACTTTATATCTTTTCTAGTGAACTGCTGTCAGTCCAGAGCTTTTCCACCTTGTATTTAAGTAGTTGATTCTTTGAACTTAGATGCAGAACTTAACATTTAACCCTATTAAGTTGTATATCATTAATTTCATTTCACCTTTCTGCTTTGTCAAGGTCTTTTTCAAGTTTGATTCTTTAATATGGTTTATCAATTTTTACTCCAACTTGAAATCCACCTAACTTACTGATTAATATATTTAAGATTTCAGAAAAGAGAGCAGAGAACTTTGGTGTGGCTCTCAGATTTTAGTGTACAAAAGAATTATCTGGAACATTTATTAAACCTGCAGATTGCCAAGTCTCATTTCTGGAAATTTTGACTCAGTAAGTGTGGGATGGGACTTCAGATGTGCATGTCTAACAAGCGCCGCATGTGATCCTGATGATTTGGTCCTAGAGCACACTTTAGAAACTTAGAAATTTCCTTTAGGCCTGAGTTGACAGTAATGTGTTCATTCATTCTAATAGGGTGGTTGTCTCTGCAGTGCTGATGATTAATACTGAATGAATGAGTAAAGGGATGAAGGAATGAAGAATGGGAAGGAAAACTCAGCTAATCATCCACTTTATATTTTCCATTTTAATCACAATACCAATATGATTGACTTTTTCAAATACTCTGTTGCAATTAAATTGTATCTTTGATTCCCCTCTGGGAAAGGTGTTTTGCATGACTATTCTTCATAGAAAACATAGACAACATATTAAAAAGCAAACTCATCATTTTGCCAACAAAGGTCCATATAGTCAAAGGTATGGTTTTTCTAGTAGTCATGTACAGATGTGAGTACTGGATCATAAAGAAGGCTGAGCACTGAAGAATTGACGCCTTTGAATTATGGTGCTGGAGAAGACTATTGAGAGTCTCTTGGACTGCAAGGAAATCAAACCAGTAAATCCTAAAGGAAAAAAACTCTGAATTTTTACTGAAAGGACTGATGCTAAAGCTGAAGGTCTAACACTTTGGCCACCTGATGCAAAGAGCCAACTCATTTGGGGAAAGAAAAAAAGAAAACCTGATGTGGGAAAGATTGGATACAAAAGGAGAAGATGGCAGAGGATGAGATGGTTAGATAGCATCAGCGACTCAATGGACATGAATCTGAGCAAACTCCAGGAGATGGTGAAAGACAGGGAAGCCTGCCACGCTGCAGTCCATGGAGTCACAAAGAGTTGTACATGACTTAACAGATGAACAGCAAAAATTCTTCATAACATATGTCATCTCCTAATGGTTGTTTTTGTCCTTTCTAAGTGCTCACACATCATGTATTTAATTCCTCTAAAATTTCGTTGAAAATTACATGGTGTTTCAATGGCAATCCACTCCAGTACTCTTGCCTGGAAAATCCCATGGACAGAGGAGCCTGGTAGGCTACAGTCCAAGGGGTTTCAAAGAGTCAGACACAACTGAGCAACTTCACTTTATATTAAAACCCAGAGATCTCCCCCTACTAATTCCTGCTTGACTTATAAAAAATTGAGGTGTATTTTTGGTGTTTGACTTATTTGTTCCCATTCAGGCCATGTTGTTCATCTTTTCTGTTTTAACAGGTTTGCAGATAAATAAGAAGCCAAGTGCCAGACACTTCAACAAGAAAAGATTTCTTACTTTTCCCCTGGATTTAAAGTTTTGAAAATGTCAAAGTCCGCAGAAAGACTCAAAGACTAATACATACAATGTACTTTACCTAGATCAACAATTACCAGAATTTTGTCACAGTGTTTTTATTTATTTATTTATTTTTTTGTATCTAGCTATAGCTCCATAGATTTCTGTCCCCTCAACCAATTAGTCACCATGTTTCTTTGGTCTCTTTTAGTCTTGAACAATTTCTCTATCCTGTTTTCTGCCTTTGGGGGTGGACATCTGAATTATCTAAATATGCACCTTGTTTTTGTTTGTTTAGTATTATAAGTGTTGCCTTTTGAATCACATTGTTTTACATATTCAAAAAGTAAAATTAAAGAGGATTTTTTTAAAGTTAACTTTAAAATTTGCTCCTAAAGGGGGATTGGAGTTGCACATCACAGGGTTCACCATAGATTTGAAGAAATCAGATCCTGAGTACAGGAGAGGGGGACAAAAAGCTGGGTAGAAGCTTCTGGGACTCTGGGAAACCTCAGGAGACTTCAGCAAAGCCATGGGGGATTTCTCCAGACAAAGTTGGTTGTCAGATCAGTGTCCCTGCTGGCCCAAACACAAGGATGGATTTCAGATCCCAGCCCCGGGTCTGTGAGAGGAGACCTGAGAGGGGACACAGGCTGCCATACCAGAGTCATTCCCTCTTCCCAGGGTGGTCTTCACCTGATTGGGTGTTGGGGTCCCAAGACTACTGACCTCCCACCCCAACTCAGGGGCAGTTCCCGCAGAGGCTTTGTTAAGATTTCATCACAATGTCTGGCTCTGCTCAATCCTTCCTCCTTCCTGTAGCTACACTTGTTGAGAATTTAAGGCACATTCCCTAATAAACTCCCATACACCCATCTCCAAGCACTGTTCCAAGCACAACATGTTACCTATGAAGGTATGTGATCCGCAAATGCTATGAAAGTGAAAGTGTTAGTCACTAAGTCACATCCAACTCTTTGCAACCCCATGGACTGTAGCCTGCCAGTTTCCTCTGTCCATTAGGTTCTCCAGGCGAGACTACTGGAGTGGGTAGCCATTCTTTCTCTAGGGAATCTTCCCAACCCAGGGATCAAACCAGGGTCTCCTGCATTGCAGGCAGATTTTTAATGCATGAGCCACCAGGGAAGGCCCTGCATACCCATCTCCAAGCACAGCTCAAATGATATGATGTAGGTGCTATTAGCTATTTTATATGTGAGGACATGAAGACACAGAGTGACTAAATGATTACGTAAACAAAAAGATGTTCTTTTCATTATAGGGGACTGGAATGCAAAAGTAGGAAGTCAAGAAACACCTGGAGTAACAGGCAAATTTGGCCTTGGAGTACAGAATGAAGCAGGGCTAAGGCTAATAAAGTTTTGCCAAGAGAACGCACTGGTCATAGCAAACACCCTCTTCCAACAACACAAGAGACAACTCTACACATGGACATCACCAGATGCTCAACACCAAAATCAGATTGATTATATTCTTTGCAGCCAAAAATGGAGAAGCTCCACACAGTCAGCAAAAACAAGACCGGGAGCTGACTGTGGCTCAGATCATGAACTCCTTATTGCCAAATTCAGACTTAAATTGAAGAAAGTAGGAAAAACCACTAGACCATTCAGGCATGACCTAAATCAAATCCCTTATGATTATACAGTGGAAGTGAGAAATAGATTTAAGGGACTAGATCTGATAGACAGAGTGCCTGATGAACTATGGAATGAGGTTCGTGACATTGTACAGGAGACAGGGATCAAGACCATCCCCATGGAAAAGAAATGCAAAAAAAGCAAAATGGTTGTCTGGGAGGGCCTTACAAATAGCTGTGAAAAGAAGAGAAGCAAAAAGCAAAGGAGAAAAGGAAAGATATAAGCATTTGAATGCAGAGTTCCAAAGAATAGCAAGGAGAGATAAGAAAGCCTTCTTCAGTGATCAATGCAAAGAAATAGAGGCAAACAACAGAATAGGGAAACTAGAGATCTCTTCAAGAAAATTAGAGATACCAAGGGAACATTTCATGAAAGATGGGCTCAATAAAGGACAGAAATGGTCTGGACCTAACAGAAGCAGAAGATATTAAGAAGAGGTGGTAAGAATACACAGAAGAACTGTACAAAAAAGAGCTTCATGACCCAGATAATCACAATGGTGTGATCACTCATCTAGAGCCAGACATCCTGGAATGTGAAGTAAAGTGGGCCTTAGGAAGCATCACTATGAACAAAGCTAGTGGAGGTGATGGAATTCCAGTGGAGCTGCTTCAAATCCTGAAAGATGATGCTGTGAAAGTGTTACACTCAATATGCCAGCAAATTTGGAAAACTCAGCAGTGGCCACAGGACTGGAAAAGGTCAGTTTTCATTCCAATTCCAAAGAAAGGCAATGCCAATGAATGCTCAAACTACCACACAATTGAACTCATCTCACATGCTAGTAAAGTAATGCTCAAAATTCTCCAAGCCAGGCTTCAGCAACACATGAACCATGAACTTCCAGATGTTCAAGCTGGTTTTAGAAAAGGCAGAGGAACCAGAGATCAAATTGCCAACATCCACTGGATCATGGAAAAAGCAAGAGAGTTCAGAAACACATCGATTTCTGCTTTATTGACTATGCCAAAGCCTTTGACTGTGTGGATCACAATAAACTGTGGAAAATTCTGAGAGAGATGAGAATACCAGACCACCTAACCTGCCTCTTGAGAAACCTATATGCAGGTCAGGAAGCAACAGTTAGAACTGGACATGGAACAATAGATTGGTTCCAAATCGGAAAAGGAGTACATCAAGGCTGTATATTGTCACCCTGCTTATTTAACTTCTATGCAGAGTACGTCATGAGAAACACTGGGCTGGAGGAAGCACAAGCAGGAATCAAGATTGCTGGGAGAAATCTCAATAATCTCAGATATGCAGATGACACCACCCTTATGGCAGAAAGTGAAGAGGAACTCAAAAGCCTCTTGATGAAAGTGAAAGCAGAGAGTGAAAAGTTGGCTTAAAGCTCAACATTCAGAAAACGAAGATCATGGCATCTGGTCCCATCACTTCATGGGAAATAGATGGGGAAACAGTGGAAACAGTGTCACACTTCATTTTTGGGGGCTCCAAAATCACTGCAGATGGTGATTGCAGCCATGAAATTAAAAGACGCTTACTCCTTGGAAGGAAAGTTATGACCAACCTAGATAGCATATTGAAAAGCAGAGACATTACTTTGCTAACAAAGGTCCATCTAGTCAAGGCTATGGTTTTTCCAGGAGTCATGTATGGATGTGAGAGTTGGACTGTGAAGAAAACTGAGTGTCAAAGAATTGATGCATTTGAACTGTGGTGTTGTAGAAGACTCTTGAGAGTCCCTTGGACTGCAAGGAGATCCAACCAGTCCATCCTAAAGGAGATCAGTCCTGGGTGTTCATTGGAAGGACTGATGCTGAAGCTGAAACTCCAATACTTTGGCCACATCATGCAAAGAGTTGACTCATTGGAAAGACCCTGATGTTGGGAAAGATTGAGGGCAGGAGGTGAAGGGGATGACAGAGGATGAGATGGCTGGATGGCATCACTGACTCGATGGACGTGAGTCTGATTGAACTCCGGGAGTTGGTGTGGACATGGAGGCCTGGCCTGCTGCGATTCATGGGTTGCAAAGAGTCGGACACGACTGAGCGACTGAACTGAACTGAAACACAGACAAGGGACAGCCCTTCGCTTCCTGGTCTGCCACAAGTGGCTCTCCTCTGTGATAAGAGATGGCTCTTGGCACACACAGTATGTTAACTCTGTCATTTTTCCCAGATACTTCCTAAGCAAAGATGTAGAAAAACTCCCTGTTGATGTAGCATGGGAGGGGATTTGTCCTGATGGTTCAAGAAAGGCAGGTCAAGGCAGTCTAACCTGAATCCTTGTTCTTCCAGAGGGCTTTAGCCCTAACTGGAAGTTCACTTCACCCTCTGAGCTGACTCCCCTTAGCTCCTCTAAGCTGAGCTCAGTTTTCCTCTGGTTACATGTTACACCTGGCACTCCCACTCTTGCAAAAGGAAAGAATATGCTCAGCACAAAAAAATGAAAAGAGAGATAAATAAAATAGGCTTCTCTTCTCAAAGACAAGCAAGAGGCAGTTGTGTCCTGACCTATTTGGGTATGCTTTCAGAGCTTGTGTAATGTAGCCTAACCAGCCTTAATGTAGCATTGATGCAATCCGCCCTGCTTTCAACAAACTCTTCAAGGCATGACTTGTTTAAAACTCTTGATAAAAATCTGCAAGGTCAAAATAGCCACTTCTATCTATAAGGAGACTCAAGAAATCTTTTTTGACTGCTTTTGCAATTCACAGTTGGGAAATCTTTCCACTCCATTGATTTTTTTCAAGCCAAAAGATAGGATGACCAACTGTCCTGCTTTTGCCTGGGCTGAGAGGGCTCCCAGGATGTGATATTCTGTTTGTTAAAACATGTGAGTCCATCACCCTACAGTAGACACTTTATGACCCAGCACTATTGTGTTACAGGAAATGCCTGTTTATTGTGTATGCTTTTATCTCAAAAATATTATATTTTATTATTAAACTAGAAAATTTAGAAACCATGGAAATAAATACAGGAGAAACTGAAAACCACACAAGTCCATAATGCAGTGACCACTATTTAAACATTTTGGCAACTACCATGCATTTTCCTTTGGGTGGGTGTGTGCGTGAGTGTATGTGTGTACATGTATTTTACAAATCTAAATTGTGCTGTAGGAATAGTTCTGTATCCTTATTTTCACTTAGCATGAGTGTGCCTCCATATCAATACTTTTTTAAAAACACCATTACTAATGGTTGCATGCTTTCCGTTGAGGATTGCTACCCTTTATTTAACCATTCTCCTATTGTTCAGCATTTTCACAGATTTTTTCCCGTTAAAGATAATGTTGCTTTGAACATGTTACTTTCAGTTTCTAATGATTTCTTTTGGAAAGGTTTCCAGGACTGAATTGGGTGAAAAATTATGGGCTTAGTTAAAGCTACTGAATTCTATCTCTAAAATGCTTCTAGAAAATGTACATTGCAGTGTTTATGCCTGCTCCACTGACCTCTTGCCAGCACTAAGGATTTTTTCAATCTTCATCAATGTTACAAATTTTTAAAGTTACCCTAACCAATCTGCATTTTTTGTTTGTGAGTAAAGCTTAAACCTCTTTCATATCTTTCTTATGTGAATTTTTCTGTAAATTGTTTGTTCATATACTTTCTCAGATTTTATATTTAATATCTTGTTTCTCAGTTTGTATGAACTCTTTATAGACTAACTATAATAACTCTTCTATGTCATACTTGCCTCAGATACTTTTCCTGATTAATTATTGGATCAGTTCAGTTCAGTCGCTCAGTCGTGTCCGACTCTTTGCGACCCCATGAATCGCAGCACACCAGGCCTCCCTGTCCATCACCAACTCCCAGAGTCTACCCAAACCCATGTCCATCAAGTCGGTGATGCCATCCAGCCATCTCATCCTCTGTTGTCCCCTTCTCCTTCTGCCCCTAATCCTTCCCAGCATTAGGGTCTTTTCCAATGAGTCAACTCTTCGCATGAGGCGGCCAAAGTATTGGAGTTTCAGCTTCAGCATCAGTCCTTCCAATGGACACCCAGGACTGATCTCCTTTAGGATGGACTGGTTGGCTCTCCTTGCCATCCAAGAGACTCTCAAGGGTCTTCTCCAACACCACAGTTGAAAAGCATCAATTCTTTAACGCTCACCTTTCTTCACAGTCCAACTCTCACATCCATACATGACCACAGGAAAAACCATAGCCTTGACTAGACGGACCTTTGTTAGCAAAGTAATGTCTCTGCTTTTCAATATGCTATCTAGGTCATAACTTTCCTTCCAAGGAGTGTCTTTTAATTTCATGGCTGCAATCACCATCTGCGGTGATTTTTGGAGCCCAAAAAAATAAAGTGTGACACTGTTTCCACTGTTTCCCCATCTATTGCCCATGAAGTGATGGGACCAGATGCCATGATCTTCATTTTCTGAATGTTGAGCTTTAAGCCAACTTTTCACTCTCCTCCTTCTGTTTTTAAAATACCCTTAAAAACCTTGGATGTTTATGACCTTTATGCAGCATATCAAACTCTGATTACATACAAGCACATACATATAATCCTTGGCAGAGGTATATAGACCTCTAAAAGTCAATTTTTTAAAACTCTTTGTTTATCAGATTTTAAATTGTTCTGTAATATTTGAAAATAATATATGTGTCATTTTTAAGAAAAATGGTAAACCAAAATCACATGAATTAACCACTTAACCTAAGAACTGAAGGCTACTAATGACTCAGTGTTCCTCCTTGTGATGGCTAATTTTGTGTGTCAACATGACTGTGACCCAGATTAAACATTATACCCAGGTATATCTGTGAAGGTGCTTCTCTAGATGAGATGGCATTCCAGTTGGTGGGCTTAGTAGATTGTCTTCTTCTGTATGGGTGGGAATTATTCAACCTGTTTCAGTCAATCAGTTCAGTAACTCAGTCGTGTCCAACTCTTTGCAACCCCATGGACTGCAGCATGCCAGGCTTCCCTATCCATCACCAACTCCCAGAACTTGCTCAAACTGTCCATCGAGTTGGTGATGCCATCCAACAATCTCATCCTCTGTCGTCCCCTTCTCCTCCTGCCTTCAATCTTTCCCAGCATCAAGGTCTTTTCCAATGAATAAGTTCTTTGCATCAGGTGGCCAAAGTATTGGAGTTTCAGCTTCAGTATCAGTCCTTCCAATGAATATTCAGGACTGATTTCCTTTAGGATTGACTGGTTTGATTTTCTTGCTGTCCAAGGGACACTCAAGAGTCTTCTCCAACACCACAGTTCAAAAGCATAAACTCTTCGGCACTCAGCTTTCTTTACAGTCCCACTCTCACATCCATACCTGACTACTGGAAAAACCATAGCTTTGACTAGATGGGCCTTTGTTGGCAAAGTAATCCAACCTGTTCAGGGCCTGAAGAAAACAAAAATATAGAAGACGGAAAAATTTGCCCTTTTTGCTTCCTGCCTGTTGAGCTGAGATGTTGGTCATCTCCTGCCCTTGGACTAGGATCTCCTCAATAGGCTTCACTGACTCTGGGGCCTTTGGACCAGAACTGTATCATCTGCAATACAGGGCCTCCAACTGGCAGATGGCAGGCTGTGGTACTTCCCAGCCTCCATAATCTCATGAGCCAATTCCTTATAATGGATCTCTACCTATACATATATTATTGGCTCTGATTGTCTGGAGAACCTTGACTAATATGCTCCCCAATCTCAGATTCCTGTCTTTCCCAAGATGTAGATGTACCACGTCCTTTTGTCTTTATCATCCCCTTATCTCTTAAAAAATAGTTTTGTCCTGTATATGTTTGTGCCTCTAAGCATATGTTTAGTTCTCATATTTTTGAGCTTTACAAAAATAGATTCAGTTTTTAGCTTATCTACTCAGTCTTGCTTTTTTCCTGTTAAGTACTATAGATAAGATTTATCCATATTTTATGTGAATATATGATTTATTCATCTGCACCCCTGGATAGTATTTCACCTCATGAATTATATATATTTTATATATATGTATTTGTTGTTGTTTAAATGGCAATCCACTCCAATATTCCTGCCTGGAAAATATCATGGACAGAGGAGACTTGCAGACTATAGTCCACGAGGTCACAGAGCCAGATACAGCCGAGCAACTGAGCATAGCACATAGCACATTTATTGTTGTTTAGTTGCTAAGTCATGTTTGACTATTTTGCAAGCCCAGGCTCCTCTGTGCATGGGATTTCCCAGGAAAGAATACTAGAGTGGGTAGCCATTCCCTTCTCCAGAGGATCTTCCCAACCCAGGGATCAAACTCGAGTCTCCTGCATTGCAGGCAGATTCTTTGAGCCACCAAGGAAGCCCAGGTATACCTATACATACATGTGTATATCAATACACAGATATGGAATGACTGAGTTGAAGTGCACGTTCATGTTCAACTTAATAAGCTATTGCTAAATTGTTTTCCTGTGTGGTGGTACTAATTACATTCCCAAATGCAGAGTATAAGATTTTTTGTTGCTTGACTTCCTTGCCAATACTTTGATATTTTCAAGTATTGAGATCTGGTAGCCATTTTTCACTCAGAAGATTTGCACTCACTTTTTAGGCATATTTTTCCAAGCTCCTAAAGTCTGAAAACTAGTTCTCAAAACAAATCCAACCTCTTTGGATTGGGGCTTCTAGTTTCTCCCGGAGGTCAGTTCACCTTGGCATGGTGACTGTCCAAGGAAAACACTTAACAAGCTGTTTGTAACATGTGTTGCTGGGTCTGACTGTTCAAGCCCTTCGAAGAAGAGGCCACATCAGTTTGGACAAGTGAACGGCAGATGGAGTTAGAAGTTGGGAAGCTTGGGCTCTAACTTGGTTCTGCCCCTGCCGCTTTGCAGGGCAGGCTTATAAGTCATGTCACCTCTCAGCATTCCATCTGCTCACTAGGCAAAATAGAGCTGACCTTCCTCCCTGCCCTGCAGTGAAGATGAAATCCTGTTGGGGAGCACTTTGAAATCTTTGGATGAAAAGCATGACAGAAGCGCCAAGTGTGATTGTTACCCATGCCAGCAACACTATAAGGCAGAATAAAAATAGGAAGCAAAGAAAATTTCATTTTACAAAAGCATCAGGGAGAAAATTGGCTGGTCACAATGTCAGTCCCTGTTTTTGGTTCACAGAGACACTGGCTTTTATAAAATTAAAAAAAAAATGGAATGTACACATTTTTGTCTTTGCCAGGCGGAAATCCTTTGATCATCGCCATCCCTGTGACATCAAATGAGTCACTGATGCAGAAGGGAGATTAATACCTTAGGAGATTCTGTGGAACCAGTTCTTTGTAGTTAACCCCAAATCTTGCCTTTCGTTATAAAGCAATAAAGCCATAAAGCTTGAAGAGAGGTTACAAGTTGAAGTTTGGGGAGGGTCTAAGCCTCAACACTGCCATAACATCCAAGATATCTTCAGCTGAAATAGACACCTGGCCTCTGCTAAGACACTCTCAGACCCCTGTCTGCCCTTCACATGAGCGCACGAGATTTAAATTCTCATACAGGGCTTTTGCGACAACCTTTGACATATTAGGAACCTCCCAAATAAAGTGAATCAAGCCAATTAAGGTTTAGATTCATTCCAAAAATGACTTAGGCATAATTTTAGTAGCTTGGACCCACCTTAGGTGTAAAGCTGTCAGTGACTTGTGAGGAGCTGTAATCACTTTACTTATGAATTGACTGCACTGTGGAGACAGTTTCAAATCCCAGAAACAACCATTTCACACCCTGATCTTGCCAGCGGTTGGACATCAGAGGATTTAGAATAAGAGATTTTTGATTCTTTTGCCACGTCTTCATTACCCACGTTTTTTTTATAGTGAAATTTTAAAAAGCCAACCCCCTCCAGGGTGGTTCAGTTGCTGCACCACATTGAGAAGCTGAGAAAGTAAAAGGTTAGAAGGTGTAGCCATGGGCGTAAAGGGGGACGTGAGTGACATGAGTCCACCCACAGCAACTGTTCCGTGAAGTTATGAATCATTTTGCTCAGCAACTAATTTCTACCCAGGAAGGCAGAACTACTGAGCCTATGGAAGTGTTTTGTTCAGATTTTCTCAGAGAGAGGGTCCTCACAGTGTTCTGTGGAATAATTTCTATTCTAAATCGCATAATTAAATTATTTCTCTAAAATTGACAAGGGGTGACTTTGGCAGAAATACTTTCCATTAGGAAATGCTCCTTAAGAAAAAAAAATGTCCCCGGTAGTACACAGTCAGATGGCAATCTCTGTTTATTCTATTCAATAACCTCATGAGAAGGGTCATTTGCACTGGATTTTCAATTGCTTACCTGAAGAAATTACTTGAAAAGTAGAAATCCAACCTGCTGATGGTTTCTTTATTTGCCCACACCTAATAATTGTTTTGACTGATGTTTCTCTTTAAATTGACAGATTATTTATGCTTCTGTGAATTAAAATGTTACTAGGGTCTTTCTTCAAAAAAATTTTTTTTGCATGTTAGAACTATCCATGCTGTCTGCATATGCTCAGTCAAGTCTGATTCTTTACAGCCCCATGAACTGTAGCCTGCCAGGACCCTGTCCATGGAATTTCTCAGGCAAGAACGCTAGAGTGGGTTGCCATTTCCTCCTCTGTGGGATCTTCCCCACCCAAGAGTTGAACTCGAGTCTCTTGAGTCTCCTACATTGGCAGGTGGACTGTTTACCACTGTGCCACCCGGAAAGCCTAGAACCGTCCATAGCCAGGGTAAAACTCCATTCTTATCTTCATTATTCTTTTTTGTATAATATAAATTTCTGATAACGGCAAGAGAGTGGATAACTGTACATCCTAGAAATACCAAGTTGATAAAAACAATAGAGCACCATAGGGAAATGATGGCATGTTAGGAGAAAAGGAATATGAAACTGTATCTGTACCATGATTTCAAACACACATGTTATGCCCGTGGACTGAAAAGGGAACATGGACAAAGGAAAAAGATGGTTGGTTAAGATGGTGGGATTATTAAAGTTCCCCCCAGTGGTTTTTTTTTTTTTTAGTTCTCCATTGACACTCTTGCAATATCACTTGTATATATTATAACTGTACAGTTATATATATATATTATATATATAATAACTACAATTATAGAAGTATTCTATTATCCCGGGTGGCTCAAATGGTAAAGAATCTGCCTGCAGTGCGGGAGACCTGGGTTTGATCCCTGGGATGGGAAGATACCCTGGAGGAGGGCATGACAACCCACTCTAGTATTCTTGCCTGGAGAATTTCATAGACAGAGGAGCCTGGCAGGCTACAGCCCATGGGGTCACAAAGCATCGGACATGATTGAGTGACTAACTTACACATAAAAGTTTCAGTTGGGTGCAGGAGAAGGTAAATCATGAGCCTAGTAAAGTGTATGCAGCAGATCCCCTCACTTATCTAGCCCCACAGGGGTCTGAGTTGCTGAGCACTGTAGAGCGTTCCAGGTGGAAAGAGGAGCAGCTTGACAATCAGAAGTGTTTCTGGTAAATTGCCTGATGAGATCTCAGAAGAAAGGGACCTAATTCTTCAGTGATCCTGAAATCTGTCATAATCTATTTTCTTATTTGAAGTAAATATCTCACTTCCATGCCTAATTTTGTATTTGTAAATCTGCAATTTTTTTTACTTAAAGAGGGCTCTTGTAATTATAGAAGCTTCATGCTCTCAGACTTTGAAGGTGCCTTTGATTATGTGGGTCCTCAGAAGGTCCATTGAAGACCGCCGAGTGTGAAGTCAGCCACCAGATTCCATCCCTGACTTTTCCTAAAAACCACTGAGAAAGTGCTGGTGTGTTGTGTCACCACACTCCTGATTCCACCTGTCTCCTCCTAAGCTGTTTTCAGTTCTTCTTCATGGGAAAAGCAGCTCAAAACACCAGTTCAGAATCTCAGGGCAGGGAAGGGACATGTGCATGCATGCTAAGTTGCTTCAGCCATGTCCGACTCTTTTGTGACCCCATGGGGTGTAGTACTCCAGGCTTCTTTCTCCATGGAATCCTCCAGGCAAGAATACTGGAATGGGTAGCCATGTCCTCCTCCAGGGGATTATCCCAAACCAGGGATCGAACTCAGGTCTCCTGTGGCTCCTGAACTGCAGGCAGATTCTTTACCACTGAGCAGTAGGGAAGCCCAGGGAAGGGACCTACCTGAGGGCAAAGTTCAGTCACTCCTCTGATGTTCCATTCTCCTCTTCAGCCTTTCTGAGCCTGAGCTGCAACCCATAGCCAGAAGCAACACATTCAGCTCGGTTCTGTTCAGATGCTCAGTCGTGTCTGACTCCTTGTGACTCCACGGACTGCAGCACACCAGGCTTCCCTATCCATCACCAACTCCCAGAGTTTACTCAAACTCATGTCCATCACGTCGGTGATGTCATCCAACCATCTCATCCTCTGTCATCCCCTTCTCCTCCTGCCTTCAATCTTTCCCAGGATCAGGATCTTTCCCAATGACTCAGTTATTTGCATCAGGTGGCCAAAGTATTGGAGCTTCAGTATTAGTCCTTCCAATGAATATTCAGGGTTGATTTCCTTTAGGATGGACTGGCTGGATCTCCTTGCAGTCTAAGGGACTCTCAACAGTCTTCTCCAACACCACAGTTCAGAACCATCAATTCTTCGGCACTCAGCTTTCTTTACAGTCCAACTCTCACATCCATATACAACTACTGGAAAAACCATAGCTTTGACTAGATGGACCTTTGTTGGCAAAGTAATGTCTCTGCTTTTTAATATGCTGTTTAGGTTGGTCATAGCTTTTCTTCCAAGGAGCAAATGTCTTTTAATTTCATGGTTGCAGTCACCATCTGCAGTGATTTTGGAACCCCAAAAATAAAGTCTGTCACTGTTTCCATTGTTTTCCCATCTATTTGCCATGAAATAATGGGACTGGATGCCATGATCTTGGTTTTCTGAATGTTGAGTTTTAAGCCAACTTTTTCCACTCTCCTCTTTCACTTTCATCAAGAGACTCTTTAGTTCTTCTTTGCTTTCTGTAATAAGGGTGGTGTCATCTGCATATCTGAGGTTATTGATATTTCTCCTGGCAATCTTGATTCTGGCTTGTGCTTCCTCCAGCCCAGCATTTCTCATGATGTATTCTGCATTTAAGTTAAAAAGCAGGGTGACAGTATACAGCCTGGTGTACTCCTTTCCCGATTTGGAACCAGTCAATTGTTCCATGTCCAGTTCTAACTGTTGCTTCTTGACCTGCATATAGATTTCTCAAGGAGGCAGGTCAGGTGGTCTGGTATTCCCATCTCTTTAAGAATTTTCCAAGCAACACATTAGGAAGGCTTTTTTCTTGCCTTGAGTCAAATCCTATTTCTGTTGGTATTGCTCTGTGCTTCTGGGCCCAGGAAAACAAGTCCAGCCTTTCAGTTGATAATGGCAGAGCCCAGGGAAAAGGAAGTAACTCAGTTCTCTATGGACTTCACAGTGAAGGGTTTTAGTACAGTGTTGACTTAATCATTGCAGTAGCTCTCTGAGGTAGGTATTATTAGTATTATTACCTAGTGTTATTAGGTTTAGTAAACAAACTAGAGAAGGCACAGTTCAGTTCAGTTCAGTCGCTCAGTTGTGTCCGACTCTTTGTGACCCCATGAATCACAGCACGCCAGGCCTCCCTGTCAATCACCAACTCCTGGAGTTCACTCAGACTCACGTCCATCGAGTCAGTGATGCAATCCAGCCATCTCATCCTCGGTCGTCCCCTTCTTCTCCTGCCCCCAATCCCTCCCAGCATCAGTCTTTTCCAATGAGTCAACTCTTCACATGAGGTGGCCGAAGTACTGGAGCTTCAGCTTTAGCATCATTCCTTCCAAAGAAATCCCAGGGTTGATGTCCTTCAGAATGGACTGGTTGGATCTCCTTGCAGTCCAAGGGACTCTCAAGAGTCTTCTCCAACACCACAGTTCAAAAGCATCAATTCTTTGGCACTCAGCCTTCTTCACAGTCCAACTCTCACATCCATACATGACCACAGGAAAAATCATAGCCTTGACTAGACGGACCTTAATCGGCAAAATAAAGTCTCTGCTTTTGGAGAATGCACAGTTGAATTCAAATGTCAGATAAAAGCAAATAATTTTTAATATAAAAACGCCTCTTCCCCCTCCCCAAATTGTGACATTAATGTGTGCATACAGAACAGCTACCAAAGTGTCACGCATTTTACTGGCATCCCTATTGTTATGTTCATTTTGGAGTCCTTCCACTCTCCTCTTTCACCTTCAAGAGGCTCTTTAGTTCCTTTTCACTTTCTTCCATAAGGGTGGTGTCATCTGCATATCTGAGGTTATCGATATTTCTCCCAGCAATCTTGATTCCAGCTTGTGTTTCATCTGGCCCAGATGTGAATTTTAAAAACACATTTTCTGGGTTTTATCCTAATGCGTATGGTCTATAAACCTATGACTACCAAATGGTTTTTTAAGTATGATCTACAATGAGCAATGCAAACATACAGAATAGGGCCTTGAAGGCACTCAATCCAACGACTTCATGCAAATTGGAGGACATGAGGCCCTCAGAGATGGTGGGACTTGCCGAAGGTCACACAGCAAGAAGGATCGAATTAAGAACTCAAATTCTGCCCTCTTCTCTGGAGGTCTTTCTACCAGGTTTATGAGTGTTCTACTATAAAATTCATTTTTAAATTCATGCCTTACTACGTTTCCCTCAAACAAGCATTTGGATGTTGCAAGATCACAAGGGCCTCATAAAATTACCCAGAGAAATTCTAAAAAGGCAATTGAAGACAGAATTCTTCACTTCAAAATCTCTGTTTTTCATGAAGACAGCTTTCTTTTCCATCAGATAAAATTAAAATTTTCTTTTTTCTCTCCTGATTTTCTTCTAATGTGCTTAGATCTTCCTCCTAAAAATTCTTTGAAATAGTTCTTTCTTTCTATACATTAGTCACCTTACAATACTTCCTTTTTAGCAAACAAAATTCCAAAATTTTTTAGCTGTTAGTCCTTTTCCCTTATCACAATTCATTTTTTCTACCCTGTTTAATCAATTATATAATTATTTTCTCAGCTTCCAAATAGTTTGCTATTGTATATGTCATAGTTCTCTTCTGGATGAGAAATCTCTCATTTCACACAATAGTGACATTGCTTTTATTATTCTTCCTGTCACTGAGTGGGGACAAGATCAAGAACCAAACAATAAGACTTTTATTTACAGTAACTGGAGAGCTGTCTTGAAAGTTATCACAGGCCTCTGCCATTGTGTGGTTCCATCTTGGACGTGCCGTCTAAGACACGTAGAATGGCAATGACCTTGGCCTACTAGACCGTGGAGTCAAATCCTGTCATTTCACAGAAGAAACTGAGGTAACAGGTCATCCCACATAGCTTGCTAGAGGCAGATACTCGGGCCTCCAACTCTCAACACACTGTCCTTTTGTCCTTTGTATGATAAGTCCATGGAATTCCTCCTGAACTCCTTGAGCTAAACTCCAAACCAGGATTGCAGTCCATTTGTGTTTGTGTCAGCAATACGGAAGAAAAGAGGATGCCGTGACTCCTGGGTCAACAATAAATTTACATAATGATTTGCATGATTTGGCTGATTAGTTTCAAACTGCTCCAACCACCACCTTCAATCCATCTTTGGAAGTTCTTTCATCTATCAGAATCCAGAAATGATCATAAGGATCCTGTACATGGCTTTGTATTGGCCAGCGGATTGAACCAAAGCAAACTATTAACCTCTCCTTGCATTTGTAAATTAAGGATGTTGATAGCACCTCTTCATGCTGCTGTTTTTGAGGATTAAATGAAAAAATGTATGGAAAGGGCTTTATGTTCATAACAACTCAGTAAATATTAACAACTGTTACTCTAGCTACCGATGAGGAAATTACTTGATAGTGTTTTAATAAAAATGTATAAGGAAATGTAAAAGAAAACTGGTGTAAGAGTAACAGTAAGGAGCATCATGGTACCAGATCTAAGCTCTGCCTGTAACCAACCATGGGGCCAGAGAGAAGCAGGCGCATCTCTCTCAATTTTTTAATCAACAAGTCTAATTCTAATCTCTAAATGGGAGAAAAGGACGCCTGCTGCTGCTAAGTCGCTTCAGTCGTGTCCGACTCTGTGCGACCCCATAGATGGCAGCCCACCAGGCTCCCCCGTCCCTGGGATTTTCCAGGCAAGAACACTGGAGTGGGGTGCCATTGCCTTCTCCAGAAAAGGACTCCAGAGAAGTGTAATTTAATGGACTCAAAATCTGTCAAATCAATCCCATTTCAAGCCAGAAGAAGGTGAAACCCTGCCAGGAACCACCGTCTTCTCCACAGCAAGGAAGCTATTTCCTTGATCCACCTCCATGACCAAAGCTATTGCTGGGACACTGCTCTGAAGCACCGTGTCCCTGAAGCAACCCAGAAATAATTCCATCCTTGCCTTTGCGTGAGCCACCTGCCTGAGCTCCAGCCAGAGAAGAGAGCAGATGAACAATGAATGTCACCGCAATTAGTTTTGGCAATTAGGCAGGCAATTAGTTCTGCCGCATGGAGAATGGGAAGAGAAAATAAATCAGTGCTGAGAGGTGACAGGGAAATATGATTAGGACATCAGGTTCCAGTGACACCAGGTGGAAAGGCGTGCATCAGCAGTCCAACCTCCCCTTTCCCTCCACTTCTGTGATAAAGGAGGGTGCTTTCCAGAGGCCCTGGAAACAGCTCTGTATGGAAGGGGCTTCCGGCCCACAGTTCTCTTCTGTTCTCAGGGTCACCAAACACCTCCAGTGTTCATGCCAAGCTAAAGCTCTTGCTGGTTTCTCACCAGGAATTCTGCCCACAATGTTAAGTAAACAGAGCAGTAGTTTCCCCCTGGATTGTTTTCTCTTAGTTGAAAATATGCTTGATTCCCTTGTTTGCTATTTTCTGGCTCAATGTTTACTTGTTTGTTTTAACTGCTTTGGTAGTTCTCTGTGTGCATGCTCAGTCACTTGAGTTGTGTCTGACCCTTTGCAATCCTATGGGCTGTAGCTCTCCAGGTTCTTCTGCCCACGGAATTTTCCAGGCAAGTATACTGAAGCAGATTGCCATTCCCTTCTCCAGGGGATCTTTCTGACCCAGGGATAGAACCCTGGTCTCTCATAGTTCCTGCACTGGCAGATGGGTTTCTTACCACTAGCACCACTTGAGGAGCCCATGAAAACAACAACACAACATTGAATTTATTACAATATTGTTTCTGTCTTATGTTTTGGTTTTTTGGCCATGAGGCATGGGGGATCTTAACTCCCCTATCAGGGACTGAATCCTCACCCTTTGCACCGGAAGGGGAAATCTTAACCAAGGAAGTTCACATTTTGCTTGGAGTGGGTCAGAGGGAGATACTATGTAATTGTATCATGTGTTGAAAGAAAAGAAAAAACAACTGAACTTTAAAACCAAAGACCTAAGCTTGGATTCCAGTTCTGCTTCTTGCCAGACTCTTAACCTTGGTTTCCTCAGCTCCAAAATGGAGATAACAATAGGGATGCCGGTAAAATGCACGACAAATTGGTAGCTGTTCTCTATGCACACATTCATGTCACAATTTGGGGAGAGGGGAAGAGGCATTTTTATATTAAAAATTATTTGCTTTTATCTGAAATTTGAATTCAACTGTGCCTTCTCTAGTTTGTTTACTAAACCTAATAACACTAGGTAATAATATTAATAATACCTACCTCAGAAGTTACTGTGATGATTAAGTCAACACTGTACTAAAACCCTTCACTGTGAAGTCCATAGAGAACTGAGTTACTTCCTTTTCCCTGGGCTCTGCCATTATCAACTGAAAGGCTGGACTTGTTTTCCTGGGCCCAGAAGCACAGAGCAATACCAACAGAAATAGGATTTGACTCAAGGCAAGAAAAAAGCCTTCCTAATGTGTTGCTTGGAAAATTCTTAAAGAGATGGGAATACCAGACCACCTGACCTGCCTCCTTGAGAAATCTATATGCAGGTCAAGAAGCAACAGTTAGAACTGGACATGGAACAATTGACTGGTTCCAAATCGGGAAAGGAGTACACCAGGCTGTATATTGTCACCTTATACAAGGCTGTATATTGCCACCTTAAGCTTATTTAACTTAAATGCAGAATACATCATGAGAAATGCTGGGCTGAAGGAAGTACAAGCTGGAATCAAGACTGCTGGGAGAAATATCAATAACCTCAGATATGCAAATGACACCACCCTTATAACATAAAGCAAGGAAAAACTAACGAGCCTCTTGATGAAAGTGAAAGAGGAGAGTGGAAAAAGTTGGCTTAAAACTCAACATTCAGAAAACTAAGATCATGGCATCCAGTCCCATCATTTCATGGCAAATAGATGGGAAAACAGTGGAAACAGTGACAGACTTTATTTTTGGGGTTCCAAAATCACTGCAGATGGTGACTGCAGCCATGAAGTTAAAAGACACTTGCTCCTTGGAATAAAAGCTATGACCAACCTAAACAGCATATTAAAAAGCAGGTTCGATACAGGACGCCTGGGGCTGGTGCACTGGGATGACCCAGAGAGATGATATGGGGAGGGTGGTGGGAGGGGGGTTCAAGGTTGGGAACTCATGTACATCTGTGGTGGATTCATGTCAATGTATGGCAAAACCAATACAGTACTATAAAGTAAAAAAATAAAATTTAAATTTAAAAAAATTAAAAAAAAAAAAAAGCAGAGACATTACTTTGCCAACAAAGGTCCATCTAGTCAAAGCTATGGTTTTTCCAGTAGTCATGTATGGATGTGAGAGTTGGACTGTAAAGAAAGCTGAGCGTCAAAGAATTGATGCTTCTGAACTGTGGTGTTGGAGAAGACTCTTCAGAGTCTCTTGGACTGCAAGGAGATCCAGCCAGTTCATCCTAAAGGAAATCAGTCCTGAATGTTCATTGGAAGGACTTATATTGAAGCTGAAACTCCAATATTTTGGCCACCTTGCGAAGAGTTGACTCATTGGAAAAGACCCTGATGCTGGGAAAAACTGCAGGAGGAGAAGGGGAGGACAGAAGATGAGATAATTGGATGTCATCCCCTATATGATTGACATGAGTTTTAATAAACTCCGAGAGTTGGTGATGGATAGGGAGGCCTGGCATGCTGCAGTCCATGGGGTTGCAAAGAGTCTGACACAACTGAGTGACTGAACTGAACTGTTTCATATTTTAGACCAGGAAGTTCTATTGGCCTGTATAATGATTCTAGAGCTGCCTGCCCATTCTCAGGCCAAACAGGAAGCAGACTGTTCTTTTTCCTGTTTCCTTCTTTGTTTAGGGGAGGGTGCAAATTTTTGTGGCAAATCCTAGCCACAAACCATTCAAGACAGCACCAGTGCAGTTCAGTGTGGCCCGTGACCCCAGTTCCTCCCGAAGGGCCACACTGAGCTGTTCACTGCTGGGGTCGACGTGTGCTCTGTATGGCAGTGGGGCCAGGTTGGGGCGTCAGGGATGTCAACCTGGGAGTGACTAGGAGAGGCTTCCTGTGGTGCGGTGGAGGCTCAGCTACAGACCTAACGGAAACACCTGTCGCAGAGGGGTCACTGAAACTTGAGAGATAAACGACCGGGATTCTGAGCTCCACCATTATTCTGGTTAGAAGGTGCTTATCAGAATATAGCGCCATGTAGGAAACCAAGAAAACCACAGTTGTGAGCACTGGCTTGCAGAGATAATAAGCCAATGAAATAGATCTGCCGTGGGAGCCAGAGGGGCTGGGACCCAGGCAAAGTCTGGGAGTGGGAGTGGGGACATAAGAGGGCCAGACACAGTAGTCCAGGGTCTTGTCTCACTTTAGATATGTGACCTAAGACCTGGCTCAGTGTGTGTGCGCTCACGTGCGCATGCACACAGGGGAGGGGCTGTCACTGGAAAGGAAGCGTGGGGAAAGGGAGGGAGAAGAGAATGACAAAACCATGAGAGGATAAAAAGCATCTGAAATATTGAATTACTACAGAGTGTTCTGAGCCTTTGTCTACAGCCATCGTTTCCATACTGCAGGTTGTGGCTTGCAGACGGTTGTTAGATCAGTTTAGTCAGGCAGGGGTTCTTAACTTGGGTCCATGTATGTGGCCCTTTTTCCCCACAGAAGTCCAAAGATAAGACTGTTTCAATACAGTTGGTTTCCTTTGTAATCCTATGAGTTTTGTTTTGCATATTTAAAAACATTAGTCCAAGAAGGGAATCCATCAGTTTTACCACACTGAGTAGAAATGGCATCAAAAAAAAATTAAAAATCCCAAGATCAAGGCCAATATATTTAAACAGTTATTGTTGATTGACTAGATTAAAAAGAAAAAGAACAATCTGAGCTCCACACATAATAAAGGTGATATTGTTTTGTGAAATTTTAGTTTCAGATATATGAAAATACATATGTGTACAAATGCACATATGTATAAGCACATGCATGTATTTATACATAAAGATATTTATTTCTGGGTTTCCCAGGTGGTGCTAGTGGTAAAAAAAGTGAAGTGAAAATGTTAGTCACTCAGTCGTGTCCAGCCCTTTGTGATTCCATGGACAGAGGAGCCGGTTGGGCTACAGTCTATGAAGTATTCTCCAGGCCAGAATACTGGCAAGAATACTGGAGTGGGTTGCCATTTCCTTCTCCAAGGGAATATTCCTAGCACAGAGATCGAGCACAGTTCTCAACCTGCCTGCTAAGGCAGGAGACATAAGAGATACTGGTTCAAGAAGATCCCTTGGAGAAGGAAATGGCAGCCCACTCCAGTATTCTTGTCTAGAGAATCCCATGGACAGAGGAGCCTGGAGGGCTATGGTCCACAGTGTTGCAAAGAGTCAGACACAACTGAAGTGACTTAACTTGCACACATATTTATTTCTAACAGTAGAATGTGGTCAAAAAGTTTGATAACCACTAATTTATTGGCTTCTAGACCTGGTAGGCTACAGTCCATGGGGTCGCGAAGAGTGAAGAGTCAGACACGACTGAGCAACTTCAGTTTCACTTTTCACTTTCATGCATTAGAGAAGGAAATGGCAACCCACTCCAGTGTTCTTGCCTGGAGAATCCCAAGGACGGGGGAGCCTGGTGGGTGGCCTTCTATGGGGTCGCACAGAGTCAGACACGACTGAAGTGACTTAGCAGCAGCAGCAGCAGACATGAGCATAAAAATTTTTAAAGCCAACTTAAAAATTGGGTGTATAATGTGATAAAATATTTTGGACCAGAGGTTTCTGCAGACATTTGATACTGTATACTCCACACAGTGACTTCATCCCAGCCAACCTCTTGGTGAATGGTGACCAGCTGACCCCGATCACAGTCTGTAAGGCATGGCTGCATTCCTTTCTGTCTTGTTGAGGCCTGAGTTCACCCAAAGTGGGGCCTGAGTTCATCCGAAGTGACGAAACCTCTTAGAGATGTATGTCGATTCCTGTGGCTACAATGTGCCAAGAAGTGTTAGAAACAGAGATCTAATTTCCTGAGAGGTGTGTCTTCTGTTGTTTTCTGCCAGGAAGTTGGTTTTTTCCTGCCAAAACAACAAGGCCGTCTGAAGACACAGAGAGAACAACTCCCACTGAGGGTGGCAGCAAAAAAAAGAAATGCCAAAGTGAAGACAGGGAAATAGGGGCCAGAGAAGTGAGATGTGCAGATGTTCAGGAAAAGAGGGGGTAGGGTGACCGAGGAGAGAAAGGCAAAGAGAGAGAGAGAAAAAAAAAAAAGTGTGTGAGGCAAGCAGCAGGCCAGCTGCACCGCAGTGTAGTAAGAAGTTACCGCTCTAGTCTGTTAGCCCCCCGCAGGATTCACAGCATCAAGGATGGTGGAACTAAAAGCAAGAAAAGACAGTTCAGCAGGAAAGATGGACGAAGACAAAGCCTGGGACAAGAACAAATTGGGATTACACTTGAACCAAGACAGAGACGAAGAGGGCATGGCAACCCACTCCAGTATTCTTACCTAGAGAATCCCCATGGACAGAGGAGCCTGGCGGGCTGCAGTCCACAGGGTCACAAAGAGCTGGACACAACTGAGCGACTAAGAACACAAGCCAGACATACAGCCTCCACTGTTAGTGACCTGTTGCTAACAAATTAGCAACATATTTTTAAGATGAAACTCATATTGACTTGGTTAGCATAGAAAATGTAAGCTTCACCAGGGCAGGTCAACCCTTTGTTGACCGCATTTTCTAGATCAGCACCAGTGTCCTGGTAAAGGCACAATCAATATTTGTAAAGGAATGCTAATTGATCTGCCGGTAGTTGTTTTTTAAGATCACTTGGAGCCACAAAGGAAGCCCAAGAACACTGGAGTGGGTAGCCTATCCCTTCTGCAGGGAATCTTCCCGGCCCAGGAATTGAACTGGGATTGCCCGCATTGCAGGCAAATTCTTTACCAAATGAGCTATCAGGGAAGCCCGGTAATAAATAGTAGTGATAAGCAAAATTTATGCAGGATTTTTTTTTGAAGTCACTCAGTCATGTCCCACTCCTTGTGACCCCATGAACTGTGCCTAGGCTCCTCTGTCTATGGAATTCTCCAGGCAAGAATACTGGAGTGGGCAGACATTTCCTTCTCCAGGGGATATTTCCCACCTAGGGATCAAACCCGGGTCTCCTGCATCACAGGCAGATTCTTTACCATCTGAGCCACCAAGGAAGTTGGGAAATGTAGGGCTTAATAGTTTAGAAATCAATTTCATGGATATTATATCATTTAGTCCTCACACGACCCCAGCAGTTATCACCATTAGTAACCTCCTTTTAAAGATAAGGACACCAGTTTAATGCCATTTGATGGTAAGTGTCTGGGATTTTGGAGAAGGCAATGGCATGCCACTCCAGTACTCTTGCCTGGAAAATCCCATGGATGGAGGAGCCTGGTAAGCTGCAGTCCATGGGATTGCGAAGAGTCAGACACGACTGAGCGACTTCACTTTCACTTTTCACTTTCATGCATTGGAGAAGGAAATGGAAACCCACTGCAGTGTTCTTGCCTGGAGAATCCTAGGGACGGCGGAGACTGGTGGGCGGCCATCTATGGGGTCACACAGAGTCGGACATGACTGAAGCAATTTAGCAGCAGCAGCAGCAGTCTGAGATTTTAATCCATATTTTTGGATGCTGAAGCCAACGCAGGACTTTGCCTCTTTTGGAATGTTGTACACTTAATGTAAAAGTCTTGTAAATATAAGTCGTTTTTGTTTAGCTGCTAAATCGTGTCTGACTCTTTGCAATCCCATGGACTGCAGCATGCCAGGCTCCTCTGTTCACGGGACACTTCAGTATTCTCTCCAAGAATACTAGAGTGGGTTGCCGTTTCTTCCTCCAGGGGATCTTCCTGACCCAGGGATCAAACCTGAGTGTCCTGCATTGGCAAGCGGATTCTTTACTGCTGAGCCACCAGGGAAGCCCTGTAAACGTAAGTAGCCATATCCATACTAGCATACTAGCATCATCCCAGGTGGCTCAGTGGTAAAGAATCTGCCTGCCAACTCAGGAAATGCAAAGAGACACAGGTTCAGTCCCTGGGTCAGGAAGATGTCCTGGAGAAGGAAACGGCAACCTACTTCAGTATTCTTGCCTTGAAAATTCCATAGACAGAGGAGCCTGGCAGGCTACAGTCCATAAGGTCGCAAAGATTCCAACACGCCTGAACAACTGAGCATGTACATATCCATACTAGGCCTGTGTGTTTGTTTGGGGCCTCCAGGCAGCCAACAGTCGACGGAGTTAGGAATACGGGAGGAGGAGGGAGCACCACACGTGAAAGACAAAGAAGGAGGGAGCAGGATGTGGCAGCAGTGCTGAACCGGCCTTCCCCCCTAGTGAAAGGACAGGCAGGAGGAAGCGGAATCAAGCTCTGAGTGCCTCAGACAAGGATGCAGATCTCATGAAGTCCTGACCAATACAAGGGGAATCTCAGAGCGAAGAGTAGTGAAGCCCCATGCTGGGTAGAAATGGTGAGGCTCTGACCCCTCACCTTGCTAATCAGTGTCTGAGAGCTCAAGAAGTATGTGTCCTCAGCTTGCACGTTGAAGCGGATTCTGCAGGCTCCGCATCTGGATGTTATCAGCTCGTTGCACATCTTGTAGCTGAGTGTCTTCTTCAAGGGGAGAGGCAAGTGGTGCACCCCACGGTCAGTACAGCAAATATTGAATGTTACTTAAGATATGATATTTTCTCTGCAATTCCAGTTCAAGTACACTAGCTAGATATTGTTTTATTTACGATACGTTGAGGACTAAACATCCTAGTTTGAAAATACTGAATTCCTACCTACGGAAGTTGAGAGAAGAAAAGGATTACACTAGGTTGAGCAATTAAAATCTGATACACTGGATCAGGTCAACTGTTACAAAAACACAGGTGCCGCCGCTCCATTTTTCACATTGTATGGCGGCCTTGGCCGATTGATCAACTCTTCCTCTTGAGTTGTGTTGTCTGCCTCAGAATTATTCTCAGCGTAGTGATCTGGAGAGCCACTACCAATCTATCAATGTTGGCATCTGAGATGAAAACAATTTATCATCCTGGCACTAGGTAATAGGGGCAAATATAGGTCTTTGAGTAGGTGTCTGTGCACAAATGTGTGTGTGGGTTAGTGAGAACATCAAGTTGAGGGAGATATAATGAAGATGAACACTTGAACCTGCTTAGCAGTTTGGGCCTTAAGTTCAAAAACTTTGTGAAAAAACATTTTCATTGAAGTACAGTTGATTTACCATGTTGCATCAGTTTAAAAAGAGTTTAAAACATTTTAAAACAAAGTCTGAACCCAGGACACTTTGTGCTTTTGGAAGCAATGTTATAAATAAGAACTATATACAAAAGTCAGCACATGAATGCTTATTTTCTCATTCATAACTATTAATAGAGATGCTTTTGGATCCTAAGACTCAAAACTCATTGACCTTATCGAATAGGGATTTACTTTTTCTCCCATAATAAGAAATTTGTAGATAGGCAACTGCCAGCATAAGCTCAGGGTTTTAACAGTGCATCCCTGTGAATCTGTTGCTACTTTCCTCATAGTTACAAAACAGTTGTTTTTGTTCTGGGTGTTGCTTTCAATAGTAGAAAAATTTGGAAGTGAGGGTTCTCTGATTCACCGGAAAAAAAGAAGCTTGCTAAGAAACCTCCCCTAAAGCACTTCCATTTACATCTCATAGGCCAGAGAAGCTTGTCTCTAGCTTCAAGAAAAATGGAGAAAGCACAGGTTTTGTTTTCCAACATCAATAGTGTGAGGTGGAAAGAGAGAAAGGATTGGGAGCAGTTCTTAAATAGCTAACCAACAGTAAATGATACACCGTGTGTGTGTGTGTGTGTGTGTGTGTGTGTGTGTGTGTGTGCGTGTGTACGCACATGCGTGCATGTGTGTTAGAAGGCAATGGCACTCCACTCCAGTACTCTTGCCTGCAAAATCCCATGGATGAAGAAGCCTGGCAGGCTGCAGTCCATGGGGTCGCTAAGGGTTGGTTTCGACTGAGAGACTTCACTTTCACTTTTCACTTTCATGCACTGGAGAAGGAAATGGCAACCCACTGCAATGTTCTTGTCTGGAGAATCCCAGGGACGGGGGAGCCTGGTGGGCTGCCGTCTATGGGGTCGCACAGAGTCGGACACGACTGAAGTGACTTAGCAGCAGCAGTAGTGTTAGTTGCTCAGTCTTGTCTGACTCTTTTGCGACCCCATGGACTGCAGCCCACCGAGCTCCTCTGTCCATGGGATTCTCCAGGCAAGAATATTGGAGTGGGTTGCCATTTCCACCTCCAGGGGATCCTCTCCACCCAGGGATCGAACCCGCGTGTCTTGTCTCCTGCATTGGCATGCGGGTTCTTTACCACTAGTGCCACCTGGAGGATAGTAGTAGATGGTAAAGAATCTGCCTGCAATGTGGTAAACGGGGATTCAACCCCTGGGTCAGGAAGATTTCCTGGAGACGGAATGGCAATCCACTCCACTATTCTTGCGTAGAGAACACCATGGACCGAGGAGCCTGGCCGCCTACAGTTCCTGGGATCACAGAGTCAGACAGGACTGAACGACTACACTTTGACTTTTCTTTCGCTTATTCATAGATTAAAGTGACTCAGATATTCTTGAGCACAGGCGGAAAATACTGTTCACTCTTTATTCATTTCCACTTTCCAAATGAAGTGTCCATGTATCAGTACTTTTGTTGGCTGAGGGTGGATTCTACATATATGTGCTTCAGCAAAATAAATGCTTATTTTGAGCTTCAAAGAACCTATGTCTTAAAGTCTAGTCATTAGATAATTTTGACCCCAAATATCATTGATAATTCACTATTCACTATAAGATTAACCTAACAACTCACTGCAAACTAAGAGAATTCTAAAATTAAATTAGCAATGAGTTTTAAGTAAAGATAATGGTGGCAGAAGTTGAAATCTCCAGTCCACTCATAATAGCAACACTAAAAATGTAGAGTGTATTTACTCAAAATCGCAGAAGTTCCAAACGATCTCCATGCATTTTAGTAGGTCATAGGCCAAAATTGACAATCCTTTAGTGCTCTTCAGTCTTCAAAGAGAATATAGGAGTAAGTCCTTGGTAAACTCTAATACTGTATTTTAGTAATTCTTAGTAACATAATTTGTTGATTATTAAAAAGAAGATCTCATCATATATAAAAAAAGAAAGTCTAAGGCATCTTATGTCATTTGCTTCCAAGAACTGGAGGAAGGAAATCTCAGGGATTAAATTTTGGTCCAGTTTTGCATAATATGTTGAACCCTCTTTTAAAGAATCATGATGTAGTAGAAGAGAGAACTTCTTCCCTGGTGACTCAGATGGTAAAGAATCTGCCTGCAATGAAGGAGATCTGGGTTCAGTCCCTGGGTTGGGAAGATCCCCTGGAGGAGGGCTTGGTAACCCATTCTGGTATTCTTCCCTGGAAAATCCAGTGGACAGAGGAGCCTGGCGGGCTATTGTCCATGGGGTTGCAAAGAGTTGGACATGACTGAGTGACTAAGAACAGCACAGAAGAGAGAATTGTTTTGAAGTCAACTCTGGGATTTGAATTTTCACTCCAGTTCTGACTACTTGAGGGCAAATCTCTTAACTTCTCCAAACCCCACTTTCCTCATCAGTAGACCACATGTTAATACAGAAACTCTACTTACAACCAAGTTGTTCAGTTCAGTTCAGTTCAGTCTCTCAGTCGTGTCTGACTCTTTGTGACCCCATGAATCGCAGCACACCAGGCCTCCCTGTCCATCACCAACTCCCAGAGTTCACTCAGACTCATGTGCATCGAGCCAGTGATGCCATCCAGCCATCTCATCCTCTGTCGTCCCTTTCTCCTCCTGCCTCCAATCCCTCCCAGCATCAGAGTCTTTTCCAATGAGTCAACTCTTTGCATGAGGTGGCCAAAGTACTGGAGTTTCAGCTTTAGCATCATTCCTTCCAAAGAAATCCCAGGGCTGATCTCCTTCAGAATGGACTGGTTGGAAATAAATCCATTTATTGGAAAGTTCCCTGGTGGCTCAGATGGTAAAGCATCTGCCTGCAATGTGGGACACCCGATTTTGATCCCTGGGTTGGGAAGATCCCCTGAAGAAGGAAATGGCAACCCACTCCAGTACCCTTGCCTGGAAAATCCTATGGACAGTGGAGCCTGGTGGGCTACAGTCCATGGAGTCATAAAGAGTTGGACGCTACAGAGCGACTTCACTTTCTTTCTTTCTTTCTTTCACTTTCAAAATGACTAAACTTCCAGTCCCAAGTGCATTGCTAGCAACAGGAGAATGAATCAGTTTTGTAAACTTTTAATTAAGGCTGGTCTTGTTCATACATGTGCTCTACTATGAATGTCTACCTGAGACATTAGAGCTTGGCATGCAGAATGAATAGAATAAATATATTTTGAGTGAGTGAATGATATATTTTCTCCAAATCACCCTGTGTGCATCTAGTGGAAGTCTGTTCAGGCAGATTACTGCTCTTCTTGGGAATCTCCCAGGTCCTTCACTGTCCCTTTGCAGCTAGCCCCCTTCTCACCATCTTCGCTCTTGTGTGGATGTAAGGCAGACTGGAAAAGACTTTCTCTTTGGCGAGAGACAAGAGTTTCAGGAGTAGGGCCACATCAGCTCATCCTTAAACTTCTCCAATACTTAGAATTACACAAGGCTCCTACCCAGCCCGTGTCTAAACATGCACTCAAATAGTGTTCCACTGTGTCCCTCTTCCTTTCTCTTGATGATATTGTCCGTTGGACCATACACAGCATTTTTATGTTGCATGACTTGCTCTTTGTCCTTCAGAGTCATTTCTACTTTGAATAATTCATTTTATATTCGCACAAAATATTCCTCCTTTTTTCACCAGTGTAAAAATTTTAAAAATCTCTTCTGTTTCCGTGGTGATTGTATATCTTGACAAAGACTTCTAGCACTCTTATGCTGTTGGACTTACTGGACCTGATGTGGATAATAATGTTTGGGGAAATGTCTTAAAATAAACACAAACACAGCAAAATGCACTGATGGCAAGCAATGTGGTTTCAGAGTCCAAAAGGCAGCATCCCACGTTCCAACATCATCTGCTGCTCCCATGCAGTGTGTTCTCACAGGAGAGTTTTGTTTTTATATGAGCACATCCATAGGTTGAAAGTGGGCAAGCAAAGAGTGACTAACTAATCTACTTTCTTCACAGGTTTGTTGTTGGAATAAAGTGAAAGTGAAACTATGACATGTTCTTCAGATCTTTGTTATCATTTCCATGAAATGTGTCCCATTTCCACACTTTCATGTTGGGACAACAGGTGCAGATCTTTGTCCTGTGGCAAAAGCAGAAACTCCAAGTGCAGTCCCTCAAACATATGAACGTGTGTGCAGTCATCTAGTTTTCTTTTTTCCTTTCTCTTCTCTTTCTTCTCTCTTTTTCTCTGTATATTTTACCTACCTCTGTCTTTATGATATTTCAAATTGAAGAACCTTGTTGATGCTTTTATAGATCAATACCTATATGGACTAGAAGGACCAATAGAGGAGTCAGGACATCGAGTGGCTAAAACCCAATAAAAATATCCAACTTCTACCTATCTGTTTCAGCCTGGGTATGGTACATGTTTTATTTACACACATATACACACATACACACACAATCTCACTTAATTCCCCCAATTATTAACTCTATAATAATTTTATGACATTTTTGCATGAATAAACAAATCAAATAAATTAAACAACTTAACACACACACACACACACACACACACACACACATACACACATCCTGCTATCAGGAGGAGTGGTAGGGCTCCTGGCTCAGAGTTTACATCTCTCGCAGCAGGAAGAGGAATAGAGACAAAATTCCCAGTTGCCTAGTTGACAATAACTTGTGAACTCTCTTCATTTTCATAGGCAAACCATTCCTATTATTTTCTTAATGTTGCTGTTGTTTAGTCGCCCGGTCGTGTCCAACTCTGCGACCCCATGGATTGTAGCCCACCAAGCTCCTCTGTCTATGGGATTTCCCAGGCAAGAATTCTGGAGTGGATTGTCATTTCCTTCTCCGGGGGATCTTACCAACCCAGGGATCAAACCGTGTGTCCTTCATTGGCAGGTGGATTCTTTACCACTGAGTCACTTAATAGAAGAAAGCAAATCATTTGATAAATGTTTTGAGTTGGACTCAGTTCAGTTCAGTCGTTCAGTCGTGTCCGACTCTTTGCGACCCCATGAACCGCAGCATGCCAGGGCTTCCTGTCCATCAATTAAAAGACACTTACTCCTTGGAAGGAGAGTTATGACCAACCTAGACAGCATATTGAAAAGCAAAGATGTTACTTTGCTAACAAAGGTCTGTCTAGTCAAGGCTATGGTTTTTGCAATGGTCATGTATGGATGTGAGAGTTGGACTGTGAAGAAAGGTGAGCATCAAAGAATTGATGCTTATGAACTGTGGTGTTGGAGAAGACTCTTGAGAGTCCCTTGGACTGCGAAGAGATCCAACCAGTCCATTCTGAAGGAGATCAGTCCTGGGTGTTCATTGGCAGTACTGATGTTGAAGCTGAAGCTCCAGTACTTTGGCTAACTGATGCGAAGAGCTGACTCATTGGAAAAGACCCTGATGCAGGGAAAGATTGAGAGCAGGAGGAGAAGGGGATGAAAGAGGATGGCATGGTTGGATGGCATCACCAACTCGATGGACATGGGTTTGGGTGGACTCAAAAAGCACACAAATTGAAATTAAGGTGAAGGATTTTTTTTATTATATCCAGAGTGCCTGTGTAAATTATGTTGCAATTATGTTTGGCTGAAAGTTTTTCTAAATAATAAAAAGGAGATTCACTTACTGGCATTTCTGAAATGTTATAGGGATGAAGAAGATGAAGATGCCAGATCATGTTCATATAATGTAACCAAATAATGAACGACCAATTTTTATGTTGAGTTATAGAATCACACAGTTATAAAACAATTTACATAGAAGGAAGGGGTCACAGAGATAACCTACAGGAAAACAAGATGGATTTTTCCAGCAAATCTTGTCTTGGCTCTCAGATACCTTAGACATATTGTCAGATATTTTAAAGATATTTTTCCTCTCACACTTCACTTTCACGATCTAGAAGCCAAGTTGAGGCATTTTCCTCACTGAGTGGGACTTGTAAGGACTAGCTCAAGAGTGGAGAAGGCTGTAGGCAAAACTAAATGTGGAGGAAATGATTGCTGCAGCTGCATCTTGTTTCAAGGTCTTGAGCCCCAAGCCCTATTCCTACCTCACCCCCGCCTGGCTGCCTCAAATCTCTGCAGACACAAAATCCTCCACAGAAGTGGCTCCCAGCTTTTTAACAATGCCACCTGAGGCTTGACTTCCCTTCTGCCACCTTCCAGTATTTAACAATTCAAATATTTATTTCTTCAGGGCCGCAGTTTGTGAACACTAGTTTGAACTAGTTCCCATAGTTCTTACGATCTAAAAGTGTTTTTCTTTCAAGTAAGTGGTTTGCATTTTGGTATGGTGATGGTGCATGCTCAGTAGTTCTGCTGTGTCCTACCCCTCGCAACCCCACGGGTTGTAACCCCCCAGGCTCCTCTGTCCATGAGATTGTCCAGGCAAGATTGCTGGAGTGAGTGAGTTGCCATTTCCTCCTCCAGGGGATCTTTCCCACGCAGAGATGGAACCCATATCTCCTGTGTCTCTGCACTGCAGGTGAAATCTTTACCACTGAGTCATTTAACAAAGGTTAAATGGAATGCCTTAGTTCAGAAGAATGGTGTCATAGGATTGTTAAAATCCCACTTCCTCCAGGAGGCATCTCCTGCCTCCTCCACCCCACAGGCTAAAAGTTTCTAGAAAGGTTCACAAGAGAACTGTGCTTTTCCTGCCATGGCACTGAGCACCCTAATTGTAATAATTGCTTAACTGTCCCCCTCCTGTACCCACTGTGAGTTCTGGGTGTGCTGCAGCCCCATGTATTGATATACATATACTGCTATATGAGTTTCTACCTAGTTCTGTGAAGAAATCCTTGGAGGACCTCAATATACACTTGTGGGTTGAAGAATGAATGAACAGTGCTAAGAATTTCAGAGGCTATAGAAAAGTGGGGAGAGAGGAGAGCAGCATTTTGGAAGCCAGATGGTTTTCACTTATGCCTTCTACTTAGTCATTTTATGAGGCTAGAAGGCCCTACTGACAAACTGCTGAAAATGGCACTTGAAGATAGCAGACATAGATTTCAGTATCACTTTATGTGCTTTGAAAGCCCATTCAGCATCAGATGTAAATGGTTAGTTAAGGAGTAACTAGAGCCTACAGCCCTACAGTACAGTTCAGGTGCACAAATTACACAGAAAGTATTGTGGCATCCATGTTTTACTCAACGAGGAAATTCATTGTTCAGGTTGAAACCAACATGAAAATTTCCCTTTCCATCAGTAGCCGGAGAAAATGAGAAGAAAAACGAAAGTAAAATCTCTCCAGTATGATATAGAATGCAGTAAGACCCTCCTTAAAAGTTGTTCTGGTTTCTGAGATTTCAATCAAACACAGTCAACCTTGGTCAGAGAGGATTAAATAGAAAATTTCAGAAATAAACATTTCTGAATGCAACATTTTATGTTGCGTGTTGTGGAGAAGGAGTGGCAACCCACTCCAGTATTCTTGCCTGGAGAATCTCATGGACAGAGGAGTCTGGCGGGTTGCAGTCCATGGGGTTGCAAAGAGTCAGACGTGACTAAGCAACTGAACACACACAGACACACAAGTTGCATGTTGTTCTGAACAGCATGATGAAATCTCGCTCCATCCCTCCCAGGAGGTGAATCATCCCCTTGTTGAGTGTATTCCGCCAGGTAGTCCTTTAGGTTATCAGACCAACTGTTGCCTTATCACACCGCTTGTTTTCAGGTAACCCTTATTTTACTTGAAAATGGCCTCAATGTAATGATGCTGGCAGTTTGGATATCTAAAAAGGAACTGTAAAGTGCTTTCCAACTTTAAAAGAAAAGGTGAAAGTTCTTGACTTAATACAAAAAGAAAAAAATGGTTCTCTGTGGTTACCAAAATATATGGTAATAATTAATCTTCTTTTTGTGAAATTGTAAAGAAGGACAAAGAAATTCAAATTTGACACGGGGCTTAAATAGTCAATGCAAAGAAATAGAGGAAAACAACAGAATGGGAAAGACTAGAGATCTCTTTAAGAAAATTAGAGATACCAAGGGAACATTTCATGCAAAGATAGGCTCGAGAAAGGACGGAAATGGTCTGGACCTAACAGAAGCAGAAGATAGTAAGAAGAGGTGGCAAGAATACACAGAAGAACTGTACGAAAAAGATCTTCATGACCCAGATAATCATGATGATGTGATCACTAATCTAGAGCCAGACATCTTGGAATGTGAAGTCAAGTGGGCCTTAGAAAGCATCACTACGAACAAAGCTAGTGGAGGTGATGGAATTCCAGTTGAGCTATTTCAAATCCTAAAAGATGATGCTGTGAAAGTGCTGCACTCAATATGCCAGCAAATCTGGAAAACTCAGCAGTGGCCACAGGACTGGAAAAGGTCAGTTTTCATTCCAATCCCAAAGAAAGGCAATGCCAAAGAATGCTCAAACTACCGCACAATTGCACTCATCTCACATGCTAGTAAAGTAATGCTCAAAATTCTCCAAGCCAGGCTTCAGCAATACATGAACTGTGAACTCCCTGATGTTCAAGCTGGTTTTAGAAAAGGCAGAGGAACCAGAGATCAAATTGCCAACATACTCTGGATCATGGAAAAAGCAAGAGAGTTCCAGAAAAACATCTACTTCTGCTTTCTTGACTATGCCAAAGCCTTTGACTGTGTGGATCCCAATAAACTGTGGAAAATTCTGAAAGAGATGGGAATACCACACCACCTAACCTGCCTCTTGAGAAATCTGTATGCAGGTCAGGAAGCAACAGTTAGAACTGGACATGGAACAACAGACTGGTTCCAAACAGGAAAAGGAGTATGTCAAGGCTGTATATTGTCACCCTGCTTATTTAACTTCTATGCAGAGTACATCATGAGAAACACTGGACTGGAAGAAACACAAGCTGGAATCAAGATTGCCGGGAGAAATCTCAATAACCTCAGATATGCAGATGATACCACCCTTATGGCAGAAAGTAAAGAGGAGCTAAAAAACCTCTTGATAAAAGTGAAAGAGGAGAGTGAAAAACTTGGCTTAAAGCTCAACATTCAGAAAATGAAGATCATGGCATCTGGTCCCATCACTTCATGGGAAATAGATGGGGAAACAGTGGAAACAGTGTCAGACTTTATTTTGGGGGCTCCAAAATCACTGCAGATGGTGACTGCAGCCATGAAATTAAAAGGCGCTTACTCCTTGGAAGAAAAGTTATGACCAACCTAGATAGTATATTCAAAAGCAGACACATTACTTTGCTGACTAAAGTCTGTCTAGTCAAGGCTAAGGTTTTCCTGTGGTCATGTATGGATGTGAGAGTTGGACTGTGAAGAAGGCTGAGCGCCGAAGAATTGATGCTTTTGAACTGTGGTGTTGGAGAAGACTCTTGAGAGTCCCTTGGACTGCAAGGGGATCCAACCAGTCCATTCTGAAGGAGATCAGCCCTGGGATTTCTTTGGAAGGAATGATGCTAAAGCTGAAACTCCAGTACTTTGGCCACCTCATGCGAAGAGTTGACTCATTGGAAAAGACTCTGATGCTGGGAGGGGTTGGGGGCAGGAGGAGAAGGGGGCGACCGAGGATGAGATGGCTGGATGGCATCACTGACTCGATGGACGTGAGTCTGAGTGATCTCTGGGAAATGGTAATGGACAGGGAGGCCTGGCGTGCTGCAATTCATGGGGTCGCAAAGAGTCGGACACGACTTAGTGACTGAACTGAACTGAACTTAAGTAGTCAGTTAATATGGAAAATTTTTTTAATCTGTACAAGAAGATACTTTGAGAGAGAGAGACCATATTCACATAACTATTATTACAGTGTATCATTACAATTATTCTATTTTATTATCCATTATTGTTGTCCATCTCTTACTGTTTATAAATTAAATGAAATCTCCTAGTTTATAAATTAAACTTTATCATATCTATGTACATACAGGGAAAAAACCTAATATTGATGTATATAGGGTTTGGTACTATCTGTGCTTTCAGGCATCCATGGAGGGTCTTGAAATGTATGGCCTATGGATAAGGGCAGGGGGCTACTCTAGTCAGATAAAAAAGGGAAGGAAGCTTTTAGGGAAACAAAAATAAAAAGGACTATTTCAATATCCCAAGTAAACTGTGGCTAACATTTTGACTCAGTCACTGGAGAGAATGAGACCTTCCTTATCAATACTAATGAATACTCTTATCAGGAGTGATAAGAGCTGGCCAACTAGGCTGCAAATCTCAAGGCAGGCAGGAAAGTCTTGCTGCTGCTGCTGCTAAGTCACTTCAGTAGTGTCTGACTCTGTGTGACGCCACAGATGGCAGCCCACCAGGCTCCCCCGTCCCTGGGATTCTCCAGGCAAGAACACTGGAGTGGGTTGCCATTTCCTTCTCCAATGCATGAAAGTGAAAAGTGAAAGTGAAGTTGCTCAGTTGTGTCCGACCCTCAGCGACCCCATGGACTGCAGCCTACCAGGCTCCTTTGTCCATGGGATTTTCCAGGCAAGAGTGCTGGAGCAGGGTGCCATTGCCTTCTCCGAGGAAAGGCTTAGCTGAACTAATAATACAAAGAAGAAAGGAAAGTCTACCCCAAGTCAGAGACTATTAGTCTTTCCTGTGGGAGGCTTCAGTTCTCAGTGAGGAGGAACTGTAAGTTATATCAAAACTCCACTATATGGAACATATAGTTTATTAGCACAATTACAGCTAAGTCAACTGCATGTAGCTCTCAGTAATACAGCATTCAATCATTTACAATTATTTCTTTTTTTCTATCAGTTTCACATCCCTTTGTCTTTATGATATTTCAAGCTAAAGAACCTCTTTGATGCTGTTATAGATACATATATATGGAACAGGTGAACCAAGAAGTTAATACATAAAGTAGCCAAAACACAGTAAAACCATCTAACTTCTACACATCTATTTCAATCTGAATGTTTGTTTTACACATTTACACAATCTAATTCCTCCAACAGACTTACTGTATAATAATTTATTGCCTCTTAAAAAACTTTCCATTGAAATATAGTTGATGTACAATATTATATGTTATAGGTAAACAATATAGTGATTCGTAATTTTTAAAGGTTATACTCCATTTATGGTTGCCCTGGTTGCCCAGCTGGTAAAGAATCCACCCGCAATGCAGGAAACCTGGGTTCTATCCCTGGTTTGGGACGATTCCCTGGAGAAGGGAATGGCCACCCACTCCAGTATTTTTGCCTGGAGAATCCCATAGACAGAGGAGCCTGGAGGGTTATGGTCCATAGGGTTGCAAAGAGTTGGACACAAATGAAGCAACTTAGCATGCACTTCATTTACAGTTATTATAAAATACTGACTATATTCCTTATGTTATGTAGCATATTCTTATAACTTATTTTATATCTAATAGTTTGTGTGCCTTAATCTGCTATGTTGTCCCTCTCCTGTTCCCTCTCTTCGCTAGTAGCCACTAGTTTATGCTTTATCTCTGTGAATCTGCCTCTATTTTCATTATATTCACTAGTCGGTTGTATTTTTCAGGTTCTAGATTCTATTTCATTTGGAATCTTAAAAATGCCTATTTTGAGATGAATAAACAAATCAGTAACTTAAGTAACTCAGTCAATGACAACTAGAAACATGGAACATGAATTTAAAGCCACCATTTCTGGCTCCAATGCCTTTACTCTTTTTCCTGCCCATCTTGGGAGATAACAGGTACAAAGTAGCACAAATTCAGTGTTACAATTATCATTTAGCTTAGATAAAGAAGCAATATCCTCTTTCATAGGGAATACATTTCTCTGTTCTTGAAGATGAAATTGTTTTAAAGCTGCAAGATACAACTGAAGACTCAGAAGCTATCCATGAGTAAGTTTTCAACCCAACTTCTCCATGGTTTCCTACTTCCTTTAGCCTGGGCCAGTGGATAAAATGGCCACGCTCCTGGCATGCTGATCTCACCCATTGTAGGTATTCCTGAATGGGTGCCTTGAGGCGCCAAGGTTTAGGTGAGTTCCTCCAGGATTCTGTGCACCTTCCACCCTTCCACAGGCCACCTGGCCAGGTGAGTGGCATGCTCTGGCACCAGTTCAGGGTCTATCCCTCCTACTTCTCCTTACTTGCCTTACAGTATGACCTAGAACAGGATCAGCATGTTGGTATATTTTAATTTGCTCATAGGCCAAATCACAGTGTTTATATTTGCAACTCTGAAAGTTGATGGAGAGAATAAATAGAATTAAAATTCATATATAGTGACACCATGAGTGCTTTGAGTATCACTAAGAGGGGAGATATACAAGACATTACATTTAGAAATTGTTTAGGAGGAGCAAATGGAGAGAAGTAACATTTTTTTCTTAAAAAAAAAAAACACATCACAACCCCTTCATTATGTGCAACACACAATTTAACAGGTGTGTGATTTATTCATTTATTTGCAGATTCATGGCCAAACCATTCCATCACAGCACTATTGTCTGGAAGCAAAACACAGTTAACAACAAACTGTATCAGCTTCTTCAGAGACACCAAATTAGCTGATCTCCAGAAAGCCTCTGCTGCCAGTTGAAAAAGGGGGTTAATAATCATCAAAATGGTGAACATGAATAATTAAATTTGGCCTCAATAAACTTTTTTCTGTCCTAGTATTTCTGGGTCATCAATAACCAGTGCTTGATATGAAAGGAAAAAGTATTTTTGTGCATTATTTCCATCGGGAAAATAGTGAAAAGCATCAGTTTCTCTACATGTATCCGGAATGGCCAGTGGCCCTGGTGGGAAATGCGCTCCGGCACTGCCCTTTCCCCCTTTCCCTGTTCTTCTCTTGAAGGAAGACGGTCTTCTGATTGGTGCGAGGAGGGACGCATTTCTTCATTGGTCGAAGTGTAAGTGCTGGTAGGTCACGGTTCTTTTTCTCCTGGCTACTTAGACCCAAGTGCTCCTAGGAGCTGCACTTGCCTGTCTCAGGTCTCCAAGCGGTTAGCCTGTCACTGATGGGTCCAGCAAAGTCACTCGTTCTGGCTTCTCCACTTGCAGATGGCTAATAAGTCACTGTCCAGTAGGTTCCCAGGTATAAAGTTACTGAGCAGAGAACTAATAGGTCCGGGCTGTATTTCCGCACAGGTTAACCGAACGCCGAGTGTTCTCTGGCTGGTAACAGAAATCGGATCCGGTGCTAGGTCTGCGCCGTTTTGTTCTATCCAGCTTCACTGCTGCTAGTGCTGATACCGTGCTTTGATCCCCCACTTGCTTCTTTTGCCAGGTTCTTAACTGCTTGGAGTCGGAAGGTGAGGATTGTTTGAGTGATTTTTACTCCAACTCCAGTAAAACGGGAGGATCCCAGCAGAGAGGCAGGGCAGCAAGGAGACAGGTGGGGAGCATGTCGTGGAGGCGCGTGTATGCCTGTGGGGGTGTGTGGAGAGAGAGCTGCTTCTCATTCTGCCCGTCTTTAATACATTACAATGCCCTGATTTAAAAAACTAAAAAGCTACCTTCAAAGATGATCCTGGGGACTATAAGGCTGTCGGCACAGTGGGAAACATGCAATCAATAAGTAAACAGACCGTGTCAACTCGAGACCTTTCAGAACAACACTTCTACTTGAGGGTGGGGGGCGGGGGCGGGAGTGGGGGGAGTGGTAGATTTAGTCTGTTTAAACATTTCCCAAAGTCTCTATTAAATTTCAAGTAATAATGTTTCCTCCTTTCAACTGCATTGCATGTTTGCCTTTGACTGAAAATAGATTGGACTGGAGACCATTTGATATTCATCCTGTGACTATTTTAGTATTGGGGCTGGACCAAAAGAAATTCATGCTCAATGAAATGATTTTCACTTACTGAGAGAAATTCGCTTTTTGCTTCCTTCAGCAATTCATCAATCTAATGGGAGAAATAGAAGCTATCCTAATAATGAGAATAGACTTTTGGGAGCAGAAGCCAATATCAATACTTTAATAATGCAAATTCTACTGCTATATATTTGGTTTCAATCCAAATTTGCTTTTAATTAAGTTTTCTTGCCATGCATACACCTCTTGTCCTCCCTCTCTCTCTCTCCACACACACACACACATACACATTAATATATATATATAATTTTTTTCATAGCACAGGTGTCACATTTGACCAGATCTCACTGTCTCTGAACAACATTGGTGATGCCATGGAAGATATCACTATTACTATCAACATTATCATCATCTTGATAAGCATTTTTACAACATTTTCAATGTGGCTCTCAATCAGGTTTTTGGATAAAGCAAATAACTCTTGTCTGATATATTATAGCCCAAAACAATAACACTAGTTGAAAATGGCAGACAATGTCTTTTAAAAGTAACATATTAACATAATATATATGTATCAAAATTTCATACTGTGTCCTGCCTAAGTTTATGTAACATAGGATGCTCTTTAGCTCTTAAACTAGGAGGGCTACCAAGTTCTGTTATTTCATTGTTTATGAATGCATGCACGCATGCTCATGTCATGTTTGACTCTTTGTGACCCTATGGACTGAAGCCCACCAGGCTCCTCTCTCCATGGGATTCTACAGGTAAGAATATGAGAGTGGGTTTCCAGTTCCTTCTCCAGGGGGTCTTCTCAAACCAGGTATTGAACCTGCAACTCCTGAATCTCCTGCATTGGCAGGCAGATTATTTATCACTGAGCCACTTGGGAAGCCCCCTGTTTATGTATAGAACCATTTAAACTATTTCTAGGGTAAGTGGTTCTGAGCAGCAGGCCTCAATCTCTCTGAGGATGGTATGAAATCCTGTGGCTTCTCCCATCTTGTCCCCCTACCTTCAGGAGGATGCTCTGGGAATCTCATAGTTAGCAAGCATTTCCTAGTCTTTTGCTCTTTCATTTCTGATCTGCTCCTGGGCTATTTCTAGCCTGTTCCTGAACTCTGCTTTATCATCCCCTACTCTATTTCCCTTTATTCCTTGAACTAGGCCTTTGATTTGGAGCTCCCTTCAAGAACTCTTGCCTCCCTTTCTATCTGCCTGAAAAGGGATAACCCACCCTAGCAGACTCCAGATACAGCTGCTGACCTAGTTTCTCTGGTGGGTGGATTCGGACAGCACAGATTCAGACCGTAATGTGGTTGCTCTTCATTCTTTATCCAGTCATTAAACATTGGATTTCCACAAGGCTTAGCCCTGGGTCCTACTTACTAACTCTGGAGGAAGGAAAGTCCACACTAGTTAACAAAATTGTTACTAGATTCTGAGAACCACACTCAGAGTTTTAAATACTTTCTGCCACTTTATATTCCCAACAGGGCTATAAGATAGGAAGTGCTATTGTCTCTGTATTATAGATAGGAAAATTTGGTTTGGAGTATTTGAGTCATTTTCTCATGGTTGCACAGCTAGGAGGTAACTGAGCTGGGATGCAAATCCAGGCAATTCTACTCCAGGACTCCTGTCCTCAACCACCACTCTGTGTTAACATAGGGTGTATGGAATCTCTAGGCGACCTCATTCACACCTGTAAATGCAGTTGCCATCCAAGCATGATGACTCCTGGACTTCAGGTACCTCCCTCTAGATCTCCATTTGGGATGTCTCAAAGACACTTCAAACTATATTTACCCAAAAGTTTATGTAATTATCCATCCCCCATCCCCCACCTCCCACCCCCAACACAATTCCCATCCTTTTAAGTGTTTCCTCCCTCAGGGAAGGACAGAGTCTCCCATTTGGTGGTGTTAGCCAGACACCTGGACATCATTCCTGACTCATCCCTCCCCTCTCCTTCAATCCTATATCCAATCCATGATTAAGCCCTGTCACTGAAGCCTTTGAAATATGTCTCAGATCCTCTCCTCCCCATCTCCATGGCCACCCGCTTTGCCCAAGCCACGTCCCCACTCATCTGACCTATTGCCATAGGCCCTTGAGCAGTGTCCTCACTTCCAGGCTTGGCCTTCTTCATCTGCTGGATAAGAGACCCTTTAAAATGCAAGCTGACCATATTATCTCCTGCTTTCATGGCTCTCATTGTTCTTAGATAAAGAACTACCTACTTAACAGGACTAGAAAATCCAGCCTCATGTCGACCCCCTTCTCTCTGCTGTCTGCAGTCAGGACCACTTGCTTGCTTGCACGTGGGTATCTTCATCCTACTGCTCCGAAACGCTCGCCCCCCCACCCCCCACCCCCAAGTTTGGTTAACTTACTCATTCTTCACTATTAGACCACATATCACTTCTTCAGGGACACCTTCTCGCTGCTCCTCCACTCCCCACCTTACCAGACTGGGACAGGTCTCCTGGAATATATCTTTATAACACCCTGAACCTCATTGGCATAACTTGCTCAGTTTGTCATAATGCCTTTGTTTCTGTGTTTATTTACTCAACGACTTTCTTCCTCTGGTAGAATATGAACTCCCAAAGGGCAAGGACCAAGTTAGTTTTTGCTGACCATTGTATCCCCTGCAGGCATTGATAAATATTCATGGAATCAATATGAGATGAATGACTTTTATAACACAACAGAATTAATTTTGAATGCAACAGATTAAATGGCAAGAACTAAATCTCTGTTGAATGATAGGGAATGTGTTAAACTTTAAGGTAGTTAAAATTTTTTGACTCAAAACTCTCTTCTTCTGGTGTAAGCTTCTTGCCACACTCTGAATCTTTCATTGTATAATCCTTCTAAGTTTCTCAGTGACATATGACAAAATCTAGTCTTTTCCACCCCTGGGTTTTGAAACTTGACCTCACTGTAGTGTGTGGCAGTCAGAGTGTGCTGCTTTGGGATACTGCCTGGCTGTTCCCCTTTCTACCACACTCACCCGACGTCCTTGCATCGCCAACTTTCTGGGTTGCCCAGCTACCCTGCCTTCAGGTCAGAGCCTATGGCTGGCCCTCAATTCTATTTTTAGTTCCACCCTTGGATTTTGGGTCCCTACAGCTTCAGCAGAAGTGGAGAGTGCAGAGCTGAGGGTAGAAGGAAGAGAGGGTAGGAGTGGGGGTATTGATGATTGGGCTCATTCCAGGTCCCTGGCAAGAGGGTTATTTGAGAAGATCTGACCTAGAATCCAAACAGCCTAGACGAAAGAACACGGAATGATGAGAACTGCATGAAAGGATGAGATACTAATAGGATTCAATATTTTCAGTGTGCTTTGGGGAAATGATGAAGTGCCAGATCTACTAACTCTGAGTCTCTGAGATTGGTCCAGGAAATCTGCACTTTTATATGCAGCCCAAGTAATTTTGATACATGTGGTCCCTGTACTGCACTTTGAAACAACACTGGCACAGAGTCACCTTTTATTCAGAGCGCTGTTAACACTTATTTTCAAAAAAAGCCCATATTCTCAGCTCTGCTGACTTGCTTGGAATAAGATACCTATATTTCACCAGTGGACTGATCCTCAGGTCCCTTCTATTAAATATAGTAATGGGTATCACTGTGTTTTTATGCTTAGAAACATAGAGGAGCAGCTACCTGTTTGCCAGGCACATCTGTTGCTGCACACCTGGCGTTCTCTGTAACAGGTGTATGCTCAAGATAGCAATGGTAAAAAATCAGATGATGTTGGCCCAGATCACAATTTGCAGCCTGTTACTCCTGCCAAATGGGTCAGTTGAGATGGAAACCACAATTTGAGCAGATGTGTGTTAATAATTTAGGGGAGAGTCATAATTTAAATGAAAGAGTACAAGAAGATGGGCTGTCTTGTGAAGTGGGAGAGGTGATTGCCAATTGCCCAGGAACCTCATTTTCTTTCTTCCTCTTTATAAGCTCTCATTCCACCCTTACTTTTTTACCATAAAGCATTGCTGCTGCTGCTGCTGCTGCAAGTCGCTTCAGTCGTGTCCTACTCTGTGTGACCCCATAGACAGCAGCCCACCAGGCTCCCCCCATCCCTGGGATTCTCCAGGCAAGAACACTGGAGTGGGTTGCCATTTCCTTCTCCAATGCATGGAAGTGAAAAGTGAAAGTGAAGTCACTCAGTTGTGTCCGATTCTTCGTGACCCCACGGACTGCAGCCTGCCAGGCTCCTCCGTCTCTGGGATTTTCCGGGCAAGAGTACTGGAGTGGGTTGCCATTGACTTCTCCGACCATAAAGCATTAGCTACTTCTAAAGCCCATGAAGGAGATGAAGGCTGGAAATTTGTCTGAGCAAAAGAAAGCTGTGGCATCAATTGTGGAGACCTCAGTTGGAAGACTGGTAGGTTGTCTGATAGGCTGTCAGGTCATCGGGTTCAGACTCCCACTATTTAGATGAGGCAGTGGAGGCCCAGGGATGTTATGTGATTGAGCCCTGGGACAGGCTCCCTTATCTTTTATTCTGTCTGGAACCCAAAGCTCAGCTAGAGTCCAGATGTAGTTTGTTAGTTCTTCCCCCATTTTATCGCAACATGCTAACTCTAAGAGTTCTAGGGAAGGGAAATGGTTAGTGATGTTCTCTCCACTACAGTGGAGATTGTATGACTACAGGCACCTCTCCCGTCTTGTTCTTTATTGTAACCTTAACATTTAAACAGTGCCAGGCACACTGCAAATGACTGATAAGTTTTAAGAAGCCCTGGTAGCTTCTACTTCTGCATTTCTGGGAACCTTGAGCTGCCTCTGAGAAGTCTGCTACTCTGATAGAGAGGCCACATAGAGAGACTGTGTGCCCAGTTGAAAACTGTAGGTGAGACCTTACTTGGAAATAGGGTCTTTGCAGGCAGAACTGCATTAAAATGAGATCATATGGATTAGATGAAACTTAGAGCCAATAGCTGGTATGCTCACAAGAAAGTGAAAAAGTGAAAGTGTTTGTTGTCCAGTCTTGTCTGACGCGTTGCAACCCCATGTACTATAGGCGGCTAGGCTTCTCTGTCCATGGAATTCTCCAGACAAAAATACTGGAGGGAGTTACCATTCCCTTCTCCAGGGGATCTTCCTGACCCAGGGATTGAACCAGGTCTACCGCATGGCAGGCAGATTCTTTACCATCTGACATAAGAAGGTCATGTAAGTCCACAGGCACACATCGGGCAAAGGCCATGTGACGACAGAGGCAGAGATTATAATGATATAGCTACAAGCCAGGGCACCTCAAAGATTGAGAGCAACTGCCAGAAGCTAGAAAGAGTGACAAAGGATTCTTCCCTGGAGCCTTCAGAAGGAGCATGGCCCTGCTGACACCTTGGCTTTGACTTCCAGCCACCAGAACTGTGAGAGAATACATATGTGTTGTTTTAAGCCACCAGTTTGTGGTACTTTGTTTCAGCAGCCCTAGGAAATGAATACAAGTGAAGCAGCCTTGGAAGGACATGGAGAGGGCACAAAGACCAGGTATCCAGTAATCATGTGGGTTCTCCAGGTGACTCTAGCCCCAGCCTCCATCAGACCACAGACATGGGAGACCCCAGGTGTGACAAGCAGAACTGTCAAGGGACCTCAGACACATGAGGTTCCACAGCATGGGGCACCTTGGACAGTCCAGCCCAGGAAAGCCCCCAGATGACTGCAGCCCCTCTGTGATTACACAGGCTAGAGGAACCACTTACCTGAGCAGTCCCATTGTACTGTGAGAGATAATAAAATGGTTGTTTTAGCCACTACACTTTGGGATGGTTTTACATACAGCAATAGACAACTAAAATATTTGGACTCCTCAGAAGTAGACTTTGAGATACGGAAGTGATTTATTAGGAGGCATTCCTGGGAACACTAGAGGTAAATGAGGAGGTGGGACAGCAAAGGAGAGACAACCAGGCAAGGATGTAGCACCAAACAAAGTCCCATGGAGGGTAAGTTTGGCCTAATCTTGCAAGGAGCACTGGAGACAGTGAAAGTCCTAATGCAGCGTTGTCCCCTTCAGGGTCAAAAATCCTGGCATGTCTAAACTCCTTTACATTTCAGTCATTGGTTAAGAGCTGCTCAGATGGTAAAGTGTCTAGCCGCAATGTGGAAGACCTGGGTTACATCCCTGGGTTGGGAAGATCCCCTGGAGAAGGAAATGGCAACCCACCCCAGTACTCTTGCCTGGAAAATTCTATGGACGGAGGAGCCTGGTAAGCTACAAGTCCATGGGGTCGAAAAGAGTCAGACACAACTGAGCGACTTCACTTTCTTTCTTTTCTGGTTCTCTGGGGGGTCATGGGGAGGTTAGGGGAGGTTAGCAGCGTGAGAGTAGCTCTTCAGCAAGTAGACACAGGCACCAAGAGTGAAGACCAACACAGAAGCAGATGTGTAAATTAGAAAAGAGAGTGACCTGTTCATTCCAGCTTACCAAGGACTGCATTCAAAATGGAAAGTCCCACATCTCAGGAACTTTCTCCGTTCCAGGCAAGTCAAGCCAACCTGTTAGTTGGCCACCCTAGAAAGGGATCCTAGGGGATGTGGGCAGAGCCTATGGATATCTCTAAACTGGAGAAAGTGGGGCCCACAGGACTCTCCAGAGGCACCTCTGTCAGAGACCAGGGATGCTGGAGGTCAACCAGCAGCCAGAAACCCTCTTAATGATAAGATCCTGTAAGCTATGATGAGTATAAATGATTTCAAACTGTTTTAAACTCTGTAGAAGGGCTGAGGATGATCAGAGTGGGGAAATATCTTTTACTTTGTCTGTGAAAGGCATGGGTGAAAAAAGAGGAGCAGAAACACAGTGGTATGACATGAAACCCAACAATGGCCTCAGAGCACTGCATCCTCCAGGGGCGAGGGCGGACAGGGAACAAGAAACCTGGGAGCCAGAGGAGTGGTGGGGGACAGGAAGAGATGAATTTACCGAAAGGATTTTAAAAAAATCTGTGCTCCGTAAGAATCATTTTTGGATGTTTTCTGATGGAAAAGAGTTCATGGATGAAAATGAAGGTGAAAGATAGTCAGGAGAGGGATAAGGCTGGTGGCTGGTGGTTCCCGTAGGGAGATGAAATGGAGTCCCAGTCACTTCAATTACGAGCAGAGAAGCTGATTTATGTAATTAACCAAAGAGAACTAAGAAATTTATTAGCAGGAATGAGAACTCTTCAGTGAGAAAAGGCAAAAGATAATGGGAAGGTTTCATTAAGGTTTATAGATTAATGAATGGTTTGGGGGACAATAAACATAAATACGTTGATTTAATCTAGGCATATTAGATGAAAGGGGTTGGTTTTTCAACCAAGAAAGAAATGTTTATAGTATAAATGAAAGGAATGCTATTTTATTTAATTCGACAAGTAAATATATGGAAGAGTCTCTGCTAACAGGGTGTAATACGTAGGCTAAATACATAAAGAGGTTCAAGACAGGTTTGAAGACATTATTGAGTACAAATCTATATCGTATCATTAATGAAAGATGTTTAAGATTTCCTTGTCCATTATTCATTTTTATATAAGTATTTGGGAAATACAAAAGGCCTACAGTGAAAACTTGTTCTCTTGCAGCTGTTCTATGTTTGCCCAGCCCTTGCATCTCCCAACAGTTAATCACTACTATGGACTTCTTGTATCTTCTATTTTTAAAACTGCATATGTAGACAAATAAGAAGAAATTCCATGAAGGCAGGGAGTTTAGTCGGTTTTGTTTGTTGTCATATCCTCAGAGTCTATAAGAGTCCCTTGGACATTGAAAGGATTCAATAAATATATACTACATGATCAAATATATTTACTCCCATAAGGGTTAAACAAATAGCGGCATGCTATACATAATTGCTTGTTGCATCTTGCTTTATTTATTTGAAAATATGTCCTCCAGATCTTTCCTTATGTGTGCATGAAGACCTTTTTCATCCTTTTATAGAGTTATAGAGCTGAGTTATATTCCATTGTGTGGCTGTGCCTTAATTTATTCAGCCAATGTCATTAATGACTACTTAGTTGGTTTCCAGTGATGTTTGATTTTACAAACATCACTGCAGTAAATAATCTCATGCGATTCTTGTATTTGTGGGATGCATTTTCAGAAGTGCAACACCAGTTTTTAAGAAGTCATGTCCTCCCCCAAATGTCTCAGATAATGGTGACAAGATTCTTGATCAAATGGACCACTGACCTGCCCCAACATGACATTTGTTGTGTTTTTTTCAGTAGTCACTGTTGATGCCAGGTGTCTTTAGCCTGATGAAAAAAAAAACAGAGTTTTGTGGAATGAGGAATAGTGAGAAGGATTGGGAGGCAATGAAACTGTCACATGGATGCTCAAGACCAGGCTGAAACATCACTGCAGAATCAAATCTAAAAACCCCCAGCTCTGTGTGGCCATTGCTTGGATGGCTAAGCTGTTTTCACTGTGATGTATAGGTTTTAATGGCCACTGTATCATATAATACACATCTATAGTTTTACTTATTTTCTAAGGACAATTGAGTACCCAGGGTTCTTTGCTGATCTTGCTTCATCATAGCCTTTTATTTTCATCATAGCCTTGGGGCTTTGATCTTATTATTTTGGTCAGACTGTGACACCGGGGCCATCAGGCTGAAATGACAGTTGGTTTATCTCAGTGTTGCTTCTTACAGGGGAGGGCAGAGCTGAATTGGACGTGGATGATGGTGCTAAAAGAAAACGGTCTCTGAATCCTTAACCCAGACACACATGGCTATGCTTCTTTTCACTGCCATGTTTCCACAGGAAACATGAAAATAATGATACATGCCCTGCACCCACTGAGAGTGTGGTGGTGAATATTAATAAGACAAGCTTCAAAATTCAGTTTGAGCTCTTCAGCCCTGAGGTTCTTGATAAAAACTGGTTATAGAATTAGTGAGATAAAGAAGCACATTCCAACCATGACCATTTTTCATTATAGAATACCTGACAACTGCTTTAAGCCTGGAACTCCAGTACAATACCTAAGAACTTTCAGTACAGTGCATATATATTTTTAATACTTGGCTTTATCTTCTTATGTACTTACTAGCTGCCAGGGACTGTGGGTCGTTTAGTCAGTCACTGTGCTATGCTGGGCTGTGCTTAGTCTCTCAGCCGTGTTCAACTCTTTCCAACCCCATGAGCTCCTCTGTCCATGAGGGTTCTCCAGGCAAGAATACTGGAGTGGGTTGCCATGCCCTCCTCCAGGGGATCTTCCCAACCCAGGGATCAAACCTGGGTCTCCCGCATTGCAAGGGGTGTTTCTTTACTATCTGAGCCACCAGGGAAGCCCAAGAATAGTCCTGAGGGGAACTTCTCAACCCAGGAATTGAACCAGGGTCTCCTGCATTGCAGGCAGATTCTTTACCAGCTGAGCTACCGGGAAGCCATTAATCAATCCCTAGATATGTTTTAAATGTTCACTGGGTTCTGTGTGACCTTCAGTCTCAAAAAGGGCCCTAGGCTGCCAGCTGGGAAATGACTTTGCTCTGACTCCTCCACAACCACCTAAATGCTCGTGGGCAGCCACTTCACTTGAGCCTCAGCTTCCTTTTCATCAAATCAGGGTAATGATTGCTGCCTTGTGTGTCTCTGTGGATGAACGGGAAAGCTCAGTGAGAATGGATGGGCAGGTAGTTTAGTAGGATGTTGTTGTTGTTTAGTTGCTAAGATTGTGTGACTCTTTTGTGATCCCATGGACTGTAGCCTGCCAGGCCCTTCTGCCCATAGGATTTCTCAGGCAAGAGTACTAGAGTGGGTTGCCATTTCCTCCTCCAGGGGATTTTCCTGACCCAAGGACTGAACCCATATCTTCTGTATTGGCAGGCGGGTTCTTTGCAGCTGAGCCACCAGGGAAGCCCATTTAGTAGGATAAGGTCCATGAAAGATTACTCTGTTAATGTCTACTCAGGGTACTCATACTTTAGCAAAGAAAACCAAGATGTCAGGAAACAAGGGCCACACACTTTAGACTCGGGCTTCTCTACCTCAACTGAACTATAGACCAGTAACATATCTAAGATTTCTACTCTGATACATCAAAATTATATAGGTCTATATATGTGTAAAATGTGTAAACAAAATATATGTAAAATATGCATTTTGTTGTTCAATCGCTAAGTCATGTCAGACTCTTCATGACCCCATGGACTTCAGCCCACCAGGTTCCTCTGTCCTTGGGGATTCTCCAGGCCAAGTATACTGGAATAGGTTGCCGTACCCTCCTCCAAGGGATCTTCTCAACCCAGGGATTGAACTCAGGTTTCCCACATTGCAGGTGAATTCTTTACCATCTGAACCACGAGGGAAGCCCAAGAATACTGGAGTGGGTAGCCTATCCCTTCTCCAGGGGATCTTCCCAACCCAGGAATCAAACTGGGGTTTCCTGCATTGCAGAAGGATTCTTTACCAGCTGAGCTACTAGGAAAGGCCCCAAATATGCATATATCCATATAAAATATAGGGAAAGCAATACTTCAATGGCAGCAACAATAGAAAAAGGATTTCTCTTTCAGTCAGCTCATACCCTGCCAGCCCACATTCCAGACCTGGGAACAGGCCCATGTCCTTTGAATACCCATAGGAGCTTGGTACAGACTCCATTCCAGGAGCCCTGGGGACTCAGTGAAAGGGCGGGGGGAACACTGTTGATTTTGTTTTGATTTTTTAAAAAGTGGACAGCTAACTGGAGGCTGGTGATGCTGGTACCCATGGTGGTGATTAGAGTCTAGCAGGCAGCGAGAATTCACTTAAATGTGTATTGGACTAAGCAGATAATGCAGAAGAGTGAAGCAGCCAATATAAGAATTCTTTTAATCCAGCATCATTACATTTCATATTCAGAACTGCAACTGAGCACATTTCAGGAATATCCAGGAAGACTACGGTCCAACAGACAGCATCACTCCTCTTGATTGGTGTCCCAGATGGGAATGGAGGCTTCATGTTGTAGCATCCCTTGATTTTTAGTTGAGGCCTAAATCTGAATCTTTTGTGACATTATTCTATCTGTATACATATATACTCATATATACATGCACAGATCATTATGTGATACAACCTGGGGTAGTCTCCTGGGGATACCTGGACCCTTCGGTGATGGAGAGGAGTTGATGATGTTAGGCAGTAGACATGATTATAACTCAACCATAACAAGTTTTCTTCTGGAGCTCAGCCCAAGCTCCAAGGGTTGAGAGGCTGCTGGGCCATGGCAGAAGCAATCATCAACTTTCTAGGGACTGGCAGTTGAGGAAGGTTACTTTACAACTGTTCAGATTTCCCATTTAGTTTGTCCAGGATCATGCATTTCCCTGGCCATAGGAGAATTAATGTGCAGACAGTGGCACTATTCTTTGACAGCTATATGGTTTCCTAAGAACAGCAAGAAGAGATAAGAAAGCCTTCTTCAGAGATCAATGCAAAGAGATAGAGGAAAAGAACAGAATGGGAAAGACTAGAGATCTCTTTAAGAAAATTAGAGATACCAAGGGAACATTTCATGCAAAGTAGGGCTTGATAAAGGACGGAAATGGTCTGGACCTAACAGAAGCAGAAGATAGTAAGAAGAGGTGGCAAGAATACACAGAAGAACTGTACGAAAAAGATCTTCATGACCCAGATAATCATGATGATGTGATCACTAATCTAGAGCCAGACATCTTGGAATGTGAAGTCAAGTGGGCCTTAGAAAGCATCACTACGAACAAAGCTAGTGGAGGTGATGGAATTCCAGTTGAGCTGTTTCAAATCCTGAAAGATGATGCTGTGAAAGTGCTGCACTCAATATGCCAGCAAATTTGGAAAACTGAGCAGTGGCCACAGGACTGGGAAAGGTCAGTTTTCATTCCAATTCCAAAGAAAGGCAATGCAAAAGAATGCTCAAACTACCGCACAATTGCACTCGTCTCACATGCTAGTAAAGTAATGCTCAAAATTCTCCAAGCCAGGCTTCAGCAATACGTGAACTGTGAACTCTCTGATGTTCAAGCTGGTTTTAGAAAAGGCAGAGGAACCAGAGATCAAATTGCCAACATCCGCTGGATCATGGAAAAAGCAAGAGAGTTCCAGAAAAACACCTATTTCTGCTTTATTGACTATGCCAAAGCCTTTGACTGTGTGGATCCCAATAAACTGTGGAAAATTCTGAAAGAGATGGGAATACCACACCACCTAACCTGCCTCTTGAGAAATCTATATGCAGGTCCGGGAGCAACAGTTAGAACTGGACATGGAACAACAGACTGGTTCCAAATAGGAAAAGGAGTATGTCAAGGCTGTATATTGTCACCTTGCTTATTTAACTTATATGCAGAGTACATCATGAGAAACGCGGGGCTGGAAGATGCACAAGCTTGAATCAAGATTGCCGGGAGAAATCTCAATAACCTCAGATATCCAGATGACACCACCCTTATGGCAGAAAGTGAAGAGGAGCTAAAAAGCCTCTCGATGAAAGTGAAAGATCAGAGCGAAAAAGTTGGCTTAAAGCTCAACATTCAGAAAACGAAGATCATGGCATCTGGTCCCATCACTTCGTGGGAAATAGATGGGGAAACAGTGGAAACAGTGGCTGACTTTATTTTGGGGGGCTCCAAAATCACTGCAGATGGTGATTGCAGCCATGAAATTAAAAGACACTTACTCCTTGGAAGAAAAGTTATGACCAACCTAGATAGCATATTCAAAAGCAGAGACATTACTTTGCTGACTAAAGTCTGTCTAGTCAAGGCTATGGTTTTTCCTGTGGTCATATATGGATGTGAGAGTTGGACTGTGAAGAAGGCTGAGCACCAAATAATTGATGCTTTTGAACTGTGTTGTTGGAGAAGACTCTTGAGTCCCTTGGACTGCAAGGAGATCCAACCAGTCCATTCTGAAGGAGATCAGCCCTGGGATTTCTTTGAAAGGAATGATGCTAAAGCTGACGCTCCAGTACTTTGGCCACCTCATGCGAAGAGTTGACTCATTGGAAAAGACTCTGATGCTGGGAGGGATTGGGGGCAGGAGGAGAAGGGAACGACCGGGATGAGATGGCTGGATGTCATCACTGGCTCGATGGACGTGAGTCTGAGTGAACTCCGGGAGATGGTGACGGACAGGGAGGCCTGGCGTGCTGCGATTCATGGGGTCACAAAGAGTCGGACACGACTGAGCGACTGAACTGAACTGAACTGAAGGAAAACAATATGAATTGTATTGAATATTACAGGAAAGGTGGGTCCAGTAAGTGGAACTTGGTCATTCCTATAGTCATAAACACTGGCTATTTCTAATAAAGGGAAAAGGTAAACAGGCTGATGATTGCCCTTTGCTCCTGCAAAACAGCAGAGCTGAAATGTAAGAACTAAGCTGCAGACCTCCTGTAAAGTAATTCTGGGGAATTGTTTGCTCCAGAATTGGAAAGGTAAGTACTTCCCAATGATTTATTGTCTTCCTTCTTTTTACTCCCTGCAATTTCCCAAGTGCTAAGTGACAGGCAAGAAAGTATCTGCCAGGGCACAGACTAGAACTATGAATTTGGATAGAGTACTTCTATTCAGCTGATTATTTCAATTTTCTCACCCATTAAAGGGTGTAGCAAAGAACATGTTTTCAATACGCTGTGAATGCTCATTTGGAAACCAAAGGCTTGATTCTTTTCTTTTGCTATTAAGCCTGCATGTAGAAATCAGCCACACCTAATTTAAGCACACCTGTTTCCATTTTGATGATGAGATCAAGGGATTTATAAGCTGAGGCAGACAACCCCAGGGAAGCAGGAGGGCAGGCACTGGTGCCACACGTGGTGAAAATCAACACATTGAACACCCGGAAATGCAGTCACTTCCATGATCCTGATTAATACTCACAGCTTCCCTAGAGGCAGAAATCCTTACCTTCATTTTATAATGAAACAAGTTTTTTTTTTTGACGATTCTAATTAGAAATCAAAGTGAAAAATAGAAGCGATACACAGGAAAGGAGGAGGAGGAGGGAAAGAAGAGAAACATTAGAAGCTGCCTCCTCCTCGCTTGCCTTTAACTTAACTTGATTAATCTTTCCTCCTTTCCTCCCAGTGGACAGTCGTTAAAGGGAAGCACTTCCAACCTTTGCTTCTTATCCCAGTTTCTATTTCTGAAAGATCTTATCCACTCCAGGCTTGAGTTATAGCCTCTGGAAGATGACTCCCATCTCTACTCCCAATTCTGTCCTAATTCAAGACATGTGTCAGGCTTGTTTGCTCCCAGCTCCCTGTACATATAAATGAGCAGGGCTGAACTGTTTATGGGTAATGGGTATATGTGCGTGTTGAGGGAGGGAGGGACAGAGTTAACTCCAGCCCTTTCCAGAATCCTAGTGACAGAAGGTAGGACCAAAGTGCATCTGCTTAAACCAAGAAGTCAGGAATCTGACTGAAGGGGACACCTTGGATCAACAGCACTCTCTGGAAATAATGGGGCTGAGCAGATTTCTAGGGCCGTAAAACTTTCTGGACATTTTAGATCCCCTCCCAGGCAGGTTCATCGCAGGAGGACACCCATCCATTATCCCTCCAAATCCTATTTTCCTATCATCCCCAAGGCTTGGGAAGACCAGCTCTTCCTCTCATTCTTCACAATCTGGCCTTACCTGGTTTGGCATATAGTGTCATACCCACTCTGCTCTGACCCTTGCCCCTGGATTGAAACTCCAGGATTTGCCACTTCCTGATTCCAAACTGGAGAAGACAATGGCACCCCACTCCAGTACTCTTGCCTGGAAAATCCCATGGATGGAGGAGCCTGGTAGGCCGCAGTCCATGGGGTCCGCAAAGAGTCAGACACGACTGAGCGACTTCACTTTCACTTTTCACTTTCATGCATTGGAGAAGGAAATGGCAACCCACTCCAGTGTTCTTGCCTGGAGAATCCCAGGGAGGGGGGAGCCTGGTGGGCTGCCATCTATGGGGTCTCACAGAGTCGGACATGACTGAAGCGACTTAGCAGATTCCAAACTGGACTAAATCCTGACATCCCCTGGCAGAGTTGGTCTTCCCATACTGGTCTCCTCTGAGGAACAGAAGCTTGGTTCATTTTCTCATTCTCCATTTAACTTTGGAGTCAGGTTCCTCCACCCTCTCCCATACCAACTACTGACTGACAGCACCAGCAGCTGTCTATTTGAATGTATCCACATATGTGTTTTCAACATGCTTCAGATCCCTCAAGACTTAAATAAAATAGGGTTTCTCCTGACCGTGACTCTGGATCCTTCTTTATGTTCATATGGAAGAAGAGTCAGTGGCATAGCATATGTGGCGTAGCATAGCATAGTTGTCATCCATAGCTGCCCCAGCTTCCTCACTTTTTTCTATTGATGCCTCTCTAGAAAGTCACGTGTCTTCTCTTCCTGCCGTTCTTGTGTGACTTTGCCACTAACGGGGTGCCTTGGTCAATATTTTTCTTCAAGCTGTTCTGGAAATTTAATATAGGCATACCTTGTTTTATTGTACCTTACTGTGCTTCACAGATATAGTGTTTTTTTTGTTTTTTGTTTGTTTACAAATTCAAAGTTTGTGGGAACCCTGCATTGAACAGGTCTATCAGCACTAGTTTTCCAACAGAGTTTGCCCCCTTCATGTCCATGTCGCATACTGGTAATTTTCATAACATTTTGAATTTTATTACTATTACTATAGTTGTTATGGTGATCTGTGATCAATGATCTTTCATGTGACAACTGTCATCCTTTTGGGGCATCATGAACCATGTCCATCTAAGACAGCAAACTTAAGGATAAATGTGTGTGTTCTGACTGCTCCACTGACTGTTCCCCAACTCTCCCCCTCCTTGGGCCTCTCTACTCCCTAAAACACAATAAAGTTGAAAATAGGCCAATTAATAGCCCCATGATGACCTCTAAGTGTTTAAATGAAAGGAAGGGCTGCACGTCTGTCACTTTAGTTCAAAAGCTAGGAATGATCAAGGTTAGTGAAAAACGCATGTCGAAAGCTGAGAAAGGCCAAAAGCTTGGGCTCTTTTCCAAATAGTTGACCAGGCTGTGAATGCAAAGGCAAAGTTCTTGAAGGAAATCAAAGTGCTATTCCAGTGGACACATGAATGGTAAGAAAGAGAAAGAGCCTTACTGATGATATGGAGAAAGTGTTAGTGGTTTGGATAGAAGATCAAACCAGCTATAACATTCCCTTAAGCCAAACCATAACCCTAAAAAAGGCCCCGACTCTCTTAAATTCTGTGAAGGCTGAGAGAGATGAGGAAGCAGCAGAAGAAAAGCTTGAAGTCAGCAGAGGTTGGTTCATGAGGTTTAAGGAAAGCTGCCTCCATAACATCAAAGTGTAAGGGGAAACAGCAAGTGCAGATTATCCAGGATATCTAGTTAAGGTAATCCATGAAAGTGACTACATGAAACAACAGATTTTTTTCAAAATAGAAGAAAGTCTTACATTGGAGGAAGATGCCAGCTAGAACTTTCATAGTGAGAGAGAAGAAGTCAATGCCTCACCTCATGTCTTCAAATGACAAGGTGACTCTCTTGTCAGGGTCTAAGGCAGCTGGTGACTTTAGGTCAAAGCCAGTGTTCATTTACCATTCTGAAAATTCTAGGGCCCTTGAGAATTATGCTATATCTACTCTGCCTGTGCTCTAAAAATGGAACCACAAAATCTGGATGACGGCATATCTTTTTACAACATGGCTTATGGAATATAAGCCCATTGTTGAGATTCACTGATCAGAAACAAGATTCTTTGCAAAATATTACCACTTATTGACAATGCACCTGGTCATCCAAGAGCTCTGATGGAGATATATCTTGTTTTCATGCCTGCTAACACATCCATTCTGTAGCTCATGGATCAATGAGTCACTTCAACTTTTAAGTCCTCAGTTCAGTTCAGTCGCTGAGTCATGTCTGACTCTTTGTGACTCCATGGGCTGCAGCATGCCAGGCTTCCCTGTCCATCACCAACTCCTGGAGCCTACTCAAACTCATGTCCATCATGTTGCGGATGCCATCCAACCATCTCATCCCCTGTGGTCCCCTTCTCCTCCTGCCTTCAATCTTTTCCAGCATCAGGGTCTTTTCCAATGAGTCAGTTCTTTGCATCAGGTGGCCAAAGTATTGGAGCTTCACCTTCAGCATCAGTCCTTCCAATGGATATTCAGGACTGATTTCCTTTAGGATTGACTGGTTGGATCTCCCTGCAGTCCAAGGGACTCTCAAGAGTCTTCTCCAACACCACAGTTCAAAATCATCAATTCTTCAGTGCTCAGCTTTCTTTATAGTCCAACTCTCACATGCATACATGACTACTGGAAAAACCATAGCTTTGATTAGACGGACCACTGTTGGCAAAGTAACATCACTACTCTTTAATGTGCTGTCTAAGTTGGTCATAGCTTTTCTTCCAAGGAGCAACATCTTTTCATTTCATGGCTATGGTCACCATCTGCAGTGGTTTTGGAGCCCAAAAAAATAAAGTCTGTCACTGTTTCCACTGTTTCCCCATCTATTAGCCATGAAGTGATTGGACCAATGCCATGATCTGTTTTCTGAATGTTGAGTTTTCAGGCAACTTTTTCACTGTCCTCTTTCATTTTCATTAAGAGGCCCTTTAATTCTTCTTCACTTTCTACCATAGAGGTGGTGTCATCTGCGTATCTAAGGTTATTGATATTTCTCCCAGCAATCTTGATTCAGCTTGTGCTTCATCCAGCCAGGCGGTTCACATGATGTACTCTGCTGCTGCTGTTGCTGCTAAGTCACTTCAGTCGTGTCCGACTCTGTGTGACCCCACAGAAGGCAGCCCACCAGGCTCCCCCGTCCCTGGGACTCTCCAGGCAAGAACACTGGAGTGGGTTGCCATTTCCTTCTCCAATGCATGAAAGTGAAAAGTGAAAGTGAAGTTGCTCAGTGGTGTCCAACTCTTTGCGACCCCATGGACTGCAGCCCACCAGGCTCCTACATCCATGGGATTTTCTAGGCAAGAGTACTGGAGTGGGGTGCCATTGCCTTTTGCTTATAAGTCAAACAAGCAGGGTGACAATATGCAGCCTTGATGAACTCTTTTCACTATTTGGAACCAGTCTGTTATTCCGTGTCCAGTTCCAACTGTTGCTTCTTGAACCACATAAAGATTTCTCAGGGGGCAGGTCAGGTGGTCTGGTATTCCCATCTCTTGAAGAATTTTCCACAGTTTGTTGTAATCCACACAGTCAAAGGCTTTGGCATAATCAATAAAGCAGAAGTAGATATTTTTCTGGAACTCTCTTGCTTTTTCAATGATCCAACAGATGTTGGCAATTTGATCTCTGGTTTCTCTGCCTTTTCTAAATCTAGCTTGAACATCTGGAAGTTCATGGTTCATGTACTGCTGAAGCCTGGCTTGGAGAATTTTGAGCATTACTTTGCTAGCTTGTGAGATGAGTGCAATTGTGCAGTAGTTTGAGCATTCTTTGGCATTGCCTTTCTTTGGGATTGGAGTGAAAACTGACATTTTCCAGTCCTGTGGCCACTGCTGAGTTTTCCAGATTTGCTGGCATATTGAGTGCAGCACTTTCACAGCATCATCTTTTAGGATTTGAAATAGCTCAACTGGAATTCCATCACCTCCACTAGCTTTGTTTGTAGTGATGCTTCCTAAGGCCCACTTGACTTCACATTCCAGAATGTCTGGCTCTAGGTGAGTGATCACACCATCATGATTATCTGGGTCATGAAGATCTTTTTTGTACAGTTCTTCTGTGTATTCTTGTCACCTCTTCTTAATATCTTCTCTTTCTGTTAGGTCCATACCATTTCTGTCCTTTATTGAGCCCATCTTTGCATGAAATGTTCCCTTGGTATCTCTAATTTTCTTAAAGAGATCTCTAGTCTCCCATTTCATTGTTTTCCTCTATTTCTTTGCATTGACCACTGAGGAAGGCTTTCTTATCTCTCCTTGCTATTCTTTGGAACTCTGCATTCAAATATGTATATCTTTCCTTTTCTCCTTTGCTTTTAGTTTCTCTTCTTTTCTCAGCTATTTGTAAGGCCTCATCTAAATACTAAAGAAATACATTCCGTAAGGATGTAACTGCCTTAGGTAGTGATTGCTCTTATGAATCTGGGCAAAGAAAAGTGAAAATCTTCTGGAAAGAATTCACCATTCCAGATGCCATTAAGAACATTTGAGACTCATGGGAAGAGAGCAAAATATCAACATTAACTGCAGTTTGGAAGAAGTTGATTCCAACCCTCATGGATGACTTTGAGGGCTTCAAGACTTCTGTGGAGGATGTAACTGCAGAGGTGGTGGAAATAGCAAAGGAACTAAAATTAGAAGTGGGGCCTGAAGATGTGGCTGAATTGCTGCAATCTCATGATAAAACTTGAACAGATGAGTTGCTTCTTATAGTTGAGCAGAGAAAGTGGTTTCTTGAGATAATCTACTACTAGTGAAGATGCTGTGATGATGTTGAAATGACAACAAAGGATTTAGAATATGACAAAAACTTTAGTTGATAAAGCAGGGGCAGGGCTTGAGAGAACTGACTTCAATTTTCAAAGAAGTTCCACTTTAGGTAAAATGCTATCCAACAACCTTGCACACTACAGGGAAATCACTCAGGAAAGGAAGAATCAATGGGTGCAGCAAACTACTTTTGTCTTCTTTTAAGAAGTGGCCAGAGCCATCCTAACCTTCAGCAACCACCACCTTGATTAGTCAGCAGCCATCAACATCAAGGCCAAAAGAGGATGACCCTTTGAAGGGTCAGATTATGGTTAATATATTTCAGCAATAAAGTATTTCAAATTAAAATATGTCAATTGTTTTTTAGGCATAATGTTACTGCACACTTAATAGACTACAGTATAGTATAAATACAGCTTTTATATGCACTGGGAAACCAAAAAATTTTCTGTGACTTGATTTATTGCGGTGGTTAGGAACTGAACCACAGTATTGCAAGGGTATGTTTGTACATACATTAAATTGCTTTCAGAGTAGTAGCTGTTCCATAAAGGACTGTTATAATTTAAAAACTGTACTGCACTATTATCAGCTTGACTTACCGCTGTCCTCTTATGTTGTATATCTTTGCATTTAGATTGAATGTATCACAGCATAATGGGCTCAAATACACAATTGTGGGGACTTGGGCACGTGACTCCTCTGAATCTCAGCTTCACATCTCTAAAATGGAAATAATACCTCCCTCAGTTGCAACATGAAATCTGATCATATAGATAAAATGCTTAGCACTGTGCCTGGCATACAGAGCCACAATCAGCATTATCACTATCTTTTGTGCCTTTGCTCATGTTAGTCTTCTCTTAGAATGCTGATTATCCTCCTTTTCATTTTGCAAAATTCTAGAAGACCTAGCTGAAATACCCCTTTTCCCACTGGAGTCATCTTTTCTCAATCATGTCTCATTGCACCCAGGTTTATTATTACAGTTTATTGCATTATGTATGTTGATTTGCCACTTTTCCTCCTGGACTCATCCTGGTATTCAGAATGCTCCATTTTAGCTTTCTTTTTTCCCAGTGTTCCTCTAATACTTCCTCTGGACCATCTGATCCCTTCATATCATAACACACTCCCATGACTGTCTTTTCTTCTGCTGGAATGAGTTTTCCTATTTTTCTTTGCAACTGGACTCTTACTCATTCACCAGGGACCAACTCTATGAATTCTCTGTTTCCTCCAAGTTAGAATTACTCTTTCACCCAGCTTCAATAATACTGTTTATTTCTCTCTTAGGAAACTTGGCATTATAACATTTTAATTATATGCATCTATCTTTCCCATTAGAATGTGAACTCTTGGAGGGAAGGATAATGTCTTATCTATTTCTCTCAGTACCTAATACTGTGCTCAAAATAGAGGAACAATTTGTCAAATTTTTTGTTGTATTTGTCCTACATAAATGCGCCAGAAAAGCATCTGCCTAAACCAAGAGGTAAGATATACGACTGAAGGTGGCACTTCTGAATCAGCACTACCTTCTGTAAAGCTCATGGGTTCCTGAATAGTTTCCAAGAACCAGATGAATAGATGGTTTAAAATGTATCACAGGGGCTATCTGAGATAAAATATCCAGTGATGAACATAAATATAGGCTAACATAATGACCAACAAAGTCCAGGAAACATAAAAGAAATTGGGTCACATGCAAGGGCAATAAGTCAGTAAAACTAAGAAAAAAATCTAATAAACTCTGGCTGTGGTCATAGTTCCTATGTATTATGAATGATCCTTATTGAAATTTATGCTTGTGGAAAACTGGCCAGTTTCAGGCTCAGCATGATTAGGTCAGGGACATTTCCTGTTATCAATAGGAAGCTGCTCTACAATTAAATGGATCAATGATGCAGTGAACTGAATTAGTTGTTTTTTTATAGCCAGGTAATTGAACTGGTTGTGCAGTCTACATATTTTTAGTAGTACAAGCGTGATTTTTGAATCTATTGTGTAAGGAGATGCTTGGGCTGCTGTAGCTTATTGATTTGAGAAGCAGTAAAAGGAACTGGGTTTGGTTAGGAAGACAGTGAAATAGCATCGATAAAGTGGTGCAGTGGATGCACGTTCCACATGCTTAGTAGGTTTATGGGGATGGTGGTTTTTGAGAACAATTTCCAAATCTGGTCTAATTCAGTTAGTACTATAATAATATATCTTAAAATATGGTGGAATGTTCTGTTGTATATTTACTGCATTTGGTTCTGGTCTATGGAACATTACTATTCATGGCATGCTAGTAAACTGCCTCTCTGTTCTGTTTTCTTTTTTTTCACTTAAAAAAAATCTGTCTATTTTTATTGAAGGATAGTTGCTTTACAGAATTTTGCTGTTTTCTGTCAAGCCTCAATATGAATCAGCCATAGGTGTACCCATGTCCTCTCCTTTTTGAACCTCCCTCCCATCTCCCTCCCCATCCCACCCCTCTAGGTTGATACAGAGCCCCTGTTTGAGTTTCCTGAGCCATACAGCGAATTCCCGTTGGCTATTTTACAAATGGTAATGTAAGTTTCCATGTTACTATTTCCATACATTTCACCCTCTTCTCCCCTCTCCCCATGTCCAGAAGTTTATTCTCTATGTCTGTTTCTCCACTGTTGCCCTGTAAATAACTTCTTCGGTACCATTTTTCTGGATTCTGTACATATGCATTAGAATACGGTATTTATCTTTCTCTTTCTAACTCACTTCACTCTGTATAATAGGTTCTAGGTTCATCCACCTCATTAGAACTGACTCAAATGTGATCCTTTTTATGGCTGAGTAATATTCCATTGTGTATATGTACCACAACTTCTTTATCCATTCATTTGTGGATGGACATCTAGGTTGCTTCCATGTTCTAGCTGTTGTAAGTAGTGCTGCAGTGAACAACAGGATACATGCTTCTCTTTCAATTTTGGTTTCCTCAGGGGATATGCCTAGGAGTGGGATTGCTGGGTCATATAGTGGTTTTATTCCTAGTTTTTTAAGAATCTCCATACTGTCTTCCACAGTGGCTGTATCAATTTACATTCCCACCAACAGTGCAAGAGTGTTCCCTTTTCTCCACACCTTTTCCAGCATCTATTGTTTGTACTTTTTGATGAGGGCCATTTTGACTGGTATGAGGTGATAATTCATTGTAGTTTTAATTTGCATTTCTCTGATAATGAGCGATGTTGAGCATCCTTTCATGTGTTTGTTAGCCATCTGTATGTCTTCATTGGAGAAATGTCTGTTTAGGTCTTTTCCCCACTTTTTGATTGAGTTGTTTGTTTGTCTGGTATTGGGTTGTATGAGCTGGTTGTATATTTTGGAAATTAATTCTTTGTCAGTTGTTTAATTTGCTATTATTTTCTCCCATTCTGAGGGTTGTCTTTTCACCTTGCTTAGAATTTCCTTTGCTGGGCAAAAGCTTTTAAGTTTAATCAGGTCCCACTTGTTTACTTTTGTTTTTATTACTGTTACTCTAGGAGGTGGGTCATAGAGGATCTTGCTTTGATTTATGTCATCGAGTGTTCTGCCTATGTTTTCCTCTAAGAGTTTTATAGTTTCTGGTCTTACATTTAGGTCTTTAATCCATTTTGACTTTATATTTGTGTATGGTGTTAGGAGGTGTTCTAATTTCATTCTTTTACATGTAGCTGTCCAGTTTTCCTAGCACCATTTATTGAAGAGGATGTCTTTGTCCCATTGTAAATTTTTGCCTCCTTTGTCAAAAATAGGGTACCCCATAGATGCATGGGTTTATTTCTGGGCTTTATATCTTGTTCCATTGGTCTATATTTCTGTTTTTGTGCCAGTACCATACTGTCTTGATGACTATAGCTTTGTAGTATAATCTGAAGTCAGGAAGGTTGTTTCCTCCAGCTCCATTTTTCTTTCTCAAGACTGCTTTGGCTATTCAGGGTCTTTTGTGCTTCCATATGAATTATGAAATCTTTTGTTCCAGTTCTGTGAAAATTGCCATTGGTAATTAGATAGGGATCGCATTGAATCTGTAGATTGTGTTTGGCAGTATAGTCATTTTCACAATATTGATTCTTCCTAGTCAGGAACAAGGAATATCTCTCCCTCTGTTATGTCATCTTTGATTTCTTTTATTGTGTCTTATAACTTTCTGTGTACCATTCTTTTGTCTCCTTAAGTAAGTTTATTCCTAGATATTTAATTCTTTTTGTTGCAATGGTGAATGGGATTGATTCCTTAATTTCTCTTTCAGATTTTTCATTGTTAGTATGTAGAAATTCAAGGGATTTCTGTGTACTGGTTTTGTATCCTGCAACTTTGCTAAATTCACTGATTAGTTCTAGTAATTTTCTGATACTAACTGTAGGGTTTTCTATGTATAGTATCATGTCATCTGCAGACAGTGAGAGCTTTACTTCTTTTCCAATCTGGATTCCTTTCATTTCTTTTTCTTCTCTGATTGCTGTAGCTAGAACTTCCAGAACTATGTTGAATATACTGGCAAAAGTGGACACCCTTGTCTTGTTCCTGATCTTCGGGGGAATGCTTTCAGTTATTCACCATTGAGAATAATCTTTGCTGTAGGCTTATCATATATGGCCTTTACTATGTTGAGGTAGGTTCCTTCTATGCCCATTTTTTGAAGAGTTTTAATCATAAATGGGTGCTGAATTTTGTCAGAGGCTTTTTCTGCGTCTATTGAGATGATCATATGGTTTTTATTTTTCAATTTGTTAATATGGTATATCACATTTATTGATTTGTGTATATTGAAGAATCCTTGCATCCCTGGAATAAACCCAGTTTGATCATGGTGCATGAGCTTTTTGATGTGTTGCTGAATTCTGTTTGCTAAAATTTTGTTGAGGAATTTTGCATCTATGTTCATCAGTGATATTGGCCTGTAGTTTTCTTTTTTGTGCTGTCTTTGTCTGGTTTTGGTATCAGGGTGATGGCCTTGTAGAATGAGTTTGGAAGTGTTCCTTCCTCTGTAATTTTTTGGAAAGAGTTTTAGAAGGATAGGCATTAGCTCATCTCTAAAAGTTTGATAGAATTCTCCTGTGAAGCCATCTGGTCCTGGGCTTTTGTTTTTTGGGGAGATTTTTGATCACTGCTTCAATTTCAGTGCTTGTAATTGGGTTGTTCATAAATTCTATTTCTTCCTGGTTCAGTCTTGGAAGATTGAACTTTTCTAAGAATCTGTCCATTTCTTCCAGGTTATCCATTTTATTGCCATATAATTGTTCATAATAATCTCTTATAATCCTTTGTATTTCTGCATTGTTTGTTGTAACCTCTCCTTTTTCATTTCTAATTTTGTTGATTTGATTCTTCTCTCTTTTTTTCTTGATGAGTCTGACTAAAGGCTTGTCAATTTTGTTTATCTTCTCAAAGAACCAGATTTTAGTTTTATTAATCTTCACTATTGTTTCTTTCATTTATTTTTTCTGCTCAGATCATTGTGATTTCTTTTCTTCTACTAATTTCCAGGTTTTTTGTTCTTCTTTTTCCAGTTTTAGGTGTAAAGTTAGGTTGTCTTTTCAATGTTTTTCTTGTTTCTTGAGTTAGGATTGTATTGCTGTTAACTTCCCTCTTAGAACTGCTTTTTCTGCATCCCATAGGTTTTGAGTTGTCATGTTTTCATTGTCATTTGTTTCTAGAAATTTTTTTATTTCCATTTTGATTTCTTAAGTAACCTGTTGGTTATTTAGAAACATGTTGTTTAATCTCTATGTGTTTGTGTTTCTCATGGGTTTTTTCTTGTAATTGATGTCTCATAGCATTGTGGTAGGAGAAGATGCTTGATATGATTTCAATTCTGTTAAATTTACTGAGGTTTGATTTGTGACCCAAAATGTGGTCTATCCTAGAGAATGTTCCATGTGCACTTGAGAAAAAGGTGTACTCTTCTGCATTTGGATAGAATGTCCTGAAGATATCAATGAGATCCATCTCATCTAATGTATCATTTAAGACTTGTGTTTCCTTATTAATTTTTTTTGATGATCTATCCATTAGTGTGAGTGGGGTGTTAAAGTCTCCTACTATTATTGTGTTACTGTCAATTTCTCCCTTTACGTCTGTTAGTGTTTGTTTTATGTATTGAGGTGCTGCTATCTTGGGTGCATAGATATTTACAAATGTTATGTCTTCCTCACAGATTGATCCCTTGATCATTATGTAGTGTCCTTTCTTATCTCTTGAAATCTACTTTATTTTAAGGTCTATTTTGTCTGATATGAGGATTGCTACTCTAGCTTTCTTTTGCTTCCCATTTGCATGGAATATATTTTTTCCATCCTCTCACTTTCAGTCTATATGTGTCTTGAGATCTGAAGTGGGTTTCTTACAGACAGCGTATATATGGGTCTTGTTTTTTGTGTCCATTCAGCCAATCTGTGTCTTTTGGTTGGAGTATTTAATCCATTTTCATTTAAAGTAATTATTGGTATATATGTTCCCATTGCCATTTTCTTAATTGTTTGGGGTTGATTTTGTAGATCTCTTTTCTTCTCTTGTACTTCTTGACTATATAAGACCCTTTAACATTTGTTGTAAAGTTGGTTTGGTGGTACTGAATTCTTTTAACTTTTGCTTGTCTGAAAAGCTTTTTATTTTTCCATCAGTTTTGAATGAGATCCTTGTTGGGTACATTTGTCTTGGTTGTAGATTTTCTCCTTTCTGTACTTTAAATATATCCTGCCATTCCCTTCTGGCCTGCAGTTTCTGCTGAAAGATCAGCTATCAAGCATATGGGGTTTCCCTTGTATGTTATTTGATGCTTCTCCCTTGCTGCTTTTAATACTCTTTCTTTGTGTTTAGTCTTTGTTAGTTTGATTAGCATGTTTCTCCTTGAGTTTATCCTGTATGGGATTCTCTGTGCCTCTTGGACTTGATTGACTATTTCCTTTTCCATTTTGGGGAAATTTTCAACTATAACCTCTTCAAAAATTTTCTCATACTCTTTCTTTTTCTCTTCTTCTTCTGGGACCCCTATAATTCGAATGTTGGTGCATTTGATATGGTCCCAGAGATCTCTGAGACTGTCCTCGGTTCTTTTCATTCTTTTTACTTTATTCTGCTCTTCAGAAGTTATTTCCACCATTTTACCTTCCAGCTCACTGATTTGTTCTTCTACTTCAGATATTCTGCTATTGATTCCTTGTAGAGTATTTTTAGTTTTAGTAATTGTGTTGTTTGTCTCTGTATGTTTATTCTTTAATTCTTCTAGGTATTTGTTAATTGATTCTTGCTTTTTCTCCATTTTGTTTTCAAGGTTTTTGATCATTTGTACTGTCATTTTCTGTATTCTTTTTCAGGTAGTTCTCCTTGCTTCCGTGGCTGCCTGGCTTTCCTCCATAGGCAATTCCCACCATGACCTCCTCCCTCACATCTCCTTGATCTGTCTCTCCACAGTCAACAGCATCCCTGGCCCTGGGGTTGCTCCACAGTCCCTAAACTCCAGCTCCAAGCTGCTGCTCCTTCCAGGAGACCAGCGTCTCTGTCTGGGGTATGTATGGCTGTGGCAAGGACTGTCTGATTCTCATTCCATTTAGGCTGCCACAGATCAGCTGTTTTACTTTTAGCCTTAACTGTTTCTCCTCTGACTCAGACAATTGCCCTGATTTGGGGATCAGACCCCTGCTTCAGTTCCCCCACCCACTGAGGGCCAGTCCAGTCCTACTAACACTCCTGTTTCCCCCCCTAGTTCCTTTGTCCTACTGAGTTTTGCGTGGTTCTATATATTCTTTTCCACTGATCAGGTCCTCCTGTCTGCGCTCAGCTGGTGTTCTGCATGCACTTCTGTGTCTGAAGGTGTATTCTTGATGTATCTATGGAGAGAGATGTACTCCACGTCCACCTATTCCTCTGTCATCATGTTCTCCTCTTGTCTTTTTGTTTTTTAAAGCCACGATTTTTAGTCCTATTTCTATGGTGTAAATACTCCCATTGATGGCTGATTTTAAGCTACAACAGTTTAATAACCACTCTCAAAATTTCTGAATCTCTGACAATGAGCTCTTAGGGGCTGGTACACCATTGCAAGCTACTACAGTGGAGGTGAGCCTATTAAAATTTAAAATCATGCAGTCTTAGGACTAGAAGCATCCAGAATATGTTAGTCCTACTCCTAACTTTTCAGAAGAAGAAAATTAATGCTGAAGATAAGTAACATCTTTAAAGTCATGCAGAAAATTACTAGAAAAGTTGGGATTGGAATCAAGGTGTCTGGACTCCCCATGCAGTGTTCTATGCCAAAGCCTTTATATAGGGAGTAGAGAAAAAAGTAGTTTTGGGCTATGAATGGAAATCTGACTGTATAATTGTGTGTTGGGCTATAGATGGGACAGGATGGGTGATGGGCTATGAACATGAAGCTCCCTCAGATTAGGAAACTCTGCACTTTGTAATCTTGGTTTGTTAAATAGGCAGGGCACTTAAACCTTTATGGCTTTGGTTTTACTATATTTTAAAGACAGTTTTTAATATTAGTATGTCTTAAACTCTAGTGGTAAATAATCTAGGGTACTTTATTAAAAATCATTTCAGATGGGGTTAATTTTAAGATAGCTCACAGAAGAAGCACTAATTTAGATCCTCTTTGAAGACACTTTTGGATCTAAGGTAGTTTATCTGTTTACTCATAGCCAGGAAACATTTCTAGAGTGCTAATTCCTTAAAGGAGTTCTTAGATTAGCTGCATCAAAGGCACCTGAGGAGCTTTTTAAACTTTCTGACCACCCAAGGTTCCACCTAAGACCTGTGCGATAAAGAACTGAGGGAGAGGAGGGCTGGGAAATTGGATTTTTTTTTTTTTTTTAGAAGTTACCTACTTGATTCCATACTAGAGTTGGGCACTTCAGAGGTTTCCAACCTAGAGAATGCTGTGTAGGGTAAGGAAGTGATAACTTGCTGTTGACTACTGACCCGTAGAGTAGGGGCTATGTACAAAGATTTTATCCAATAATTTCTCAAATAGGGGATGGGAAAAAGCAGATGATGAGCTCTAGGGCACTATTGAGGAGCAACCGGAAAGTGTCACTGTAGTTCTCAAAAGGGCAAGGACAAAGTATGGAGTGGACCAAGGTGGCCTGAAATAAAATACTAATGGTGACTCAGCAAATCACAGGTTTGAACTTTGCATGTCTGTATCGAAAACACCCAATTATGGAAATCTAATGCTTAAGATGTATTCTTTAGAACATGTTAACATGAACACATTAAGATGGTTCTTGCCCTCTTTTGTCCTGTATTTGTAAAAAGACTTGTCAAACGACAACAAACTAGTGAATCCAAAATTGATTTTACCCTTTAAAAGACCATGCCACCTTTTCAAATATAAAGTTTTAGGAATTATGACTTGGTTGTTGGGTGCATTCAGTTTTTAAAATGGTAAAGCTTTGACAATGATTGCTATTTGACTACAAAATAGAGAGGATCCTCTCTAACTACTTCAATCACATTGTTATAATGAAGACTGCTTTAAAGAAAACACAAAAAGCATTTCAGGCTGGCAGAAAAGAGTTTAAGCATTTGGGCATTTAATCCTACGTTCTCTACAAAGGTTCCTAAATCCTTAAAGTCTACTGACCCTCAGCATTCAAACCCATGTTTGTTAACCATCCATGTCATGCAGAAGAGTTTTGAATCAGAGAATTACATGTTTTCTCATCTTCCTTCACAGACCCATCTGTTCTAATAAAAGGCTGGAAAATAATCTAAGAACTGCACACTGATTTTTCATACCCGTTTACCTAAATCTACATTCTTAAAGGGCATTCTCGGTGAAGAGGGTCTGCTGTTACATTCTTTGTGAAAAAGAAAAGAAAGGGAACTACATTTGCTGCTTGCAGATTCACAGTGCAGATGAGAAGTCCTGAAGGAAATGATGTTTAATGTTTTTCAAATTTACTGGTTATAGAAACATTTGCTTATGTTTAAACTCATGGGAAATGCTGACCTAGGTTAATTAAGAGGGCAGTAGAGAAATAGTTCCTTAGAGGTGTCAGAAAGTTGTTCCTACTTCATCAACGAATAAATGATTATGTAAGTTTAAGACATGTTCATTGGGCCATATAATTTTATTGGAGAGGTCATACGATTCACACAAGTTGCCTATTTGAATCAAAGGGAGACTTACTTTATACAAAGCATATCATTTCCAAGAACCATCATTTTTTTAGCTTTATACTTTGAAATAATTTCAGATTTATAGAAAAGTCCTAAAAATGTACAGTGGATTTCTATATATTTTTATATATTATCTCAAATCTCAAAATGTTAAGTTAACCGTATTTTAAAAATCATTTTTTTCTCTATACGTGTGTGAATATACAAACACACACACAAGTATACATTTTTTTCCCTGAACCATTTGGGAGCAAGTTGCTGACATGATGCTTCTTTGCCTCCAAATACTTGTGTGTATTGCTAAAACAAAGGACATCCTTTTGTATAACTCCAGTACAAATATTAAAAAAAATGTTGATTTAACACAATTATCCAGTCTATAGATCTTAATCTTACCTGTCTCAGAAAATCTTACCTTTTCTAACAAATAAAGGCTTTTTTATTTTTTTTGCCCACTATTCAGTCTTGAATTGTTTGTTGCATTTAATTATGCCTCTTTTACCTCCTTTAATCTGGAGTAATTCCTCAGTGTTTTTCATGACCTTGTAATTTTTTTTTTAATTTAACAGCCTCTCTTGACTTTTTTAAAATTTATTTTCAATTGGAGGATAATTGCTCCACCATATTGTGCTGGCTTCTGCCATACAGCAGTGTGAGTCAGCCACAAGTACACTTTTTAAAAGAACAGAGGCCATTTTGTAAAACATTCCTCTGTTGGATTTGTCTGATGTTTTCTCATGACTATTAACAGATTCAAGTCATACACTTTCAGGAATGTGTGCTCTTTTCAGGAGAAACATGCTATCTATTTGTTTCACTGCTAGTAACGTTAACTTTTGATCCCTTAAAGTGATATATCCCAGGTTTCTCCACTGTCAAGTTATGATTTTTCTCTCTGTAGAATATCTCATGGGCTTTGAGATTATGTAAACACTCAGTTTTTCATTAAATTTTCACCTATTAGTTTTAGCATTTGTCAAGAAATAGCAACCTACTCCAGTATTCGTGCCTGGAAGATTTCATGGACAGAGGAGCCTGGTGGACTGCAGTCCATGGGGTCACAAAGAGTTGGACACAACTTAGCAACTAGACAACATACATAAAGAAGTACATTGAGGCCAGTTCAAATTACCAGTAATATTGTGCCATTTTCCCAACATGCTTTGGAAATGCTTATTTCATTCTCTGTGCTTCATTTGGGTAGTTGTTAAGAAAAGTTAATTCTTCAAATGTTTACTATTATTATTATATGATCAGTGACCTTTTTTTTTTTTTCCTTTTTGGCCATGCCATGTGGCATTTGGGATCTTGGTTCTTGACCAGGCATTAAGCCCATGCCCTCTGCAGTGGAAGCATGGAATCCTAATCACTGGAACATCAGGAAATTCCCTGATTAGTGATCTTTTTTTCCTCCATCAAATTCCTTCTTATTTGCTACTCAAGATATCATTGAATGATAATTAGCTATTATCCAAATTTGTCTCTCAATTTTCTGCTTGAAGAGTACTTTCCTTCTTGACTATTTAAAAAGTCCCAGCAGAAGTGGAGACCTTTCTTCTCCCCTCCTTCCTGTCTATCCTTTCTCAACCAACCTGGGAAGGAACACAATTTATTCACAGTTAAACTTCTTGTTCACAACTTGATGAGTGGGCCTTGATTCTATTACTATGACTTGTAAACCTCAGATGATCATTAGCAGTTTTAAGCAATAAAGTATTTTTTAATTAAAATATATACAATATAGTTTTTTTTTAAATATAGTACAATATAGTTTTAAAAGACAATGTTATTGCAGACAATAGAGACCACAGTTTATTGTGAACATAACCTTTACATGCTCTGGGAAACTAAAAAATTCATGTGATATACTTTATTATTTGCTTTATGGTGGTAGCCTGGGATTGAACCTACAGTATCTGTGAGATACACCTGCATGGCCATCGCCAGATGGTGATTTCTAAATGCTGTATTTCTTTTACTTTAGCTGTTATTGTACTATAAGGAGGACCCTTCTCTTCTGCCATTGATTCATTTATCTCTACCTGTATGGACTCATAGTTTGTTGTTTTATTCTCTGGGTTATAATTTATTATTGTAATTTGTTTTGATGCTCAGTTGTCCCAGATTGGCTAGTATGATATTCTACAGTCTATGTCCTTTAGCCATATCCCCATCATTTCTTTGTACATGTCCTTACTATCTGGCAAAGAATTCCAGGCTCATCTGTGCTTTCTCTGCCCCAGCCCAGGAATTAGTAATTTTTCTAAGAAACCTATTTTGTTGTTGTTGTTAAGTAGAAAATTTAGAAACCAAGATCTGAGTGCTAGGTATTCTCATTGCTATCTACTGGAGAAGGCAATGGTACCCCACTCCAGTACTCTTGCCTGGAGAATCCCAGGGATGGGGTCGCACAGAGTCGGACATGACTGAAGCGACGCAGCAGCAGCAGTCACTGTTTCTAGACACTCTTAGAGGACAGAAGTAGTAAACACATGTATAAAAGTGTTTGTATTTCTATATCTATAAATATTTATATTTTCAATTAATCTAACTGAAAAACCCTTGAGTTCATACTAATGCTGCCAATTCCAATTCTGGACCTATGATTTATAATTACTATCTTGAAACTGTCAGATCTCAGACTTGATAACATTACATTAATCTGCTGTAGAATAGGACCTGCGATATACTCTGGAGCTGCACACTACATCTACCCATTCACTTACTAACTCACACCCTATGTGCTAGGACCTGGTTAGGAACACAGAAACAAGAAGATTTTCTCTTTATCTTCAAGCTGCTCAATCTATTAGAGATGATGGAGGAAAAAATAATGACAATATAGTACAACAAGTTCTGTTATTCACAGGGCTCTATGGGAACTGAAAGGAGGACCACCTTGCCCAACCTGAGTAAATTGGATTATTTCAAAGGAAGTGAAAATAGGTTGCTTACACTAGTTATTGGAAGAGTTCTTAGATTATTGTATTTGCATGAAATGAAGAGTGCACTTTGTTTCTGAGTAACAGTACATTTTATGGAGAGCTCTCATCCCATGACAACAGTGAAACTGAAAAGTGAAGTTGCTCAGACTGTAGCCTACAAGGCTCCTCTGTCCATGGGATTTTCCAGGCAATAGTACTGGAGTGGATGGCCACTTCCTCCCCCAGGGGATCTTCCCAACCTAGGGCTCAAACCTGTGTCTCCCGCATTGTAGACAGACGCTTCACCGTCTGAACCATGACAATACCTATGCAAATAAGTTCCAGGGAAACTGCTGTTAAGTTTGTGGGTCCAAAAGTTAGGTTTTGGTCTTTCTGTTCTGCGCCTCCCAATGACCATAAAGGAAGGGAAAAATGTGGGACTTCATTTCAAACTACCTATTATCGGAAATTAAATAAACTGACTTTGCCATTGTATTGATTGCCATCCTCTTGAGTAATGGGCTTCCCTGATAGCTCAGCTGGTAAAGAATCTGCCTGCAACATGGGAGACCTGGGTTTGATCCCTGGGTTGGGAAGATCCCCTGGAGAAGGGAAAGGCTACCCACTCCAGTATTCTGGCCTGGAGAAATCCATGGAGTGTATAGTCCATGGGGTCACAAAGAGTCAGGACTTTCACTTTCACTCTTGAGTAAAAGAATAGTTTATGCATACTGATTTATCTAAATATAATCTTAAACTAGAAAGTTTGAAAGAAAAAGATTTGTGTGTGTGAGGGTATATATATGGAAAGTAAAAGCTAAAACAAAGCAGGGTGGAAATAAAATAATCAAATGAAAAATAAAAAGGGGATTTTATTTTTTCTGTTATATATATATACATATATACGCATACACACACACAAATATAATATTCTAATCAAAATTTATCACTAGATCCTTGTTTCCCCCTTATTAAAAAAAAATAAGTGTGGACTATCTTCTGGTTTGAGCACATTTCATCAGTTTCCCCCAGTTCCAAGTCTGGTCACTCTCATATTGCTTATGTCACCAACTTAGAAATCCCAGATGAGAAAGTTGCTCAGTAAGATGTGTAAATAAAGACCGCCAGTACCAGGAGGCTGATTGTGACATGACTTGATATCCTTCCTTCTGCTACAAAATGATTCTTTAGTATATCTGAAAAAAGTAGAACTGAGAAACGTATACACCTCTTTATTCACTACAGGAACATAATCAAACATGACTGAAATATTTATTTTCTATCAGGGAACCTTAGATCATAGTAGATATAAAATCAGTTTAGTCATGAAATGGTCATGGTAAGTAATAAACTTCAAATGTTAATAAAGATACTAAAGTTTTATTCTTATGCTTTTTAAAAAAAATGTAATTTTAGGTAACCATAAAGTTGAGGCAAGGGTAGTTTGGAATTTTGGAAAGAATTCCCAGCCATTGCTGGCTGCATCTGGGAGCAGAAACACTTCAGATCACTGTGTGTGTATCAAATGGAAGGGGCCGGCTTATGCCAAAGGTCCCTGTGCTGACAGCAGCAGCAGCACCTGCAGAAAGCATGGGTCCTACCCACTCTGCACCACGTTCCTCTCCCTCAAATGCAAGGAACCATAAGAACAGGGAGCCACCAGGTCAGGGCTTTACTATATGTAATGATTAGTGAAAGCTGCTTTGAAAGTGAGAATTTTAAATTACTTTATTAAATATTATATTCAATTTAAAAGTTTTGACCATCCATAATCATCATGATACAATATGTGTGTATATATGTTAAAAAATTCCCATCAACATGCTTGAAGAGGAATAACTGTGCTTTGTAATCCATGCAACATGAAATATGATTTTCTATAAAAAACCAATAATCAGAAGCATGAAAAATGGTACGTTTTAATAAGAGCCTATTGCAGATTCTGGAATGACTGTGGCATGCATGTCTCTTGTCATGTTGGACTTTTCCTTCAGTTTCGACTGGAGTAATGTGTGTTCCACAACACCGATTCTTATGTCCATCTGAACGGTTTCTTGCTTCAGCTTCGTTAAGCTCTGTTTAATCTTCACCAGAGGAGCTGCAGAATGAAAATAACATGGAGTGAAAATTTTCATTTGGAGTATCAGTTTATTACAGAATGGTATGACATTTTCCTCACTTTGTCTTAAGCCAAAAATAGGGTTAAAAACATAGCCAACAATTTACTGACATTCACACAGTTTTGCTGTGGCATTTTAAACACCTGAAATTTCTAGGCTGGGAAATGATGTAGCATTTGATATACTGAGGCTGAACTTCTTTTCTAGAGGAAGAGTTGCTAAAGGGGTATATAATGATTTATTCAGTATTTTTTAATGGCTAGTATATCTAAGGAAAAAAGGATACTATGGGAGAAAGGAGATTAAAAAAGGGATACAAAGGGAAGAAAGAATTACTTTGAGACAGAGCTAATGGGCTCATTCAAACATACTGCAAACCCTCTATACATCACCTTTTGAAAGATTACTCAGTATATACCATTAGAAATCTAAAAAACCACCAGGCCATGTCAAAGTAACTAGCTCACAATGGAGGATGATTACTGTCGGAATATTAATTCTTCCCTGTCTGACCCTTGCCCATCAGGCCTACTGGGGGTGAGTGAAAAAGGAGTCATCACATCACCACCTACACTGAGTGTTTTTGTACAATAAAATGGAATGATGAATCTCACTGGATGAAAACAGAACAAAATATTACGTTTTTAAACAGGCATATCAAAGTGTATATTTCAATATTTTCTACCTATTTCTGAACAGATATAGTTTGAATAAAATCCTGAATGACAGTAAAAATGACTCTTCTCAGCTCATTTATAAGGAAGATAGTATACTGATTATCAGACATCATTTTTGTACCATGTACCCCTCCTTCAAACAAATTCATTTTAAAAAGGAGACTTCCTATTTATTAATACCTTCTTAAAAATACATTTCTTAAGGAGAGACACTTCTTTTGCTCATTTTCTTCTTAAAATTAGTGTGTACTTACCACCGTCAGTCATACTGCTGCCTTTTTCTTCCATTTCTTGTTTCACCTTCTCTAGCTCTTCTGTAACCTTTCATTGAAAACAAAAGTTCTCATGAGCGCTGGATTTTAAAGAAACTTCCAAATTTTTGAATGATGTATTAAGACAAATAATTCAGACATAATACACACATAAAGGGATACAAAGATATTAGCAGTATCCTGGACATAATTTGAACAATAAGATAAAGTATGCAGACATGCTAAGCTTTTTATCTTCTAAGCGTGCTCCTATTGTTAAACATCCCCAAATTACTTTCTCATTAACTGTCTCAAGTTGTAACAGATCTAAGTTGTTTTTTTTTAGGCATTAGGCACTCAAGCTTTGCAGTTATCTCACAGCATCTACCATGCAAAGTCTCTAATGACTAGTTATTAATTAAAATACCATAAACATCCTAAAGGCTCTGCTAATTCTAAAGATTTACTAGGTATCTTTCTTAATATTATAATTTTGTAACAGAATATGCCACCTCTTCCACTATAGGACACTAAAAATAACATTTATGCCATATGGCTATATGTAAAAATATTCTAACTGCTTTATCCAAACCATGAACTCCAAGAGGCATATTGTGCTGTTATACTGGCCCTTATATATACTCTACATCATACTCACAATTGTACTATAGTCTCTGTTATTAGCAAAATTCCAAACTAGCATTAATATTGGTAGAGAGTTATCACCTTTAAAAAACTGAAAAAATTTTGATACAATCTAGAACCAAACCATGGAGAAGGCGGTGGCACCCCACTCCAGTACTCTTGCCTGGAAAATCCCATGGACAGAGGAGCCTGGTAGGCTGCGGTCCATGGGGTCGCGAAGAGTCGGACATGACTGAGTGACTTCACTTTCACTTCTCACTTTCATGCATTGGAGAAGCAAATGGCAACCCACTCCAGTGTTCTTGCCTGGAGAATCCCAGGGACGGGGGAGTCTGGTGGGCTGCCGTCTATGGGGTCACAAAGAGTCAAACATGACTGAAGTGACTTAGCAGCAGCAGAACCAAACCATAATTATTATAACTTAGTAGTCTTTATTTTTTATCATACTGGTGAGTAAAAACTTCCTTGGGAATAAAGTGCACATCCAAGTAAAGCAAATTAATTTTGTTCAGGCATCTGAAATGTTACAACTGGGGATAACTACATACTCCAAAAGAACTAAATGGTTCCCTGGACTCCCTTCCAGTGTTAATTTACCTAACGTAAGTGAGCACTTTAGTTCTGTATAATGTTTTATCTGCCTAGAAGCACCACAGGACTAGAGTCTAAATATTTCTAAAGTAATATTCTTATTATTTTAAAATAACTATTTACTCCTCAAATAATCTCCAGGAAAAAAGCTTAATTCTACTGCATAGAATGTGTGTGTGCTGTTTGCTCAGTCACATCAGACTCTTTGTGACCCCGTGGACTGTAGCCCACCTCCATCCATGGGATTCTCCAGGCAAGAACACGGAAATGGGTTATCATTTCCTTCTCCAGGGGATCTTCCTGACCCAGGGATTGAACCCACATCTCCTGTGTCTCCTGCACTGGCAGGTGGATTCTTTACCACTGAGCCACCTAGGAAGCCCACTATGCAGAAAAGTTTGTAACAATTATACTTGAATGTATCCAAAGATAGTCTTAGACTTTAGTCCCACACTGGCTACTGATTTTGTCAGGCCTTTGTTCCTCTCAGCTCTTCAGTGAGAAGCAGGAGTATATATTATATATATATATATATATATATATATATATATACACACATATTTAAACATAAGACCTAATACATCAAATATAATACATGTATTATTAATATAACTAATATATATTAGGTCTTCCGTCTCTTGCAAAATGATGAAAGTAAATACAACAATGTATGTAAACATTCTAAAAACTCTTCTTTTTATACTATTCTAAAAATAGTCTAAAAATCCCTTTAGAAGGGAAAGGGTTAAATGCCTGTCTCAGTTTCTGGACAGACAAATAGGATCACATACAAGTTATCAACAACAATCATTAAAAAAATTATATCTTAAATACTAACATTAAAATTTACTATAGTAGCTCAGAGGTTAAAGTGTCTGCCTCTAATGTGGGAGACCGGGGTTTGATCCCTGGGTCGGGAAGATCCCCTAGAGAAGGAAATGGCAATCTACTCCAGTATTCTTGCCTGGAGAATCCCATGGACGGAGAAGCCTAGTAGGTTACAGTCCACAGGGTCACAAAGAGTCGGACATGACTGTCACCTTTATAGACATTTAAGTAAATACTTTACTCTTCTATATATTAATTATAATCATTATGTTTTTAAAAAGATTAAGGAAGGTTATAAACGTGCTAATATCATTAGCATGTTTTACGTTACATTTAGTAAAACAATTTTAGGTATTTTGTGGAAATAAGTAGGTATATAAATACCTAACTGATTCACTGAAAAGAAAATTTAGGGATTTTTCTCCTGACGAAAAGGATTTAGAGCCACAGGAAGCAATTACTAAAGTAAACAACCATGGCTGTAGCAGTATTAAACCATCCATGGCTGTCAACAGCAGGGCCCTGCTGACAGGTGAGAATTTGGGTGAACACAGTGTGTACCTCAGACAGGATTCTGGTCCTTTCAGTTACTCCACCGTTTCCCTGCTGGTAACGCTCCCTTGCCTGAGGGAGAAAACATTTTGTTTAATGGCAAAATCAAAACAAGCAGATTACTTAAATATGACCTCTTTGTATTCACAACTTCTGCATATCACTTTATGACAACCCCCTTCCTTGTCTGTGAATACATTTGTGAAAAGTGACATTTTAACAGCAGCTATTTGAATGTCCCTAACGGGCACCATGTATTTAATGAAAACACTATATAAGGGTGAGCTACCTCAATCACCATATACTGACTGTGTAACACACAGGGCCACAATTCACAATAAAAATCTGTCCCCAGCCATTCCTAAACAGTTTAGACAATGGCTCTTGGTTGATCTAATCTGCCTGCTATGCGGAGAAAACTCATTCTCAAAAACAACAGAACATCAGAATCAGTAATTAGTAAGATTTAACAGGCAGTATGACAATATAGAATGTGTTCTTGGGAACTTATTTAACAATTATTTAGTGTCGGTGTTTGAGAAATACAGCGTGGCTTTAATCAGAGACTTTTACAGCATTTTAAAAGTAAAAAATATCCATAAATTCATGTGTATATGTGTGAACAGTTAATTAAACAAACAATAAAAAATGTGAAGGTTAGTTTCTGCTTCGTCTTTGAGAACTCCTAAAAGTATTAATACAGAAGTATCTCCAGTTTATTCCCATTCTTTTCTCCTTCTAACTTTGTCTGCCTTCAACTGACATCAGTGTGCTCTTAGTGGTCTTCCTCAACATCAGGAAAGTGGGGAGCATAAATCCCAGAGAAAAAAGCCTTTAGATCCCTACCGCTGGAACAAAGTGGGCTGCTTTCAAAGGATGAAGGTTTTTATTTTTGGTTGAAATTCTAAAACGTTGCAAGGATCAAAAAATGTGCTCATTTAATTAATTAAACTGCTGTCTTTGAATGTGTTTCACTTTCATATCCCTGATTATGTGGTTGTAAGCCATTATGGCAAGGCTGTCTTTTCTCCCTGACACATGTAAATGCATACTCTTACTTCCTCCTACTCAGACAGTAAATTAACAGCAGACTTAGAAACAAAACCAGGTGTCCTGACACTCTGTTCCTTTTCTAAGGAATATATGACTTCTTTTACTACAATCAGATGAAGAAATGCATTCTAAAGACTCCTAGGATGTCATTTCTATCACTCTAAAATGGAGATGACAAGTTCCATTTGCTTCCGAATGCGGGCAGAGAATTATTGTGCTGCTGTCTGTGAAAAGTACTGCATGACCCTCTAGAAGAGAAGTGCTGTGCCAAGTTTAGGGATTAGAGTCATGACCTGGAATGAGCCCCAGGTGTCACTCTTCAGTTACCTCACTCAGCTGGGCTTGAGCCGCGCGATACTCCTGAACCAAGTGCTCGAGCTGATTGTTGATGTACTTTTCTCGGCTGCCAATCTTTTCCAGAGTCCTGCTAATTTCATTATGAAGTCTGTCCAAAAATCCCTAGAAATTTCATAAAATTTTAATAGGCAAAGAACGCACAAATATGTTTTTCCAAAGTAGTTCTAAATGGGTTAAACCTCTGTTCAGCCCACAGATTCTTAGTTACAAATGAAAAAGATGAAACAGTTTGAAATTTTCAGTAACAAAAAAGTCTGCAAGGAGAATTATTTTAGTCACACTTTGCAGAATGTTAAAATTAAAAAGCACCTGGTAGTGTTAGTTGATGTATTTGTCCTTATGCAAATCCAAAATGTGTGTGAGTGGAATTTGCTTTAAAGTTCACAATCAAAGTAGGTAAGGGAATAACATAATTTTCTTATAAGCACAATTCAAAGATGACTGGAATATTGCAGCTGGAAGTAGATCATTAAACTTATCGCTCTAGTCTGCAGTGACATCACTGGGTGACACAAAAAAAGATGCCAGTTTTGAGTGGTATCCAGGGGGAAAAAGGGGTTCTATAGCAGATTCATACTTTGGCATGAGCAATCTTGCTATGATTGAATTGTGTTTTCCGAAATTAATATGTTGATGTCTTCCTTTCCCCCATCTTCCCTCAAGTGACTGTACTGGAGCCTTTTAGGAGGTGATTTCGATTAAATGAGGTCATCAGAGTGGAGCTCATGGAAATGGTGTTGTTATAATATGAGGAAGAGACATCATAGCTCTCTTTCCCCATGTGAGGACACAGCGAGTAAGTGGCTGCATGTGCGCCAGGAAGAGAGCCCTCGCGCAGCCTGGTCACGCTGGCATCCTGATATCAGACTTCTGGCCTCTGGAGCTGTGGGAAAATAAACTTATACTGTTTAAAACCAAACCAAACCAAACTTATAGCTCCAGTCTGGGAACCAGAACCTTACTGCAGCTTGCTTCCTTGCGGTAGTCTCCAAAAGTCCCTATTACTGGCAGGGCAGTAAGCCTGGAAGCTGTAGGTTCTAGGCATTGCTGGCCTGGCGCTCTATTATTCTTTGGGATTCCAAGAGGAAAGAATGATGAAATGATTCTAACACACCTACATATATAAATAAACTATCTAAAGTATGCAATAAACTATATATATACACATAACACACACATTTTAAATAGTTACCTTTCTTTAGTTGGTTTAAATCGTAGGGCTGTTGAAATATAATATGGTATATTTGATCAGTAAACTCCTCAAGGGTAAGGACTGGGCCGTTTTTCTTTCATGTCTTCCCTTAACAGGTACTTCACAGATGAATAAATGGACTCACGGACTCATCTGAAGTAATTCACATACCTTGGTTTCCTTTAGAGCAGATTCAATCCCACTTTTGTGCTGGTGCATTTGGTCAACATGGATTCTCCAATCCTATAGGGATAACAGCATAGAGGAAGAAGTGAAAAATACATTTCCTTCTTTCTTCTACTTTTTTGAAGCTGTATTCTTTATTTTAATTACTTTGGTTGCTGCTCTGTTTCAGGTAGGAGAGGCCTATATATAGCTTGCAATCAGATTATAAAGAAATATGTGTAGAGCACTTCAGGATAAAAGGTTCTAAATAAATTTAAATTATTTTATGTGTTCACAGAGTGATGTCTGACAATTTGAATATAAATTATCCCTGCACTGCTGGTGGTTAATATTTATGACTACCCATCAAAACGGAAAAAAACCCTAATTACTAGAAAAGAAATACTTGTTTAAACAGTAACAATTATATATAACAGAAGCAACTCTGGAATCAAGTTTTTATTCAGTTGCTAAGTCATGTCCAACTTTTTGTGACTCCATGGACTGCAGCACCCCAGGCTTCCCCATCCTTCACCATCTCCCAGAGTCTGCTCAAACTTATGTCCATTGAGTCGGTGATGCCATGGAACCATCTTGTCCTCTACTGCCCCCTTCTCCTCTTGCCTTCAATCTTTTCCAGCATCAGGGTTTTGTACAATTAATTGGCTCTTCACATCAGGTGGCCAAAGTACTGGAGCTTCAGCTTCAGCATCAGTCCTTCCAAAGAATATTCAGGGTTGATTTCCTTTAGGATTGACTGGTTGGATCTCCTTGCAGTTCAAGGACTCTCAAGAGTCCCCTCCAACACCACAGTTCAAAAGCACCAATTCTTTGGCAGTCAACATTCTTCATGGTCAAACTCTCACAACTGTACATGACTACTGGAAAAAATCACAGCTTTGACTAGATGTACCTTTGTCAGCAACAACTGAAGTGACTTAGCAGCAGCAGCAGCTAGGTTTGTCATAGCTTTTCTTCCAAGGAAGAAGTGTCCTAATTTCATGGCTGCAATCACCATCTGCAGTGATTTTGGAGCCCAAGAAAATAAAGTCTCTCATTGTTTCCCCATCTATTTATCATGAAGTGACAGGACTGAATGGCATGATCTTAGTTTTCTTAAGTTCTTTTCTTTCTTGAGTTTTAAGTCAGCTTTCTCACTCTCCTCTTTTACCTTCATCAAGAGGCTCTTTAGTTCCTCTTTGTTTTCTGCCATTAGGGGAGTATCATCTATGTATCTGAGGTTGTTGATATTTCTTCCGGCAGTCTTGATTCCAGCTTGTGATAGATATATCCATTCCAGCATTTCACATGATGTACTCTGCATATAAGTTAAATAAGCAAGGTGACAATATACAGCCTTGACATATTCCTTTCCCAACTTTGAAACAGTCTGTTGTTCCCTGTCTGGTTCTAACTGTTGCTTCTTGACCTGCATACAAGTTTCTCAGGAGGCAGGTAAGGTAGTCTGGTATTCCCATCTCTTTCAAAATTTTCCACAGTTTGTTATACGCACACAGCCAAAGGCTTTAGTGTAGTAAATGAAGCAGATGTTTTTCTGGAATTCTCTTGCTTCTTCTATGATCCAATGGATGTTGGCAATTTAACCTCTAGTTCCTCTGCCTTTTGTAAATCCAGCTTGTACACCTGGAAGCTGTTGGTTCACATACTGCTGAAGCCTAGCTTGAAGGATTTTAAGCATTACCTTGCTAGCATGTGAAACGAGCACAATTGTAAGGTAGTTTGAACTTGTATCATACATCAAATATTAGTTTGTCCCTTGAAATTAAAATGGGGCTCTCTTGTTTAGACTTCAGAGTCTCTCTCTTAAGAAATCTCTGTAATGATTATTAGAGTTCATATATTTGAGACATATTCTACTACTTCTAGACTGATCTAAATTTATGTGCATATTTAAAATCTATCACAACATTTTAATTTCCTAGAAGAGATTCTCAAAATTTTTGATTTATATTACTAAAGGTAACAACTTTAAGACTTGAAAAATATTCATCAGATGAGAAAAAATATTAAGGTGAGTTGAAGTAAGTGATGGGGCCAGGCTATCCCTCAATCACACATACCTTTCTGCATTTTCTCCCTTCCTGCTCCCGTTTTATATCTACACCACTTTATGAAGGAAAAATTCTTTTGTGAATAGTTCTATTCTAATGATTTCTTAACTTTGAAACATGTGTCTGTGATTATATGGTAAAAAATCCTTGGGTATTTCACACATATCAATTATGAAACTACATTACATCTGCAAAGAAGCTCAAAGAGCATCTAGCCTGACCTTCATCAATTCACAGATAGGCAAACAGATGCTCAGTGACAGAAAGGGCCACGTCCAAGGCCCCAGAGGTAGTGGTGCTTGTGGATCAGAAGCCCAGGGTGCTAATCCCCACACAGTATCTTTTGGCGGTTCAGAGTTAATAAAAGGAGAAACTGGCTGCTTGACACCAGTGAAGGTGCTAGTCAAAGAACTGTTTGTCGCTCAGCTATGTCCAACTCTGCGAACCCATGGACTGCAGCCTGCCAGGCTCCTCAGGCAAGGACACTAGAGTGGGAAGCCAGTCCCTTCTCCAGGAGATCTTCCTGATCCAGGGATCAAACCTGGGTCTCTTGCATTACAGACAGATTCTTTACTGCCTGAGCCACCAGGGAAACCCTAGAGCAGAGAACAAACAGCACTTTGCTGTGTCCTTAAACACTTTTTCTGTCTCATGAGTGGAAAGTATCTCAGAATACAGAGCGTGGAAAGAACCTTGAAGATCGATTCACCCATCTAATAGTCATCTAGAGCAATGCCTTCATTTTATACTTGAGGGGACTGCTGATGACCTATGACTATGGCTAGACAGATGTGACCAGGAAACAGGCCCCTCCAACTAAGCCAGTCAACACAGGAAAAGAGAATCAACTGGCTGACCTCCTGCAACTAGACCTAATATGGTTAAGTTTAAAAATGGAAACCTGTTAAGCTCAAGCAAGCATTTTGATGAAAGATAATGAACCTAACAAGTATCATTATAATAATTTTGTAAAGAAGTACTCATCCTGCCTGATTTAAAAATAAATGTTAGCTTAATAAACATCAGGCTCAAGTATTCCTATCAGTCTCTGTCTCTGTCAATAGATATATATGTATATGTGTGTATATATATACATAAATGTATAAACATACACATATATTTACATATACATTTAAAATTTAGTGTAACTGGTGTTTAAAATACTTTTCTGTTCTACTTTCTTCTACCTAGCATTGTTTTCTATCCAGCAAATGTTTAAAACATGGATTTTTTTTCATGTTTTGATTTTCAAAGTATTTTGAGAGAAGCAAACATGCCTGACTCATCTGTGCATAACGATGACAACTTACATTGATGTTAAGCTCCATGGAGGAGCTGGCATTTCATTGGAACCTTGAAACATGAGTACTAGCATTTCAACTTGCTGAAAAGGAGGGGGAGAGGAACAGTATTTTAGGCTGAGGGAGTAACAAGAACAAGGGAAAACAGGAAAATATATAGAGAACAGTAGGCCAGGCTGGCTAGAATATAACACACAAAGTTCATAGGGTGGGTGGGGTGGGGTGGTTGAATCACAAGGAAACAAAGCTGGAGATGGTAGGTTAAATTAGATCAAGGGCTTTAATTAAGGAGTGTGGATTTTATCTTGTAGAGATAATGGAGAGCTATCAAAGAGTTCTGATTTCAGTTTTAAAGACAAGTCTGTGTTTTGAGAAAGTAACAGAGTGAAGGACCAATTAGAAAGGTAAGAGATTGAAGGCTGGTAGCAGACCAATTGGAGAAGGCAATGGCAACCCACTCCAGTACTCTTGCCTGGAAAATCGCATGGACGGAGGAGCCTGGTAGGCTGCAGTCTATAGAGTCACGAAGAGTCTGACACGACTGGGAGACTTCACTTTCACTTTTCACTTTCATGCATTGGAGGAGGAAATGGCAACCCACTCCAGTGTTCTCGCCTAGAGAATCCCAGGGATGGGGGAGCCTGGTGGGCTGCCGTCTATGGGGTGGCATAGAGTCAGACACGACTGAAGCGACTTAGCAGCAGCAGCAGCAGGCCAATTAAGAGGCTGTGGGAAGCTCACTGACAGATTAGCAGGGGTTTATCAGAGCAGTGCTTGTAAGAATGGAAGGGAAGGGGTGGATTCCAGGGACACTGCAGAGACAGACTACAAGTATTTGATTACTGACTCAGGGGAAGTGTGAGGTGGCTGAAGAGGTGGGGGGGAAGTAGACAGATGTCTGCAAGGTTTCTAGTCTTAGGAACTGAGAGCATAGTACAATCACAGTGTGACAAGAACAGAATGGATTTCAGGGGGTCAGAAATACTGAAGAATTTGGTTTTGGACTTTCTAATTTGATAAGCTAATGGGACATTTGTGTATTCTTATTGCCTTTTAAAGTGGAAAACTAGTAATGATCTATAATTATCTGCCAGGCAAATTTGAATGCTTGTTTTCTTAAGATCTTTGAGATGGACACATTTCCTGACATACAACTATTTTTATAAAAGCCTTATAAAAGCGTTCTTACACTTTAACCCAGCAATTTCACCTCTAGATATTATTCCCAAGGAAGTAATTGGGGATACACACAAAGGCCAATGTATAAGCTCTGGGTAAAATAGCAGAACACTCTCTAAATATCTAACAGTAGAGGATGATTTAAACTAATTCTGCAACATATATTTCATTCCTAAAAACAATGTAGTATGATAACGTTTTTATAAAGCTCAAAGCAAAAATCAAGGATGCACTATTTGGAGATGTACACACATGTTGTTGTGTTAGTCACCAAGTCATGCCCGACTCTATGTGATCCCATGGACTGTAGCCCACCAGGCTCCTCTGTCTGTGGAATTCTCTATACAAAAATATTAGAGTGGGTTGCCATTGCCTTCTTCAGGTAATCTTCCCTACCCAGGGATCGAAGCTGGGTCTCCTATATTGCAGGTAGATTCTTTACTGAGCCACCTGGGAAGGACACACACATATGTGAAAACACTAAAAAAGAAAAAAAAAAAAAAAGAGGCAGCAGCAGCTACTGGCAGTACACAAATCAGAGGACAGTGATTACCTGTGGGTCAGGGGGTGGGGAGGGGCAGCAGCAGGGCAGCACATGGACAACTTCCAGGGTACTGTAATGATCCAGTTCTCTTTCAGGTTGGGTACTGGGTTCATAAGTGCTTATCACTGGATTTTAAAATTCCATATGATTTCATAGTCAATATATAATATTGTATATTAAAATGTTAAATTCATATCAAAAATATTTCATAGAAAAAAAAGCCTGTTTTTCACACATGTAGCATACAATAAGGTGGAAAAACACTGCCAATAGAGTATATTCATTAGTTGTCCACCCAGTAAAAATTAATCTCTGTGTATATTTTTATGTGTTTATTAAGACAGGATTTGAATATTGGTATTTTAAATTTCTTCCTCATTCTAATAACACTTTCCCAATTTCCTATAAGAGAATCTTGTCACTTTTAATCATCAGGGGAAAAAATGTCAAAAACTTCCTGGGTGCCCAAAGACATTTCTGAAAGGGGTTTAATATAGCTATAATAGAGGATATAAATAATTGTACTTGTAACATTTTAAAAACATGAATGTTCTTGTTTAGTTGCTAAGTTGTATCCAACTCTTTTACCCCATGGATTGTAGCCCACCAGGCTCCTCTGTCCATGGGATTTCCCAGGCAAGAATACTGAAGTGGGTTGCCATTTTCTTCTCAGGGGATCTTCCCAACCGAGGAATTGAACCTGTGTCTCCTAAGTTGCAGGCGGATTTGTCACTACTGAGCCATCTGGGAGGTCCCAAAACATGAATACATAGCTTTAAAAAACTACAACTGAGAGAGTAAAAACTTTAGAAAGGCTAGTGGTAAGAATGGAGAGTATAGGTTTCAATGATATGTTAGGATCTGATCCTCCAAATAAGGAACAGTAAGAAGAACTGTTAAACAATAGCAGCAATTCTTAAGTAAGAGAGAATCCATTCGGTTATGAGGCACTTTTAAACACTTCTCTTGTCTGAGACTCACAACGCTTGAGAGCACTAGTAGATATTCCTTGTCCCTTCTTTTTCACCGCTATTCGTCCCTGTAATAGGGTTATGTGACTTGCTGCTGGTTGTAGGAGAAGTGCACTTCACTGCTCCAGTCATGCTGGCCTTGGCCACGTGATTCTCTTTGGCCAGTGGAATGATGACGGACAGGGCCTACGCCAGGACTGTGCAGAAGCTGTAAGAGGTACTGTCAACTCACCTGCCCTTTCTTTCAGCCATGATAATAGGCAAGCCCCACAAAGGGTTTATCCTATAGGTCTGGGAATAAGAAACATGGAAAGCAGCTGGAGCAAAGCCACAGCTGAGCACACATCGGCAAATGCGTATCTTGAATGAGAATAAATGTATGTTATTATTGTTGTAAACCACTGTGATTTGGGGGTGGTTTGTGATACAGAAATCTGACTATATATACGTAATTTATAGGGAAGAAAAGAATCAGGCTAAACGACCTTTCCGAAGTTTCATGTCTGGAAAGTGGAAATCATTCCACACTGGTGCCTCTTCCACATACTATATGCTGCTTTTCTTTGTCATAAAATGAACTACCAGAGAGTACTTAAGGTAAACCAAGATTTCTTTTTGTTACGTGTCAAGTGAGATCGCATGGACTACGAGAGGTTACTGGTCACCTATTCCAAAGTGCTCCACGTGTGTCTATTAAGCATCATTTATCATAGCTATTGAAGGTGACCTTTTCATCTAATCTAGCACATTTCTTCTCTCTATGGAATGAGAAAACTAATAATGATAGAGAATATCATTTCTTTAGACTTTCCTTCTATTTTACAAATCCTTTCATACAAAATCTTGTGTGTAGTTTGGTCACTGTGAGGTAGATGGCAAAGGTATTGTTGAAACTATAATCCTCCTCCCTGTTCCAAATTCTTGAGTACCAAATTATATATCTCCCTTTTTCAGAAACTGGAGAACTGTGATAACATCTCTGCAGATGGTGATTCATAGTATACCATAAAATCAAAATGTATGAGATCTAGTTACAAAAGTTAAGGTGACTGGAAGACTACAGATCTTTGGGTTTTACTTCAACAGAACAACACCTGAACAATTTCCTTTGCATACACAGAGACATTTTGTTTTTTCCCAACTTAGTGCTTAAAGCGCCTCTCTGAAATAGCAGGGAAAAGTGAGTCTGAAACATGAGCTAGGGATGGCAAATGGAACTTTTATCTGTGTATAAGTTCTACTAATTTACAACTTGTGAAATGTCAAATTCTCAGTTTTTTTTTTCCACCCAAGTTTGAGCTTCTTTATGTGTGGAAAGGCACTGTGCCAAAGACTCTTGATATAGAAAAGCTGAGGAAGGCACCTTCGTGTGTACTGGGATGGTTTTCTTACAGGCTCAGGAAAAGTCCCTGCCAGGGCACCGCTGACTGATCTATGGGCGCCTTTCGCTCCAGCCCCCAAGGGCAGGGGCAGGGTCCCAAGGCCCTGATGTCTTGAACTGCTTTCCATCACAGAATGTTACTTCTGCTGTATGTCCCACCTTTTCCCTCTATTCTTATTGTTCCTCCCTCAATTCTGTTATGAATAATTAGTGATGGAATCTTCATTCATTGTTCTGTTTTTGTAGTTTTATTTTAATGAATATAAAACCATTTACAACAGCTTTTACGGGTTCCCTCCATGAAAAGTGCCTAACCCATTTTTTCTTTTTAAACCTTTGTTTCAACTCTGAATTCATTTTCTCTGGGAATTTTAAAAAATCAGTCTGGGGAGGAAATCCTATGTACCACATCCATTCTGAGATCTTTTTAAGCCTAATAATAGCAAATTCAATGTTAATATTCAAGGAATGCGTTATATGTGTCAGGCACTATGTTAAACATTGTTTCTAAAATCATCACATATGATTCTCTTAAAAACTTCATGAGGATATTGAGATGTGGCTGCTTCAAAGTAGGCTGCCCAAGCTCACACAGGCAAATTGGGTAGAGCCTAAACCTGCAAAGACCAGCAAAGGATATCACGTCATTTCTCTGATGAAATGCAATAAAGCATAACTAAAAATTTTATGGGGTGATGGTAAAAGGAGTCTTTAGTTTTACTTCTAATATTTGAATTTTTATAAGAATGTATTTACACATCAATAGTATAATGAAAAAATATGAAACATTTTAGGATAAACATATGTAATTAAAAACTTTTTCACAAAGAAACAGCCACACCTACATGCTTTACCTGTGTGTCTCGTTTTGTTTTTGGCCATGCCGCATGGCCTGTGGGAGCTTAGTTCCGTCAGGGATTGACTCTGCGCCCTCAGCAGTGGAAGCTGGGCAACCAGGGAATTCCTATACCTATATGGCATTATCAGTGAGTTTTCTCAAACACGTAAGTAAGAAATAACAACAAACTTATGTGAACTCTACCAGAAAATAGAAGAAAAAGGGATAGCAACTGCCAACTTGCTTTATAAGAACTTCAGAACATCACACGAAAACCTGACAAAGATATTTAAAAAACAAGAAAAAAAAATACAGATCAGTACCTTTTGTAGGGATATAAAAACCTAACAGCCAACAGAATCCAGTAACATACAAAAAGACAATATAACATAATTAAGGTACATTAATTCCAAAATGCAAGGTTAAATACTCAATAAACCATTATAACATGAGAGAAAACAAGAAGAGATAAACCAAATGGTCATTTCAATAGATGAATAAAGAAAAATATCACTTGAAAAAATTTAACATCCATTCATAATAACAACTCAAGAAACTAGGAACAAAAAAGAAAGTTCCTTAACCCATCTTATGATATTTATAAAAGTCATAAAGCTAACATCATCCTTAATGGTAAAACTGAAATAGTTAAAGCTTTCTCCTTACTAATGCCACGTATATCCAACATAGACTAGGATTCTTAATCAGTATATTTCAGACAAGACAAAGGAAATAAAAGGGATAAGGCTTATAAAGAAAGAAATAAGATGGATGTTATTTGCAGATAATATAATTGTATATACAGAAAATGCAAAAGTCTATAGGCCTACAGTTAGAATGAATAAGTGAGTTTAGCAAGTTTGCTGGAGATGTGTATAAATACACACATACACAGATAAATGTATTTTTAAATAGCAGAAACAAATAAACAGAAAATAAAATGTAAGAGATAATACTGAAACAAACAGACCAATGAAATAAAACAGAATGTCCAGTTACAGACCCACAAAAACATGTTCTCTTTTTATGACAAAGCAGAACACTGGTAAAAAGAAAATTTTTGAAAATAAATTGGGTCAATTGCATAAACATATGAAAACCAAATAAATCTTGAGTTCTGCCTTACACCCTCACACTATATATAAGAATAAATGTTAGATGGACTGCAGATCTCAATGAAAAAGGTAAAACAATACAGCATCAAGAGGAAAACAGGAGATTATCTTTGTTAACACTGGGAAGCAAAGATTCTTAAACCTAGATTTAAATAAAGATTATTGAAACAAAGATTAAAACACAAATATCAGCCATATTCCACTCTCTCCAAAACAGATCATTTTGTGTATATTACAATTAAGCCATTTTATCACAGTACACCCATAAGAATGAAAAGAGAGCCAAAAGGTAGATATTTACAATACATATTAATATATCTGACAAAGGACTCATGTCCAGGGTATTTAAAAAAAACTTCTTTAAATCAAAAGAAAAAGCAGGTAACCCAATAGCAAAAGACAAAAGGGAATACACAATTGCCAAATAAACATATGGAAACAGGCACAACTTCATCAGGCATCAGGAAAAAGCAAATTAAAATGACAATGAGACATCACAAGAAACCCACCATGATTATTAAAATAAAAAAGACTAAAACTATACTAAATGCTGAAGAAAATGGGGAGAAACTGGAACTTTCAGACAAGGCAGGAAGAGTATAAATTTGTATAATTACTTTCAAAAATGATCAGTATCTGGCAGGGTCTGCTAAAGGTGAACATACGCAGACACTATGACCCAGCAATTCCACTCTTAGTAGAAACTGTAAGAGAAATGTGTACTTATGTTTCCCAAATGACGTATTCAAGAATTTTCAAATCAGCGTTATGTATGTAAGTCACAAACTATAAACAACTCACATAAGCCAGATGTGGGTTACCCTGGCAGGGCATGAGCTTGGGTTAGGCAGCTCTGTACTGAAGGAGCTGATAGCTGGAGGTTGTCTGCAGACAGCACTCTCTGAAGTTGGGCAGCAAGGCCTTGCTTGGAAGGGGACCTGGACAACTCATTTGTGTTTTAGCCAGAGGGAGACAGACCTAGTTATTAAAATGATAACTGTCGTTGCAGTCATACAGAAATAGGGCCAAGGGTGAGCTGCGGTCCCAAAGTGATCAGTCTCAAGATTTCGCTCTGGAATACTGATGTTCCTGTGACATGTTTAATATCCCATCCACAGTCAACGACAAAATTCTCTGGTAATCTGATAGCAGGAAATCAGGTTAAATGAAAGAGGCAGAGAAGACAGCTTGATAGAAGGAGCTGCATATGGCTAAGTTCACTGTAGCAAATATTTTTGGAATAGGTCAATAATTTATCATACTCTCTGCAAGGATATGAGTAGCATATTTCCCTCCTCCACCCAGAACACTCCCCACTCTAATGACGGAACATTATCTGTATTCTCGCTTTTTGTCACTCTGCACAAGCAGTTTTGCAATCGCTTCTTCCTGTCCTAATTGTTACATTAATTTTCAGCTTCATCACTGCTCACATTTTTGTGTATGTGAGTGAGAGAGAAAAAGAGAGAGACTGTGCATTAAATTAAATAACTTTTTCATGAGATTAAATTACTTCCTTAATGAAAAATGCCCACCAGGTTGCAGGATAATTGCAGAATGTGGTTGCTTTGAATTTTTAAATGGGAGATTTTTCTTTAATTGTCAGCAGCTTAAAGTCTTTTTGGAGTGGAAGCAGGATTTTTCTTTCTAAGTGTTCAAAGAACTAACCATATGACTTAGGAAGAGTTCAGTATGTATGTTCGGTGTATGCTATATGTTGCAGGGGGTGTGGGAATCATGCTAGAAATATGTATTTCCTCGGGAAAGTTCTTGCTTCCTAGACATTCCTCTTGTACAGAAAAATAAGACGTGCATATAAAGGGTAAGCAAAGGCTATCATAACAATCACTGGGATCCTCACATCTGACTGTAATTGAACTGAAAGTAGAGATCCATAATCTCTCCATAAAATACCTTGTTAGTTAAAAAATAACATTTCTAATGTGTGCTCAGAGATTATCTATACTGATTACCATCTGCTACTAAGCATTTTCATATGTTGACTCCATCTTATTATTCATGCTTTCTCTATCCACAACCCTTGTAAAAGTCCAAATCTTCTGAGTGAGGGCTTCCAAATTTTAGTTAGAGTCATGAGCCTTGAGAAGAGATTTGGCAAGGCAGAGAAAAGGGCTCTTCTGAAAATGCAGGAACACTCTCAGGCTGACTCAAAATGTCATTTTTTCACATGACGCTGAGGAATCATGGTGGAGGGTCAGAAGGGATGACCTTGCCAGTCCCTCTCAACCTCAAGAATTAATCATCAAAACTTTGATCTCATACTGATACTCAAAAAACAAAAATGGAAGTCATCTACATATTTGAAGAACTAAAAAACATAAATCGTTACCATGGCATAAAGAAACAACCACATACAATGGGATAAAGACTATGGGGTAACAATCTGTACAAATGTTAAGAAATTTGTAATAAAACATTCTGATGGTTTAGAGAACTGCTCTATTGATTGGAAAAATGAGGCAAGGCAATTACAAAGTGCATTTCATAGAGAGGTCCATATGATAAATGGTTTCTGCTTCAATTCATATTTTATATTAAGTAATTAAAAGGAAACATGAAATTATACTTTGCAATAATGAAATATTTAGGCAGTCTAGAAATTTCAGTTATAATCAATGTGTATTAACTCCACGCTCTCAATCACAAATGTCTACCTGAGGTATATCTGCCATGAGGCATGAATCACTTTCCTCTACAGCATTTACATAACATGTAATCTTTATTGGTTATTTCCTTAAAAATCTACCACTGTTGATGTTCTTTAGTTAGAGCTGATTGTAATCTCTAAAGCAAAAACTATTCCAACTTGTGATAAATGAAACCTTTCCGGATCCAATTGAAACATTTATCACACTCAGGGTAAATAGGAAGGAAAGCATCTTCAACCAAGTTTAAACACAGAATATCCTGAACACTCAGCGCTGACAAGAAGCAGCTAAAAATCATTTCCAGGTGCCTAAGGATGGCTGGATTTTCCTTCGCCCCTTTGTAGTATTTTCAAATGCGTAATTATGCCTAGTATACTTTCCTACAACCCCGCCCATGATCCACAAGCTACAAAGAAAAGAAAAAAAAATACAGCTGACCTTGAGAATGCAACTTAAAGTCCACTAAATGACACCATTTTTTAAAAACAATACAAAAGTCCAAAACAGTACTCTTTCGTGCAGTCTCCCTTAAAGAAAGTGTGCCTGTAAAAGTCCGTCAGTGAATATTTCCTCTCATTCTCTGAGACAACCTGCAGTTGAGTAATCACACCGGCTGCTCTAAAAATGTATGTGTGTCTAGTTAATTTAGGCAGTTTATTTTGATAGCATTCACCTCTTTTTGATTATAGCAGGTGTTTCAAGGATAAATTTGCTGAAAATTGTATTTTGTTTAAACAACAGCAGCGTGTACATTTATGGCCTTACTATATTAAAAAGCATTTATTGTCTGGCAGCAATAGACACAATTACAAACCTTTGTGACAGTAATTGGAGCTATTACTCCTGCATGGAGCCTCACGGAGATCAACTTACTGCCACCTGTATTTACATGTGCTACTGGTAACTGCAAAATCTGGTGCCTTATTTTTTAAAACTTTTGTGAATATTTTTCAACAAAAGGTCTACCAGAAAATCTGTAAGAATTACAACTGTAGTTTCTCCATTATTCAAATAACAGGCAGAATCCCATCTTCTTACTAATATGTATGTAAAATGTATTCCTGTATCACAGCCCACAGACTGTTCAAGATGGATTTAGAAAACGCAGAGGAATCAGAGATCAAACTACCAACATCCTGGATCATAGAAAAAGCAAGAGAATTCCAGAAAAACATCAATTTCTGCTTCATTCATTGATTACACTAAAAATTTGACTGTGTGGATCACAACAAATGGTGGGAAATTCTTAAAGAGATGGGAATACCAGGCCACCTGACCTGCCCCCTGAGAAATATGTATGCAGGTCAAGAAGCAACAGTCAGAACTGGACATGGGACAACGGACTGGCTCCAAATTGGGAGAGGAGTACGTCAAGGCTGTATACTGTAACCCTGCTTATTTAACGTATATGCAGAGTACATCATGTGAAATGCTGGGCTGGATGAAGCACAAGCTGGAATCACGATTTCCAGGAGAAATATCAATAACCTCAGATATGCAGATGACACCGTCCTTATGGCAGAAAGCAAAGAGGAACTGAGGAGCCTCTTGATGAAAGTGAAAGAGGGGAGTGAAAAAGTTGACTTAAAACTAAACATTCAAAAAACTAATATGATGGCATCCAGTACCATCACTTCAAGGCAAACAGATGGGGAAACAATGTAAACAGTGACAGACTTTGCTTTCTTGGGCTCCAAAATCACTGCAGATGGTGGCTGCGGCCATGAAATTAAAAGACGCTTACTCCTTGGAAGAAAAGCTATGACCAACCTAGACAGCATATTAAAAAGCAGAGACATTACATTGCTGACAAATGTCTGTATAGTTAAAGCTATGGTTTTTCTAGTAGTCATGTATGGATGTGAGAGTTGGACCATAGAGCTAAGTGCCAAAGAATTGATGCTTTTCAACTGTGGTGCAGGAGAAAACTCTTCAGAGTCCCTTAGACTGCAAGGAGATCAAACTGGTCAATCCTAAAGGAAATCAGCCTGGAATATTCATTGGAAGGACTGATGCTGAAGCTGAAACTCCAATACTTTGGCCACCTGATGCGAAGAACTGACTCCTTATGCTGGGAAAAGACCCTGATGCTGGGAAAGATTGAAGGCAGGAGAAGGGGCCGACAGAGGATGAGATGGTTGGATGGCATCACCAACTTGATGGACGTGAGCTTGAACAAGCTCCAGGAGCTTTTGATAGATAGGGAAGCCTGGCATTATGCAGTCCAAGGGGTCGCAGAGTCAGACATGACTGAGTGACTGAACTGGACTGAGCAGAGCCCACAAAATATATAATATATTTTTGCTCATGTCTACAAGGATCCTTTCTGAATGTTGAGCTTTAAGCCAACTTTTTCACTCTCTTTCACTTTCACCAAGAGGTTCTTTAGTTCTTCACTTTCTGCCATAAGGGTGGTGTCATCTGCATATCTGAGGTTATTGAGATTTCTCCCAGCAATCTTGATTCCAGCTTGTGCTTCCTCCAGCGCAGCGTTTCTCATGATGCACTCTGCATATAAGTTAAATAAGCAGGGTGACAATATACACCCTTGACGTACTCATTTTCCTATTTGGAACCAGTCTGTTGTTCCATGTCCAGTTCTAACTGTTGCTTCCTGACCTGCATACAGGTTTCTCAAGAGACAGGTTAGTTGTTCTGGTATTCCCATCTCTTTCAGAATTTTCCACAGTTTATTGGCATCCACACAGTCAAAGGCTTTGGCATAGTCAAGAAAGCAGAAATAGATGTTTTTCTGGAACTCTCCTGCTTTTTCCGTGATCCACCGGATGTTAGCAATTTGATCTCTGGTTCCTCTGCCTTTTCTAAAACCAGCTTGAACATCTGGAAGTTCATGGTTCACATATTGCTGAAGCCTGGCTTAGAGAATTTTGAGCATTACTTTACTAATGTGGGAGATGAGTGCAATTGTGCAGTAGTTTGAGCATTCTTTGGCATTGCCTTTCTTTGGGATTGGAATGAAAACTGACCTTTTCCAGTCCTGTGGCCACTGCTGAGTGTTCCAAATTTGCTGGCATATTGAGTGAAGCACTTTCACAATGTCAACTTTCAGGATTTGAAATAGCTCCACTGGAATTCCATCACCTCCAGTAGCTTTGTTCATATGATGCTTCCTAAGGCTCACTTGACTTCACATTCCATGATGTCTGGCTCTACGTGAGTGTGAGTGATCATACCATTGTGATTATCTGGGTCATGAAGATCTTTTTAGTACACTTCTTCTGTGTATTCTTGTCACCTCTTCTTCATATCTTCTGCTTCTGTTAGGTCCATTCCATTCCTGTCCTTTATCGAGCCCATCTTTGCATGAAATGTTCCCTTGGTATCTCTAATTTTCTTGAAGAGATCTCTAGTCTTTCCCATTCTACTGTTTTCCTCTATTTTTTTGCATTGATCACTGGAGAAGGCTTTCTTATCTCTCCTTGCTATTCTTTGGAACTCTGTTTCCAAATGGGTATATCTTTCCTTTTTTCCTTTGTTTTTCGCTTCTCTTTTGACAGCTATTTGTAAGGCTCCTCAGACAGCCATTTTGCTTTTTTGCATTTTTTTTTTTCCTCAGGGATGATCTTGATCCCTGTCTCCTGTACAATGTCATGAACCTCTGTCCATAGTTCATCAGGCACTCTGTCTATCAGATCTAGTCCCTTAAATCTATTTCTCACTTCCACTGTATAGTCATAAGGGATTTGATTTAGGTCATACCTGAATGGTCTAGTGGTTTTCCCTACTTTCTTCAATTTAAGTCTGAATTTGGCAATGAGGAGTTCATGATCTGAGCCACAGTCAGTTCCCGGTCTTGTTTTTGCTGACTGTATAGAGCTTCTCTATCTGCAAAGAATATAATCAATCTGATTTTGGTTTTGATCATCTGATGATGTCCATGTGTAGAGTCTTCTCTTGTGTTGTCAGAAGAGGGTGTTTGCTTTGACCAGTGTGTTCTCTTGGAAGAACTCTATTAGCTTTCGCCCTGCTTCATTCTGTACTCCAAGGCCAAATTTGCCTATTACTCCAGGTGTTTCCTGACTTCCTACTTTTGCATTCCAGTCCCCTATAATGAAAAGCACATCTTTTTTGGGTGTTAGTTCTAGAAGGTCTTGTAGGGCTTCACAGAACCGTTCAACTTCAGTTTCTTCAGTGTTACTGGTCAGGGCATAGACTTGGATTACCGTGATATTGAAAAAGCTGGCTTAAAGCTCAACATTCAGAAAACGAAGATCGTGGCATCCGGTCCCATCACTTCATGGGAAATAGATGGGGAAACAGTGGAAACAGTGTCAGACTTTATTTTTTGGGGCTCCAAAATCACTGCAGATGGCGATTCCAGCCATGAAATTAAAAGACGCTTACTCCTTGGAAGGAAAGTTATGACCAACCTAGACAGCATAGTAAAAAGCAGACATTACTTTGTCAACAAAGGTCCGTCTAGGCTATGGTTTTCCCAGGGGTCATGTATGGAAGTGAGAGTTGGACTATAAAGAAAGCTGAGCACTGAGGAATTGATGCTTTTGAACTGTGGTGCTGGAGAAGACTCTTGAGAGTCCCTTGGACTGCAGGAGATCCAACCAGTCCATTCTGAAGGAGGTCAGCCCTGGGTGTTCATTGGAAGGACTGATGGTGAAGGTGATACTCCAATACTTGGCCACCTGATGAGAAGAGCTGACTCGTTTGAGAAGACCCTGATGCTGGGAAAGATTGAGGGCAGGAGGAGAAGGGGACGACAGAGAATGAGATGGTTGGATGGCATCACTGACTCAATGGATACGAGTTTGGGTGGACTCCAGGTATTGGTGATGGACAGGGAGTCCTGGTGTGCTGCGGTTCATGGGGTCGCAAAGAGTTGGACATGACTGAATGACTGAACTGAACAAGGATCCTATCAATATAGCCTATCCAGCAACCAGAGAACAAGTCTTAAGAAATGCTCTTTATTCCAGAACTGTAATAATTGATAAATCCATATAGGTAAGAAATATTTAGAAAGCTAAATTTTATTAACACTCTTCAACACACTGATGGCAGAAGATCAAAGCAAGTTGATCTTCCACTGCTTTGGAATGGAAAAAATACCCTCTATTGCTTCCTGGTACAGATCTGTCTACAAGAGTAAAAAGAGAAAGCCTAGCATTGTACACTTCTGCAGGATTTGGCTTACAATATGAAGAGACTTAGAAATAATACAGCAATTCTGTGGTTTCTTCAGGTTCATTTAAATGGACTTCCACCTTCTGATTAATGAAGGCCTCTCTATTCCCTTTTAGGTTTTAGCTAGCACAGTGACTGAAGAGCCCAAGGGCTCAAGACTATTGTAATGATTACACCCTTAGCACAAATACTTCCCAAAAGGTTTCTTGTTGTGAATTACCCAAGGCAACACCCGTATGGTTTGTTTACATTAAAACAAAACCCAATTGCTTGGAGTTGAAATTTAAAGTTTAAGGTTCTTTTTACAAGTGCAACCAGACAAAGCTGAACTCTGAAGAACAAGGATGTAAAAAAGCAGTTCAGTGAATGAAAGGCTTGAAATAATTAGAAACACATGCTGCAGTACTACCTAAGCTTTAAGTAAAAAATCATCTCTTTATCTGAATTCCTTGTAATGAACCTGAAGATTTACATAATGACTAAAGACATTTTGGTGGAAAGAAGGGGTACCTAGCCAACTATCTTTTTTTTTTTTTTTTTTGCCAACTATCTTTTAAAGCAACAAAGCAAGAAACATTTAATTATAATTTGGAAAAAAGTCTACTTAAGTCATTAATCAAAATTCTAATTACAATATCCATAGGGCATTAAAGCACGATAGAACATTTGTTCACTGCATTAAATACCTAATATTAAATCATTCTAATATACAATCTTTTTAGGAATAAATACTGCATAATTGAAAAAAAAAGAATCTGTGTAAGGTTTAGTTGAAAACTGATTTCACACTTGGTGCTCTTCCTTATTTGTGAAATAAATATTATTAATGATTACTTGGCTTCTATGTAAAAACCCTTGACTTGAAAAAAATCATTCTCCTGATAAAGATTAATAAGATTGATCATTTTAAGAAGACATTTCCCTTCGATTCAATGACTAAAGTTGAGAAACTGAACATACAAATGGACACCAGATAGCTAGACCATTACTCAGAATAGAATTCTGACCCACATTCTGTGGCCACTACTTCAGGAAGCCAAGCCACGACCTGTGTAGCAAGTGACCAAAATGGTCAGCACTTAATAACTGTCGGCTTCTCCAATTTTTAGCCCCTGCTGCCACCCCATTTCTAATGTAGGACCAATCAGACAAAGCCAAATATCCACCCCTAACCGATCACGAGAGGCCCTGTTTCTAGTGAGCCTGCCTCTAAATTTCCAGTCACATCTGAACATTTGAAGCCTTTCCTTTTTTCTATTATAATTCTTTTAAGTATTCCTGCATGCCTTAAATTCTCTGCCAAATGCAAGTGGTGGTGGCTGATTCCTTGCTATAGCAAGCTCTGAATAAATAGACTTGCTCTCATTTCGGTGGGCTCTGTTTATTTTCATGAAGTCAAATAAAGGCTTGCTTTTTTATAGTAAAAAGAAAACTAAAAAAGAATAACTTTCCTTAAGAAATGGCATTTAAGTATTTCTTTAGCAATCAAAATTAATCAAAACTACACAAAGTGAAATCTATATGAATATGCACTCACATTTTCTATTTTCCCAGAAATAGAGGACATGTAGAATTCTTTGGCATCTCAGCTTCAATCATTTTATTATTTAACCCAACAACTGTCAACTGATTCACTACGGCAAAAACCATCACAATACTGTAATTATCCACCAATTAAAATAAATAAAAATTTTTTAAAGTTTAAAAATTATCATAGAAATTAAAATATTTTGATCAAGTAGGAAATATTATCCTTCAATAATCATCATAAAGTAAGCTGGAGAAGAGCCCCTCACACAGTTAAAAACAGATAACAGCAGTTACAACCCATAGGCTTTTCTGACTGTACATTCTTGCACCAATAAGTAATTATGTAAGATTTCTAATTTCATTTTCTATTTAATCATCATTGGCTTTCTCTTCTCCAAGTTTTCTCTTTCAACTGGATTTTCTTATGCAACAACCACTTGTTCTCTAAAATGACTCACTAGCCAATCCACTTCCAGCTACTGGATTGTGTTCTCAGATCTTATGGTCCTTAGGCTTGCTCATATCCTAACCACTAGCTCTTGTGTGACACTGCCCTGTCATTTCTCCACCCAGATCTTAGACCTCCTGGTTTGATCCCAACCTGCTAAACTTGGCCAAGACATCTCGCTACCTGTGCTTAGCTGGAGAATGACGGTAACCGTCTAGCACTACAGACAGTCATCTAAAGTTATGCTTTATAATTTTTAAGAATATGTGGAAATACTCATGATGAAATGTTAGGTGAAAAAAAGAGGTATAATTTCAACACTATACACAAAAGCACACAGCAACATATATTAAGTGATTCTTCTGGCACCATTCTAAGTGCTTTAGATATGTTAATTCATTTAATACTTTTAATAACTTAAGGTAGGCTTTATAATGAATTCCATTTTACAGACCAGGAAACTGAGGCATAGAGTGGTTAAGTAACCTACCCACAGGGTCCAACCACTAATAAGTGTTATAGAGTCAAGACTATTATTCAAGCATCCTGGATTCAGAATTTGTGCTTTTAAACCAGTGTGCTATATAGCCATTAATTGAATAGGTCAGAACCCAGGTTGGAGGCTCAAATATTGTGTCTGTCACCTACTAGGCAGTGGCAAATAATTTCTCCCTGTTTCAGTTTCCTCATTTGTATTAAAAGGTACCTGCATATCATAGGGCAGTGGAAGGGATTAAATGAGTTAACGTATGTGAAGTGCTAAGAACAGCACGTGGCACAAAGCAAACATTGAACAAATATCATTTACTACTATTATTTTCATCATATTATACATACCTTTACTAGGGAAAAACTAGAAATATTACAAAAATAATATGTATATGAATCCAACTATACCCTATTAAAAAATATAAGGCTGACAGTAATCAATATTCCTTAAATGTTGGAAGCATTAGTGCAGAAATTTTGTAAACTCCTCCTGAACACTGATAAAGACACAAAGAGGGCTATGATAGAACACAGTAATATTACAAACCAATGCTGTAACATAAAAATAATCAATATTCATTAGGCAATAACTATCAGTCAGATACTGTTCTCGGTGCTTTACAACAACTCCACAAGGTGAGTAATATAATTAGTCCCTTTTTAGAGATAAGGAAAAGAGGAACAGAGAGGTACAGTAGCTTGCCCTGGATCACACAGCTAGTTAAGTGGTAGAAATATGAATTTCAGGTGCCCACGGAAGGTGTGTGAGATAGGCTCCATCTTCCCTGGGTCTTTATAACTACCACAGTTCTATTAGGTTTCTGAAACTTTGTTCAATAAAACAGGATTTGATGGTGGGACTAAATGTGTTCTCCCTAGCTTCTAATTCACAGTACACTGCTTGCCTCCTTTCCCCTTGAAATATTATTTCTGTGTTACTTATATAATTAAAAACAAAATTTTATTTTAAAAAGACTCAGAGATTAGGATAATTCTTGAGCAGTTACAGATTTAAATCTAGTCTGAGTATAATCACAGATGTTTGCTCTTAAAGTTTTACATTCCATCCAAGTAGGTGTGTAACAGTTGTGGGCACTTACTATTGGATCTAATAAAGAACAATGGTGGCTTAGTGGCTAAGTCATGTCCAACTCTTGTGACCCCATGGACTGTAGCCTGCCAGGCTCCTCTGTCCATGGGATACTCCAGACAAGAATACTGGAATGGGTTGCCATTTCCTTTTCCAGGGAATCTTCCTGACCCAGGAACTGAACCTGGGTCTCCTGCATTGCAGGCAGATTCTTTTTTGACTGAGCTACCAGAGAAGCCCAATAAAGAACAACAACAACAAAAAAAAACACAGCAGAAAGGAAAGATTAGAGAAATAAAGAGGAAAAAAAGAACAAGGTGTAGAGTTGCAAACTAATAGCTGTAGATAATTTTATTAGGTGGCACCAACATCTACTCTAGCTTAAGTGTCCTCAGACTGTCCTTCTAAGGAACTGACACCCTAGTCTTACACACTTGGCCCTAAATGAAGCATTAACTAGGGCTGAACGACCCAGGATTTGGCTGAATTTATTGACACTCTTGCAGAACTTCTGACTGTGTCTTCAGACATATTATTCCAAGTTGAGGTAGATCTGAGACGGATATACAGCTACTCTAGAAGTAATCACCAGGAGCATTCTCTGTATCTAGCTCTAAAAAGGGAAACAGCTCATACAGTCCATTCAAGCTAGCATATGACAAAATCTTTTATCTTCAGTTGTGGAATGTATTATTTGTAGTTTTGGCAACATATTTATTTTCCCAATTGTAATTTGTTTAAGCTAATATTAAAATTTATTTGCTTTCTTTGGGAACTGGCAATAGTAACAAGTAGTGCCAGAAACAAGGATAAGCTAGCCTTGCAATAAAAACCTGATTACAAGATGACGCATATACAAAATAAAATATTGGCATATGACAGGATCTCATCAAGCATACAGACTATAATATGCAAAAAGAACAGAAAAGAAGATTTACTGTTTTTGCAGTTGGGAAGCATACAAGGAATAAACTGAACTTGTAAGAAAAAAAAGCAAAACAAATGCTTGATCTGGTGCCAAATAAATATGCAACTTTTTTTACTTATACCACCAGGTCATTTTAAAGAAATTTATAATGGTTTTAAATAATGGAAACTCTGCATTACTTATCTCCTACATCTCTATGCTACTTAAAACTTAATCTAACTGTGATCAGTAAAACACATTGATCTGAAAGTAATTAACTTTTCACCACTCCCTCAAACATGAAGTTGAAATCTTTAAGAGGTCCTAAACAGCCTGCAGATGAGTGAAAGGTTATTGTTTTGTCCAAAAGTAAAGGGGAGGTTTTGGTTTAGCCAGGAGTTGAGGAAGAAGGGGATCTACCATGATGCTGGAGTCAACCTCTCCTGATGAAGGAGGATAATGAGTCCGTGAGAAACCACATATATTACCAGATTTCTTCACTTCTGAGACATGAAAAACATTTCTCTATTCATTAGCACCTTATTTTCTCAAATCAATGTATAATTTTATTTTTCTTAAGTGAGCTGAATAAAGAATTGACCTTAAAGCTGCAATTCCCATTTGCTACAGCTGAAATACTTAGGGGAAAAAAAGGGTTTATGAACTAACTACTGGACACAAAGACCAAATTATCTAGAGAAGAATTCAGAAAAAGCAATCAAACATGATTTTACATCACTATCTTTTACCACAAAAATCTAAACTCGAAATGATATTCACATATTCTAAAAAATACCAACCCCCCTAAAAACTTTTTCGAGTACTGCCTGTAACACAGGGATTGTGTAGCTAATCTGACACAGTATATCCTCGTAAGGTCAAGGCTGGTAATGAATGGCATGAGACTCAGTTCAACCCTGAACTAGTTAATTCTTTCCCGATTTTGTAAGAATCCAGGATTTTGATTACTGCTATACTGGTTTATAAAACCGTACAGGTTAGCAGTTACATTTATATTCTCTCATTTTTTATTCAATTACTTCTATTATATAGTGATCAAGACCATTCGTGTGGTCCTATTATTATCCTATCAAACATCCTATTGTGAGATGTTTGATTTCAAGAGTTTACTTACCTTGAAAGTAAACAAATTAAACTTGCTTCCTTATGGAACTAAAATGTGCTTGAGAGCTCCCAACTACACAGTTATTTTAACACGTTCTAACTACAGTCACAATAGTAGTGATCTTTAATTTTATGAAGAGAATTTGTTCTGACAAAACTATAAAAATGAGAAATTACATTTTTTAAAAAAATTACATTTTTGCAAATTATGACTTTCAGCAGAGATCAAATCAGGAAAGAAATTCTTATTAATATATATTTATATATGAGATATATAAACAGGAATTTATCCCCGATGTATTCAAATAATAACTGTCCTCCATAATGACTGGGTAAACATATGGTAAAGAGAGTGCAGGATTTGCCTATCTACTCTAGAGAAAGCTTGTTCCACAGCTGTTCACAGTCTCGGAAGACCTCTGAGGTCCTTATTTTAAGACTGTCCTAGGAATGGACTGGCCCTAGGCCAAGTCTTACCTTCTCCAGGATTCAACTCTACAAGCCCAAATCCAGACAATCTAGTACGAATTAGCTTCCCAGAAAATGAGAACAGCAGTCTTTGCAAGGCTTCTACTTTGGAGATAGACACACAACCACATTTGCAGAATGACAAGTTTCCCTGGAACCTTGTTCCATAATTCTGGAGCTTGTCTCAAGTTCCAAAGATGAAAATCCTTTCGTTCTTTTTTATTTTTTTTAACCTAGATGTCCCTCTAGCTCTTTTTAGAGATTACTATATAGTATTGTCTAGTATATAGTATTGTCTAAAGAATAGGATTGTCTAGTCACTTATTAGCTTATTCTGAAGTTTTTACTCATAAATTGTAGGTAAAAAAGCAGAAACTTTATTAAATGGGCTGGTTCATTTGGCCTAATCTCCAAATATTTTTTGCATATGATTTCTTGATGATTTTGTTAATATTTAACTTTTAGTCACATGTACTGAATAGATTATGTAAGGTAACTTCCAGGATGTCTTGTTTTGCCATCCAGCAGAGATCTAAAATCACTTTTAACTCTACTCAATATATAGTCATAGAATTCCAATTTCATTCACTATTCACCTAGACAAAATATGACTGCCAAGAAAATATATCAAAATATATCGAGAAAATACACCTTACTCCCAGGGAAATGTGATATATTCCAAATCAGTTTAAAGATATATTCCTTGATTTGTGGACCATATAATGTTATATATTCATTCAACAACAGTTTACTAAATCTCTACTAAAATAAAACACTGGAAACTGAATCCCTTCTGAAATCATTTGTATAAGCGGGAGTACCCTTGATCCTAAATGGCCATATAAAAATCTATCTGACCAAAATGTGTTCTCTCTTCTATACCTTATTGTCAGTCCTGATCGTGACTTTCAGTTGTGGTAGTACACGTTCTACTTCCAGACTCCATTCCGCAGCATCTGTTGTAGATTCCAAAATATCTTCTTGTTTGGCAGACTCGTTCATATCCTAAGAAAGGAAAGATATCACAGGATTGAGAGTTTATAAAAAGAAATGGTAAAATTTTGAGGCATTTTAGCAGCACTGCACAATTTATATCAAGCACGGTAGTGTTAAAATTATAGCAGCAGCAGAAATTCTTTTCTGTCCTCCTATCCATGTTGAAAGACGATAATGCACCAAGCGGGTAGAATAGCAAAATAAGTATTTAGAATTATAAAGAAGCAAATTTGTGATGTAACTATTGTTTTTTTTATAAAGAATAAGGCTTCTGAGATATCAGAGTGAACTCAATAGGAATACTGTCAAATGGACAAGCCATTTAGGTATGTTAATAACAGCTAAGAAGATACAAACACTCACATGTTTGGTAAGAAAACACTGTCTTAGATTGAACTCACTGTACTGAAATACAAACCCCAAATCTGAGAAACAAAAAAGATAAAATTCCAGAAGCAAAGGGCACTTCATTTACAAATTTTGTATTTATAAGGTGATATTTTGGTTAGGTTAAACCATAATAAAGCTTAAAAATGTGATTTAATGCAGACCTATTTGAACTCAAATAGGGTTAACTTTCTGCATTTGATTTCTGCTGTTGAGTAATAAGATCAATTCATGCCTGTTTTCAAATCAGAAAAGGAAAACTTTCCCCCCCCCATTTTCCTAGCCCTATACACTTCAGCATTAAGTATGTATGGATCTGAAAACATACAGAACATAAAAATTAATGATTTAAATATAAAGCTTATAGTCAAAGCTATGGTTTTTCCAGTAATCATGTACAGATGTGAGAGTTGGACCATAACGAAGGCTGAGCGCTGACGAATTGATGCTTTCAAATTGTGGTGTTGGAGAAGACTCTTGAGAGTCCCCTGGACAGCAAGGAGATCAAATCAGTCAATGCAAAAGGAAACTAGTTCTGAATATTCATTGGAAGAACTGAAGTTGATGCTCCAACACTTTGGCCACCTGATATGTAGAGCCAACTCACTGGAAAACACCCTGATGCTGGGAAAGACTGAGGGCAGGAGGAGAAGGGGGGACAGAGGATGAGATAGTTGGGTGGCATCACTGACTCAACGGACATGAGTTAGAGCAAACTCCGGGAGATGGTGAACGATGGGGAAGCCTGGCATGCTGCAATTCATGGGGTCAGAAAAAATCGGACATGATTGAGCGACTGAACAACAACAACAAAACATAAAGCTTAATATGTTAATTCTGGTAGTATTTTTCCTTTTATGCTCCCTTGAAAAATTATTTTTAAAGTAAGGAAAAATACTAATGTAGAAAAAAAGAAACTTGAGGGACATAAACAGCCAAATACAATGTATAGACCTTCTATGGATTCTAATTTAAGTAATCTGTAAAAGGATGTTTTTGAGACAATCAGGGAAATTGGAATGTGGAAGAGTATTAGATGATATTAAGGAATTATTATTAATTTTATAGGTATGAAAATAGCATGGTGGATATGTTTTAAAAAAGACTTATAAATTAGAGATAAGTGCTGAAATATTTGGAGAGGGCAATGGCACCCCACTCCAGTACTCTTGCCTGGAAAATCCCACGGACGAAGGAGCCTGGTGGGCTGCAGTCCATGAGGTCGCTAAGAGTCGGACACAACTGAGCGACTTCACTTTCACTTTCTGCTTTCATGCATTGGGGAAAGAAATGGCAACCCACTCCAGTGTTGTTGCCTGGAGAATCCCAGGGACGGGGGAGCCTGGTGGGCTGCCATCTATGGGGTCACACAGAGTCAGACACGACTGAAGCGACTTAGCAGCAGCAGCAGCAGCAGCAGCAGCAGCTGAAATATTTACAAGTGAATTGATGTAATATCTGAAATTTACTTTAAAACACTATGGGGCAAAGAAAAAAAGAGGCAGAGGCTTCAAAGGAAACACAATCAACCAAATGTTAACTGTTAAACTGGCTACTACTGCCTAAGGGTTCATTATCTCATTCTAATTGTGTATATGTTTGATATTTCCCAAAATACAACATTTAAAATAAAAAACTATATAAACAACCTCAAGGTGAAATTACACTCAATGTGAATTTATGTCACTAAAAGATATTTTTATCCAGTCTAACACCAAGTATAAGAATAACCTTATATCGGGATTTGATTTTATGGGGAGCTTGAGGTCTTTAGGGGCTTTGAACTCATTCCTGACTGAGTCTCTAGGGCACTGCTAACACGAGAAAGCCTCTCTTTCTCTCCTACCTCCCAGTTCATATCAGCAAGTTCGAAATAGGCTCAGAGCCTTAAAAGGAGCATATACTGCTTTTTGTTCAGAAATTCTGGGGGCTATACAGTTCTAACCATGCAGTTAGAGGATGGGTAACTAATATATGCTTTTTCATTTCACAATATGTGGTCTGAATTTATTCAGTTACATTCTATTTTTAAAAACCCCAGAAGTATAAAAAAATACAAGGATTACATTAAGAAAAGTAAAATGTGGAAACTCTTAAGTGCAAAATGTTCAAGATCCTATTTGAAACATTAAAGTGCTCATATTGCGCACCTAACATAATGCTATATATCTGTATAAACTGAACCCAAGGTAGCACATAGCATCAAAACTGGGAAGTGGTGGTGTATTCACCAGACATGTGTGAAGTTATATAAGGATGTATGTGATGGCATGAGAAGAGATACTGGATCTCCCAGGGGAAATGTAAAGCCATGGGGAATGTTCTCAGTCATGTAGCTCCACACAGATACTCACTGACATTCATATACTTGCACACTCACTGGCACATCCCAGTTCCCCTCCCTGGCTCTAGGAAGCCCAATTCTGATGAACTCATTGTCTATAACAACCAGGGTGAGGTCTTATGAGGATGAGGCTGAGGGTGGGAGGGTGGATGCACTGCCAGTGGGATTTGAGCCCTGACATCTGGGGCATGTGTATGGTACATACACAGGCTTGCTCCTGCCAGGATTACGAGCCCCCCACGTCCCAACCCTGCAGAGCCAGGCTGAGTCAAAAAGGGACATGTCCTCTGAAGCAGCAGTTTTTCTATGATTCTTAATAGAACATAGGTGGTCTAATCACTGATTTAAAAATCAGTTGCTTTACAGACCCACTGTCTGAGTGAACTGAAATTGGTATTCTTGATGAAATACCCGAGCCATTGCTACCCAAGACCATCCTCTCATCCCCATGCCCCCCTTCCTCCTCTCCTTCCGGGAGGGTGGAGCCCAGAATCACCAAAGCCATCCACATTCCCACTTTCTTCAGGCCTGAACATAGGATTATTCAAGTCATGCATAACATACTTAAAATTTTTACTCAAGGAAGGGCACATTTTTCTGATTTTCACAATGGCGAATGGGTTAGCATTGGCCCTGTCTGAATCAGACTCAGAATCCAAGAGTTAACAGAATATATGGAGACCACACACTACATCAAGATACTCCAGTGCATGAGCCACTATTTATTTTTATACTGGGCCCTTTAGTAAGCTGCATTTACCCTTCTTAGCTTATTATTTGGTTCTGGTAAGCAATGATTTGCTAATTCCTACTCCCAATGTCCTGAAATGATTTAATGTAGTAGCTTGAAAGTTTTCACTTAGTACTGGGCTATAGTTAATATACTGGGGGAAATAACCTAGGTTACTAAATGAAGAAAAGGCAAAAAAAAAAAAAAAAAAGCACATTAGATTTGGTAGAGCAGCATTAATGTATTAAAACTATACAGTCTCTTTCTATTTCCATCTTTGCACATACGTTTCATAACTTTGTTCCTCACTCAAAATTTCCTAATGCCTAATAAGTGGATACATTCACTGAGCAAGCCCTACATATGAAGTATAAATCATTTTAACCACGCCTTGGTGATAATACTTTGAGAAAATCTTTCCTTTCTAATTGTTTCTCTGATAACAAATGGTGTTTTATGTGAAGCTATTAGTAAAGAGAAATAAACTGCTGTTTCCACTTAATCAAAATTTTATATCATCATGACGAAGTCCCTCTCTGAAACAACATTAACTAAGATAAAGGATGCCTCTTGGGAAATTGCATTTCCTAGTTAATGTTGCTGAAGAAACAATTAGAAGCTCAATAATACACAGACTATCCTGAAGTCTCATTTATAATTAATTAATTTACCAGTAAGCTATCTGTTAAGCTTCTATAACATGCAAGGTAAGAATCCAGACACTGTGCTTAGTATGGGATGACAAAAGGATTTAATTCCTGCCTGTAAAGAGTTTATAGCCTATTAGAAAGCATCTGAGGCTAGTTAATGCAGGTAATAATTGGTCCTAAGAAAGAGAAACTGATGAGAACTGACCCTAAGACTGCCAAAAGCTAAGCCATCCCATAATGTAACCTTGATGCATATTACCCAAGGTCAGTTCAAGGATCAAACATGCAATGGTACTAGCCTGCTCAGAATCCTGTTCCAGAAAGTAGTCTCCCCTTTTCCCAGGAAATATGAATGGGATAGTTTAGCCATCTGAAGAAATGCTATGTTCTCTGTGTGTGCATTTATGTACACACACATACACACATAAATATATACAATGAGATGTGGTTTTGGTCTTATGATCATAGAGAGGTAATAAGGAAAGGCCCTGCATATCAGAAAGGGAGATCACATGAGGGTAAATAAAGCCGTTGGATGGGTAGACCCAAGAGTGAAGCTCAAGGCTCAGGCACCCATGAGAACACATTTCTGATAATGGATACCTCAGGTCAGACACCACAGAGAGATCATAAATTCAGACTGGAGCCTGCTGGGAGGACCTAGATCATGAAGGCCTGGGCAGAAACTGGACTCACCGACTTCCAGGTGAAAATGGGAGATGAAGGGAGATTTAGAAGATCCCAACACATAACTAGTAGTGAAACAAGAGCAAGGGGAGGTGCTTAAGCCTGCAACTACCAAGCCCAAATCCCCCTGCCTCTGAGGAAGATCAAACACCACTGTCAGAATGGATTTCAGATACGGGGAATGCTGATACTTACTGGCTATAACTTAATCTTTTTGACATCTCTTATTGTACTATGCTGTAATACAATGATGCCTTAAAAGCGGAGAAATCTGGATATGACTGATCCCACACTAAATGATCCCGGATAACTGTAAGTTTTGCTTTCTAATGTCTGCTTTTAAATCGTCCCTAGAGCTGTGTTTATTATTATGATGCCAGTGATCACCTGTGGCTGTCTTCCTGCTTGTGTGTAGCACCTCTTCCTTCTCCTAAGCTGCTGTGGATTTAGAAACCTAATAACCAACCTTGTTAGAATTTAGGCAAAGTTGGACTTCCCAGGTGGTGCAGTGGTAAAGAATCCACCTGCCAATGCAGGAGACTCAAGAGACAAGGGTTTGACCCCTGGGTCAGGAAGATCCCCTGGAGAAGGAAATGACAACCCACTCTAGTATTCTTGCCTGGGAAATCCCATGGACAGAAGAGCCTGGCAGGCTACAGTCCATGGGGTTACAGAGTTGGACACGACTGAGCAACTGAGCACAAGAGTACAAGAGAAAAAAGTGAGCATTCAGGGATGGAGGGCAGTGAGGTTAGGACTCTTCACAGAAAAATTTTAGATAAAAGTGTTTATTCACTTGGTTGTTCAGCGGTCCTTTTTGAATTCTGCCTCATTTGCCGCATTTCCAAGATAGGCTAGATGGCCAGAAGGCTAATAGAGTATATATAGTATTACTATGAATTAAACAGGGTTTCTCCTAAGGGTACGGGTATCTAGTGCTCTTCTTTCCCATCTATCAATAAAGCTAGAGAAAGGGGTAAATAAGTTATTGATATTTCAATCAGAGTATTCCCTCAAAATCTAATGATTTTAACAAATTATATTTAAGGCAGAGATAAAACCATTCATGTCGCTACAAGTCAATTCTTCTTCATGATTAAAGCAGCACAAAATGTGAATCTAATTCATTATTTTCTTTCCAAATTAGGTTTTACATGATTTAACACTATATTACTGTGAAGAAGAATGTTTAATACCATACAAAAAGTATCTTCAAATTTGCTCTGAATAACCAAATTAAACCCTGGCTAATCTATCGAAAGAAACAGATAGATGGTAGCCTCTGTCTTGAAATATATGAAGTTCACAAAAGTTTTAAGTTCAATTTTAAGACTATCAAAAGAAATTTTATTGAGTTATAATGTGAACCAAGACTTGAACAAATTTTGTTACCATATACCAAAAAAGGTAAAAAGAAAGCTCCCCAAATTAACACAAAATAAATTTAATTTTCTAATAAAAGATCTGATATTGTTTTTGAATAAGAATTTAACCTCCAATATTATTTCTATTTAACACATCAAACGACCTTTGCTACTTTAACTACTTTAGCTACTACATTGGTACACTAAGTGCTAAGATAAAATCATTTCCGTAGACTATTTAATTTTCTCAAACTAAAACCAAAGAAAGTAACACAGGAAGCGCATCTGGAGGAAATAATGTAGACATTATACCTGGTGTTGCAGAGTATGTAAAATAAGTCTAACTTTTTATGGCATAAATACCTGTAAGGCTTCTTTTCTTTGCGATGGCAACAACATGGATATATCAATGCCCCAATACTAGGTGTTGCAGAGTATGCAAAATAAGTCTAAATTTTTATGGCAGGAATTTCTATAAGGTTTCTTTTGAGACTGCAACCACATGGATATACCAGCACTCAAATACATTTGAAGAGCTCAATTCATACCTACTGAGAGGAATATAAACATCCAATTAATTTTCAAGATTAAATATTCCCCAGGACTCAGGGAACCAAGTTGTCTTAAGAATCACTACAGTATGATGTAAATGTTAAGACAATGAGTCAGGCATTCCATCTCTGGTCAAATTCCACCTTTATCACTTAACTAGTTGCTAGTCATTAAATCTCAGGGTCCCCATCTGTAAAATGGAAGTAATAATTGTACCCTCTCCACACTGAAAGTTTTGTTACAGGGATTAAATTAAATGATGTGTTTGAAAGGCTTTCATAATATTTGATACATAATAAGCCCCCAATATATGTTAGTAGTTATAATTACTATTACCATTATTATATGCCAAGCATGGTATTAGATGCTTTTACATACAGGTTAAATGCCAAGTAATAAGAGCATGAATCAAAGGAGGCTTATTCCCATTTTTTCAAATAGGAAAACTGAGGTAGAGAGTAGTTATGCAATTTTCCCAATGTCACATCATCAGTAAGTGGCAGGGCCCAGGCAAGGCCTCCCTAGGGCACAAGCTCTGAAGCACCTTACTAAACGGCTATCAATCCTTTGTCATATAAGTTACAACTCTATTTGTCCAGTTTCTTACTTGTCTTTTAACTGTATGGTATTCCCCATCCCTCCATATATAAGGATTTAATTTATCAGAGGATTTATCAGTACTCTTCCTTTACGGTTTTTAGTTTTCTCGCCATGCTTTATCATGCCTATTTCAACCCATGAGTATTACACTTCCCACTCATATCCTTGGGCCTCATCAGTTTTTAATTTGTTGATCCATATGAGGTTTATTTGGGTGTAAGATATGAGGGAGGAATCCATCTTTTTTCTCCAAATGAACAGCCTGTTATCTCATCACCATTTAATTGAATCTGATTGATTTGCATTTCTTCATATACTAATATAACCATATATGTGGATTATTTTTTTAACTCTGTACTACTTCAGTAATCTATTTTCACATCAGTATAATTTTTTTCAGACTTGTAAAAAATTACACAAATAGCATTAAAAATTCACATATACCCTTCATCCAGATTCACTAAATGTTAGTGTCTCACTTGACCTCGGGGCAATTATGTATAAAGGGATACAATGTTTATATCTAGGTGCTGAGATTTGAAGAAATTTTTAATTTTTTCTTTGTATTCTTTTGGGCTTTCATTTAAAATAAACAAGGAATATATTTTACCTTTAAAAAGAATAAAGTTTTTTCAATAAAAACAAGTAAAAATGTAAGTTTGATTAATTTCCAAACACTAGCTGGTACAGGGGTGGTAAATGCTTTAGAAGTCTGAGTAATAGAGAGAAGTGCATTTTAATGGGAATGGTGAAATTTAAGTTTAGCTTTACAAGGAAGTTTGGGATGTAAACAGGCAGAAGAGGCAAGTCAAGCGTTTACATAGGCAGGAAAGCATCATAAGCCAAATATGAAATACGGAATGAACATAGCTTGTGAAGATCATATGAGATGAGAGACTAGGAGATTAAAAAGCTAAATATTGGGAAGCAAAAGAAAATTGAATATATCGTGAAGACCTCAGAGGCCAGGCTGAGGAATGTGAATTTTGTCCTCTAACCCAGAGGACAAAGAAAAGTTACAAACAAGGTAAAATAATTTAACCTAACAAATCTTTATTTAGTACCTACTAAATACCAGGTACTGTTCTACTCCAGGGATAGTGAATAAAATGATAAAAATCCTCATAAAAGAATATTTTAGTTTTGTTTTATGAAAATTTATAGGTTGTGGATTTGTGAATCATAGGATTAAGTGGAGCTGGGGTGATAAGGAAAGGTATCACTAAGGAGGCAGGATTTGAGCTGAACCTTAAACATTGAAGGGTCAGGTAGAGAGATGACGGGAAGGCATTTTAGGTAAGAGACAAAAGAGGATGAGATGAGGGCAGATATACTCATGAGGTTACCTTGAAACCTCATGAGTCTGCCTGGAAAAGTTATCCCAGAAAAAGAAAATAAAGTTGGCTATATAGGTTGTTGTCAAATTGCTAAGGGTTTTGAAAGCCAGACCAAAAATGTATTGCTTTGTTATCTGTCTAAACTTAGCTGTAGGCAATGAAAAGCCAACAAAAGTTACTGGATTCAGAATGATCTGGCAAAAGCCATGTTTGGGGGAGTAACACCAAAGAGTAAGAGGATACTCTCTAGTGGTCCAGTGGTTAGGACTCCATGCTTTCACTGTCGAGGGCCCAGGTTCAGTCCCTGATCAGGGAACTAGGATCCCACAACATGGGGGGGAAAAAAAAAAAGAAAGATTGAGGAATAGAGGAAAAATATTTCAGCAAAGGGTAGAGTTGGGGAAGGTGAATATGAGAGGGATTTCAAAGGCACCATCTACAGGTCTTAGTAACTAACTACATGTCCTGGATGAAAATGAATCAGTTGTCAGATATTCAAAGCACTAACACTGTGAGGGGTAGATGGGTACAGGTGAGGGTTTTTAAGAATATAGGTTTATAGAAGAGCGCACATTCCGGGTAAACATCTAATGTACTGAATTTTATAATAAATTACATGCTATTAGTGTTGATTAAGGAAGTAAAACCTATCCATTCACAAAATGACAGCTTTCAAATGATTCCTAGAAAAGATCCTAAAACTACAATACTTTTCATTAGATTCCCCTTAGTCATCTCTATAGAGGAGATCCTATGTGACAGCAGACTGAGTCCAAAAGGCCTTCAATAATAATCCAGTGACAGATAACAAAATTAAAGCCATGCTATCACCAGAGCTTCCTAATTTACATCAAAATGCAATCTTCCTTATAACTTACATGCTACGTAAGCTTCTTACTCAAAAATATTCATGGTGGTCTAGAAATTTGTATTGTGAGACTGGGGCTTTTTTCTATTCTTCTATAACACCTAAGAATGTTTATAACTAATTCCAATCTCTAGGAGAGGTAGAAATTATACAAAATAAGAAACTCATCAAACATATACTCTCTGCCAGCACCTTGCTAGGTGTGGTCCCCAAGTTCTATTAATCTTAAAACAACTCTGGGTTGAACTGTGTCCCCACCTAAAGATAAGAAATTGAGTTAGAGAGAGGATAAATCATGGCCATGTGGTCAGGATTTTCCATCTAATGCTGCTTTTCCACTGTAGCACTGGCCTTAAAGGTATGGACTCAGAGTTGGAAGTGACCTTGAAAAGTCCTTGCTTCCCCACAATAAAACCAGGATGAAGATGAGGATCTTTCCTATTTCAAATGTGGATTCAAAAGCAATGCTAAAGATCAAGCAAAACTCTCTTTTAAACCCAGCAAGAACTGCCATTTGAGTCTCCTCTGAGCAGTGAGGGGTGCAGCTTTTTTCTCTAACCTACATTTCCTATTCACCTCCAGATGTGAAACTGCTGGGGTGGTACGGGTTAGTTAACAGAGAAATAAAAGCATTTGCTCAGCCATAACGCATTCCATCACACTCAAAACATGTGGCATTTTAATTGTATCTTCTGTGAAGTACCAATGATAGAGTACAGTCACAGCACAGAGAGAACTCACAACCCATTGTTTTAGGAAAGGAGAAGAAAGAACATTTTCCTCAAGCAGGAATCAGAACCAGGGATAAACTATGGGGCATAGTTTATCACAGTTTATCAAATATACCATGTTGTAGCATGGTATATTTTCCCTCGTATTACTCAGAAAGACACTTTGTTGAACAGTAAAGTGTAAACCATATGTAAAGTGAAGAAAATGTGAAGTATTTAAGCTATTAATCAAAGTAGATCCATCTTCTTCCCCTTTTTTATTGCAATATTGCAGACTTGCCACAATGACACCCTAAACTACAACTGAAATGATTTTTATCCTAAGCCCAGAGTTTTACTTCCTTACAGCTTTTGCCTTTTAAGCTAAAAATTCTCTCATTCTTGCTACAATGAATTTTTTGCTAAGTAATTAAAAACCAATTGTGTTTAAACCTTTTCAGAGAGTTGGTTTTGTGCAGTATAACTTAGGATTTGGTTTCTAAAACCTTAAATTTAGCATCTCAAGGAAGAATGGTGTCTATGGCATGTTTGAAAAAAATGTTTTGAAATGAAGTGATGGGCATTTAAAAATAGAATTCAGAGAGTGTGCAGCTTCCCTCCCATTTTTTTTTTCTGCTGGGGGAGAAGAATGAGACATCTGCATTATGCTGCCAGATCGCTACTGCTGGGATTCTGTTGAGCTTCAGAATGGAGAGGTTTTTCAGAGACCACTCATAATTACAGCCTAGTTACCATGAACATGCTGGCACTTTCCAATCAGCATGCTCAAATTTCAAATGGTAATAACCAGAACACCTGCTGAACACCTTGCTTCTTTCCCTGCTCCCACGCCTCACATCTTCGAACATTCTACCACATCACTAACCCTCACAGGCTCTGCCCAACTGTCAGAGCTTCATTCCCCGCTAGGGTCCCCCACCCCATGGCCAATCTCACAGACGCTTTTAACTCAATTTCAGACTTGGGAAACATTCGGAAACCAGAGGGACTAAAAGAATGTGGAACTCTGGGGGCTAGCATTTTTTTCTAAGAAAAAATTCAAAATTTAAACAAATAGCCTGCAAATCAAACTCTGGAAAAATAAAGCAATCCCTCACTAGTTGCAGGAATTGTTTTCTTGCACAGTATGGGCATAAACCTCAGCGATGTTGCAGGTTTGGCTTCAGACCACTTCAGTAAAGTGAATACCACAATAAAGCAAATCACACAACTGTTTCGGTTTCCCAGTGCATGTAAGAGATATGTTTACAATACACTGTAGTCTGTTAAGTGTGCAACAGCATTATGTCTAAAAAATAATGTACATGCTTTAATTAAAAAAGATTTTATCAATAAAAATGCTGTCATCCGAGCCTTTAGCAAGTTATAGTAGTAATATCAAGATCATTGATAAAAAAAATCATTGATCACAAACTGCCATAACAAATATAATAATTATGGAAAAGTTTGAAACATTTCTAGAATTATCAAAATATGACACAGAGATCAAGTGAGAAAATACTGTTGGAAAAATAGCACCAGCAGACTTGCTCAATGCAGGGTTGCCACAAATCTTCGATTTGTTAAAAAAAAAAAAGCAGTATCTGCAAAATGCAGTATCCTGCAAAGCACAATAAAGTGAAGTATCACAAGATGAGGTATACCTGTGTTATTGGTAAAACTATAATGCATTAAGAGACTGGAGGAGGAAATCACAGCAAAAATGGCTTCAAAGTATATTTTTTAAACCTCAAAGTAGATAACTATTCTGAAAAACACCTGCTTCCACACAAGCCAATGCCACCACTGCAAGCATTCATGACTGATAGGAAGCACCATTTCCTTAGAACCCCGGTTTCAGTGTTCATGAAATGCTGCTGCTGCATCACACTCTGATTAGGAAGACATTGCAAAGTTTAGCCAATGGGCACACAGCATCTCTTTACAAATTCCTCAAATTAGCAGTTATAGGCTTCAGCTATTTAGTGGGAGCAAGGACGCTTGGCCTCTTGGATTTCTTTCATGGAAGGACTTGTGCTCAGCTGGGCAGCAAGTGGCTTTCCTGCTGTCAGCTCCCTCGGGCTCTGTCCCACGTGCAGAGCTACCGATCCTGGGGGTTGCCTCCTTCCCAGGGCAGCCTGCCTCCAGAGATCAAGCCCAGCAGGCAGCACTTCTCCACAGCTTCTCAGTAGGCTGGCCAAGGCTTTATCAGGCCTGACTCACAGTTCCATCCCCTCTCAGCACAATACCGCTTTCTCACCCTGTCTTTTCAACATGAACATCTTGCATCCCAAACTGTCTCAGTGTCTACTTCCAGAGAACACGATCTACAACGTATGTCTGTTTCATTTGCCTTCTCTCTTGTTCCTACCACAGGTCTCAGGAAAATGCTCATGCAGACCCAGCTTCTTGAGTTACCATCATCCTTAAGAGCAAACTTCTCAGGGTCTAGACTATGCTTTATTAAATCAAAGAAAGGAATATAAGTAAATTTCTCCTTGCATGATCCTACATGGTACATAGAAGAGAACCGAATTATTGCTGAGAGATTCTCTTCTCTATGAAGATTAAACTATACTTTCTCATAAAATTATATATAAAATAGCATCCATTCATACGTGTTTTCATTCAATATTATTCAATATCGAGCACATTCTACACAACAGGCACAGGTAGGTGAAAAAGAGTTTAAAAAGTTTCTGCTCTAGAGGAGTTTGTGTTCTACTGGTTGAGACAGACAATAAACAAATCAGATGAGTATGATGCCAGAGCCTGTGAAGAACCATAAAGCTGGGGAAGGAGACAAAGAATGACTGGAGAAGGATCTAATGTTTCAAAACCACAGTTAGAGGGGACTGCTGTATGCCACATGCTGCTGGGCTGGCACAGTCACGTATACATTTAGGAAATCAATTTCCTAGATAGAATCCACCATTCTTGTTCTAGCGATGAATTCATCACATCAACTTGAGTGAGATATTTCTTCTGCATTGTGAGCCCACCTGCTTCATGAAACATAAAATCTTAAATCTGTGTTACTAACTATACAGCAGTTCTGTCTTAGGGAAAGAGCAGCCTGAGCCACTGAAAGCTCCAGTCAGATACAGCTGTCTCAGGCAGATGGCTTTAGTGGGCAACATCATAAACTTGCCAGATTTTTTAAAATATAAAAGGGTTTTCTGCCTCATTAGTACTTCATGGCTGACCATCCACAAACACCTGGTGTTCAGACTTTTTCCTCTTGTGAAAATGCAACCATACAGTCTTAGCTCAAAAAAAGTATAGGTTATATATGAGTAACTATTGACCAAAGGATCTAATGCTTAGATCATTTTTAAAGTCACTGGTAGAGCAAAAACCCATCCTTACACAGTTTAATGGAGGTGAAAAATTGAAATTAGGACCAACAGGGACTTAGAGTCATGGTAGAGGCAAGTTAAATTACTTTGCTCCTTCCCAATACTCAAACTACGTAGTCTAGAGGGAATCACAGGTGGCCTGCACAGGCTTCTATTTACACCATCAATATAAGAATGAAGAGTACAAATAACAACTTCTTTATAAGAATAACTGTGTATGCAACTCTCCTTTTGTTTTTTTCTTCACACTTTAGAACTCTGTCATCACATCTTCATCACAAGAACACCAAGCACCAAAGCATCCTTGCTTAAGTTAGGAATCTATGCCATTGAACTCTTTGTTATAAGGTAAAGGAGAAAAATCAATAGACTTGGGAGTTTGAAGAAACTGAGCTAAAATTATGGCATTGCAATTTATTTGCTTTTTAAAAGATTAAACTGTCTCAAGGTTAGAAATTTCAGTTTGTGTATCTATAAAACGGAGGTAACATCTTCTCAAATACCTTAAAAGGTCAAGAAAGGATGTGTTTTAAAGTACTTTGAAAACTGTAGTGACTGGCAAGTATATCGTTATAACGGAAGCTTGGCTGTATTTAAATGTTAACATATTATTTTGAAATAATTTTCAATTAAGCAACAAAAATTTATTTGTTCATTTAAGAAGCATTTAGTCAGTACCTTTTGTATTACATTATGGAGAATATAAAAAATGATAGTTATTCCTGTTACCAAGGAGCTTATACAAGTCAGATTTAAGAGAAGGAATGTGGGGGGAGGTGTGGTTTTGGTTTTTGCCAATAACTTGTAAGTACTTTCTATGTGCCAGACAGACATTGTATAAATGCTTTATGTGCAGTAACTCTTTCAATCTTTAAAAAATCTTTGTTAAAGGTAATAGTTTTATTCTGATTTTATGGATGATGAAGATATGACGCAAGAAGATTGGAAACCTACTCAAAGTCAAACACCTAGTAAGTATGGAAAAGTCTCAAAGACAACTCACACAGTCAGTCAAGTTAGCCACATTATATTACATACACCTCAAGTTGGGCAGAAAACACACACATATTGTTAATAATAGTTACAAATGCTAATAATACTATGGCAGTGAATGATAGTGAAGAGATCACCTTGGGGTGAGGTGGCCAAGGAAGTCTTCATGATATGTACCCAAAACTAGGTCCAAAATTATTTGCAGAATTAAGATAAGAAAAATTAAATAAAGGACAAATAAGATTTTGTTTCATATGTATTTTTTGTGGCATGTGGTAAGTATCACTTTATTGAAATACAACATACATATAGGAAAATACAAAAATCCCAACTGTACTTTGAAATTATTTCATTGAGTGGGTTCTCTTTTATAGACTGGGCTTATTTCCTAATTAAAATAAAGCAAAAAATGAATTGAAGCAACTGACCATTTATTCATATACCAGTCTTAATAAAATCCATTTTATTTCAAAGAATTACCTAGAATTTAGGTATTTTCCTATAATGAAGACCATTACAGGCCATTATAATGGAAAATAACTTGAAATTGACCCTGAGTTGATATTTCATAATATAGACCAGAGGCTGTTCCACTTGCTCCTCTGAGTTTTATATCTGCTATAACATTTTATGTATAAGAAAATAATTTCAAGAGCTACTTTTCAAATGACACACAGAACCATGGCCAGAACAATGATTTCTACTTGCTTCCATTCCCAGCAGAATACATGTACTGACTGCTTATTGGTCCTGCCTGTATCCCATGTAACTCACCAAGCGATAGGTCTGGGCCTTCAAAACGTTGAGATCAATAAAGTTTTCTTCATTGTCTGTCTCCTCTTCCTTAGGAAAATAAAAGAGTTTAAAAGTTAATAATTATAAAAGTTGTAATTAAAAAATATATTTCCAGATTTTTTTTTACAGTAGGTCCTTGTTGGTTATATATTTTAAATATAGCAATATATACATGTCAATTCCAAACACTTATGCTAAGCTTGACAGGAAGACTAACAAAGAAGGGACATTTAAAAGCCTAGTAGTGTGCATAAAGTAGGGCATTATGTTATCTGTTTTTTGAGGTTTTGATGATGCCATTTAAAAATAGGGCCTGCATTTTTTTTACAATCACTTAAGAAAAAAAAAGAGCTGTGAAACTAGGGATAAATAAACATAAGAACAGAATAAGCAACAGTTAATGGAAATTTTGACTAAGACGACTAAAATGGACAAAAATGAGAGACTGATAGATATGGAATACTCTTACCTACTCCAGGGACCAATCACAGTAATGTGTATTTTTGACATCTCATCTCCTATATGCTTAAGTTTAAACATATTAAATATTAATTCTATATAAGGATGTAAGATATTAACCTTGTATCTTAGATATTAACTATCTAATAAAAGGATACTTCAGGTAGATTCCAAGCTGGTCCTGATTCTGAGCCCAACTGATGCGGGGGACAGGGTCAGAAGAGACCCTTTGACAAGCAATCTCCTTCCCAATACACAGTAAATACAGAGTTTGAGCTGGCTGTATAAGCAGGTAGGACAAAACGTTAAAATGTCTTTGTGGTGACAAGTGACAAAGTGGGTGAAGCAATTTTAACAAGAATATCCAAAGCTTAAAGACATGATAATGAGGCCAATGGAGCTTGGTTCTAAAGTCTTGTAAAGAAAAACAAAAAAAATAAGTGAGAGTTGTTTGGTGGACACTTTCACATGTAGAGCTGCACAAAAGCTACAGTAGTTGATTTCAAAGATAACCCTTGTCTTTAAGCACTTAGAAGTATGTAAGACAGTGGTTCTCAAAATGTGGTTCTTATATCAGCAGCATTAGTATCACCTGGGAGCTTGTGACAATGTAATCTAACCATCCCAGATCTATAAAGAAACTCCTAGGAGTGGGGCCACTGAGCTGAGACATTAGAACTATGTTAATCTTTGAGAAATTAGAAAGATTATAGTAAACTATGAAACAATATAAACACAGATAATGTACAACCAAATAACGTTCACTTTTTTAGGGATGGAGGCAGTGGGGCCTAGATGTGTAGACAAAACTGATGTGTTTACACCTTAAATCCTAAGCATACATGCAGATGCACATCTCTGAGAAACAGCTCAGTCTATCCTGTGTTTGCACTAATGATGGTGTACTTAACCAGAGCAAATGACAGACGCCAATGACTCAGTGCCGATGGGAGAAGAGACGAGTTTATAATGCTTTTATAATAACCTAATCGGTACTGTTTACATAGGTGATCAATAAGTACTTGTTGAACTGTGGTCGACTGAACACTATTAGGCAAAAAGCTTTAAGAGTAGGTACTAGAAAAAGAATTTAAGTTATTAAAAATTATTAAGAAAGCATTCAAAATGAATTTGAATATAAACAGACTCAAAAAATAGCTTTAAATTGAGGATTTTAATCTCAGTAATTTAAAAGGTACTCAATTTCCTGTCATTTCTTTGTCTAATATGTGTCTTCATTCTCTTACTGCCAATTACTAAGGATATGATTATATACTGTGAGGACATTCTGTGAGACTATTCCGTGTCGTGATCCCAATCCTCCCTTCTTCCCTCTCGGCTGCCCTCCCTCCCTCCTTCCCCTACCCCCTCTCTCACTTTCCAGTTATCAATGTGTCCTAACTTGATTTGACCAGTCCAAAACGGAAGCTTTAGAATTTCTTGTTGACCACAGAAGAACTTTACTTTGTCAGAAATAAATGATCTTTGCCATCTGTGAGCTATCCCACAAACTCTGGCAACAAAATAGAGTAATATACCACCATCCAGATGCTTTTGGCACTGACCCAGCTCTCCTTACTAAGAAGAACGAGAAAGGTAAAAGGCCTCCTTAAAATAATATAATAACAAGGAAGAAGGAAAAGGGAAAAATTCAAGAGACATGATGTAAGGGAACTAAGAGCCTCAGACACAACCCTTTGAGGAAGGCTTCAGCTTGGTCTTATGACAGCAGAAGGTCTTTACTTCACAGTTGGCAAGAAATGTGTGAAGACGATGCTTTCTAGTTTGTTCCTCTAATTTATACAAACAGCAATGCTGCTTTGAACATTAAATGGTTCTCAGAAAAAGAAAAAAAAAAACCCTATTTTCTAAAAGTTACAAGCAATACACTGACAGATGATTTTTTGTCAAATATTTAATGAACAGCTACTATGCACCAGGCATTGCATAATAAACTGGAGACAAAAAATGTGCAAAATTGGTTTATGCCCTCATGGAGTTTTCCTTCTGATTAGTTGGTTTTTGTCCTTTTTTCCCCTGACTAGCTGTTTTGAGTTAGAGGTCTTTGAAGCTAAATACTGATGCATTAGGACCAGGTATCTGTAGATAAACTATTTACTACTAATAATAAACAGTAACTAAGAAACAAGATGAGGAAACATCTGAGTAAAATAAGTGAGATTAACAACAGGGACTATATGAGGACTTAAAATTTTCTAAGCCTGAATGGAAAGATTTATTACACAAAGAATAAAGTCTAAACTCCCTAAAATGACCAAAATGATCTGGACCTGGTCTTTCTTCCCAGTTAACCCTGGAGATGGGAATGGCAACCCACTCCAGTATTCTTGCCTGGAGAAGTCCATGGGCAGAGGAGCCTGGCAGGCTATAGTCCATGGGGTCCCAAAGAGCCATACAAAACTGGGCAACTAACATGCACAATCAGAAGTCACTCTCCTCCTCACTCAGAAGAGCTGGCCGCAATGGTTTTCTCTCAGTTCCTTGATCATGGTAAGTGTCCTCCTTCCTCTGAGTTTTTGTACATGCAGCTCCACCAGGGTCTTGCCCAGTGCTTACTACATAACAGGTGCTCAATAAACACATGAATGACTACATTTTTACCTTAACTTTAAAAATTTATCACATTAAGAAAGATATCTTTTAAACTGATTGGTTTTACAATGGTCTTTTTCTTTCTGTAGACAGTAGTCATCTTTTTTTAAAAAAATCACTTTATTTATTTTAATTGGAGGCTAATTACTATACAATACTTGGTGGTTTTTGCCATACATTGACATGAATCAGCCATGGGTGTACATGTGTCCCCCAACCTGAACCCTCCCGCCACCTCCCTCCCCATCCCATCCCTCTGGGTTGTCCCCGTGCACCAGCTTTGAGTGCCTTGTTTCACGCATTGAACCTGGACTGGTCATCTGTTTCACATATGGTAATATACATGTTTCAATGCTATTCTCTCAAATCATCCCATCCTTGTCTTCTCCCATTGAGTCAAAAAGTCGTTTCTTTATATCTGTGTCTCTTTTGCTGTCTCGCATATAGGGTCATTGTTACCATCTTTCTAAATTCCATATATATGCATTAAGAAACTGTATTGGTGTTTTTCTTTCTGACTTACTTCACTTTGTATAATAGGCTCCAGTTTCATCCACCTCGTTAGAACTGATTCAAATGCATTCTTTCTAACAGCTGAGTAATATTCTGTTGTGTTTATGTACCACAACTTTCTTATCCATTTGTCTACTGATGGACATTCATGTTGCCTCCATGTCCTATTTGTATGGAAATACAAAAAACCTCAAGTAGCCTAAGCAATCTTGAGAAAGAAGAATGGAACTGGAGGAATCAACCTGCCTGACTTCAGGCTGTACTACAAAGCTACAGTCATCAAGACAGTATGGTACTGGCACAAAGACAGAAATATAGACAAATGGAACAAAATGGAAAGCCCAGAGATGGATCCACATACCTAAGGATGCCTTATATTTGACAAAGGAGGCAAGAATATACAATGGAGAAAAGTCAATCTCTTTAACAAGTGGTGCTGGGAAAACTGGTCAACCACCTGTAAAAGAATGAAACTAGAACACTTTCTAACACCATATACAAAAATAAACTCAAAATGGATTAAAGATCTAAATGTAAGACCAGAAACTATGAAACTCCTAGAAGAAAACATAGGCAAAACACTCTCTGACATGAATCACAGTAGGATCCTCTATGACCCACCTCCCAAAGTAATGAACATAAAAGCAAAAATAAACAAATGGGACCTAATTAAACTTAAAAGCTTTTGCACAATGAAGGAAACTATAAGCAAGGTGAAAAGACAGCCTTCAGAATGGGAGAAAATAATAGCAAATGAGGCAACTGAAAAAGAATTAATCTCAAAAATATACAAGCAGCAATATCAGAAAAATAAGCGACCCAATCAAAAAATGGGCCAAACAACTCAAAAGACATTTCTCCAACGAAGACATACAGATGGCTAACAAACACATGAAAAGATGCTCAACATTACTCATTATCAGAGAAATACAAATCAAAACCACAATTAGGTACCATCTCACGCCAGTCAGAATGTCTGCTATCCAAAAGTCTACAAACAATAAATGCTGGAGAGCGTACGGAGAAAAGGGAACCCTCTTACATTATTGGTGGGAAATCAAACTAGTACAGCCACTATGGAGAAAAGTGTGGAGATTCCTTAAAAAACTGGAAATAGAACTGCCGTATGACCCAGAAATCCCACTGCTGGGCAAACACACTGAGGAAATCAGAACTGAAAGAGACAAGTGTACCCCAATGTTCACTGCTGTTTACAACAGCAGTCATCTTTTTTATACATATGGTTTAAAATATTTATACTACTGATAAAATACATTAAAAACTTTAAAGATATAAGGGAAAATAATCATTCATAATCCTTCTACCTACATATAACTAATATTAATATATTGGTGTTAACTGTTTTTCTGTGTATTTTACATAGTTAAGTTTGTGTATATAGTATGTTATCATCAAATGTCACTAACATTTCTTTGTAAACATTTCTTTTAATGGCTATGTGACATTCTACCATATGGATATGTCTAATTTATTTAATGGTTATTTTCAGCATTCACTATAAAATAATGCAGTGATTAATATCTTTGCAGCCTATCAGTTCAGTTCAGTTCAGTTGCTCAGTCGTGTTCGACTCTTTGGGACCCCATGAATAGCAGCACGCCAGGCCTCCCTGTCCATCACCAACTCCTGGAGTTCACTCAGACTCACATCCATCAAGTCAGTGATGCCATCCAGCCATCTCATCCTCTGTTGTCCCCTTCTCCTCCTGCCCTCAATCCATCCCAGCATCAGAGTACTTTCCAATGAGTCAACTCTTCGCATGAGGTGGCCAAAGTACTGGAGCTTCAGCTTTAGCATCATTCCCTCCAAAGAAATCCCAGGGCTGATCTCCTTCAGAATGGACTGGTTGGATCTCCTTGCAGTCCAAGGGACTCTCAAGAGTCTTCTCCAACACCACAGTTCAAAGGCATCAATTCTTCGGCGCTCAGCCTTCTTCAGAGTCCAACTCTCACATCCATATGTGACCACTGGAAAAACCATAGCCTTGACTAGACGGACCTTAGTTGGCAAAGTAATGTCTCTGCTTTTGAATATACTATCTAGGTTGGTCATAACTTTTCTTCCAAGGAGTAAGCGTCTTTTAATTTCATGGTTGCAGTCACCATCTGCAGTGATTTTGGAGCCCACAGTAGCAAAATAAATTACTGTTAAGTTAAATACAGAATGTATGTATCATCTATTGATTTTTAAAAAATCACCTCAAAAATGTAATTGGTCTATGACAGTAAAATATACTGCAACATTTTCCTTCTCCACCATTTTCGTTTTAAATCATATATACACTTTCTAAAATACTAGTGTCAACTCATCTCTGATTCTGAGGAAGAACTCTTCTTCTCTACCATTCTCCTAGTCCAGTCTGTTATAAAGACATGATCATTTAATTTCACACTATAGATAGAATTTTAAGAATGAGGATATGCCCAGAGGTTGCCAAACAACTTAAATAATGTTGATATTTATAAGTATTTTTTAATGTTCCTGCGGGGTAGGGTAGTAATCATCTTAATTTCACAAGCATAAACAAGTTCCTGAGAAATGAATGGTATTCTTATGAAGCAGACGGTATTAATTCAAAGTCTATTGCTGTCTTCTAAATTCTCTATTATTTATGGTCTATTTAAGATCATGAACAGTTAACAAACTGTTTACCTATATAACTAGTGGTCGACTATTTTCTGTCTATATTCAAAGAACCTCTGCTAAATTCACACCATAATCATTAGTGAACATGAGAATTAATTTAACCAAAGGTTTAAATTACTGGTATTTGGCACTATATTCAAAAGCTGGTTTTGTTTTTTAAATCTACAAACAATGAAATAAACTATATTCCAGAAAATGGAAGTCTACGGGAATTAACAGAAGGGAAATGAATCCAAAGGTGAAAATGGACAAAAAAGTTCAGCAACACACATACCACAAATTCTTCATCCACTTTATTCAATGTTAATTCTGCATCATCTTCTGCAACAGTTTCTTCATCTAATTCTTCCACTGGGTATGCTGGTCTAAAATAATAAAGCGTTACATGAGATGAGAGGGAAAAATAAAACATTTCAGCAGGGCAAAAAGGTACAATGTGAGTATTAAGGATCCTCCCCACTCTATGCCAGTTCTGGTTCTTTTTCACCTCTTCCCATAATCAGTTAAATGTTTCATGTATCCTTCCTGAAACTCTCTATGTAAAGAAGCAAAAATGTTTATTTCTAAACTTTAAGATTTAAGTAGTAATACATGAATGGGAAGGTACCATGCATGCTATTAGCCAACCAACTTTCTTCACTTACTAACATATCATATTTAAGTACATACACAGTTGACCCTTGAACAGCATAGGTTTGAACTGTGTGGGTCTATTTAACACAGAGATTATTTTTTTAATCTATAGTAAATACTAACTATTACATGATTCTTGGTAGGTTGAATCTATAGATGTGGAACTGTGGATACGGAGAAACAGCTTATAAGGAAGCCCTACCCACTCCAGGATTCTTCAAAAATCCAAAGGACAGAGAAGACTGGTGGGCTACAGTCCATGGGGTCACAAAGACACGACTGAGTGCCTGAGTACAAGCACAAGCACACTAAGTTACATGTGGATTTTCCATATCCTTAACCCCTGCACTGTTAAAAGGTCAATTGTGCGTCTCTCTCTCTCTCCCTCCTCATCCCTCTCTCTTGCCCTCATGCTAGCTCTCTCTCTCAACATACCTGCACTGTTTTCGATCAAACAGCAGTACCACAGCAATATAACTAGCAACCTATGGATGAACATTAAGATTATTTTTCATTTCCTTATTAGACAATGCTGCAAAGATCATTCTTATACATCAAGTATAAATGCTGGGCCAACAACTAGGTCTATTTTGTTGTTTTGTTCAATATTACTAAAAACAACTTCCAAAATGTCACCCTAATTTAAACTCCCAACAGCAGTGATGCCTTTTCCATACATTTGCCAATATGGTAAATAAGCTTCAATTTTTGTCTATCATCTAAGGGAAAAAAATCCCTAATAGCATTTCTTTCACATGAGAGTGGTTGAATGCCTTCTCATGTTTTAACTGGTTATGTGGTTTTCAGTGAAATGCCTATCAATGCCCTCTGCTTTTGTGTATATTAAGAAAATTAATACTCTGCCTAACCCTGTTAGGCACTTCCCTTGTAGCTCAGTCGGTAAACAATCTGCCTGCAGTGTAGAAGACCTGGGTTCGACCCCTGGGTTTGGAAGGTCCCCTGGAGAAGGAAATGGCAACCCGCTCCAGTATCCTTGCCTGGAAAATCTCATGGACAGAGGAGCCTGGTGGGCTGTAGTCCATGGGGTTGCAAAGAGTCGGGCACGACTGAGTGACTAACACTTACCCTGTTAAGATATTTTTCTTAGCTTATTACCTAAATATTAGCTATTCAGGACTGTTATTACATAGACTTCGCAACGTTTTCTTGCATGAATCCTACTTTTCATATCATATATCTAACATCCCTTCATGGATCACAGTCTTGCTGTGACAAAGGGGCTTGCATAACTCAAAGAAGCTATGAATTATGCCCTGCAGGGCCACCCAAGATGGACAGGTCATAATGGAGAGTTCTGAGAAGATGTGGTCCACTGGAGGAGGAAATGACAAACCACTCCAGTATTCTTGCCTTGAGACCTCATGAACGGTGTGAAAAGGCAAAAAGATAGGACTCTGAAAGATGAAGCCTCCAGGTGAGAAGGTATCCATTATGCTACTGGGGAAGAAAGGAGGGCAATTACTATTAGCTCCAAAAAGAGAGAAGTGGCTGGGCCAAAGCAAAAACGATGTTAATTGTGGATATGTCTGGTGGTAAAAGTAAAGTCTGATGCTGTAAAGAACAATATTGATAGGAACCTGGAATGTTAGTGTCATGAATCATGGTAAATTGGTCATGGTCAACTTACCATCTTGTGTGGTCAGGTAGGAGACGGCAAGATTGAACATCTACATCTCAGGAATCAGTGACTAAAATGGACAGGAATAAGTGACTTTAATACAGAGGATCATTATATCTACCATTGTGGGCAATAATTCCTTAGAAGAAATGGAGTAGCCTTTATAGTCAACAAGAGTTCGAAATGCAACACTTGGGTACAAATTCAAAAACAACAGAATGTTATAAATTTGTTTTCAAGGCAAGCCATTCAACATTACAGTAATCCAAGTCTATGCCCCAACCACTGATGCTAAAGAAGTTGACCTGCTCTATGAAGACCTACAACACCTTCTGGAACACCAAAAAAGTTATCTTATTCATCACAGGGGATTGAAATGCAAAGTAGGAAGTCAAGACATACCCAGAATAATAGGCAAGCATGGCCTTGGAGTTCAAAATGAAGCAGAACAAAGGCTAACAGAGTTTTGTCAAGAAAATATGCTGGTCATAGCAAACACCCTTTTCCAACAATATAAGAGATGACTCTGGCTGTACTTTGCACCCAAAGATGGAGGAGCTCTATACAGTTAGTAAAAACAAGACCTGGAGCTGACTGTGGCTCAGATCATGAGCTCCTTACTGCAAAAGTCAGATGTAAATAGAAGAAAGTAGGGAAAACCACTAGGCTGTTCAGGTAAATCAAATCCCTTGTTTGTACAGCAGAGGTGATAAATAGATTCAAGAGATTAGATCTGATATACAGAATGCCTTAAGAACTATGGATGGAAATTTGTGACACTGTGCAGGAGGCAGTGACCAAAACCACCCCGAAGAAAAAGAAAAGAAAAAAAGCAAAGTGGTTGAGGAGGCTTTACAAATAGCTGAGGAAAGAAGAGAAGTGAAAGCAAGGAAGAAAGGGAAAGATATACCCAACAGACTATATCTTTGAACACAGAGTTCCAGAGAGTATCAGGGAGAAATATGAAGTCCTTAAGTGAACAGTGAAAAGAAAGAGGGGAAAACAACAGAATGGGTAAGACTAGAAATCTCTTCAAGAAAACTGGAGATATCAAGAAAACAAATCATACAAGGATGAAGCAATACAGGACAGAAAAGGTAAGGACCTAACAAAAGCAGAAGATACTAAGATATGGTAAAAATACACAGAAGAACTATACAAAAAGGTCCTAATGATCCAGGTAACCATGGATGGTGTGGTCACTCACCTAGAGCCACAAAACCTGAGTGTGAAGTCAAGCGAATCTTAGAAAGCGTTACTATTAACAAAGCTGGTGGAGGTGATAGAATGCCTGTTAGCTACTTAAAATCCTAAAACATGATGCTGTTAAAGTGCTGCACTCCAACATGTCAACAAATTTGGAAAACTCAGCAATGGGCACAGGACAAGAAAAGGTCAGTTTTCATTCCAATCCCTAAGAAGGGCAATGCCGTACAACTACTGTAAAACTATGCTTATTTTACATGTATGTGATCAAACTACCATACAACTGCACTCATTTCACATGTTAGAAAGATAATGCTCAAAATATTTCAACCTAGGCTTTAGCAATATGTGAATCCAAAACTTACAGACGAATACACTAGATTTCAAAAGGGGCAGAGGAACAAGAGATCAAATTGCCAACATTTGCTGGATAGTGAAGAATGGAGAAAGCAAAGGAGTTCCAGAAAAATATCTGCTTCTGATTATTTAACTTATATGCAGAGTTTGGTTCAGTTCAGTCACTCAGTTGTGTCTGACTCTTTGTGACCCCATGGACTGCAGCAGGCCAAGCTTCCCTATCCATCACCAACTCCTGGAGCTCGCTCAAACTCATGTCCATTGAGTCGGTGATGTCATTCAACCATCTCATCCTCTGTTGGCCTCTCCTCCTCCCACCTTCAATCTTTCCCAGCATCAGGGTCTTTCTAATGAGTAAGTTCTTCACATCTGATGGCCAAAGTATCAGAGCTTTGGCTTCAGCATCAGTCCTCCCAGTGAACACTCAGGACTGACTCCTTTAGGATGGACTGGTTGGATCTCCTTGCAGTCCAAGGGACTCTCAAGAGTCTTCTCCAACACCACAGTTCAAAAGCATCAATTCTTAGGCACTCAGCTTTCTTTATAGTCCAACCCTCACATCCATACTTGCCTACTGGAAAAACCATAGCTTTGACTATGACTAGACTGGCCTTTGTCGGCAAAGTAATGTCTCTGCTTTTTAATATGCTGACTAGGTTGGTCATAGCTTTTCTTCCAAGGAGTAAGGGTCTTTCAATTGCATGGCTGCAGTCACCATTTGCAGTGATTTTGGAGCCCCCCAAAATAAAGTCTCTCACTGTTTCCGTTGCTTCCCTGTCTATCTGCCATGAAGTGGCAGGACCGAAGGCCATGATGTTTGTTTCCTGAATGTTGAGTTTTAAGCCAACTTTTTCACTTTCTTCTTTCACTTTCATCACTTTTCTCTTTAGTTCTTCTTCACTTTCTGCCATAAGGGTGGTGTCATCTGCTTATCTGAGGTGATTGATATTTCTCCCAGGAAACTTGATTCCAGCTTGTGCTTCATCCATCCCAGCATTTCACATGATGTACTCTGCATGTAAGTTAAATAAGCAAGGTGACAATATACAGCTTGATGTACTTCTTTCCCAATTTGGAGCCACTCTGTTGTTCCACGTCCAGTTCTCACTGTTGCTTCCTTACCTGCATATAGGTTTCTCAAGAGGCAGGTAAGGTGGTCTGATAAGGTAAGATATCCCATCTCTTTAAGAATTTTCCAGTTTGTTGTGATCCACACAGTCAAAGGCTTTGGTGGAGTCAATAAAGCAGAAATAGATGTTTTTCTGGAACTCTCTTGCTTTTTTGATGATCCAACACATGTTGGCAATTTGATCTCTGGTTCCTCTGCCTTTTCTAAATCCAACTTGAACATCTGGAAGTTCCTGGTTCATGTATCCTTGAAGCCTGGCTTGGAGAATTTTGAGCATTACTTTGCTAGTGTGTGAGATGAGTGCAATTGTGTGGTAGTTTGAGCATTCTTTGGCAGTGCCTTTCTTTGGGATTGGGATGAAAACTGACCTTTTCCAGTCCTGTAGCCACTGCTGAGTTTTCCAAATTTGTTGGCATATTGCGTGGAGCACTTTCACAGCATCATCTTTCAGGATTTGAAATAGTTCAACTGGAATTCCATCACCTTCACTAGCTTTGTTAGTAGTGATGCTTCCTAAGGTGCACTTGACTTCGCATTCCAGGAGGTCTGGCTCCAGGTGAGTGATCATGCCATCGTGCTTATCTGAGTCATCAAGATCTTTTTCATATAGTTCCGTGTATTCTTTCCACCTCTTCTCAATAGCTTCTGCTTCTGTTAGGTCCATACCATTTCTGTCCTTTATTGTGCCCATCTTTGCATGAAATATTCCCTTGGTATCTTGAAGAGATCTTTTTTCTTGAAGAGATATCTAGTCTTCACTATTCTATTGTTTTCCTCTATTTCTGCACACTGATCACTGAAGAAGGCTTTCTTATCTCTCCTTGCTATTCTTTGGAACTCTGCTTTCAGACAGGTATATCTTTCCTTTTCTCCTTAGCCTTTAACTTCTCTCCTTTTCTCAGCTATTTGTAAGGCCTCTTCAGACAACCATTTTGCCTTTTTGCATTTCTTTTTCTTCGGGATGGTCTTGATCACTGCCTCCTATACAATGTCCTGAACCTCCATCCATAGTTTTTCAGGCACTCTATCAGATCTAATCCCTTGAATCTATTTGTCACTTTCACCGTATAATCATAAGGGATTTGACTTAGGTCAAATGTGAATGTCTAGTGGTTTTCCCTACTTTCTTCAGCTTAAGTCTGAATTTGGCAATAAGGAGCTCATGATCTGAGCCACAGTCAGCTCCTGGTCTTGTTTTGCTAACTGTCCAGAGCTTCTCCATATTTGGCTACAAAGAATATAATCAATCTGATTTGGTATCGACCACCTGGTGACGTCCATGTGTAGAGTCATCTCTTGTGTTGGAAAGTAAAAGTAAGTATTGAACACTCATTTCTCCACCAAGATCACTGACACACAGGGTACTGGATCAAGATGCCAGAGTAACAGGATGTGCCCTCATCCTGCGAGGGCACCAAAATCAGAACTAGCTCTTAAACTACCATCAACAGAATGCTGGAACCCACCAGAAAAAGATACCCCACGTCCAAAGAAAAAGGAGAAGCCACAACAAGATGGTAGGAGGGGTGTAATAATGATAAAATAAGATCCTGTAACTGCTGGGTGGGTAACGCACAAACTGAAGAACAATAATACCGAAGAAGTTCTCCTACTTTTGTGAAAGTTCTGAGCCCCAAGGCAGGCTTCCCAGCCTGGGGACCCAGCAAAGGGATTAGGAATCCCCAGGCAATCTGACTTTGAGGACCAGCACAATTTGATCATAGGACTTTCACAGGAGCGGGTAAAATAGAGACTCTACTGTTGGAAAACAGAAACAAAACCCTATGCAGACCAGGACCCAGGGGAAAGGAGTAGTAACCCCATGGAGACTGAAACAGACGTATCTGCTAGTGTTGGAGTGTCTTCTTTGGAGGCGTATGTCAGCAGTGGCTCACTGTGGGGACAGGGGGACTGGCAGCAGCAGTCATGGGAGGTGCCCCTTGGGTCAGTCTTCTTGGAGATCTCCATTAACCCTAACACAGAGCCTACAGACTCCAGGCCTGGGTTGCCTCAGGCCAAACAATTAACAGAGAGGGAATGCAGCCCTACCCATCAGCAGACAATCAGATCAAAGTTCTACTGAGCTGGGCCCTGTCCACCAGAGCAAGACCCAATTTTTCCCACTGCCAGTCCCTCCCATCAGGAAGCTCACACAAGCCTCTTAGCCTCATCCACCAGAAAGCAAACAGAAGAAGCAAGAAGAACTACAATCCTGCATCTACCAGGATGAAAACCACATAACAGAAAGTTAATCAAAATGGAAAGGCTGAAGGTTATGTCCCAGAAGAAGGGACCCGACAAAACCCCAGAAAAAATAAATGAAGTAGAGATATGCAACTTTCCAGAAAATGAATTCAGAGTAATGATAGAGATGATCTAGGAAGATCTCAGAAAAAGAATGAAGATGCAAGAAATGTTTGTCAAAGCCCTAGAAGAACTAAAGAACAAATGAACAGAGATGAACAATACACTAGAAAGAATCAACAGCAGAATAACTGAGGCAGGAGAATGGATAAGTGACCTGGAGGAAAGAATGGCGGAAATTACTGCCATAAAACAGAATATAGAAAAAAGAATGAAAATAAATGAAGACAGCCTAAGAGACTTCTGGGACAACATTAAATGCACCAATATTCACATTATAGGGGTCCCAGAAGGAGAAGAGAGAGAGAGAAGACTCAAGGAAATATTTGAAGAGATAATAGCTGAAAACTTCCCTAACACAGGAAAGGAAATGGTCAAACAAGTCCAGGAAGCAAGCACAGAAAGTCTCAGGCACAATAAACCCAAGGAGGAACACACCAAGACACACAGTAATCAAAAAGACAAAAAATTAAGGCAAAGATAAACTATTAAAAGCAACAAGGGAAAAGCGACAAATTACTTACAAGCAAACTCCCATAAGGTTATCAGCTGATTTCTAAACAGAAACTCTACAAGACAGACAGGAGTGGCATATTTTTTTCGGCATATATATTTAAAGTGCTAAAACAGAAGAGAACTTACAACCAAGAATACTCTACCCAGCAAGATTCTCATTCAGATTTGATGGAGAACTCAAAAGCTTTACAGACAAGCAAAAGTGAAGAGAATTCAGCACCATCAGTCTAGCTTTATTTACAACAACTGCTAAAGGAACTTCTCTAGGAAGGAAACACAAGAGAAGGAAAAGATCTATAAAAAATAAACCCAAAACAATTAAGAAAATAGTAACAGGATCATTATCTTAAATTATCTTAAATGTAAATGGATTAAATACCAAAACATATAGACTGGCTGGTGGATGAAAACATGGGCATGTTTGCACTTCCACTTAGCTCATCAGTCTACTTAACCCTCTAGATTGTATGTAATTATTATATATTGTTAGGTTAATCATGTTTCCATTATGGCTTGCAATTGTAATTATCTTTTATTTTTTGTCTGGATATTGATTATGAAAACGGATAAAAGTTATCTACTACTGTGATTGTGATTATCTAACTATTATCCCTTTTAATACCACTGCATCATAATTGGTCAACAGAAGATAACAGAATTCTATGTCACTAAAACTATCATTTAATAGGAAAACCTGTAATCACTTTTTAAAATCCAGATGCACATTAGAATTATCTTGGAATTTTTTGAAAAAAATAGAAATGCCCAGCTATTGTTTTTTCTCCAAAGTTCCAGATGTGATTCTAATGAGCAGTCATGTTTAAAAACAACTGGACTATATAATGATCTTTAAAAAAAAAGAAATACATGCAATTGGAGCTGAAGTCTGAGTAAAGCAGCCTAGTGGTCCTCCCACACCTGCTGATACGATTGCTCAGGGGAAGGATAATACTGTATTAGTGATGATCCCCAGACAAGAAAAATGTGCCATTTAAACCACTGTTAATCTCATGAATGTTATTCTTGGAAGCTTGACTGTACTGTGGGTTGTCATTCACGCCTCAACCTTCAAGAATATGCTTCGATTAAAAGAAAATATGAAGAAAGCTATAGGATAATCTTCAGCTGGAGAAACCTGAGCTGGACCTGAACTCAGGATAACTTCACTTGTTCAGCAAACCAGGCCTGTCCTTTCTTAATTTTGCCTTTCTATGGACAAAATTTATCTGTCTGCTAGATCACATCCCATTGATAAAGATACAGCTCAAGCCTTGAACACAACGATTATATGCCAATGTCATGTGTTACTTTAATAGTTGCACCTACTTACTGATAGATTGTGACAAGGCTAATGATAGACTGTGATGTGGAACAACTTCTTGCATTTGGGGAACCCTGCATACTGGAAAACTCCATCAACTATTGTGAATGGACTGTTTCCCCTAAAACCTACAGTATGATTTTTGAAATCACTCCTCAATTAGTAAGTATTATAATTGATGATGTAAACATTAGCTCCAGGTATCACTTAGGAATCCCTTTCTCTGGATGCTTAATACATGTTAATCTTTTATATTGGAAGAGGACCATCTATTATTATTTCACTCCTCCACCATGAAAATTCAGGTGTTATCGACTTCAATGTTATTTCCTACTTTGTCTGTTCCTAATAGTAGCTTTTCCTTAGAACCCCTACATAAGATTTTGCAAGGAATCAAAGTATTAAAAAGATTTCATATGCTGTGCTTAGTCACTCAGTAGTGTCTGACTTTTTGTGACCCCATGGAATATAGCCCACCAGGCTCCTCTGTCCATGGGGATTCTCCAGGCTGCCATGCCCTCCGCCAGGGGATCTTCACAACCCAGGGACAGAAACCAGGTCTCCTGCATTGCAGGCAGATTCTTTACCATCTCAGCATGCTGCTGCTGCTAAGTCGCTTCAGTCGTGTCCAACTCTGTGCGACCCCAAAGATGGCAGCCCACCAGGCTCCCCCGTCCCTGGGATTCTCTAGGCAAGAACACTAGAGTGGGTTGCCATTTCCTTCTCCAGTGCATGACAGTGAAAAGTGAAAGTGAAGTCGCTCAGTCGTGTCTGACTCTTAGCGACCCCATGGATTGTAGCCCTCCAGACTCCTCTGTCCATGGGATTTTCCAGGCAAGAGGACTGGAGTGGGGTGCCACTGCCATCTGAGCATAGGAAAACACAATTGTATCTTGATAGAATAGTTTACTGTTTTACTATTATCATAGCTGATAAGTTAATGGATATAGGAGTTAATGTACAAAAACATACCTCTCATTCCTGGTGGGACATTTCCTTTACTACATCCCCTATCACTCAGAAATGGGTTTTTCCCATTGTTTAACTCATTGTTTTTTGTTTTGTTTCTTTTGACTGTTTGGAATTAATTGACCTATAGAATTAACAAGATTGTTCATGTTATTTTGCCTTATTCCTATGCTCTTAAGTATAAATAATCCTGAGGCTATTATGGAAATTAAAATGGAGGAAGCTTTGGTTCAGGCTTCAGAAGCACGAGAGAGCAGGTCTCTGACCTTGCTTTTGATGTGCCTGGCCACAGAATATTCCATGGTTGTCTGCACGCACAACTAGTCAGGCAGCACTTTAAATAAAAAAGGGAGTGGGCCTGGAATTCTTGAGCTCCTGGAGGCCTGGCCAACTGTGCCCAGGATTTATGGAATCCTATGACTCGTAAGATAAAACAAACAGCATTGTAAAAGTGTTAACATAAAACCAAAGCTTCATTTTTGCACACAAACCAATGATAATATTAGTTTGCACCCTGCGATTATAAGCAAAAGCCCCTGAAACTGCAATCTGAAGTTTCATTTGTGACGTGGACATACTTTTCCCAATTGGGACTCCAGACTGCTATTATTTGGAGCTTCCCAGCATGCTGCTTAAGTTCTGGATGTTGGTTGGCCTAATTTGGTGATGTATGTGCTATTATGCTTCTTTATTGTTTCTATTTCTCTTTCCTTTTAATGACTGTATATTGAAATTAAGTTAAATAATCCTTATTAGATACTGAAACTTTTAATGCTTTAAAAAAAGATTAATGACACATATTTCTCATATTAAAAATATTCAGAAGTATTTGCATTTATTTCTGGAAACTTATAAAAATCCATACCTCAGAAAGGTTAACAAAAGACAAAAACTGACATTTAATATTAAGGGAGGAAAGTACTATACACCAAATTAATCTTAAAGGATAAATTTCCTATTTTTGTTTTTACTAATTAGAATTAGATTATATCTTAAAAGCAATGTTTTCCTAGGATTTCTATGTTTTCTAGGGTTTATTTTAGCGTATTTAAATATATAAAATAAGCATATACAAACATGTAACTTCTTTCTCACTTATATATCACATAGCTGATATGTAATTTTGATTTTCAATGTTTTTCTAATCTGATTTTCAATGTTCCCTCCTTCTTCCCTCTCAGTGTATATACGGTCCCTATAAATTATCCAAATTACAATACATGGCCAAGAATAAGATATACTAAGAAACAAAGGAAGTACCAAATTAAATAGTAGCTGAAATACTAATAGTTCCTGAATTTAGAATCCACTGGGCAAAAAATTTAAAAATTTCTAAAAATTACAAATGTAGGATATCTCATAACTTTTCATCGAATCTAATAAGGAAGTAATGTGGATCATATACTCATTCTCCATACTGTACTAAGTCGTAATGTTTGAGTTGGAGCATATGCAATTGCCACTCTTTTTTTAATTAAAAAATAGATGAATATCTGTAATTTCATATGGTTCAATGTGATGATAACCTAAGTCAAGTAAGTTTTTAAAAGTATTCATTAATAGAGAGTAGATTGTTTTCCTGAGAGAATGTAATTGAATATACGTTAAAATTTGTTGTTGTTGTTTAGTTACTAAATTGTGCCCAACTCTTTTGCAGTCTCATAAACTGTAGCCTGCCAGGCTCCTCTATCCAAGGGATTTCCTAGGCAAGAATACTGGAGTGGGATGCCATTTCCTTCTCTAATACATTAAAATATAGAAATAATATATATACCTTTCCAAGAAATTAGTTCTAATTCAATATCACTGTTTGCTCATGTTTTTACCTAAATAATGCCTTCCACAATTTTTAACCTATCAATAATCTCAATCTCCAAAAGACAAAATTTATATACTTTCTAATTATAATCTATACAAATTGACAGTTTCTAAATATTTTATTTCCTCATCCATGTGGTCAACATTTATTGAGTATCTATGATATACCAAATGCTATGCTAACTGCCATACAAAGATTTCATAATTTCTAGAAAGAAAGACCTGTCAACAAATGACTTTAATACCATGGGAAAGATATGGCAACAGAAATATAAACAAATCATAGGTCAGAGAAAGAAGTAATGAACAATATCTAACAGAGTGTCTTCTTCAGTCTTATTCTTGCCTCATCACTATAAACAAAGGAAAAAATCCCACTTGAAATACTTTATTAATTTCCATTTTTCCTTAAATTTGTAGGCTATCAGTTACTTCCCATGTATATACTATCTTTGTTTGTATAAATAAATATATTCAAAGAAACTTCAAAAAATATACTCAATTGACTAGGATATAGTTACAGTTAAATCTTTAATAACTACATATTTGAATCGGGAAGACTATCTCCAATGACTAGATATCTCCAATTTTGTTTGTACTGACTTTTCTAATTACCTGTGGCATTTTCAGTTTAATGGTCAAGAGGAAATACTTCTTATCAGTTCAGTTAAATAGCTCTTAACAGTTAGAAGAAAAAGCTATGCACATAAAATTACTATTTCCAGCTTGGGTAATTTTTACCTTTTCCAAGTAAAACCAATATATTTTAATGCTTCTTCAGCTAAACAGTCAAGAACATAGCATACATGCTCTCCATAACCCGACTTTAATTTTGAAGGAGGAAAATCTGCAGTTCTTCCCTGAAATACAAAAGATAAACTGGGTATTATTTGTTATTTATATTGCAAATGTCAAAATATTTTAAGCAAAGTACTGTTGAATAAATGTATCACTTCTCGATTCTTCAAATGATTTAAAATAACTGTAATTACATTGCTTCTCAGAAATCCACCTCTTTAGTCTTCTTTTAAAAATCCATTGGTATATAAATACAAAAGGAAAATGAAGATGTTTTATTGTCAAAAGTATCAAATTAAAAGGCAATAGTATCAAATTAAAAGGCAATAACCTCATGAAAGCAGAACAAATCACTGATGTTATTAGGGCGAAAAATCAGTAAAACCACTAGGTTGGCATCATACTGTTAAACAACTATGTGAACGATGAAGTGATTCACTTGTCAAAAATTAATAATGTGTGTGCCAAAAATTCTTACTGCTTGTCCCCAGGAAAAGTCAGAAATGAAAAGCACCACTGCTATCATGGTCTATTAAATCAAAGTTTCTTTTCAAAATACAGTGTTTCAGCTTTCTAGTTTTTAATCATTTTTTAGAAGGTGAACTAAGTATACATAAATTCATTTCTGAGATATATCAACATTAATAATGAACACACACTGAACATACACACATAGACAGTTATCCACAGAGAATTCTTCTAAAAGGCTAGCATTTATGTTGCTGAATTATCAATATTAAAAATGTCCTAACTACAAACATGCAGAAAGAAGGGACTTGTTTATACTTACAAATGATCGAAGCTCAGATAATATGCTAGATATTATTGCATTAGGGTCATCATATTCTTGAGGCTGCTCAAAGGGGCGTCCTGCTTTGTTAATCAACCAAGCAGCGAGGGTACAAAACATGTAGAACTGTTCCCCGGGATTGGTAGGCAGTGCAAAATAGTGTCTGTTCCAAAACAAAGGAGGAGAACAGAACATGAAATATTGCAAACAAGTCCATAGTAGCTAAACGAACAAAATCCGAAACAGCCGAAGGATTTTTTGTCCCAATGACTTTAACATCAAAAGACACTGACAATTCATTCTGAGGTTTCTAGTAACCTACCACACTCTTATATTAAAGATTTTAATCAACAGGATAAGGGCAATTTCTACTGGACACAAAATATTAGTTCAAAGACTTTGACCCAGAAAATGCACTGATGAATGTAGAACTCTGAACAAAATCATGTGTCAGGATAATTAATAAGAGAGTATCTCCTGAAATGGTAATTTGAAATTTAAGAGACTCTTGGAGTTTAAAATAAAGATCGTAATGATTATTTACAATGCATTTTTACTTTTTTTTTTTAATACAGTGTCACTGTTAATCTTTACTTACTGTTTCTAACCTACCCACCATGTTAAACAGTTGTTCTCAAGTTGGCTGTATACTGTATACTGTTCTCAATTGGCTGAATCACTTGAAGAGCTTGTTAAACTACTGCTACCTGACTAAACATTGTTTCTTACCTCACAAATTAAATCAAAACTTTGGGGAGTGAAGTCCGGAGTAGGTATGTTTCAAAAGCTTCCTAGATAGTTTCAAGGTTCAGCCAGAATTAAGAACCACTGCCTGTGTATATCCCAGTCTAACAAACATTTGTGGACTTTAGGTTAAAGCCCCTAGCCTCTTAAAAATAGCCCTATGAGGACCAACATGATTCACACCTAAACTTTTAAGAAATAAAACCTGCAAGCCACAGCATTTTCTACTTTGATCAAAGACCTTATTTTGCTTTTATGTGAAGCTATTACTATTGTTTATAATTAGATTTATAGATACTTTAACTATTTTTCATAAGAATCAGCAATCTACTCCTTCCTGATTTTTTTTTCCAGTTTTTTTTTTCCTTCCCAATTTTTCTCTTGCAGGATAGTTTAAATGTTCTGGAAAATAACAGCTGGGAGGGAAAAAAAGGCCATGAAGTCCTTCCAAATAGGTATATGTTCACCCACTACTAATAATTCTTTTTTTGTTTCCTTATTAGCTGATAACAACTCCAGGGCAGAGGAATAGATACTGATAGATACTGGAGACCCAAGACAGTTCAGTTCAGTTCAACAGCTCAGTCGTGTCTGACTCTTTGCGACCCCATGGACTGCAGGACACCAGGCTTCCCGGTCCATCACCAACTCCTGGAGTTAACTTAAACTCATGTCCATTAAGTTGGTGATGCCATCTAACTAGCGCATTCTCTGTCATCCCCTTCTCCTCCCACCTTCAATCTTTCCCAGCATCAGGGTATTTTCAAATGAGTCAGTTCTTCACATCAGATAGCCAAAGTATTGGAGCTTCAACATCAGTCCTTCCAATGAACACCCAGGACTGATCTCCTTTAGGATGTACTGGATGGATCTCCTTGCAGTCCAAGGGACTCTCAAGAGTCTTCTCCAATACCACAGTTCAAAAGCATCAATTCTTCAGCGCTCAGCTTTCTTTATAGTTCAACTCTCACATCCATACATGACTACTGGAAAAACCATAGCCTTGACTAGACAGACCTTTGTTGGCAAAGTAATGTCTCTGCTTTTTAATATGCTGTTTAGGTTAGTGGTTCTCAAACTTAAGTGGGTATCAGAATCACCTGGAAGGCTTGTTGCAAAAGCAGACTTCTACACCTCACCCTCTAGGATTTCTGATATAATGGACTCAGGAAAGGGCCTGTAGGATTACACTTCTAATAAGTTCCCAGGTGATGCTGATGTTGCTAATCTGTTGACCATACTTTGAGAACCTTTAGACTAGGATATTTCCATGCAAATCCATGACTCAAAGTACCCTCCTGAACTTCTGAGGAAATAACAGAGATTGTTATCAACAGAATCTTAAAGCCAATTTATTTTTGTTTGAAAAATATACTTGGAGAAAAAAAACAAATTTTTATTAACAGAAAATGTTGACTGTTTATGAATTATTCTATTCATTTAAGTAATAACTTCCAATCTTACAATTTATATCATGGATCAAACAACATTATTTCTTCCTCTAACTTTTCTATTATGGACTGGCTTACCAATATGGGCAGTTTACATGAAGCCAACATTATCTTCTAATGGAAGTTACTGGAAGAGAGTAAGGAATTAAATTTAAACTGTCAAGGTAAATAATTTGAAAATAATTTGAGCCTAGGTATAGTCATTTAGAGAAAGGACTACAGATTCTTAAACTAAACTGCCTCTTACACAATTAAACAAAAACAAAAATTTAATACAAAAAAAAAGTATTAATGTGAAGGAAATCTACAAAGTTTATGAGGCCTATCACTAGGCTACACTAATTTAAAGAGAAAGTGCTGGCTGTCCATCATCCTCAGCAACTAATAACCAGCCGCGGCTTCAGAATATGATGGACTTTCCCAACAGAAAAGAGCAGAACTTCAGGTTCTATGAAAAGAGACAATTCCATTGTCACTTCATTTGTCTTGTTCACTTCTTAGTTTCCAAAAGTACTGTTACTGCAAAGACAGAAATCTTTTAAAAGATAGCAATTAGTGAACAAGTTTACTAACCACTTATAAAATGCACAGGTAGGTGGCCGGTACGAAAGTTACAAGTTGTAGGGACAAATTCTCGAAAAGGAAAACAAAAACTAGAAACAGATCTAAACTGATTATGGCATTCATCTTTGAGGATGAGATCATGAGTGACTGCAGTACTTTACACATTGTAAGTTTTCTGAGTTTTCTAAGAAGTTGTTTTATTATGTTTACAATCAGGAAAAAAAAAAGTTTGCGTTTTATGGAGCTGCGTGAGTGCTCTAGGCAAGCTGCCTTCCAGTCCTATTTGAAGTTTCAAAACTTTACTCTCGATACAAAAATACCAAGTCTAAACTCCGTGAGCAGTCCGGCCCTACGTCGCCAAGTTTGGGGTGAAGCGCTCTTTCCTGCGTAGGAAGACAGAGGCAAGTGCTTGGTAACCCACGCTCGGAGTTCCCCCAAAGGCCGGAGGAAGGCTTCTCCCTAGGGCCCAGCCGGCTTCCAGGCGGCTCGGGGGACGAGGGCACCCACCTGGACGGGGGCTTCAGGTTGTTCTTCCGAAGGAGATCCTCCTCATAGCGGAGCAACTTCAGCTTCTCCACCAGGTCTTCCATCACCACAAACATGTGGTAGGCCGCGCCGGGGCCCCTCTCCACGACCACCTCCCCCGCTCCTTCGCCGCGGGACCGAGACACCTCATCCTCCAAACCCGACGGGGTGACCACGGCGGCGGCGGCTGCCATCACGGAACAGACCGAAAGAGGCCAGCGCGAGGTCTGACCCACAGACCTCCGCGGCCTGCGCTGGCGCAGCCTGGACCAGCGCGGCCGGTTACCCAGGCGACCCGGGCACACCAACAGGAAAACTAGACTCCGCCCCCTTCCCCCGCTCCAACGTTCTAAATTCCCTCCAACCAGGGCGGGCTTCCTTGCGGGCGTCACGTCTGGCTCCTGCCCCTTCCCCCGCCCCTTCCCCCGCCCCTTCCCCCGCCTCTGGAGAGGCGGAGGCTGAAGCAGCCCCGCCCCATAGGCGTGGCATTCTCCTAGTCACGTTGGGCCACGCCTCCTACCGCTTCATTTTAAAGAGAGAGGGTCTGCGGCCGTTTCTGTTGTGCTTTCTTGATGGTCCTTAGGAGGCTCTAGGAGACTTGGAACGGTCATCAAGGGCCCCTGAGTCGGCGTCTGAGTCAGCTGGTAGCAGATAAAAAGATTAAAGAGAGAGGAAGGCGTGCAGTATTGAAGGCTACCATAGTCCACTGGTATATTTTTAATTTTTCTTTTTCAAATTGAAAGTTTTCACAGTTGTAAAGATATTCGATATCATCGGTTTCCCTTTACTTCAGGAGTTTTCCAAAGAGAATTTTCCTTATTTTTCTTAATCTTTCTCTCATTCGGGAATGCAGTATTTGATTTAACAGTATATTGCAAGATTTGAAATATTATAATTCTCTGCTGTTACTCCAGGGATGAGAAAAGTTGTTGGTTGGGAGGGGAAGAAGAAAGGCAGAGGATAAGCAGAAAGGAGGCATAAGAAAGTGTTTGTTGTACCTCAGAAACAAAAATTCTAAACTCACATCCTGCTGTTTAATCAAGGCCATTACATGTTGTGTGAGGTTTTGGGGTGCCTTGTTAAAATAGCAAAGGAGATAATCTTGAGAGGAATTCCCTGCCCTGTAGCTCTAAGTGTGGCTAATGACAGAATGTTACTACTGTACTGTGCAGCTGTTGACCTGGAAAATACCAATACAAGGAAGGGGGCATAACTGACTGCTTTACAGGTCTCAAAAAAAAATTTTGTGTATCAAGCAGTTTTCCTACCAGCTATATAAAAAAATCAGGTAAGTGGTAGATGCTGGGGGTTTCCTGGGAGATGAAAACTTTTGGCAAGGGGTTGCAACTATGTTTGTGTTTATGTGATTTTTGATCTCTGTACTTTTATCTGTTGCTAGAAAATACAGAGGCCCATTTTTTTGACAGAGCTGAAGTTTGAAATTTATTTGTTGTATCTTTTTGTTAGAAAAATGGGCAGAAGAGTACTTCTCATTTTTATATCAGTCTAGACCTAACTTGTTTCTGAGATGTATAAAGGATCAGAATGAAAAATCAGAAAGGCAAATACCTTTACCTACTTACTGAAGAAAGTAAATACATAAAGTAACTGATTTATATAGAAAATAGCTCAAAGGGGGAGACCACTTTAAGAATAAATAGCATTGTTTGCCTATTGCAGGTCATTAACGGCTGCTTTTAATAAAAATGAGAGCGAAATTTGGATTTGACTCCACCCCACTGCCAAAAGCCCACTGCCAAATTGTTGTTTTTCTTTTCCTTCTTAGAACGGTGTTTCTCCCCAATATATACCAACAGCAATCACTGCATGTGTGGGTAAGGCATATTGTGATATGTCTGTGTAACTTTCAGAGAACAAGATAGATGCATAGTCTTTTAGGATTGGAAGAAAAAAGTTAAAGCTCAGTCATATGCTTGAGTGACTAAACACAGCACATATGCTTTGAGGTCCTTGATTAGCAAGTAACCTGTGGCTTTTTAAGATGACTCTCAAAACAGTGTCAGACTTTACAGGTAAATTGATTATAATCAAGGAGATGTTCACTTGAAGGCAGACTGCTTACATAAGATATTCTGACATGTTCAGAAAATTATGTATAACACTCAGAATGAAACCGTCAAACATTGTTTTCTGGCTGACAAGAAATTCCCCAACAACATATGTATTTTGATTGGGGACATTTGATGGGGATCGGGGGGAGAATCTCTCCCAGAACCTAACCATTTCCTTCCCAAGTACAATGCTGATACATTTTGGCTTGAAACCAGTATAAAGAATTATTTCCCCCTTAATTATGTGAAGAATAAAAAAAATGAGATTAAAATATAAACTGTCCACTAGTTACTGTCACAGAAAAAAAATGAAACAAAGGAAAAACCAACTGTTCAAGGCTGAACATATTTCCCCCACAGGGAAAAAAAGATAGGAAAGAATACTCTGAAATACTATTTCATTTTTATAAAGCCTAGAGATTATTTTTGCTGAATTTTTGTATACCCACAATAGTTTAACACTTCAAGAGGCCTTTTGCCTGATGGAAGTAGTTCCCTTCACGTGTGTGAGAATCCACACTCAAATCCTCCTCCAGCTTTCTCAGCCACCCAGAAGTTTTGGGGTACATTTGTGTTAGTATTTCGGCAGGACCTGCTTACTGATTACAGAGTTAAATAAGAACTTGAAAGAATAGGATGTTGCAGCATGTGAGTACTTCAAGAATCTTAGAAATATCCTTTGTTGTATGTGTTGACCACAATTAAGAGCTGGGCTTCTAACTTTGAGTTTTATTTCTTGCAAACTGCCTGTGAAATGATAGAAGTAATTTTTAAGGCCCTTAAAATATTGCTGTGAATGGGTTAATCTCAGAAAACTGAAGAGCATTGCAATCAAAGGTGATTTAAGCTAAAAGGATTTCCCTGAGATGAGCAAAGCTGGGGGTGAAAAGGAGGCGGGTTCAAAGATGGAGGAATGCTTTCCAGCTGCATCTCCGAATATAAGAAGTCTTCCAAGAAGATTCAGCAGACTTAAAGAACAAAGTTGCTTTGTTTTATAAATGGCTTCAGTTCAGTTCAGTCGCTCAGTCGTGTCTGACTCTTTGCGACCCCATGAATCGCAGCCCGCCAGGCCTCCCTGTCCATCACCAACTCCTGGAGTTCACTCAGACTCACGTGCATCGAGTCAGTGATCCCATCCAGCCATCTCATCCTCTGTAGTCCCCTTCTGCTCCTGCCCCCAATCCCTCCCAGCATCAGAGTCTTTTCCAATGAGTCAGCTCTTCGCATGAGGTGGCCAAAGTACTGGAATTTCAGCTTTAGCATCATTCCCTCCAAAGAAATCCCAGGGCTGATCGCCTTCAGAATGGACTGGTTGGATCTCCTTGCAGTCCAAGGGACTCTCAAGAGTCTTGTCCAACACCACAGTTCAAAAGCATCAATTCTTCAGCGCTCAGCCTTCTTCACAGTCCAACTCTCACATCCATACATGACCACAGGAAAAACCATAGCCTTGACTAGACGGACCTTAGTCGGCAAAGTAATGTCTCTGCTTTAAATGGCTTAGTACCACCCATTCGGGATGTTAAAAACTTAGAAAGCCATTAACTGAATAAAACTTCTTAACCTGATAGAAAGTATTGGCCAAAAATCTAGAAGGAAAAAAGTAACATTTAAATGTAAAGCATTAGGTGATAAGCCTTTTAAAGTCAAAACCAAAGTGAAGATATCCCTCTTCAAAACTGTGCTAGAGATCAGAAAATTTACTTAAACCAAAAACCTCAGAAACAAACTATGTATAGCACCCAGGAATAAGTTTGTCATGATAATTACAGAGTAATTGTTAAAGGCTTATAAAATACAAATAGGAATATAATATTCATCAATAAGAAAAATCAGTTATCTTTAACTTATTCCATAAGCTCAGTTGGAGGTTATGGAATTTAGTTGCAACTAAAATTTCATGAGAGCTGATACTGAAACTCATGTAAGAGTAAATTTAAAGAAGTGTGAGGAAGAAATCAGATAGTAAGTTCCCTAATAAAATATATAATTTAAAATAATGGCATCTCAAAAATAAATAGAAAATAGCCTGGAAGCAGGTGAGTTTATATAAAAATTCAGTATATGATAAAGTTGGTGTTACCAACTAATGGAAAAAGATAAACTATTCAATAAATGCTGCTGAAGCTATGGGTTATCTATATGGAAACAAAATTACATCTCTGAATTCCAGCATATAAATTCCATATGGACTGAGGACATAAATGTGAAATACTTGTAGGGTGGTTAAAAGGAAGCAAAATAATTTCAATGTAAGGGAGGATTTTTTGAAGGAAATAAAGAATAAATGAGAAACTCTTCAAATTTTAAGAAATTAAATACCAAAGAGGACTCTAAACAATATAGATACTTGTGATCGATTAATGTCAATGGATTGGTTCCAAGGACACACAAAGATGATAGATCATTATAAGGCCTCTGTGCCATGTTGGAGAGTTTTAGAAGTATCCTTTTAGGTCTGAATTTCTTGACCTTAGCATGGTTGACATTTTAGGCTGGACAGCTCTTTGTTGTTGGGAGCTAGTCTGTACACTGTAAGATTTTAACAGCATCCTTGGCCTCTACCCACTGGATGCCAGTAGCACCCATGCATAACTGTAATAGCCAAAAATATCTCTAGACATTGCCTGCTGGCCCCTGGGTGACAGTAGGCCCCTGACTGAGAACCACTTCTCTGGATACATGGGTTGAAACAGCTAATGCCTTTATAAAAACCAGGAGGGTAAAGGTAACTGAGTGGCTGAGTGATGTGTATATGTGGTATGGGGAATGGTGATAGTGAGCTAGGAAACTCAGAAACCATCTCAAGGAGGGGACATTTTTGTCATATAGGAATTCAGCTCAGTTTTGCTGTGTTTTATGATTTTACAAGGATCTGAACTTGGGTTTGTATGTCACTGAGATCCTAATGATTTTGAGGGTGACCTAACACAGAAAATATTATTTCAGGGGTTACATTAGTTGTTAAATACATTTGATTTATTAATGCGTTAAATTTCAAAATGAGAAGCCTTACTCTTTTATTTTGATATTCAAATCTTATTCAATTTGTAAGTACAGTAAGTTTGTTACAACAGAGTTTAATGAGGGGATTTACAACTTAAATTTCTATAGAGGTATTAAACTGTAAGAAACATAAGCTTATTATATTGTTTTGATATTATCTGACAAACTATTGCAGATGCTATAAAATCTCCTGAATCTAAAAGTAAAAAATGGGAGAGGAGGGAAATAAGTTTTATTAAATATTCCAATACTGTTTGTAAAGGTAGGTGTCAATGTAAACCAAAAGTCTAAATCGATTACTCAGAATCTCGTCTGTTTCTCTAACAGACTAAACGTTCAAAAATTAGATACTTAAATATCAAAGAAGCACATATTTTTTTAACATAATTATACTACTGTAGGTTTGACTTTCTTCATTACTTACCCACTTGGCAACTAATCATCCCTACCTGAACCTGTGAAATTTCCCATCCAGTGTACCAATTTCTGAGCCAGAAATACAAGAGATTCTTGCCCAGAACACCATAGGACACACCAAGTCCTAACTTGCTGTAACAAACTCCCTAACTTAGAAGTGAATAGTTTTGTAACGCATTTCCTTGGATTTGCTTCATTTTTTTTTTAGTTCTCTACTAAATGGAAGGAAGTCTTCTAACTCCCCCAAGATTATAAATAATTAACTGTTTCAGCTAACTTTGGCTTTCAAGATAGATAAATGCCATCCAGTTACATTCTATGTATTTCAAGACTTTGCTCCCTGGTTTCATTTTCTTGGAGGAGAAACAAAGTGCACGGTGAACTGAGTTCCATTTCCTCCCTCTGTGTAGATGGTGGGGGTGTTTATTGAAGGGTTTCACGTAGACGTGTGTGCTGTGGGAGGGGTGTGGAAGATGATTATATTTGCATCTTCGAGTATTCAGGCAATATTGTAGAGGAGGGCCTACTGATTTGGCAATTTGAATAGTCAGGTGAGAGATGGTTCTGAACTGGGATGAGGGGCAATTAGGTGAGAAAATGATATTAAATATTTGGAAGGAGATTCAACAGAACGTAGTAATGAGCACCATGGTATGTTCCCTGGGGCACAAATGGCACCATAGGATGTATCCACTGTAGGGCAAGAAGGCCCTTTATACCATTTCCTCCCTGGTTCATTAGCTGTAGGCTGTCCACATACATCTCTGGTTGGGGTGGCATCTATTGGGGTGGACAAGGGTAATTTTCTGGAAAAGAATGCAGCTGTGAACACTGAGCCCCCAATATTCATAGCAACTGGGAAATGCATTATCAACCTGGTGAAAAGGGACATGGGCAAGCACTGGCAACTTTTACTGCAACAGTTGACATTAAAACGCAGCATTTCTGAATTTCTTATGTGGTTCTGAAGTAGTGAAGATGGTCCTAAGCTTTTTTTTTTTTAAGTCTGCTAAAGATTGATCAGCTATAGTATATACTGTCAGATGGGAAAATAGGTAAGTAACTCTGCAAATCTTGAAACATTCATTCTAGTTTCTTGATACAGCGTTCTATTGCATCATATATGTTAGTAACACTTAATTTGATGTATATTGGGTACTAACAAGAAGGATTGATTGGATTTGTCACAGTTTTGAAGGTTAAATAAAAATAGGTTTATTCTTTAAGGTCTAGATTGAGATGATTCAATTTATTTTATAGTCTGGGACAGCATCTTTTCCCTCAAGGAAAAATTAAATTCAAGATGGAGATTAAATAACAAATGTCATAAAAAAAATCATTCTTAACGGGGGTCCCTAGAGCCTAATAAAAGCAAAATCTGCTAGATGCCACACTTTCATAGTGTAACCATAAGTGGCTGCTCACCACTCAAAAGCTAATAAAGAGGCCGGCTTGGTGAAAAGGAAGGTTTGCTTTATTTTGGATCCTGGCAACGGGTGGGGGATGGAGGGTGGAAGGCAGATGCCTGCCCAAAGGCCTACCCCCCTTCCCCCCTCCCCCACTGACAACCCATGGGCAAGAGCTTTTATAGGCTGAGGAATGGGGTTACATGCAGACACAGCACAGTAGCCCTGACTGTCACCTTGAAATTAGTCATCAGTGGCCTAACCGGCATTATTTTCATTGTTTTAAGTACAATGGACCTTCAGTTCCAGGACTGGTTGGTTTCCATTTCTTTGAGTTTTTGGAATTGTGGCAGCTTTATATCATGGCTACGGTCTGGTCTTCATGTAGTTAACTTCTACCACCTGATGGAGGATTCAGTATCTATAAGACTGAATATGGCTCAGAATATTATCCGTAGCCCTTGAGGAGGAACCAAAGGTCCTTGATTATGCTTACATTATTATTACTTGATCTTCTTTGACTGTTTACCATTGTTTCTGCATTTTCTCACTTCTCTGATTAAACTTACTCTCTGGCTAAAATTTTTCCAGAGAGAAAGACAAATGGAGGATATAGGGAGGCAGGACCATAGGATCCCACTCTATTTCAGTAGTACAGCTCTGCATTGCAATACACAATACAACAGCCATTCTGATGGCTGTTTGTCGAACAGTTATTAGCACCTTTTCATGAGGTTCTGGAACCCGTTGCCCAAACCATTACATGATACTAAAACATTAAATCCAAACATCTAATTTTTATTCCTAGCTGTTTAGTGGAAACGATTTCCTACTCCATACCTACATATTTTGCTGCCTGAATAGAACAACGAATCCATTCTGCTTTTGCATCTAGTGAGATTTTGACAGTGAGAGAATTTTTTTTCTTTCTGAAGGCAAGAATGTGAAAGTCCAAACTAACTGATCTAGAGATCAGAATTTTGCTTTTGACAGAGTAGTTGCTAAATTTTTATACAGCAAATATTTGAGTATGTGTCATGTGTTAGGCACATGCTTGGGCATGGTGATACAAAGACTTATGAGCCTGGCCTCTGTGCTCAAACAGTGCACACGCTCATGTGGGATATATGTGTAAATTGGGAGTTGCAATCTAGGATATGGAGAAGTAGAGTGTATTTTTGAAAATGGCTCTCCAGACTTCTGTCAAACCTTTCCACAAGGCAGAGTTGCTTGTGTCTCCTCTGTATATACTTTCTCTGGAGGTCTGTTTTTAACCTAGGCTCAGAAGAGTTGTAAGTTTTAGGGGAAATTGGTAGGAGAATTTATATAATTGAGGTAGATCTCTTGCCTGGAGAGGTCTGTGGGTGGTGTTGCCCTTTAGCTGAAAGGTGCAGAGGGGCTGACCTGACTCTTTTTACTTGGGAACTTTAGCAAGGGGTCTGCCTGTAGAGTCGGGTATTTTCAGTCTGAAGAAGAACATGCACCTATGTCCAATTCACTAAGAATTCAAACTGAAATGTGTGTAAGTGCATTCTAAAGCCCTCACCCCAATATGAAAGTGTCAATCACTCAGTTGTGTCCTAGTCTTTGTGATCCTGTGGACTGTAGCCCACCCGGCTCCTCTGTCCATGGAATTCTCCAGGCAAGAATACTGGAGTGGGTTGCCATGACCTTCTCCAGGATATCTTCCTGACCCAGGGATTGAACCTGGGTCACCTGCATTGCAGGCAGAGTCTTTATCATCTGACCCAGGCCTGAATCAAGAGCATAAACTAAAAACTTTGTGACTTTCTAACATCTTACCATTTTCAGTGTGTTTTTGTGTTTTATCTGCATGCCCCAATGTACATTGCAAAAAATTATAGAGGGCAGAGGAATACTCATAAACTCTGTATAAAACTTTTCTTCCTTCTCGGCAGTACCCCAAGGCAGTGTGTGGATTTGTCATAGTCGCTTTCTGAGGAAGAATAAACAGTTGTGAGGTACATAGACTGTGTGGTTGTCTCAGCCACCAGGAAGAATGAGAGACCTTCCCTACAGCTCCCACCTGGAGGGAAAATTGATTGTTTCCCCTTCATCCCACAGAACTGCGCAAAGATGACTAGCCATCTACCAGCTCATTCTTACCCTATTCACGTGGAATGTTTATACTTGGTCCATTTTCAAAGTTCAGACTTTAAACAGACTTCTCTTTGCTTATTCTCATGCCTGTGGAAAAAGCCCTGTGTTTTGTGGCTTTAAAATTTACTCTCAGGTAGAACAACCCACCTCTAACTCGCTCACTCTTCTTGTTTATGATATATTCTTCTTCCAGGTGAGCTCTAAATTTATTTAATGTTAAAATATGTACTCTTAGTATATTTTTTGTAACATTAAGTTTATCATCCAGGGATATGGCATATACTCCATTTAAATCTGTTCTATTTTCGATTTTTAAACTGACAGGTAATTTTAAAATAAATTCTTGCCGTTCTCCGTATGCTGGTAAGTTAGCATTGTTGAATATGGAAACTCCATATTTTGCTTTCTGAAGGCGAGGAAGGATTGTTACACTGCAAAAGATCCGAATCTCCTCAGCTTCTTGGAGGAAGAATAATACTTCTGAAATGGGAGACCAGAGCTTTTATAAGTAAAATTAGAAATGCCCCAGAGGATCTTGCTCTTTCAAAAGGAACACAAGTCCTTTTAACAAAAGAAAAAGAAAAAGGTCTTTATTCTTGCTTGGAATACAATGTCAGCTTCCTTATATTTTCCCTGCAAATAGGGTCCTCTTTCACATTGTTCCTAGAGTAATCTTTCTGAAATGCAAATATGGACACATCACTGTCCTGCCTGACATCCATACATGATCCTCCATTTGGGACAATATCCACATTTCTTAGCCTGCTATACAAGCCTCCGGGGGGCATATCTGGGCTTTGTGAAGCTTGAAGCTTATGGAATTTGGAGATGGGGATTCTTCCTCATATAAAGAAATATACAATTTTGATTTCAAAATGAGCCTCAGGGCCTTAGGAGGGATAACGCAAGGGGCAATGCTCCTTGGAACATAAATTTTACTAATTTCCTAGTATATCTGCTTCTACTAAGGGAATTGATTTATCATCTCAAATGAGTTGCGGTTACCAGGTCAATAAATAATGACTAAGATAAAGTGTCCAGTAAGCTGAAGTTGAAAAGAACTTTTCCTCTGCCCTTCTAGCTTCTTTGGCTGAGGCTCTGCTGACAAGACAAATTAACAAAAGAAAAGTAAACAGTTTGTTAACATGTGTGGTGAGCTTATATGCAGGAGTAATCAGTGATGAGTAACTCAGAGGTGGTTAGAATTGGGCTCATGTAGTACTTTTGACAAAGGACAGTAAATATGTTGAGAAGAGATAAGACAAAGGAAAAGGGTTTTAAGCTTCCAAGGTAAATATATGGAGGAAACCAATGGAAGATAAGGGTTGTTTTGGTAAAGCATGTCATGTAGATTCTTCTCCGTGCTGGCTCTAGGTTGGAAGGCATCTCCAGTGATTGAAGAGTCTAAGTTTAGTTTTAGGCAAATGTAGGGGAGGGCAGAGAGTTAGTTTTGGTTTTTTTTTTGTCTTTTTTTGGCATCTGCTATTTCTTAGCTGTCTTCAACTCAAAATAATCTTTAAGTCAGTGTAGCATATTTTAATGTGTCATATTCGGATCCCCTACAGCCTAGAGATCTCACTAGAACTCAAGACCCAGAGGCTGCGTATGGCAAAGATGGTTCTTCTTAACAAGATGATTTTAAGCCCTTTCTATGGTCACTATAATAAGGAAAATATTAAACCGTAGTTTTCATACTAGGTTTATTTCGAATAGATTCAAGTTCAACCCTTAAATTACTAAATTGCATTACTTAATAATTACTAAATTACTTCCATCTGATTTGAGATTGTAGCCGTCTGCCCTCAGTAGTAACTCACGTCCTTCACCGATCCTTCATCCTGGTTGAAGTATCTATCAGTCTTCTTGTCTGGGAGAGCCACCAATCTTAATGCTGTTTTAACCATGGCTGTTTGGATCCTATATCTGCCTTTATCTGCCTTTGTAGTCAGTACCACGAAAGTTATGCTTTGATTAACTTCCTCACACCGAATGATGGTTCTAGTTTCTTCTCAGTTGAGACTGAGAGGGTGGAATGGGGAGAAAGGCTATACACATTCCCCTTGTTTCTTACCCCATGTGACCATCCTCTCCTCACTCTATAAATTCAGTTCCTCCCTTTTGTTTCCTCTAGAGTTTCTTTTGAAAGATGGCAATGGATCCTTTTTCTTTAGGTGACTTTTCTCTAAAGCACTTGTGTTAGTTTGAGTCTTTACGGAATGAGAGGCCAAAATGTGATTGAACAGGCAGTCTTGTTTATTAGTCTATATGCCTTGACTGGCAAATGGGAAGGAAACTGGCAGAGGCTGGGTCAACACTCAGTCTTGGTGTAAGACTGATCTATGTGCAGACTAAAGGGAAGAAAGCCTGTGTGGAAGTGCTCACACTTCACTGGACGTGCAGTCCAAGGGCCTCCGTCAAAGCTGGAAGCCTTTTAGATCACCCTGTAAATGGGTGGGGTGAATTTTCCCAGGTTTGGAATATGTCACTTTCTTCTTTGTGTAGAGAATACAAAATATAGTGCTTTGTTGTCTTCTCTGGGGCATGTCCCAGCATACCTGTGATTACTGAATTCTTAAAACTTCACTGAAAGGACTGGCACCTGAACACCTCAAAAGGTCAATGGGCTGCAAGGAAGGCTGTAGAAAACCTGCAGCTTAGTTTCTTGCCATTGCTAGCTTCCTGGATTTATGTTCATCATAACACACTTCACTTGTGTTATAATTGCCCGTTTACTTCTGTTTCCATCTTCCTCTGCATCTGGCACACAGGTGCTTAATAGGCATTCAATTAACTGTTCCTCCCTTAAACCTGCTTTGGGAGCAAAACTATGTAGGATAATAAAATTACAACTTCATGTGGTTCCAGTTGTACAATAAGAGTTAAGCCTTCTTTTCTTCCTCATCTGAATTAAATCTAGGATGGTGAAAACTAGGAATTTTCCAAATAAAAAACTGCAGGGAACTATTTCAAGATTCTTCCTTTTTCTTAGGTGGTTGATAAACAATTCAACCATAGTCTGACATTTAATTCCAAAATAATAAAATCCTAGCTTGCCTCCTGAAATGGCCTTTCTAAACTGGGAATTAGGGAGCTGAGTTCTCATCCAAAGGTAATTAAATGGCCTTAATAGGCCTAATGACTTCTTAAGAACCTTCTCAGTGTATTCAAGTGCAGTGTTTACCACAGTAAGGAAACTATGAGAGAAGTGGGAAGAATGATAGGACTTTGTCCTGAAGGACATTCCAAACAATTCTTCAACCTTCCCCTACTATGTCTCCCTTTAAAAATAATACCAAAAAGTAAATGAAGAATATTAGATAATAAAATGGATTAAATCTCCATCTATACAGTGGTTAAAATGCAAAGTAACAGAAGAAGCAAGAGGGAAATAAATGAGACCAAACAAAACTACATCTTACGGCTGTGTCAAATTACCCCTGAGTTTGTTTAATCTCTATGTGATTTATGCATGAAGAGCTCACTAATTTGTGATATTGTTTGGAGAATCCAGAGGTATCAGAGAGAAGTCGGGTTTTCCAAACTAAAATGAGTTGGGAAGATAAGAAAATCCACCATTTAAAATAAATTGGCTTCAGGACTAGCAAAGCTCAGTACAAAGCTCTATCACGAATGAAATCCTTACTGCAAACTTAGCTCTGACCTGTCACTAAATATAAAATTCTTATTTTAGTTTTGTGTGGCAGTAGATATCATTTATTTATAATTCTGATTTTGCCTGTAACAATTTGCATAGCATGGTAACTTAAGAAATCTGCACAGTTCTAAAGAGAAAACAAAGATCCGTTGAAATTAGAAAAAGTTTTCTTACCAATCCTTGCTTTTCATTATGGATTTGATAAAGCCGTACGTTTCCTTTGAGATGTACAGAATCTAATTATTGCACTTGGGCCTGTCTTTCTTAAAGATGCGTAGGATTATACCTTTATCTTTCCTACATTCCGTTTGTTTTTGTAGTCAGACTAGCAGAGAACAAAGCGGACTGCTTTCTCCATGGTCTCTCTTTCTCACTTCTGACAGGCTTGATCAAAGAGGAAATATGTATATAGAGATGAGGGATAGTTCTTTTACTTTGTTCTTGCGTAAAGTACTGGGTTGAAAGCTTAAAATAATAATGAAAAGTACCATGAATCCAAAAAAATCTGTTTGGGTAGTTATATCCTGTTTAGAGATCATTTGTAAGTATCATGGAGAGAGGGGAAGTAGGGCACCTATGCTTGATGTTAATTAAAGCTACAGAACTAGAGAGGAGATTCTTTTCATTTGAGAAATTAATTGAACTTATCTGAGTCTTAAGGTATCATTCAGTATGCACCAGTAAGACATATATTTTATATAATACCTACTTGTCATTGGCAGTTTCTGGCTATAAAGTCAAGGTAATTGAGGATTAACCTTTTAGATTCTAAAAGTAATGTTTAATAAGAGTCTTCCTAAATGTATGGGGTTGGCGATCCTAGTTGACTAAAGACTAGTTCACTGAGCAGCCGTTATGCCCATCCCCCAGCCAACAAGGGTGTTTTGATTTACTGCGTTTGAATGGAGCCTGTATATCTACGTGTTTAAAATCTCTCTACAGTTGAATCTGAAATGCAGCTAGTAGCTATATCATCCTCCCAGGAAAGTTACTGCTTCTATCTTACATCATATTGCTGTGGATTAAAAATTCAGAACTATCTTCTTTTTCACAAAATACTGCTTGTTGGATTGACTACACTACCCTGTGACATTGTGCAATGTGAATTTTCCTCCCTACGTTATCATTTTGCTCTATCCATTTGGGCTTCGGCTTTCTATCAGTACTCTTCAACCATACAATAAAGATTTTTTTTTTCTCCTTTATAAAGAAGAAATAAAAACAAAATTAAGCAATTCTACTTCTTTTCACTGGATGGTTTTTTAATCCTATTTAAGCAGGGGGTCTATCCTATGTTTGTTGCTTTTTCTTTGAAAACTTAATTTTGGCTTCCTAATGCAGTCCTTTCTTGTGCTTTTGATTATATACCTATTCCCTGAAACTGTAATTTGGGTTGTTGAATTTATATATGTGTTTCCCTTTTTTCTTTCCTCTGTAACTTCCTAAATGATTCCAGAGTTTAGTTTGAGCCTCCTATCAGGCCTGAACTGTTTTTCAGAATAAGAGACTGTCTAGCATTTGAATGATCTAAGTGCTTTGAAATAAATTTTCCCAATATCTGGTATACTTTTCACAACGTACTTGACATTCTTTTCTTCAATTGTAATAGATTCTGAGGTGTTTTCACTTTCTTCCCAAGTTTCTATTACTTCTACTTCAAAAAGCATTAATGTGTGTTGATCAGAGTGAAATTAATTCAAGAGGAACAAATACTTACTTCCAAAAAAGCATCTTCTTAAAAATCATGCTGCATTCTTTTCAGAAGGATTTGTCACACAAATCAAGAATTTTAGAGTACAAGTTTCCCCCGCTATCTGAAAGTAGAATGTTCCTATTAAACTTTTTGAAAGCTGAAATGATGTAAAGCAAAGAAGCAATCATCTTAGGACACATTTTGCTAACGGATGCACAAAGTAAATCAAGATAAATCACACATGCTCATAGACACAGTTCAAAGCAATGGCAGCTCAAAGCTGAGAGGCTGAGTGTGGTTCCCGGAAAGGAGTTGGGCGGTGCCACTCTCACTGCTTGGGGCATGCAGCACCTTTATAACTGCGCAACTGCAAAACAAACACTGAATGCAGTTTTTGCTTTTTGCCTATTTTTTGTAAAAGCGAAAATCCTCTTTGGATTTCTTTCTGTTAGCAAAAACAGGTACTAATGTAGGTAATTCGTAAAAATGAAGTGTAAAGCAAATTTTCAAAAAGGTGTGTGGGGGTTGCCTGTATATTCTTTTTCTCAATATCCCCTCTATAGAAAGTATTCTTTTGTCAATAGTCAACTTATACAAAATTTTATGTAACTTGAATTTTTCTATTAGTTTTTACTGGAGAAAAAAATTGGAATCAATAATATGTCCATTCTATTAAGGCTCTAGTTTAGATAACATTGCAGAAGATGTTTTAAGATATTTGATGATGTGGAAAAATACGCATGCAATCAAAAAGTAGATCTGAAAATTGTATATCAGCAACATAATAACAGTGTTCTAGAAATATATGCATATAAAAATAAGATTAATCATGTTATTCTATAATGATGATTGCATTTTCTGTGTCTCTTTTTAAAATGTTCAGTCTCTATAATCAACAAGGAAATGTTATTAGACCATTTAAAAAAAAATTACATATACACTTCTGTTAACATGTCTGCTTAGTTGGGGTTCCTTGTCTCTTGTACACTTTGTTTTATAATAAATAATCACTTATCAAGGGACACATCATAGGGACAGAAGAAACAATTGCTTGCTAAATAATTGCTCTGATTCTTTCTCCTTCATGATAACTAGCATTTGAGTACTACTATGTGGTTAGGCACAATGCCAGAGGTTTTAAGTATACAGTGTTTCATGTATCTAATTTAGCAGTTATAAAGGTTCTTGCTTAAACCTCGAAAGGAATCTAGTGTTTTATAGAAGAAGACACTGAAGGTCAGACTGTCTAAGGTCACACAGCTGATATGTGGTAAGCTGTATCTGACCCAAGGTTTCGAATGACAAAGCGCATAGTCTTTCCACTACAAATTGAACATTACCATGCTTCTTCCATAGTACTTGGATAATATAGCAGCCCCTAACAGAATTATTTGGATGTGCAATAAAGCTTTCCCATGGCCCTTTTAAAAAATTAAACTTTTAAGATAATTGTGGATCCTCATACAGTTGTAAGAAATAATCCAGAGAGATCCTTTGTACCCTTTGTATACTCCAGTGGTGTCATCTTGCAAAACTATGGTACAATCTCATCATCAGGATATTGACATAGTCAAGATACATTACCACAGGGGTCTCTCATGTTGAACTTTTATAGCCAGGTCCACCTCCTTCCCACCTCACTTAACAACTGTTCTGTTTATGTAATTGGTCATTTAAAGAATGTTACATAAATAGACTCAAACTATGTGTAGCCTTTTGGAATTGCTTTTTTAAACTTAGCATAGTTTTCTGGAGATTAATCTGGTCGTTGTATGTATCTATAGTTGGTGCTTTGTTATTGCTGAGTAGTTTTCTATGGTATAGATATGCCACAGTTTAGCCATTCACAGCTTAACCATTCATACAAGGATATCTGTGTTGTTTTCAGTTTATTACTGTTACAAATGAAACTACTATGCATAGTACAGATTTTTGTGTGAACGTGTTTTCATTTCTCTGGGGTAAATGCTCAGGGGTGCAGTTGTTGAATGCTATGGTAGTTGCATATTTATTCATTTATTTTTAATTGCCAAGCTGTTTTCTGGACTGGCCGTGCATTTTGGGTTTCCATCAGCAATGTTATGAGATTCAGTTTCTCCACATCCTCATCAGTGTTGGAAGTCATTTCTTTTTAAATTTAATTATTTTGAAAAATTTATTTTAATTAGAAATTTTATGATGTGTAGTGATTATCTCATTGTCGTTTTACTTTGCATTTCCCCAGTGTCTAATGATGCTGAATATCTTTTCATTTGCTTATTTGCTATCTCTGTATCTCCTTAGGTATAATGTCTCTTCATGCCTATTGTCCATTTTCTTTCGGATTCTTTGCTTTGTTGCTGTTGTGCTTTGGAAGTGCTTCCTATATTTCAGATACTAGTCCTTTGCCAGATATGTGGCTTACAAATATTTTCTCTCAGTCTGTAGTCTTCTTTCGCTTAACAGAGTCTTTTGCAAAGTAAAAGTTTAAACTTTTGGATGTTAAGTATTTAAGTAGGATTTTGGATCATATGCTGCTGCTGCTGCTGCTGCTAAGTCGCTTCAGTCATGTCTGACTCTGTGCGACCCCAGAGACGGCAGCCCACCAGGCTCCTCCATCCCTGGGATTCTCCAGGCAACAACACTGGAGTGGGTTGCCATTTCCTTCTCCAATGCGTGAAAGTGAAGTCACTCAGTAGTGTCCGACTCTTCGCGACCCCATGGACTGCAGTCTACCAGGCTCCTCCGTCCATGGGATTTTCCAGGCCAGAGTACTGGAGTAGGGTGCCATTGCCTTCTCCTTTGGATCATATATTTAGTGTCAAATCTCAGAACTTTCATCCAACTCTGGTTACTAAAGATTTTCTCTCTCTCTCTCTTTTTTTTTTCTAAAAGTTCTACAGTTTTATATTTTATTCTTAAGTTCAGGCTGATTTCCTGCCTTAGTCCTAGAATCAACCATTCTAGCCTACAGAGCAAAGAAATATATGTTACACTAACCCATACACTAAAACTTGTATGTATATATCTAGAAATATTTTTATATGTAACAGTCTGTATCTATAACTAAGCTAAATCTGAGTTTATATTGATGTTTCAACTTTAATCTATTACCACATGGATCATTCTAGCTTCCTTCCCTTGTCGTTCAGTTGCCAAGTCATGTCCGGTTCTTTGGGAGCCCATGAACTGCCACACGCCAGGCCTCTGTCCCTCACCGTCTCCCAGAGTTTGCCCAAGTTCATGTCCATTGAATTGGTGACGCCATCCAACCATCTCATCCTCTGTCAACCTCTTCTCCTGCCCTCAATCTTTCCTAGCATCAGGGTCTTTTCCAGTGAGTCAGCTCTTTGTATCAGGTGGCCAAAGTATTTGAGTTTCAGCCTCAGTCCTTCCAATGAGTATTCAGGGTTGATTTCTTTTAGGATTGACTGGTTTGATCTCCTTGCTGTCCTAGGGACTCTCTCTTCTCTTGCTTATCTGTAAATTTCCAACAATGAGAAAACTGGCTCCCGTCATCTGCCAACTATTTACTTAATTGTTCAACTCCACTATATGTATATAGTGATATCAGAATTGTGCATCTGTACCCCAGTGGGAAACAACTTAATCAGTGAGGGTACAGTGGTTACGTACAGTTTCTTTTGCTGTAGTGTTAGAGGGCCCACTAATTTCCACAGTTATACTTTGTTCAGCACCTTTTCTACTTTTAAAGTAAAGTTGTCTCATACATTTGTAGTACAATTAGATTGTTTTGTCACCTTTTGCATTCCATCCTAGAATCCTCTGACCATCTAAATGATTTTTTAAATTTGCATGCGTTACAGTTTGCTCTTTGAGCTATGAAGTTCTATTGCTTTTGACAAATGCATAATTGAATGTATCCACAACTAAGTGATAATACAAAATGCATGCCTTAAAAATATCTTCCATGCTTCACCTACTCTCCCTTCCCTCTTCCCTCTCCTTAGAAAACGCTGATATTTTTACAGTCTCTACAGTTATACTTTTCCAGACTGTCACTGTCTTCTTTCATTCTGTCTTATGCATTTAAAATAAATCCATGTTCTTTCCTGATTTGATAGCTTGTTTCTTTTTTTTTTTTTAATAACTAATACTCCATTTGTACCTCAGTTTATTTATCCATTTACTTATTCAGGAACATTTTGGTGGTTTTTAGGTTTTTGTAACTATGAATAAAGTTACAAGAAGCATTCATTACAGATTTTTGTATGAACATACATTTTTATGTTGAGTAAATATCTAGAAGTAAACTTGCTGGACTATATGGTAAATCTGCGTTTAGCTTTATAATAAAACTTCCAAGTCGCTGTCTTCTAAAGTTACTTTACCTTTTTTGCATTCCCATCAGCAGTGAATGAAAGTTCCTGTTGCTCTGCATGCTCACGAGCAATTCAGTTCAGTTCAGTCACTCAGTCGTGTCTGACTCTTTGTGACCCCATGAACCCACAGCACACTAGGTCTCCCTGTTTATCACCAACTCCCGGAGTCCACCCAAACTCATGTCCATTGAGTCAGTGATGCCATCCAACCATCTCATCCTCTTGTCGTCCCCTTCTCCTCCTGCCATCAATCTTTCCTAGCATCAGGGTCTTCTCAAATGAGTCAGCTCTTCACATGAGGTGGCCAAAGTATTGGAGTTTCAGTTTCAACATCAGTCCTTCCGGTGAACACCCAGGACTGATTTCCTTTAGGATGGACTGGTTGGATCTCCTTGCAGTCCAAGGGACTCTCAAGAGTCTTCTCCAACACCACAGTTCAAAAGCATCAATTCTTCAGCGCTCAGCTTTCTATGTAGTCCAGCTCTCACATCCATACATAACTACTGGAAAAACCATAGATGGACCTTTGTTGACAAAGTAATGTCTCTGCTTTTTAATATGCTGTCTAGGTTGGCCATAACTTTCCTTCCAAGGAGTAAGTGTACTTTAATTTCACAAGCAATTAGGATGCTTGTTTTTTTTTTTTTTTTTAACTATCCATTATAATGTGTAGTAGTGAGTTATATTTTTATTCTTAAAAATATTCTAGAAGACATTATTTTGCAATGCAGAAGAATTAATTCGAGGAAATGATACTGTCAAAGGCAATGATAACCATAGATTTTGCCTCCTCCTTACTGAATGCAGACTAGCTTCACAGCTAAGGAATTTGCTTCAAGACCCAGGAGAGCTCATGTTTATAAAAATTCCTTGAAATCCATGCTTCTCAGTCCTGTCAGACACAGTGCACCCTTACAGCAAATGTTTGTAATGCTTTCTTTTCTGTGCCAAAATGAAATTATCTGTAATATAGCCTAAATACATGGTTTCAAAAAATCAGTATAATGTCCTGTTACATACAGGAGAAATCTTAAAAATTATGTATTCAAGCATATAAATGTTCAGTCATAAATACATTAACTATATTAGAACATAAGTAGTCAGGTATTAGTACCTTCTTCCTGAATAAGTGAGACAATCAGAAGTCATTTCATATAATTAAAGCAATGGTATGAATGGATACTAGAATATAAGTTAAGTTTTGCTCTTGTGCATAACTGGAAAAGAACTTATTTATGTGTAATGAGAAAGAACAGCCCCAGTTGAAGTAGAAATAACATGCTGAGATAAACTACAGACTGTTGAAGTGAAAACAAATGAGGATATATGATTCTCACTAATGAGCTCACTATAACAAGAGTGGTGGTAAAATTTCCTATATTGTGACATAGGGTATGTTAGTGACAGAGTTCATGTGTTCTGCCATTTCGAAATTCTATATATTGGAACACATGGTAAGTCTCAGCTAAGACAACCTGGGAGGCTCTATTCTTCCATAAGAACAGTGACTATAGATTGGAAAGAAACTATGACTAAGAGGCTATGAGAAATTATGTGATGAACCTTAAGGGACAATATTGTATTGAATAGTAAGAGCTGAAAACAGGCAACCCCCAAATAATCTTAATGCTGTTTTCACAATGTAAGTTTTGTTCCCAGTACTACAGAAATATAATGTAAAATGATATATGAAGTTTAAAAAATATTTTTATAATGAAATGTAGTGTTATGCTAGTGTAGTAATACTTGGCGTGAAGTCACAAAAGGAGTCCCAAAGTTTATCATTTATTTGCAATCTGCCTTGTTTTTAAAGTTTTTACAGAAATTGCATTTCTGTGCTGAAACCATTTTTAAACTAATATCCATTAAAAAAGGCTTTATAACAGTGAGTAGATAGAAAGTAGAGATAGTAAACTATTGAATAGTTTGAAAACAGTCTTTGTCCCATTTAAGCTTTTCTTTCTATAACAGCCTTCTCTTAAATTATGTTGACTTTTTGCATAAATATATGAAAAATCTTTTTGGTATCTCATCTACTAAAGTATCATTTGTTCGTACTTATAGTGGGTTTGACATCTGGTGTATTAAAATTTTGTTCAGGAAGATACTCCCTATGTGAAATTGTCATTTCTAATTTAGGACATCTAAAATTCTTGGCCCCTAACCTAACTGCCTAAGAGCCTCCGCGTCTCTGTCATAGTCATCAGGAAAGTGAAAATGTTCCCATGTTTTCAGTATGTACCTTAGCCTACAGTACCAGCCTTATTGAGAACCACAACTAAATCTATGGTTCCTGACCTTTCATGAGGAATATTGTTAGTTTCTACTGCTTGAGCCTAGAGAAGAAAATGTACTTGAGGAGGAAATAGGCTGTTAGCAAAGAAGAAAACTAGGTCAGAGACTAATTTTGCTCATTTTTTTGTTGCTTTTTAGCCCATAAAGCTGAATTAGGACTTGGGAAACAAGAAGTAAAGGAAACTAACATGCAAGTGTGTTAGTTTCATGTGCCAAGAACTCTTGATACTTCCAAATCTAATCTCCATAAAAGCTCTGAGGAGGTTGCACTGTCCTCAATTAAGTCTCCTTAATAGTAGAGGAAATTGGGATCATGAGAAATTATGTTACTCTTTGATCCCTGGGAAGATCCCCTGGAGAAAAGAAAGGCTACCCACTCCAGTATTCTGGCCTAGAGAATTCCATGGACTGTATAGTCCATGGGGTTGCAAAGACTTGGGCATGACTGAGTGACTTTCACTTTACTTCCCTTCCTACTTCAGTTGAAAAACAGAATCTGACATGGGCCAAAGAACTAAACAGACATTTCTCCAAAGAAGACATACAGATGGCTAACAAACACATGAAAAGATGCTCAATATCACTCATTATCAGAGAAATGCAAATCAAGACCACAATGAGGTACCATTTCATGCCAGTCAGAATGGCTGCTATCCAAAAGTCTACAAGCAATATATGCTGGAGAGGGTGTGGAGAAAAGGGAACCCTCTTACACTGTTGGTGGGAATGCAAACTAGTACAGCCACTATGGAGAACAGTATGGAGATTCCTTAAAAAACTGGAAACAGAACTGCCTAATGACCCAGCAATCCCACTGCTGGGCATACACACCAAGGAAACCAGAATTGAAAGAGACACGTGTACCCCAATGTTCATTGCAGCACTGTTTATAATAGCCAGGACATGGAAGCAACCTAGATGTCCATCAGCAGATGAATGATAAGAAAGCTGTGGTACATATACACAATGGAGTATTACTCAGCTATGAAAAAGAATACATTTGAATCATTCTAATGAGGTGGATGAAACTGGAGCCTATTATACAGAGTGAAGTAAGCCAGAAAGAAAAACACCAATACACTATACTAATGCATATATATGGAATTTAGAAAGATGGTAATGATAACCCTGTATGCGAGACAGCAAAAGAGACACAGATGAATAGAACCGTCTTTTGGACTCTGTGGGAAAGGGCGAGGATGGGATGATTTGGGAGAATGACATTGAAACATGTATAATATCATATGTGAAACAAATTGCCAGTCCAGGTTTGATGCATGATACAGGGTGCTCGGGGCTAGTGCACTGGGATGACCCAGAGGGATGGTACAGGGAGGGAGGTGGGAGGGGGGTTCAGGATGGGGAACACGTGTATACCTGTGGCAGATTCATGTTGATGTATGGCAAAACCAATACAATATTGTAATTAGCCTCCAATTAAATTAAAAAAAAAGAAAAACAGAATCTGCAAAAAAAAAAAGAGGAATAAAAAGAAAATTGGATGTTGGAAATAGAGCAGGTTGGCCATCTAAGCAGGGTTTTAGATGAGAGAGATCAATGATTTGGAAGACAGAGAAAGCCTTTGTGAGATGGTAGCGCAGGCACTCTGTACTCTTAACCTGAGCTAATGTCTTTTGTTCAAGTGGTTAAGAACATACAACTATTGTACTTTGCTCCCTCTAGGTAGGAACAAAATAACACCACTCAAGGTTTAAACTCTGATTCAGATCTCACTTTGGTGAGACCCGCATTAAATAACATGCTCTGTGATTGTACAATAATTAAGAATTCCAAATTGAAAGATGGAAGAAGTTCCTGTTAGCTTAGATTAAAGATTCAGTGTGGGTGAAATGTGTTGCTTTCTAAGTATTTATGAACAGAAAATCTCTACGTGTTTATGTGCCCCTCTTGGCAAGATCTACATTTAAATCAGGGGGTCTTTTGCTGTAATTCTGGAGTCTCAAAGGTACTGCCTGGAACATGCTCCTACCAGATTGTGAGGGCCAAATGTTAAATTTTCTGGAGTTTTGTCATTAGTTTGAAACCAACTGTGATGGCAATATTTACATCAAAAAAATGATGTACAAATTCAGCCCCTACTCCCTGCTTCAGAAGTAATTGTTAAACCCTGCATCAGTATATACTACTGTTCAAAGGCTGTGAAATGATCCAGCTGTGGTCACTGGCATTTACCTGTGCTCAGGGGTATCTTCCTGTGGCTTACAATCACTGGCTATATAACAACTACTGACAAAAATTATTTGCTTCTTTTACATAACCCACTTTTGGTAAGAAACAAAATGACTTATTTACAGGGAGATCTCTAGTGCAGAGGGTGGTGGTAGTCAGTTTGTGCCTCATTATCATTAAACCCTTTATTATTTCCCTTCATCCTCATTCTTTATTCCCATAGTCCTCTGCTGTCATTGGCAAGCATTCTCATCAATTTACTGTCTGTATTTTTTAATGTGCTCTTATAAAATGTGTTCTGTTTTGCAGACGTATTAACTTACAGAAATGGTTCTTCTCAATCCATCTTCCTCTATTTCATACGAGAATTAGTTTGAAAGAGTTTTAATTTGACTATGTTGTAACCAGCTGTCCTCTGGAAAGATTTCACTCGTCACTTTCCCATGATCCGTTCTTGAGGATCCCTATATTCACACATTCTTGCCAATATTTGACAGTCATCCAGCTTCCTATTTCCAGGCTAATAGGTGTAAAATAATATCTTTTCTTAATTTACATTCCTTTGATTATTAATGAGTTTGAGCACCTTGTTATATAGTTGCTAGCTTTTGCATTTTCTGTAAATAGCTTGTGGGTATATAGTTTGCACTTTTTTCTTTGGTGTTCCTGTCTCTTTATTGTACATTCTAGATGTTAATTTCTTGTTTCAAATCCTACAAACTTCTTTGGAGGAACATATTTAAGTACTTTTACTATCCAGGTCCTAAAATTAGAAACTCAAATTTCATAATTTTTGGTCAAAGTGTACCAAGAAGAAAATTATAGTAATGGGTTCTTTTATCAGTCAGGATATGTTAGATCATGTTTCAGTACCATACATTCCCATATCTTTTTGGTTTAAACAGGCAGTATGCCTGAGTGAAAAATAAATATGTCAACTGTGGATCACCAGAGGGCTTCTGCTTGTCACAATAACTGAGGGACTGTCAATCAGACACCCCCAACCCTACCCCAGCATTGCTGGATGCTGAGACAAAGAGGAAGAAAGAATTCTGGAGCATTTAGTGCCAACAAATATTGGCCAGGAGTTGGTCATTTCAGTTTAGTTAGTTCAGTTGCTCAGTCATGTTCAACTCTTTGCAACCTCATGGACTGAAGCACGCCAGGCCTCCACCTCCATCAACAATGCCCAGAAGTTGCTCAAACTCATGTTCATCGAGTCGGTGATGCCATCCAACCATCTCATCCTCTGTCGTCCCCTTCTCTTCCTGCCTTCAATCTTTCCCAGCATCAGGATCTTTTCAAATGAGTCAGTTCTTCACATCAGGTGGCCAAAGTATTGGAGCTTCAGCTTCAGCATCAGTCCTTCCAGTGATATTCAGGACTGATTTCCTTTAGGATGGACTGGCTGGATCTCTTTGCTGTCCAAGGGACTCTCAAGAGTCTTCTCCAACATCACAGTTCAAAAGCATCAGTTCTTCGGTGCTCAGCTTTCCTTATAGTCCAACTCTTCACATCCATACATGACTACTGGAAAAACCATAGCCTTGACTAGATGGACCTTTGTTGGCAAAGTAATGTCTCTGCTTTTTAATAAGCTATCTAAGTTGGTCATAGCTTTTCTTCCAAGGAGCAAGCAACTTTTAATTTCATGGCTGCAGTCACCATCTGCAGTGATTTTGGAGCCCCCCAAAATAAAGTCTGACACAGTTTCCCCATCTATTTCCCATGAAGTGATGGGACCAGATGCCATGATCTTAGTTCTCTGAATGCTGAGTTTTAAACCTACCTTTTCACTCTCCCCTTTCACTTTCATCAAGAGGCTCTTTAGTTCTTCTTCACTTTATGCTATTAGGGTAGTGTCATCTGCATATCCCGGCAATCTTGATTCCAGCCTGTGCTTCCTCCAGCCCAGCGTTTCTCAGGATGTACTCTGCATATAAGTTAAGCGATATAATATAACATAAAACATTCACTTACTCCTTTTCCTATTTGGAACCAGGCTGTTCCATGTCCAGTTCTAACTGTTGCTTCCTTACCTGCATACAGAGTTCTCAGGAGGCAGGCAAGGTGGTCTGGTATTCCCATCTCTTGAAGAATTCTCCACAGTTTGTTCTGATCCACACAGTCAAAGGCTTTGGTGGAGTCAATAAAGCAGAAATAGATGTTTTTCTGGAACTCTCTTGCTTTTTTGATGATCCAGCAGATGTTGGCAATTTGATCTCTGGTTCCTCTGCCTTTTCTAAAACCGGCTTGAACATCTGGAAATACTTGGTTCACATACTGTTGAAGCCTGTCTTGGAGAATTTTGAGCGTTACTTTGCTAGAGTGTGAGATGAGTGCAATTGTGCGGTAGTTTGAGCATTCTTTGGCATTGCCTTTCTTTGGCATTAGAATGAAAACGGACCTTTTCCAGTCCTGTGGCCACTGCTGAGTTTTCCAAATTTGTTGGCATTTTGAGTGCAGCACTTTCACAGCATCATCTTTCAGGATTTGAAATAGCTTAACTGGAATTCCATCACCTCCACTAGCTTTGTTCATAGTGATGCTTCCTAAGGCCCGCTTGACTTCTCATTTCAGGATCTCTGGCTCTGGGTAAGTGATCACACCATCGTGATTATCTGGATCATGAAGATCTTTTTTGTATAGTTCTTCTGTGCATTCTTGCCACCTCTTCTTAATAGCTTCTGCTTCTGTTAGATCCATACCATTTCTGTCCTTTATTGTGCCCATCTTTGCATGAAATATTCCCTTGGTATCTCTAATTTTCTTGAAGTCTTCTGTAGTCTTTCCCATTCTGTCTTTTTCCTCTATTTCTTTGCATTGATTGCTGAAGAAGGCTTTCCTATCTCTCCTTGCTATTCTTTGAACTCTGCATTCAAATGGGTATATCTTTCCTTTTCTCCTTTGCCTTTCACTTCTCTCCTTTTCTCAGCTATTTGTAAGGCCTCCTCGGACTGCCATTTTGCTTTTTTGCATTTCTTTTTCTTGGGGATGGTTTTGCTCCCTGTCTCCTGGACAATGTCACGAACTTCATTCCATAGTTCATCAGGCACTCTATCAGATCTAGTCCCTTAAATCTACTTCTCACTTCTACTGTATAATTGTTAGGGATTTGATTTCGGTCTTACCTGAATGGTCTAGTGGTTTTCCCTACTTTCTTCAATTTAAGTCTGAATTTGGCAATAAGGAGTTCATGATCTGAGCCACAGTCAGCTCCTGGTCTTGTTTTTGGTCATTGGTCATTTACCCATTTCCAAAAGGTCCAGGAAGTATAATCCTGTTTTTACGAGAAATAATCAAGATGGAAATAGTCAGCAAAAATCTCTATTATCTGTCTTTCTGGCCATCAGATATGCAGGTCACCACTTTCTTTCTTGCCGCCAGAACACATTCCATCTTTCTTGAGAGATACCATGCAAAGTTTACTTTCAGTCAGTGCATCAAACTCAAAGCCCAGAATCTCTTAAGTAATAAATAGAATTCTTTTCATCAGGTCCAGTTATGGCCCTTCATTATCTGGAAACCTATGAACTAAGAGGAAAATTTATTAATTTCTCACACAGTCATACTTTGGTGGAAAAAAGAAAGGATAACTGAAACAAATAATCCTGTTCAGGTTGGGAAAGAATGGGAAATTTGAAAGTCAATGGCAGTTTGAAGATCTCCCTAGGAACGTGTTGTTTCGATTCTTTATCAGTGGATTGAGGATATTTCTAATTAGAGCTCAATTTTGCTTTGTGGAAAGGACTTCCAAGTTCATTTTTCCAAGGTCCTTGGCTTAGGCCCTGGGAAGTTTCTCCATTATATTCAGCGGCTACATTTGAGGAGAGCATTAGAGAATATATCTTCCTTAGAGATGAAGAAGCTTTCTCAGCTTGTGCTTTAGGGCCAAGAATCATTTTAAGTTTCAAATAATCATTGAATTTTGGTCTAGTCTTATGGTTCTTTGGACTAAAACTACACATTTAATTGAATTCTCATCTGTTTCATTCCATTCAGCAGCATGTGCCAATAGACGTCCACAATAATTTTCAATGCTAGGCTAAGTTCAATTAAGTGCACAGCTTGAACCTATGAGGGTTTGGTGGGAGAATCATAGCCTTGTCTGTTTTCACTGAATCATTTTTTCCTCTTAAAAATGTTGTAGTGGATGCCACAACCTTAAATAGATCTATGGTTTCTGATCATTATAAACATTTCAGAAGTTTTCAGTTTCAGCCAAGCTTTTGATTTAGTTCTTGCTATAAGGCTAAATTTTAATAAACCTTTCTTTTGGATCAGATGTCTTCTTATTTTTATCTTTTATCAGTTGGGGAAGAAGCATTGCCTTTCTCAACCCTGCAAGTCCTGGACTTTCTGGATCTGCTCTGTTCCCTTTCATTCATTCTTATAAATCAGCTAGCTCTTTCCCCAAGTTAAATAATTTCATCTATTTATTGTTGGCAGATATAACCTATGGTAATTAAAATTCTCTCTTCTAACCTCTTCCCTCTGAGATGCAAGTTTATCAAGCATGTACATTACATACCTTCCAAGTATCACAGATGACAACCTAACCAAATGTTTCACTGCTGTGTAATATGGACTGTTACTCTTTCAGCCGCCAAAGTTAATTTTCTTTCTATCTAGCTCCTAGTCCAATGCCAAATAATTTGAGATTTTTGTTAGGTGATATTTCCTTTTCTAAATACTTACTTATGTAATGATCTGGACATTCTTCTAAGATGAATGACTAATGTAACAGGTAACTTTGAGGTTCCGCTGCTTAATGGACTGTCTCCCTCTGGATACTGAATTAGAAGGCGGGAACATTAATTGGTTCATTTTCTCCTTAGGTTCATATTTCTAGGTCAGTTACCAAACATAATATACAGTTCAGCCACTCAATTGTGTCTGACTCTTTGCTACCTCATGGACTATAGGACACCAGGGTTCCCTGTCCATTAGCAACTTCCGGAACTTGCTCAAACTCACGTTCATCGAGTCGGTGATGCCATCCAACCATCTCATCCTCTGTCGTCCCCTTCTTCTGCCTTCAGTCTTTCCCAGCATCAGGGTCTTCTCTAGTGAATCAGTTCTTATCATCAGGTGGCCAAAGTATTGGAGTTTCAGTTTCAGCATCAACTTTCCAATGAATATTCAGGACTGATTTCCTTTAGGATGGACTGGTTGGATCCCCTTGCAGTCCAAGGGCCTCTCAAGAATCTTCTCCAACACCACAGTTCTAAGCATCAATACTTGGGCACTCAGCCTTTTATAGTCCAACTCTCACATCTATACATGACTACTGGAAAAATCACAGCTTTGACTAGATGGACCTTTGTTAGCAAAGTAATGTTTCTGCTTGTTAATAAGCTGTCTAGGTTGGTCATAGCTTTTCTTACAAGGAGAAAGCATCTTTTAATTTCATGGCTGCAGTCACCATCTGCAGTGATTTTGGAGCCCCCCCTCCCCCAAAATAAAGTCACTCACTATTCCCATTGTTTTCCCATCTATTTGCGATGAAGTGATGGGACCAAATGCCATCATCTTAGTTTTTTGAATGTTGAGTTTTAAGCCAACTTTTTCACTCTCCTCTTTCACTTTCATCAAGAGGCTCTTTAGTTCCTCTTCACTTTCTGCCATAGGGGTGGTGTCATCTGCATATCTGAGGTTGTTGATATTTCTCCTGGCAATCTTGATTCCAGCTTGTGCTTCATCCAGCCTGGCATTTTGCATGATATACTCTGCATATAAGTTCAATATAATGTTCAAGTAATAGTAAGTATAAATATCTAAGTCATCAATATCTAATATTCAGATATTGAATATGTGTTTCCCCCTGTTACAAATTGTTACAGATGAGGATATTTCTCATATGATTTGCCTTCTTGCCTGATCCTTTTACACAGGTAGAAAGAATAAATGGGTAACTTGGTTTTACCTGTCCTTTTCTGATATGCTTGCGTAGTCAGAATTTTTCAAGGTATTGTGTTGAGGCTACGCAGGCTCCAGCTTTGTGTCTTTGTTCTTTCAAGGGATCCTTGAATAATTTTAGACACTAATGTTTTGAAGTACTGATTTGGGGGAGGTAGAAAAATGAATGATGCTCCTCTACTCTGGGGGTGGGGGTGGGCAACAGACTCTTCCATAAGCCTTAGGGAGCTGATACCAACTTCATGTTTAAAATTTGTTGGGCATTAAGTCTCAGACCCATCCTGACTGCCAGGGCATGAGAGATGGATGAAGAGGATAAAGAAGTCTGGATAGGCTAGAGAGGGCCAAGGGGGCGACAGAAGATGGATGCCATCACCAACTCAATGGACGTGAATTTAAGCAAACTCTGGGAGACAGTGGAAGACAGAGGATCCTGCTGTGCTGTAGTCCATAGAGTCGCAAAGAATCAGACACAGCGACTGAACAAAAACAAGTGCTTTGTATGTTTTGGCCTAAGGAGTTACAGCTATTATGCCTACCTTTGGGGCTAGGAAAAGATATCTTATGATCTTTAGAAAATCTAGTACATATGCCTTTGGTCTTTATATCTCTCCTTTTGAAAGTCTTACTGAGGTTTTTGCACCTGGTAGTCATGTGCCAGGGCAGAGTTGTATAGGGTTTATGAGTCAGGCTGCTACATGGTGGTATAAAGCGGGTCAGCAGTCATGGCATCTCCAGGGCCAAGGTGGAAAGGAACTCCAAGGCCAGCCTATGGCTGTCATCTATGGTTGTCAAGAGAGTGCGTTTACATCAACTTCTTGATGGTTTCACTGTCTTTAATATCAAGCCAGCCCAAGTCCCCTTGCCTAGTTCTATCCTGCCTTTGTAGTACCTTAAATATTGGACATAAGGAAACTTGACGCCCTTTTCTATGGCGTCTATAGTAGGTGCTAATGGAAACAGTTCTGTCCTGGTTGGTCCCCAAGTCTATTCAGTTTCGTTTGCCCAGTTCTTGGTCATTGTAAAGTCAGGCCAGTAATAGTTCTGGATATCTCATTCAGATGATATGGGGCAAAAATATCGACTTCACTCAGTTGCCTGCCTACTTCCTCTGAGGATCTTGAATCAGCAGTTGACTTGCAGTTGAATGTCATTTTAAGGTCTCTAGTAGTTGTAACTTTCTAGACATGTTAAGAATACTTCCGCTTTTACAGAGAGTTTGGATTAATAAGGACAGTGAAGTTTCTGAATTAAGGACAAAGCCTTTCATAAACCATGAATAATTGCTCCCCACCAAAATGTCTTTCCCTATCAGTGGATGGGGATAAATGTTAGGCTGACCTAGGTAGAAATTATGAAAACTTAGTCTCTCTTTTTAAATTATGCTCACTGCAATTGCTGTGTCTTTGACCATCCAGAAAATAAATATTCTATTACTACTACTACATATTCACCTATGGGATAAACTGTTTTATAAAATTTGTTTGGAGATGTTCAACCAATCCTGTCATTTGTAGTTTCAATCTGTATTACCTTTGTCATTTTTTTAGCATTATGTTAATTACAGATTGGAGCATAAACTGGGCATATCCTCTCTTCTAGAAAAGGTTTCCCATTAATATTTAATATCAGAAGCAATTTGTCTCAATTATAATTAACCATATCATGGAGGATTTTAGCAAGGTTCTTTGCAAGTTATCTGGTGACACCAGACATCTTTCCTCGATTTCACAGATTTTTCATGACTTTTAAAATGTGATGACTTCTATTTTTGCCCAGATTTTGAGGTCTAACTTTATGCTTCAACTGTGGACTCCTTGAACTTCTGCATAAGTTTTTTCCTTTCTGTTCTGTGAGAGAGTGCATTTGTACTAGAACTTATGTTAACACCACCTATTAAGAATGGTGATATACTATGGCTGTCTTTTTAATTACAGGCTTCTATCTTGATGATAGCAACTTTCTCAGGTAGAAAATCTTAGGGTTTCCATAGCATTTCAAAGTCCTGAACTATTTGGAATGTGTGTGTATCATATTTATTGGCAATTTAACATGCCCTTTTTATGACTACAAGTTCAACTATTTGAGCTGATTTGGCTTCTTTTAAGGGACTGGGTTCTATGAGAGAGTCTAGAGTAATTGGTTATCCAACAATACCATTCTGGTATTATTACCTTTCACTTTTAAGATAAAACATCAATAACTAAAAAGTCTGAATCTGATATGGGCATGTCCAAAAGATCCGTTCTACGATGGATGCTTTTCAAAGTATAAAAGAAGAACCATGTGGTTCTCTTTCATTAGGTAAGGTTAATCATGTTGCTGGACTAAGTATGCTAAGTCAGTAGATAGGAAAATGAAGGGAATAAAATAACAATATGTCATAATTGTTTCAGCATCAATAGAAAGTGCTAGATGTTTTCTGTTAGCAGTAGGGGCTGTGCTGCATGTAGTAGCATCAGATTGATAGTTGACTGTTAGTTCAGAACCTCTGGGAAAGCAAATGTCAAGAAGTGCAGGATCTTCAGGTGTAGTCAACTACAGTGTTTAGACTGTGATCTAGGTCTGATACTTGTAAAAGAAGGAGAATTGAGAACAAAGCACTTCAAACTAGGTAAGTCTCAGAGAAAGTCATTTGGTCAACCTAACAGGGAGCTCTGGAGCAAAGAATGTTCTTTAAGGAATGCCCTTTAAGGAAAAATGGCCAGGATCTTATACCAGAGTGCCTGAGCACAGCCTGCCTGAGGAGATTTCAGTGCTGTGGTAGATTTCAAAAGTACAGTCCCTGGAAGTTGTCAGCCAACTCTACTCCTTGTGGCAGGTTTTCTGTTTACAGCAGGTGCTAATGGAACTTTGGGCTTCCCTGGTGGCTCAGATGGTAAAGAAAAATCTGCCCTCAACACAGGAGACCTGGGTTCTATCTCTGAGTCAGGAAGATCCCTTGGAGAAGGGAATGGTAACCCACTCCAGTATTTTTGCCTGGAGAATTCCATGGACACAGGAGCCTATTGGGCTACAGTCCATGGGATCGCAAAGAATTGGACTTGACTGTGTGAGTTTCACTTTCAATGGAACTATACATTGCTGTCATAGTCCACACTTGTTCAGGAGACGGCTTCTCCAGGGTTCCCATGGGCTTCTCTGCCTGAGTGGGGACTTGGAATAACCATAGCTTTACCATTGCATTTGATGTTGTGGCTGTAACTGGTAAGGTGAAATCTAGCTGATGGTCCAGATCTCTTAGACTGTGTTTAGACAGAGGGCCTTATTAAGTGAGGACATTGTTAGCTGTCCTTTAGGCAAAATTATAGAGAAATTTTGTCTGTTTCACATGAATGCAAGTGTTCTGATTCTCATTCCTGGTTGGATCAGAAAAAAAAAAAAAAGTTATGTCTCTGGTTGTGTGCCATGTACCTGAGGCCTTATTAATCTGCTCCAGCAATGAAACCACATTTAGCACAGTGGCTGTGGCAGGGGCTACTAGTTGGTGAGCTTGCAGTGGTCTATAGACACTCTTTAGGATGCACTCAATTTCTCTAGGATCAGAGTGGCAAATTAAATAGAAATAGAATAGGGACCACCACCCTTGTATTCTTTTTGAAATATGATATTGTTGTATATTTACTATTATATGTAGTATAAAATTATTTCAGAGACTTCCCCCCTCTTGTAGCTCCTACCACTAGGACAAGGACCCGATGTGGGGGTTATGCTAACTGACAAATATGTCAATCCTAATTATCTGTTTGAGGACTAAGAAACCCATGATGTGTGATTCTGCAGACCAAGCAGATGTACCATAAGTCAGTGTAATCCATTTCTTATGTGGAATTTGCATGTCCCCCTCTAACAGAGGAACTTTGTCTGTGTTCTCTTATTATCAGTGTTCGTAAAAATCTTATGCCCCAAAGTCTTGGGATATCTGGGTATTCTCCTTTCCCCTATGTTCAAGTAAATGGCCATAATTTTCTTTGGAAAATAACTAGTGGAATCTTTACAGTACATATCTACTATGGTTTTGAAAAGTCCTTCATCCTGAGGACTCAGCCACCTTTTCAGTCAGTAAGTTCCAGGAAAACCTGATTGAGGAACTACACAGAAGAATGTGTCTTTCAAAAGAGATGACTGCATTCAGCTTTCTGCTTTTCCATTCTTACCTTATTTTGTTTGTATGTAGTAGCACATCCTTACTAACTGCTGGTCTGTTTTGTCTCTGGACACTGCAGTCCCCTGTGGGATAAGCCCCTTAGCTGCCCTTCTAAATTTGCTGGTTGTTAAGGTAATTTGGGGGTCCCTGGTTTATGGTATTTAAGCACCACCACCTCTCTCCTATTTTTGCCCATGAACCCCATTGCTATGAATGAGCCAAACCCTAATCCCGCCTTTCCTACTCTTAGCCCTGACCTGATGAGGTTTTTTTGTTGTTTGTTTATTTTTGCGGGTAATGCCTGTGAAATACAAAGAGGAAAGTAAGCAGGAAAAGGGAAAGCCTTCTGACTATGATGCAGATCTGACGTTTATGAAATAGGTCAGGGAATGAAGGATAGATTGGACAGGAAAAGTGTGAAGCTGAGGTGTCCTGAGTTTGACAGAGAGCTCCAGGGCAAAGACAGCATCACAGAATGCTGGCAATGGCCAGAAGCAATCACATTCCAGTACTGCTGTTTTTCTGTCATTGGCTGGGAGCTGTCTGGGGAGGATTGTCTTTGGCCCAAACACAGCAGTAGATCCTGAAGATGCTACAGCTAGAGATTGTCAGTGGCTTGTATTCCTTGTTATAGGTTCTCCCTTAAAGGGAGATCTGAGCAATGTGCTTTTGTACTTTTATGCTGCCAAATTAGATGTGGGCTAGAGGCTAGACATTACTTTTTACATTTCAGACCTTTTGTCTGTGATCATTTCCCTACTTTTTGAATCACATTCATTAGAATTTACTTAGTGAATTTATTCTGGTTGTAAAAAACCAGAATAATTTAATATCTTTTTCTTCAGAATGTCTTTAGGCATGCAATGATGTTATCTTACATATATTATTTCTCCATCTTCTACTTTCCATGATAGTCTTTCAAGAGTGCAACCATTGTTCTGTTGCCTTTATTTTATAGGCTGTCTTTCAACTTCTCTCTGACTGACTTCATAATCTACCTTTCTTTAATATTTATGATGTGTCAGTGTATGGTTTTATTTTTTTTCTGCTTCAGACTTTTAGGAAATCTTGACATTTTAATACTTATAAAAATTATCAGCCATTATCCATCTAAAGCAGAGACATTACTTTGCCGACTAAGGTCCGTCTAGTCAAGGCTATGGTTTTTCCTGTGGTCGTGTTAGGATGTGCGAGTTGGACTGTGAAGAAAGCTGAGTGCCAAAGAATTGATGCTTTTGAACTGTGGCGTTGGAGAAGACTCTTGAGAGTCCCTTGGACTGCAAGGAGATCCCACCAGTCCATTCTGAAGGAGATCAGCCCTGGGATTTCTTTGGAAGGAATGATGCTAAAGCTGAAACTCCAGTACTTTGGCCACCTCATGCGAAGAGTTGACTCACTGGAAAAGACTGATGCTGGGAGGGATTGGGGGCAGGAGGAGAAGGGGCTGACAGAGGATGAGATGGCTGGATGGCATCACTGACTCTGTGGACATGAGTCTGAGTGGACTCTGGGAGCTGGTGATGGACAGGGAGGCCTGGCGTGCTGCGATTCATGGGGTCGCAGAGAGTCGGACACGACTGAGCGGCTGAGCTGAACTGACTGGTCCATCTCTCCCTCAGGCTCTCGTGTCCTTCTGGAGCTCCAGTCAGACGTTCTGTTCTCTTCTGTTTGTTCTCTTCTCCATGTCTCTTGCTGTCTCCCTTATATTTCTGTATCAGTCCTTCTAAGATGCATTTGGGATTTTTTTTTTCAAATTATACTTCCAGTGTAGACAGAGCAAATAAAGTTAGCTTTTTAATTCATACTCTGAACTTTATATTTTATACACTATGTTCCTTTCTACATATTCTATTTGATTGTGTTTTACATCTCTTAGTTCTTGTTCTTTGAAATCTCTTGTTCCTAGCTCATTCTCAAAAGATCTCATTTCTTTAAATATATTTGCTTTTTGTTCTCATTGATAATTCTGATATTTGAACTGTTTATGGGTCTATTTCTGACAGTTCTTACTCGTAATACATTTTCATTATTACTTTGTGATTTGTCTTTTGGTATGTGTAAGGAGGTGCTCAGTTTTCTTGGAGTTTTATCTGTGGGAACTCTTAAGAGTTCTGGGTGATTGTTAAGTTCCTATAGAGGATTGATATTTTCTTATCTTAGTATCCTGGAGGTACAACTAATCCAGTACAACTGCAAATTAGTTCTGTGCTTCGGGTTTCCTTGGACTACACAGGTAGCTTGAGTGTTGACAGTGAACTTGACAACTAGTTGACGTTTATATGTTCTCTGGGAGACATTTGTTGTTTTTTCCCTTCACCTAGCACCATGTTTGAAAGGCATGTTTTCTTGATGTCATCTTTTGGGGCAATGTTCTTTTTTTACCTTATTTTCTGAAGGAGTCAAAATTTTATGCAGGATATTCTGTTAGAGTATTAGGATATTTTGTTAGAATACTAGGGCTTCCCTTGTGGCTCAGAAGGTAAAGAATCTGCCCACAGTGCAGGAGACCCAGGTTTGATCCCTAGATCAGGAAGATCCCCTAGAGAAGGGAATGGCTACCCACTCCAGTATTCTTGCCTGGAGAATCCCATGGACAGAGGAGCCTGGTGGACTGCAGTCCATGGGATCTCAAAGAGTTGGACATGACTGACTGACTAACACTTGTTCTATTAGATTCCCTAACTAGATGGGACATAGGACTTAGTTCTTCCTCATTTTAGCTCACAAAGAATCTCCTTGAGACTCTCTAGGGTTCCTCAGAAACTGACAGGTCAAGAAATGGATTTGGTGCCTATTTATCCACCATTCCTGGTTTTAAGTAATTTGAGGGATTTTTTTTTCTGATGTTCCTTAATTTTGTCTATTGACATTTTATAGAAGATTTTTAAAATATTTACATAAATTCTTAGATTAGGTTGTGAATGGTTGTTTAGGATATTTAATCTATCATACTTCTCAAACTATAAATACTGATAGCTCTTTATTATACACTTTCTTTAATTCCAACTTCCCCCCAAATATTTCTTATTCAAATTGCATATTTTGGTAATTAGATCCTTTAAATAAAATCAACATTCAATAAAAATCTAACTTACCCAAAAGTACTCCTGGGAGGAAAGCTCCCAGTGGAGGAGAAGGAAAAAAGTTAACTAGTTCAGGGAAAATAACCTGTTTGTCCTCAAATATTTCCATGATGAAAGCCAACTTGCTGCTTTCCTTTGTTATCTAACACAAACTGCTGTTAACAAAACGTATTGCTTTCTGGTTTACCTGTTGTACTTCTAGAACCTTCATGTTTCTATTGATCTTCTGTCATCTTCTCCTTTCTATCCCCACAGGCTATTTTGAATGCTCTTATTGTAAGGCAGCATTCAATCCATTGAAAAGTAGAAATATGTATTTCTGAGGTACCCAGTTACATTATTTTTCCTGTGTAAGATTCTGAAAGACTAAAAATTTTTCACTGAACCCTGAAAAACCTTAGCCTCAATTTCCTCTCCAATTCTTACTAAACCAAATCATCCTATCAACGGCTGCCAAACCAATCTTGATGTCCTTGCATTTTCTTCTGTGGTTATTAATAACACAACCTCAGTTTTCTCATACCCTTCAAGAACTTTCATAATGAAATTGACCTTCCTTAATATGCCTATAAAAATCTTTTAAGTGTCTTCTCCCCCTAGAACACTCGAGCACGCATCGTAAGTTTTAAAAATAAATGCTTGAGTTAACTCCTTTTGTTTTTCTTCTCCTTTCGCACTCCTTTCGTTCAATAAGTGCTTATTACTTTCCAGGTAATGAGGACCCTAGTTGCTAGGATGACAGGGTGAAGAAATATGATACTTGTCTTCAAGCCTTTTAAAAAAGTATGTAGGTAAGTAAACAGTTTCCTTATCATTTGAAACATTCTTCACATCTACTGGTAACTGAAGAAATACAATCCAAGTTTGGGTAAACTTGACATCTACAGATGAATAGGAGTGAAAATATGAGGACATATCTGACTCATATGGAGATGATAAATCTATGTTTCTGGGGATGGGATTTCCCTGTGTAACATGCAGAGACAAAATCCATTCCACAGAACATCTGATCTTCAAATAAAATAGGCTCCTTCTAAGGAATTTTTTTCCTTCAACTCTCCTTCAAAGTAGGTTGGAGATTCTGAATTTACATCTTTCAGAAAAATCTTTTAAAATGAGCATGTAAAAAGTTAGATGGGTTCATTTATTGTTTTTAAGGAAGTGTAAGTGTTTTAAACAGACCACTGGAGTGGCAACCAAATTGACGTACCTGAGGTTTCTCAAAACACATTAGATCATCATCACCTTCAGATGACTTTAACTTGTTAGAACCTGGAAGCTAAACCAATTAACCTCAGGGTTATTGTCTCCAGCTCTAAATAACTATTTAATAACTGAAAGAAACTCTCATTGCATAGCCCATTGTTTTAGAGTTGCAAAATTACTTTAAAAGTGTTCTTCACCCAATAATGTGCTTTTGGAATTGTTATAGTTAAATTTGATTATGCATAGCTCTCATCCAAGAATTTAGTTCGGGAGAAATAGTACTCTGTATCTGTACATTACACTATCTATGTCCCTGTATTGCTGTTCTACAGTGAAGGAAATCCTGGTTTGTGACTGCTGAGAGGGAAGCCTGAATCCTCCCTTATGGTGTCTGTGTGTAACTCCCTTACACAATAGTCTTTGACTCTGCTGGAACTGTCTCCTCTTCCATTTTGCTGTCTTTACTATAATTTTACTTCCCCCTGTTGTGGAACAGTGGTGGAACTGGGGGGGAAAAAGTCAGGGAAAGACCAGTGATGATGGGAGGATTTTATTGCATTATTCTGGCAGTGTGCCTCTTTTTTTTTTTTTTTTTTTTAAGGTGTGGATATCATTTAGATGAGAAGGTTGGCATGTGGAGCCACTGATCCTATGAGGTAAATGTCTGGTGTCATCCCCATGCTATTACTAGGGAAATGGCCCTGTTGTGAGAGAATTGCCCCCAAGGCACTCCTAAAATTCACAATGATACAGGAGGAACTTTCTTTTGAGTAGATGTTTGAGTGTCTGCTATAGACACGGGGCTTTGTTAAGGAAATCACATGCCTATTTGAAATAGCCAACTCCAAGGGGAAAAGGCAGGAATAGTCTTATTGGTATGGAGTGGATGTAAAGGTCTGGCAGATACTGATCCCTGGAACTAGAAGATTCAGAGGAAGTCTTGTAAAAGGCACCTGAAAGATCAGAAGGCTGGTAGCAGTTTCATTTCAAAGAGAAACGATTCAGTAGTGCACTGTCTACAGTGAGTCAAGCACCTTATATGTTGTCTTGTTTAGTCTTCTGCACCACTCTATGAGGTGGATGTTCCCCGGATCTCACAGAAGCTGAAGTGACACGGAAGGGCTTCCCTATCACTGCTTCCAGGCCGACTAAGTGGAAGTACCTGTCTCTTTTTATTCCACTGAATACAGTAAAAACTCTGAACACTGTGTGTAGAAGAATATAAGGCTCTGAAAGGTAGAAAGAGAAAGGACAACAGACTAGGACATCCAGGACCCAAGGAGCTACAGTGTAGAGAATTCCTTGGGTTTTCTCTTAGCCTTCCTCCTGACCCAGGGATCGAACCCAGGTCTCCCACGTGACAGGCAGATTCTTCGCTGTCCGAGCCACCAGGGAAGCCCTTGAATCCTAGACTTTGACAACTGGAAACGCCAACAGGCATAGAGGAAAGGGCCGAAACAAAAGTCTGTTCTCTCTACTAAACAAACCAGAAAGGGAAATCCTAGCAAGACAGAAAACTTAGACAATAGCCTCTCAATTTATACCAAACATCACAGAAAAATGGTGGTGGTGGGAGAACTGAGGCTTGTATTTTCTAGAGGCTGTAAGAAAGTGCCACGCCCCACTACAGGGGTGGTGGGAGAGAAGGCTGATTAGGAAACTGGGACTTTTGTCCCTCCTAGGCAGTAAGGAGAACTTTGTCTGCCCCCGAGTGCCAGCAGAGACTGTGTGGGACCCTGGAGTTCCACCCCACTCTGTAGTAGGATTAGGTAGTTAGAATAGGAAAAAGGAATCCAAAATAGTGTTGGCTAAAAGACAAAGGAAAAAGCCCTCCAAAATGAACAAAGGGAGGTCTGAGGACTGGAGTGAGAACCTCAGGTGAAACAAACAGTCCTCCTGGCTAGCCCAGTTTACATAGGGCAGGCTCACGGGGAAGAGAAAAAAAATTTATAAAAAGAGGAGCCAAAATTAAGCCCCTCTCTTTTTTTGGATCAACCTGCCCTCACGCCTTGAGGATATATTTTCCTTTGCTTGTCAAATAAAACTGAGCTGTAAACAAGCTGCAACACTAGTCCACCACTTCAAATTTTTTCACGGCGAGGCAGAACCGAGGAAATTACACACTCCCTGAAATGACATCCCTACCTTTCCCCACTGAATCTGTATCAGAAAAAATCAATTAAAATACAATGTAAGAGTACGATCTAAAGTCTAAAACTAAAAACTGTTGCTCTGCAAAAGTCTCTGTTAGAAGGATGAAAAGACAACCTACAGACAGAAAATATTTGTAAACCATGTGTCTGACAAAGGACTAGTATTTAGAATATATAAAATGTGCTTAAAACTCAACAATAAATAGGCAAATCATTAGAAAGTGAGGAAAAACATAAACAGACATTTCACTGGAATATATGTTAGCATGTGAAAAGATATTAACATTGTTAGGTATCAGGGAAATGCAAAATAAACTCACAATGAAGTACTGCCTACCTATCAGAATAGCTAAATGGTGACAGTACCACATACTGATTAAAAAAGTGACACCAAATGCTGGTGAAGATTCAGAGAAATTGGATCACTCATATTGCTAGTGAATTACTCATACTGCTGGAGGGAATATAAATGGTACAGCTATTCTGGGAAATAAGCAGTTTCTTAAAAAAAAATATAGATACTTATGTTCATAGATACTTTTGGCAGATTTACTGATAACAGCCAAATACTGAAGTCAGCCCTCATGTCCTTCAACTAGTGAGTGGTTAAACTGTAGTACCCACACTATAGAATACTACTCAGTCTTAAAAAAGGAATGCATTAGTGACACATGCAACATGAATCACCAGAGAATTCTGCTGAGTTTAAAAAGACAGTCCCTAAAAGTAATATACTATCTGTACCATTTATAAGACATCCTCAAAATGACACAATTATAGAGATGGAGAAAAGATGAATAAATTCCAGGTGTTAAGGGGTTAAGTAGGGTGAGAGGAGGGAGGTAAATGTGCCTTAAAAGGTCAATATGAGCTAATGTGGTGGTGATGGACGTGTTCTGTATCTTCACTGTATGAATATCAATACCCTAATTGTTACAGACTGAATTTACACCTCCCCCACCAGAATTCATAATTGAAATCCTAACTACCAGGATCTCAGAATGTAATCATATTTGGAGATTCAGTCTTTAAAGAGGTTCCTACATTGAAATAAGGTCATTAGGAAGGGTCCTAATCCAGTATGAGTCATTTGCTTTTAAGAAGAAATCCAGACAAAGACACATACAGAGGGGAGACATAAAGACCCAGGGGGGAGACAGCCATGGACACGCCAAGAGAAACCAACAACCTTGGCAACAAACACCTTGAGGTGTTCAGCACACCTGAACTTTAGCTTCTGAGGTCAAGGGACCTCAGAAGGAACCAGCCTTGCTGACAACTTGTTCTCAGACTTCAAGCCTTCAGAACAGTGACAAAATAGCTTTCAGTTGTTTAAACCACCTAAACTGTGGTGCTTTGTTATGGCAGTCCAAGGAAACTAACACATTCATTCTAATATTATACTAGTTTTGCAGGGAAACTGGGTAAAGGGTACCTAGGATCTCTTTGTATTATTTCTTAACAACTGTACATTAATCTATAATTATCTCAAAAAGTGAAAAACAAAAAACAAAAAACAAAAGTGGTTCTGTGGTTCAAACATACGTCTGTTGCTAAATCTTAGACTAAAAACCTGACCCAACCTTTGGACACAGTCCTGTGTCAGAGGGCCATCAATTCTGACATTGAGTCAAAAATCTAAACTGTGAATTCAGACTTAGGTGATTGACATGGGTGCTGACCTAGAGGCTTAGTGGTAACAGGTCAGAGGTAGCATTTTGCACTGGGGTTTTCTGATTGTCTTAATTGTGGATCAGTACTTACTGACTGCTTTCTTATAGAAAAGTCTTATTTCATAGACCCATACCTTAGAGTTGGGAGTGACTTCAAGTTCTGTTGCTTTCATATGGAAGTGAAACTACCTCACCATGTCTTAAAGGTAATTGATACCACACAGTGTTCTGTGACTTTCTGTAAGTCATATTGTGTAGTTTTGAGTGCAGCTATTTCATAGTGATTAAGAATATCTCTGGTGGCTCAGTTAATAAAGAGTCCACCTGCAATGCAGGAGACCTGGGTTCAGTCCCGGTGTTGGGAATACCCCCTGGAAAAGGGCCAGGCTGCCCACTCCACTATGCTTGCTTGGATAATCCCATGGACAAAGGAGCCCGGCAGGCTACATTCCATGAAGTTGCAAAGAGTCGGACATGACTGAGCGACCTTCACTGCACTTCACTTCAGGAATATATTGCTTTTATAGGTATTTTTAGTACCACATAGACCTGAAATGCATGTCAATTACATTGGGTCCTCAAATGAAAAATAGTATTTTGAACTAAAGAAATAGTAGTCTGTTGCCATGCTTAAATAATAAAACTCTAAAAGACAAACTCTTCTGTTAAACTTGGGATACTTCTGTCTGTTTCTTATGTGGTAAGGGATTTTTGTAAGGACTTTCAGAGATAATTTTGACTTTGCAAGTGTTTTGCTTTATACGCTGACTTTGGAAATTAACCTCCTCATAAAATCCAATCCCACTTTGCTATTTTGACACTTCTTTTGTCTGAAAGTATTCATTAACATTTCACGTAATTGCCCCGTTTCCAGAGCAAGTATATAATTTCCTACTGAGTGACGACTTCATAATGCATATCCATAAAGTCCGTCCTGTCTCCCAAGTATTTGATGCCTTAGTCTTACCATGAGCTCCAGAGAGATTTTTCTGCTGTGGAACCTGTTGAAACTTGTTGACCATTTGCACCATTACAAGGTGACCACTGGTAGTGGCTGTTTGTGATGTCTACTATCCTCAGTCGTTGTTCTATGAACATCTGGCTCTTTTCTGTGCACTCCAACTGATTGTGGCCAAGTCAACATAGTATAAGATTTTAAGCAAAATTGATCAGAGCACTTTCATAATTTTGTTTTTACCAAGACAGTCATGTAAATATGAATCTAATTTTGGTTATAATATTGGAGAATAGGGAAAGCCATGACAGTGTACCTATGGAAAGCTATGTTCTAGTGGAATACAAAGTGAAAAGATGGGCTTATTGGAACAAAGATATTCTATTTTTTTACTAAGGAGTGAATTACTTAGAGCTTCAATAATTTTTTTTAAATTGTGCATCACCAATGCAATGGACATGAACTTGGGCAAACTTCCGGAGGTAGTGAGGGTCAGGAAGGCCCGGCGTGCTTCTGTCCATGGGGTTTCAAAGAGTCAGACATGACTGGGCAACTGAACAACAAAAACGATACATTTTTTTTCCTCAGGAATTAAAAGCAGTCATGGAAACAGATTTCACTTTATTATTTTTTCCACTGACATGACCTGTTATTATTTTTATGTTCAAGCAAACTACACTTTTAAATGTTCTTTAAAAATTGTATCATTATTAATTATGTGGATAATTCTGGTGTTCATGGAAGTAACTGATACCTATTTATAGATATATCTGTTTTAGACTTTGAGAGAAACAGATTCCTCGGCCACTCTATATTGACTCTGTGTGTTCTTTTGGAAAACCCAGGAAAAAATTCAGTTTTTCCACACTGATGAATGTTTCAGCCAGTGTATCTGAGATTCGTAAGCTGGGTCTTGATTCCTTTGCTTCATATTTATAACATAATACACAGCATCTCAATCTGTAGTGATAAGCAATCACAGTAATGTTTACATTCAGGTTGCTTAATTTCTGGTATCTGTCAGATATTATAAAATGATCTTTGTTGGCTTTTAAATCAGAAGCATTGTGGCTAACTGATCTGATAGTCTGCATAAGCTGCATAGAACTGTTCCTTTTGGTACTACTACTTATACTTAGATTTTTCCTTTCCAAATCAAAAATAGTTTCACATTCAGCAATTGGTTTTCTTAATACTGTGGTGATATGTGAAGCTGATAGCAATATGGTACTTTGTCCAGGGGATTTTGTTAATTTTTTAACCAGAAACAGATAAGATGATCATGTTCCATCTTTATAAAATTAATGAAAGCAACCCCCATTAATACATATATGTATAGATAATTACTGTGGATAAGCATTGGTATTATTGCTATTATAAACCCCAAAGCTATAAGGACATCATTGTGTTTTCTCCATTCTGTAAGACTGTAAACCATCAATATATATATAAAATAAGAAGCCATGAGAATTAAGTTTTTACTTTTTTTAGAAAACATAGGATGAAAAGAAAACAGCTAGGAAGGTTTATAGATGTAGAACTCTCTAAACTGATCCTAGAAATGTCACTGGGAAGTTATAGCTACTTCTAGCTATTTTAAGTCATCTGCAAAAGGGCAATTTATGTATTTCTTTTCATATTTACATATACATCATTTTTAAGTAATCATTACCTTAAAAGTAGCCACAATTTCCCCTTATTAACCACCTAATGTGTGCAAGGGTGAATAGAACTTATGGAAGTTATACTTGATATTCAATTATTAAGTCTTGAGGCTGTTCTTTGTGATTGTAAGTGGAAAAGAGTATTGAGTTTTAGCTCTGGTGATTGATAGGGTAATAAGAATGAACCAGAAAATCAAAAGAATGTTTTCCTGGCCTTAAGTAATTGGGTTTCTCCAAGAAGCAGAGCCTGAGCTGAGTCTTTCATGCAAGTAGTTGAATTGAGGAAGGGAACCCAAATGGTGGACGGTCCTGAGAAGAGGGAAGGAAGGAAGGAAGGAGGGAGGGAGGGCGAACCCAAGGGCATTCTTGAGTTAACAATTCCTGTGGATAGCTGGGGCTTTGTCCTGGTGGGGGTGGGATGTTTTAAGGAACCATATAGAAAACTTTCAAAATTGTCAACAAGAGACCCTGAAGAAAGGAAAACCTTGACCCCTCCAGGCTGCAAATGAACACTGAAGGGTGTTAATTTTCTCTCCTTTATGATTCTCTCTAGGAAACAGAGAATCCCTGGGACGAACAAGATAGACACACAGAATGGAAGAATAGACACACCGAATTGTACATGGAAGCAATTTAAATGATAACACACTATAAAACTGAAAATTGTTGAGGCTGTTCTGTACATGAGATGTGTGAAAATACAAGGGAAACAGAGAGCAAAGAGGAGGTCACAGATAGAATCTTGGAGAATGAGAAGCCCCAGCATACAATGTGACAGTTCGGTAGCAGCCATGGACCAGGACAGGAGGGAATGCACAAACGAGGACAGACATCACATTTAGCGTCTAGGAAAGCAAGCGTGTGAATTTAACAGCTCAAATTTTCTACTACCTAGTACTAGAACATTGTTTCTTGTTAGAAATAAATATTGATAGAACTGATTTAGCAAATGCCTAATACATAATGCCTAGTCTGCCTTTCAGACCAATTGAAGATTGTCTAAATTTTAGTCATGTCTGTCTACCCCTCCACTTTAGAGCTCAAATTCACTTCTGCAGTGTTTTGACAGTTGAAAGACTCTGGTTGGATTGTTAATTTCAGCCGTATTTGATCTCTGAGGATTCAGCAGTAACTACTCTCCCATCCTCAAGTTACATGACAGTTATACTTCTATTTCTTCAGAACTTTTGCAAATTTAATAAGTGTTAAATGCCAGTGTTACTTTAAATTCTCTTCTGAGCCTTAGAGTAGGTGCATATGCATGATAGATACGATCAATGTTAACAATATTCCATATGCCATTTCTCCTCCCAGCAACTTGAAGACATTATGGAGGAACTTGGCAGAGGAGAATCCAAACTGATACGTACTTGGATTGGTAACAGCTGTCAGGGTTTAATAATAGAACCTCTGCAAGCAGTGACCCTGTGGGCTTCCCTAATCTAGTTCCTAATGGCTCTTCCTGCTTCCTTTCATGTTCCCCTTCCTGGAGAGGTAGTGACAAATCCATCTCAAGGGAAAGGTGCATAACCTACAGCTGTTGATCTGGTCTTTAGTTGTTGTAGTATAAATGTTGAGATAACTTTCTCTGTGACATTAACCTCAGAGCAACCCTCATCTCTCATCTATTGATATTCTTAAAAACCTTAATTCTATTTTTACTTCAGCTTTAACAGTCTCTGCATAATAAATAGCTATATGATATTTCATCTTAAGACTTCAAAACTGTTCAAAGACTATCTGGTTCTTCTATTTTGAGATTCCGTGAAAGTCTGTTCTCCCCATGTGTGGGCTTTAGGATCTTAGCTATTTCCTTAAACTAATATTAGAGTGGCTGTGATGTATGAGGAACTGTGTGGCCCTGGGGACTCAGAGGTGAAAGTTGGGATTGCCTGCGTCTTTAAAGGAAGCCCTTGTTTGATCTTATTTCATAATGAATCTTATTAAATAGTGATTAAAGTTGGCATGGGTGACTTTGAGGATCCTGGGAAGGGAACAGCAACCTCCAGTTCAGCTTTCAGGGAGTAGTAAAAGACTCACCACTGGTGAGTGCTGAGTAGAAGAAGGAGGGAGAGAAAGAGGGAAGAGTTCCCCCTCCCCCCAATATACCCTGCCTTCTCCTCCAAGTGTCTCCATTGGCAGGAGGCTAAGTGGATGCAGGCAGTAATGCATGGAGGCTAGATAGTCAGCCAGGGCCACAGGATCAAGGAGTTTGTGTGCCGTTTGATCCAGACAAGAGTCCTGCTGAAGTCCTTTCAAAGAGTCTAATGTCCTTGTGCAGTAACAAGCAAATACTGACCACCTACTACATGCTAGTGTGTAGTAGGCACATTGCTAGTTGTGCACATTGCTAGGAGTGAGTAAAGCATGATGCCTAGTGTCTTCCACATGTGTGAGTGTGTGTGTGAGAGAGAAAAGTGAACACCCAGTAATTATAATAGCAATAGCATAAATCAGAGGCATGCACTGCTAAGGTCTCCCCACGGAGTTCAGAGAAGTCTTTACAAAGAAAGCTGTTCTCTGAAGCTGAGTTTGTTCATCTTGAGTATGCTCCCAATGAGAACTGCAATGAGAATTATAGGTGCAGATGTGCTGACTCTGTGCAAGGCTATGGCTCTTGCATGGCACCATCAGCATTCGCTGCAATCAGCAGCAGGTGATTGTAGTAATCTAGCAAACTAGACAGCCTTGCTCTGCACCTGGAGACCAGAGAGCAGTCCCACCCCAGGGAGGCTGCCTGGGTCTTGCTGATGGTGAAGGATGGCATGCAAAGCATGAAACCAAAGAGGCCAGCTGCTCCATTATACTATCTGTAACTGGGCGTCCTGATTTCTGGACTGTAAACGTCTGTATTGACCCTGATCTGCATAGGGTCAGGAGTCTTGCATTACATTATTGGTTTCCTCGATCTATCATAGGCAAGTAATCAAATACACCTTAGACTTTGCTTTCTGACTCAGACTGCATTCAATCTGTATTCTTATGGACTGCTTAGTGATCACCTGGAAGGCCTACACTTCTAAGTAAGGTAAGATTTTTTTCCTGAGTTGTATGTACCTAAAACTTAAAATAGGGCATGAATGACACAAAAATTATTTTTCTGTTAATAAAAAATTGTGACTGGTTTTTGTGACTGAATTGTAGATTGATTTAAGGCAGATATCTACAGTTGTAAAAAATGTGCTTACTAAAAGGTTTTCTTGGAGGATCGTGCTGAAATATTTCAAATAATTTAGCAAAAATGATAAAACACAAAGGACAGACATCATAATCTTCTGATAAAGTCATGAAGGAGGGATGAGAAATGTTTGCTCTGAAAAGTATTCAGGGAAATTGAGGGTGTATTCTCACCTCTGATTATTCCTCTAGTTACACTACAGAGGCTTGTTAGCTGACCCAAGGATACATCTCTTCTCCCTGTGTGGGGGAAAAAAAAGAAATATGGTTTTCTAGCAGAATCAAGTGACTTTTGAATTCTAAAATAAGAAGCTGAAGTTGGCTACTTATTTACACTGTCTCAAGGGAATCATTAAGTAAAGCCTTTTTAATACCTAAGAAAGGATTCAACAAATTAAGATTTAATTCTCATTAGATTTATGTTGTTTGGGACTTGAGACATTAGAAAAAAAATACTAAAAGATAATTTATGTTTTTGTGTTGCTGCTACCTGAGAAAGAAAACTAGATTTTCCACATTTCCCCAAAATGTAGAGGAAAGCCTTCTGTCTAAACGGTAAACTGGTGTCATCTCCCACATTTATAAGCAAATTTTCATGAAAAGTTATAATAACTTGTGGTGGTTAGGATCATAATCTCTAGAGGCAAATAATCCTTGACATGAATACCAGTTCCACATTAAGCAAGTGTATATTTTTCTCTGAGCCTCAGTTTCTTAATTTTTAAAGTGAGGTAGACAGGACCTCTGAGATTTGCTGTGAAGAAACAAACTGTATTTAAAGTGCTTAGCAACATGCCTGGTGTGTAGAACGTGTTCCATAAATATTGATCATTATTATTTCAGAATATAGATAAGACAAATAATTTCCTAATCACATTGTAACATGGTATTTTAATATACTCTCATAAAACTGAGAATCCTGAACCTAAAGAAAATTAGGTTCCTTGGAGGAAAGTTCTGCCCAGTTTCAGTTTGCCCTCCACCCCCAGTGCCCCTTTCCCACCTCAGCATGCTCTATCAGCTAGTCTGTGCTGGAGAAGGCACCAATTCCTGGATTTAGTTTTCTTCCAGACACTTAGACAAGACCAACCTTGTATGAATGTTTTGATCAGTAACTGGGGATCCTGGGCAGCCCCTCCCTGCTGTGGTCAGTAACTAAGGATACATTTTATAGTAAGGAAATCATAGGTGTCTGGGTCAATGAGAAATTCCCAGACACTTGTAGGGGTGAAAACTGTTCTAAACTATTACATTACAGCATCCTCTTGGACTCTTTAAATGAATATCTGTAACTGACTTCCAACTCTAGACATGTAGAGATTTACCCAGCAGCAGTTCGGGAGCTACCAAACTGCCCAGTCACTCCTTGATTTGGTTTAAGCCCTAGGAAGACCAAATTGCCTACTCAGGAAAATTCCAGTCTTTCTCAGACTGCTCCCAGGTGAGACTGGCCCTTGGGTGTACACTCCCTAGGACTATGACCTGACTTTCCTAGGAAAGAAAACTAGGGTCCAAGTTCATTCCACTTAACTGGAGCTATAAACATACGTCATCCTAAAACTGCTATTCTTGCTTTGTTTAACTTTAGGTTCTCCTAACAACACACTCTCTTTCTCACATATGAACACCTTTCATTTGTATTCAGTTGTGTTAATGCATTCAAAATACCTCAAATTTGGCCCAAAGCAAAGTTTCCAGTAAATATTTTAGGGTCTCTTTTACTCCATGATTTTTTAAAATGTATGTGTTTGTTTCTTTTGCGATAGAGTTTACCCTTGGAGGCTTGCTTTTCTCTGAAGTTCTTTCCATCAGGCCTCTGTGATAATGCCCTCTATTGCATTCCTCTCTGTTGAAGAATCAGATGTAGCTAAAAGCGGCAGCTGTTTATCATCTCTTCAGAATTTTTCTCTGTAAAGCCTGGTAAATGTCCCTTCAGAGGGTTAACTTTTAAATTTTGAGTAGTAGAGGCTTGCTCTTCCTTTGCTTTTGATCTTGGAACCTTGTATTTTATAAATTGTACATCACTTCTTATCAGCTGTTTTTAAGAGTTCAGGCTAAGAATTCCCAATCAACCAGATATTAAGATAACAACCAGAGATATGTAAAAGTACATCTACCGCTTTATTACTTTAATGCTTTCTGTTTCATATGTGTCTTTGCCGTGGCCACCCAAATTCTGTCCTACATACCATCTTTGACTAATGGGGTTCTTTTTGTCTAATATAGATTAGAGGCAGTGTGGAGACCACTTTCTAAAGAAAAAAGCTTTCTCTTGCTGCCTCATCTTCTATCTGCCTTAGCTGAAATCACTAGAATGTCCTGTCAGTTCATTGATTTGTACAAGATCAATGTTACTGACTTCAGTAGTATTTCTATCTGTCGGATAATAAAGTTCAATATCATTTCAAATTAAGGAAGGAAGTATTCTCTTGAAAAACACCACTGTCTTATACAAAGTCGAGTACTTCACTAAATGTTCTTTCCCAGTAATATGTTTAAAAGTTCACTCATTGTTTTGGCACTACCTTAGCCATATTTTTCCTTTTAAACCCAGTCTGGTTAAACTGGGCCTGCCTTCTCATGCTGTCCCAGCTCACCCAAGCTCTACCTCAGTCTGCATTGAGTATTTTTAAGAAGCACATAAAATAGACTTTTTAAATTTATACATTTGAATCATTTCATCTAATCATTTGATCTCTAAAGAACTTACTATACCCCTTTTTAAAGCTGTGCTATATTTTTTAAAACCCTAAACATTTAATGATCTTTTACCTATGATTATGTAAGCAATTTTTACTGTAATTTTTGATATAATTGCACAAATCCTTTCAAGCTGTTTCTAAGAAACATAGGCATCAAGCTAAAATATTTAGCAAAGATGTCTCATTTGTTTAAAGTATTATAAATGTAAATAAATGCAAAACCAAGATGCCCCTTTTTATTAGCAAAATGAAAATGTCTAGTGCTGGTGGGTCTTGGAGTATGACAAGCACTTCCAAACCCAGCTAAAGTATATTGCAAAAACCTGTTTGAAAGCAATGACTTAATAAATATAGAGCATATATAACCCTGGGCTTCCCAGGTGGCACAAGTGGTAAAGAATCTACCTGCCAATGCAGGAGATGCAGGAGACTCAGGTTCGATCCCTGGATCAAGAAGAGCCCCTGGAGAAGGAAATGGCAACCCACTCCAGTGTTACTTACCTGGAAAATTCCATTGAAAGAAGAGCCTGGTGGACTTCAGTCATGGGGTTGCAAAGAGTTGGAGACAACTGAGCACACACGTGTTGATAAATAATCCTAGAGTCAATTTCAAATTCATAAAATGCTAAGACATTGTAAAAAGCATCCTATACCTAGTCAGTTACAGGAAAGATCATCTCCTCGGGGGTATATTGAAATAGAGTCCTAAGAACTACGATGCTTTTTATTTATTTGTTTTTATTATTATTATTTATTAACTTTTCCCTCTAAAATACTTTTATTTGCCTGTGGAAACTTTAGACAATAAAAATATGAGTATTTTTTATTCCCAGTACTCTTATCCTTTATGATTATAAGGCAAAAAAGCCTTTGGCAACTTGTGAAACTCTATTTGGTAATTGTTGGTAAGGCCGGGTTGGGGCTCATTTCTGAATTCCAAGGCTTTAATAACAGTTAAAACTTATTTGTGTACTATATGTAAGACATTGTTCTAAATACTTTTATACACATTGATTTGCTTAATCCTCCAAACCATCTAAGAGATTTTCTCCATTTTTGTCCAATGCCACAGAGTCAAGTATAAGAGCCAGGATTTGTGTCCCAACAATCCTATTCCTTATTTAAAGAGTGTTAGTGGCTCAGGCAGAGAAGGCAATGACACCTCACTCCAGTACTCTTGCCTGGAAACTCCCATGGATGGAAGAGCCTAGTGGGCTTCCGTCTATGGAGTCGCACAGAGTCGGACACGACTGAGTGACTTCCCTTTCACTTTTCACTTTCACACACTAGAGAAGGAAATGGTAACCCACTCCAGTGTTCTTGCCTGGAGAATGCCAGGGACGGGGGAGCCTGGTGGGCTGCTGTCTATGGGGTCGCACAGAGTCGGACACAACTGAAGTGACTTAGCAGCAGCAGCAGCAGCAGCAGTTGCTCAGGTGTGCTCAACTCTGCAACCCCATGGCCTGTGCCCTGCCAGGCTCCTCTATCCATGGAATTTTCCAGGCAAGAATGCTGGAGTGGGTTGCCATGCCCTTCTCCAGGGTATCTTCCCAACCCAGGTATTGAACCCTGGTCTCCTGCATTGCAGGAGGATTCTTTACCATCTGAGCCACCAGGGAAGCCCAGAGTGAAAATGCTAGTTGCTCAGTCATGTCCAACTCTTTGTGACCCCATGGATGGAAGCCTTCCAGGCCCTACTGTCCATGAAATTCTCCATTCCCTTCTCCAGGAGATCTTTCTGACCCAGGGATCAAACCCAGGTCTCCTGCATTGCAGGAGGATTCTTTACCATCTGAGCCATCAGAGACCTTCTCAAACTAAGCCATCTTTTTTGGTCTTTCTCAGTAAGATAAATTATGTTGCGCTTATATCCCTTCTGCTCAGGTATTATCAGATATAGATGACTGGTCATATTGTGACAAACCGGTCTATCCTATAATCAGTTGCCATAATTGTTTCTAGTTTTCACCTGTACAGTATGTATTTAATATTTATTCACAAGCAAGGGTATATTCAAAATATTTATAAACCCTTGAGGCAGGGACACTAGCCAGTCAGTGGGGACACCATCCAGTCAGAATGCATACATTAAATAAGCAGTAGGGTAGGATGGATATAAGAAGGATAGGTATCAATCTACTCCATAACCAACTCACCATCCAGGCGTGTCTGGGCACCTCAGGAAAACAAGCAGCTAAGTTTATCACTGACAGTGTACATTATGTTTAAAGATTGCATGTGAGATTAACCTTTGGAATTTGTTAAAGACTTCATAATTATAACTGCAAAGCAAATCTTTCTGTATCTTGTGTTGTTTCACCCAGGAATTGAAGACTCTAGTTCTCTTTGGGCCTTCAGTTGACTTTTAGATATTCTTTGTTTTATTACTTTTAAAGAACCATCTTTAATAGGAATATACTGGCAAAACTGTCTTAATTGTTAAATACATGCTCATCAGTAGAGCCTGTCCTCCCTCCAGTACAAACTCCACATGTGGGTGTACACTTTGTGCTTCAAGGCTAAACTTGCCTGTTACTCCAGGGGATTGGAATTCACTCTTTCTACCAGATTGAATCTCTTGAATCTATTTGTCATCTCCACTGTATAATCATAAGGGATTTGATTTAGGTCATATCTGAATGGTCTAGTGGTTTTCCCTACTTTCTTCAGTTTCTTCCTTAATTATGCATTAAGGAGCTCATGATATGAGCCACAGTCAGCTCCCAGTCTTGTTTGTTCTGACTATATCAAGAGCTTTTCCATTTTAAGTTGCAAAGAATATAATCAATCTGATTTCAGTATTGACCGTCTGGTGATGTTCATGTGTAAAGTCATCTCTTGTGTTGTTGGAAAAGGGTGTTGGCTATGACCAGGGTGTTTTCTTGTCAAAACTCTCTTAGTCTTTGCCCTGCTTCATTCTGTGCTTCGAGGCCAAACTTGCCTGTTACTCCAGGTATCTCTTGATTTCCTACTTTTGCATTCTAATCCCCTGTGTTAAAAAGGGCATCCTTTCTTAGTGTTAGTTCTAGAAGGTCTTGTAGGTCTTCACAGAACCACAGCTTCTTTGGCATTAGTGATTAGGGCATAGACTTGGATTACTGGGATGTTGAAGGTTTTGTCTTGGAAACAGACCGAGATCATTCTGCCATTTTTTGGACTCTTTTATGGACTATGAGGGCTACTCAATTTCTTCTAAGGCATTCTTGCCCATAGTAGTAGATTTAATGATCATCTGAAGTAAATTCACCCATTCTCGTCCATTCTAATTTCACTGATTCCTAAGATATCAGTGTTCACTCTTGCCATCTCCTGCTTGACCATGTTCAATTTTCCTTGATTCATGGACCTAACATTCCAGGTTCCTATGCAATATTGTTCTTTACCATATCAGACTGTACGTTCATTACAACTGAGGGTTGTTTCCACTTTGGCCTGGTCTCTTCATTCTTTCTGGAGCTATTTGTCTGCTCTTCCCCAATAGCATATGTATTTTGGACACCTACCAACCTGGGGAACTCATCTTCCAGTGTCATATCTTTTTTGCCTCTTCATACTGTTCATGAGGCTCTGAAGGCAAGAATGCTGAAGTGGTTTGCCATTCCCTTCTCCAGTGGGCCATGTTTTGTCAGAACTCTTTACCATGTCCTTTCTCTCTTCAGTGTGCCTACAGGGCATGTGGCTCATAGTTTCTTTGAGTTACACAAAGCTGTGATCCATGTGATCATTTTGGTTCACCTTCTGTGATTGTTGTTTCCATTCTAGAGGCTGTAGGATTATATTTCTTGCTTTTTCTATCTGCCCTCTGGTAGATGAGGCTAAGAGGCTTATGCAAGCTTCCTGATGGGAGGGACTGACTGTGGGGAAACTAGGTCTTGCTTTGGTGGGCAGGGCCATGCTCAGTACACCTTTAATTCAAATTCTGCTGATGTGTGGGGCTGTGCTCTCTCCCTGTTAGTTGTTTGGCCTGAGGCTACTCAGTCCAGGAGTCTATAGACTGTTTGGTAGTGAGAATGTTAACAGCCTCAGTAGGGAGGCCTGAGATCCCCGAGGGGCAGGAGGAAATAAAAGTGCAAATAGCAAACTTTTTTTTTTTTCCTTTTCTCTTCTAATCCTGTGTTGTTATGGAGACACCTGGCTCCACCTGAACTTAACTTTATCTCAGGCCTTGAGCTAACCAATGCATTTTTCTCATGAAAATATCTTTCTTAAGCTATGTTAATGAATTATGTATTTGCTTGGAAATTTGCCTTTCTTCAAGATTCATGTCAATTGTTTTATGGCCCTGAATGGCTCACCTTGTGCCAATGTTACCTCAAAATGCATGTTGTGGATGAGGGGCCTGGTGCAACTCTCAGTTTTGAGGCATTTCCTTTCTCTAACTAGCAGCTTGCTAAAATGCTCCTCCATCCTTGGGATTCTCCAGGCAAGAGTGATGGAATGGGTTGCCATTGCCTTCTCCAAAAAGGTATATAACTCCTTGCTAAAAACTAGCAAGGGGGCACTCTTTCTGTCCCCTTCTTATGTCTATGTCAGAAGCTTTCTCTGTCTCTTTTATACTTTAATAAAGCTTTATTACACAAAGAGCTGTGAGCAATCAAGCCTCATCACTGGCCCAGGATTGAATTCCTCTCCTCCAAAAGCCAAGAATCTCAGCATCGTGGCTTGTAGCAGCAACCTTTCATCTTGGTGGCTCATCCAGAATTCTTCAGGACAAGGTATAGATGCTCAGAGATTTAGTTCTTTGTTCTCCTAGTAAACATGTTTTCTGCTTTACTAACTCTATGGTGTGCCTGTGTGTGTGATTGATTGAAAGAGATGCACAAGCAAGTGCAAAGCAAGAGCTGTGTCCTAATCTGCAGTTCCACGGTGACCTCATATGGCAGAAACCCTGTCAGGGGATTATACCAACCTGCTAATGTCAAGAGGCACTCAGTGTCTCCTCCAGGGGAGCGGCCAGAGATAGATGAAGCCTGTGGACCGAACTCTCCTTTCTCAGTGAAACTTTCCGGTCTCTTTGACCACTTCATAAGGGTCTGGGAAGTAGTATTGAAACTACTAACCTAATCTGTCAGGTCATACACTTGCAGGGGACTTGTGATCCATGCTGTTACTGTGTACTTTTACCTAGACCCCAAGCATGGAAGTGCCTAGCCTTGCTAGGAGCTGAAAGTTACAAGAGCACATTCAGGAGTGAGGTGGAGCTCTAGCTCCAGGAACGGCTCTCAGGCTAGAGGTCACTCTCTTGGCTGGCCACCTCAGGGGCCAGCAATCTGAAAGAGTTTTGTCATGGCTATGCCCCTGATCTACGTAGATAGAGGCATTGCTGGTGACCATGAGGCTTTTGAGGACACAGATCAGGGATTACAGGATCTAGGCAGATTGGAAGTGCAATGGGCTCCTTCCTTTGGTAGTGCTAGCTCTTAGTGGACCAGAGGAGGCTGTCTGGTGGCTTTTGTCTCAACTCCTTAGGTATTCTTTCTGTGGAATTTGTGGAAATGAACTGGAAGGATTGGCCCTAATAGCTCGAGGACAAAAATCACTTTTTCCTCTCTGGCCAGCCCTCCAGAAGGATTTATGCCTCCCAAGATTGCTGCTGCCAGTGTCTCTGTCCCCATGGCTGGCCTCTGCTGACCTATGCCTCCGCAGACACTCAAGGCAGGTCTGACTCAGTCTCTTGTGGGGTCACTGCTCCTTTTCCCTGGGTTCTGGTGCACACAAATTTTTGTTTGTGCCCTCCTAGAGTCTCTGCTTCCCCAAGTCCTGTGAAAGTTCTATAAGCAAATCCTGCTGTCCTTCAAAGTTAGATTCCTTGGGGGTTCCCAGTCCCTTAGCTGGATCCCCAGGTCAGGAAGTCTGATATGGGGCCTAGAACCTTTGCAACAGCGTTAGAACTTCTTTAGTATTATTGTTTTCCAGTTGTGGGTCGCCCACCCGATGGGTATGAAATTTGATTGTAATGCAGTTCTTCCCCTCCTGCCATCTCTTTGTGGCTTCTGCTTTGTGCTTGGACATGGGTTTTCTTTTTTTGGTAGGTTCCATCATCTTCCTGTCGATGGCTGTTCAGCAGCTAGTTGAAATTTTGGTGTTCTCACAGAAGAAGATGAGCACAAGTCCTTTTACTCCACCATCTTGATTTGAGGTTAATAGCAGTGTGTTTTATACTTAGGCCTTGCCATTGGTGATGAATTTGTAATAAATTATTTAATTCCTTGCCCCGCAGTGTACTCATCTATAAAATGGTCATATTAGTATGTACTTTATAGAGTTATTGCTAGGATCAAATAAAGGAATGTTTTTAACATATGTAGCAAGTTTCCTGTCACATCACCAAGAGTTGCTGAAAGTGAAGTGAAGGTGAAAATTGCTCAGTTGCATCTGACTCTGCGACCCCATGGACTGTATAGTCCATGGAACTCTCCAGGGTGGAATACTGGAGTGGGTAGCCCTTCTCTTCTCCAGGAGATCTTTTCAACCCAGGGATCAAACCCAGGTCTCCCGCATAGCAGATGGATTCTTTACCAGCTGAGCCACAAGGGAAGCCCAAGAATACTGCAGTGGGTAGCCTATTCTTTCTCCAGTGGATCCTCCCAATTCAGGAATTGAACTGGGGTCTCCTGCATTGCAAGTGGATTCTTTACCAACAGCTATCAGGGAAGCCTAAGAGTTACTGAGTGACTTCTATTAAATACAAAGTGGACCACAGCAGAGCTTCTCATGTGACTGGGTGAAGGAGGTCTTTCTCTTTGCTTAAGCTGTCTTTGTGGGCAGCAAAAAAACAAAAAGCCTCTGAGAGCTTTGTAAGATCAACTTTTTGTAGTTGACTTTATTTACTTTATATGCCTGAGTTTGAGTGTTCACCTGGAAGGCAAGAACATCCAGAAACCGTATCTCTCCAAAGAAGTGTAGCTGTGATGGTCATGTCACGCGAGCGTATGTTCCTCGATTATTTGTCTCGTCGCAACAAAGATTTGGAGTGACGGACATTAAAGCCCTCGGCACATCACAGCTCTTGGGACAAACCGTGTTATAGCTCTTAGGCACATCAGTGTTACAGCTCTATTTTATTTAGGAGATAGCAGGAGAATCCATCTTCGAGGCGTGAGGGCACGTCGATCTAACGAGATGAGGAGAAGAGCGCCCCAGCGCGCGGGAGAGAGAGAGAGCTGGCTTTGGCTCCTCTATTTATATGTTTATCTCTCCCTGGGCCTGTCCTATGTAAACTGGGCCAGCCAGGAGTGTTGTTTGTTTTACCTGAGGTCCTCACTCCGGTCCTCGGACCTTCTTTTGTTCTATTTTCGCGGGCTTTTCCCTTCCTTGTCTTTTAGCCACCGCCATCTTGGACTCCTTCTCCCTGTTCTACCTACAACAGTCACACCTGGACATGCCCAAAAGACGATTGCCTTCTTAGCCTCTTGATGATGCACACAGCATGGGATGGAAGGAGAGTAGGCTTTGGAATGGGACTCAGGTCCACTGCTTGAACATCTTTGTGACTTTGAGTAGTTTGATACTCTCTCAACCTCCACATTCTCATTTTAAATGGAGAGCAGATAGGGATTTAAATGGCAGCTGTTACAGTTTACAACTAATTACCCAGCCTTTTAACATCTTTTCAAAGATTTATTTCCATCAAAAAGGCCTGTTTAACTCCTCGTCTTTTTAAGGTTTTATATAGATTTTCTTATTGAAATTTTTTCTTTTCTTTGATTGATACTCCATTACCTTGATAGAGAAGTAAATAAAGCAGAAGTCGATGTTTTTCTGGAACTCTTGCTTTTTTGATGATCCAGTGGATGTTGGCACTGATGAAGGCTTTCTTATCTCTCCTTGCTATTCTTTGGAACCCTGTTTTCAAAAGGGCATATCTCCTTTTCTCCTTTGCCTTTAGCTTCTATTCTTTTCTCAACTATTTGTAAGGTCTCCTCCGACCACCATTTTGCCTTTTTGCATTTCTTTTTCTTGGGGATGGTCTTGATCCCTGCCTGCTATATAATGTCACCAACCTCCGTCCATAGTTCTTCAGGCACTCATTCTATCAGATCTAATCCCTTGAATCTATTTATCACTTCCACTGTATAATCATAAGGGATTTGATTTAGGTCATACCTGAATGGTCTAGTGGTTTTCCCTGCTTTCTTCAGCTTAAGTCTGAATTTGGCAATAAGGAGTTCATGATCTGAGCCACAGTCAGTCTTGTTTTTGCTGACTGTATAGAGCTTCTCCATCTTTGGCTGCAAAGAATATAATCAGTCTGATTTCGGTATTGATCATCTGGTGATATCTATGTGTAGAGTTGATTTAATATAGTTGCCTCTTCCCAGGGCCCCTCCTGTGTAGGAGCAAGAGTCACTTCAGAAGAAATTCTGATTTTCATAATGAAATCTAGAGAATGGTAAAGGAGTGTACCTATGAAAAGACAGGTTTGGAAAGATCATTGTTGTATAATGGAGGTTGCCAGGTTTATATGTAGATTTCAGTGTGAGAGAAAGTGGAAAAAGAGTCACCCTTTCTTAAGAAAGAAAGAGAAGAAAAGGAAATGGAACCTTTGGGGATGAATCAGGTTTCAATTGAGGCTGGGAAACAGCAGAAATCTCAGCTGGTTATGGCAGGGAAAAGGCAGTTTAGTGTGGAATAATGTTTTCAGAGGGCATATGGGAGAGATTTGAGCGGGGCAGGTGAAGTAGGAGGCTGGGACAGGAGAAGCAACACAGAACCTAGGAAAGGGAATGTGTGAGAAGATGAGTGTCTTGTTCAGAGGGAAATGCCAGCTTTTGTGGAAATGTTAAGATGAAAAAGAACAACTCAGGAATTTCAAGGATAACCTGCCAGGGGGATTCAGTACATTCATTTGTGTCTTAGGAAATATTCTACTGCAAGCAGCTGCTTAGGTAAAGATTTAGGTGCAAATAACTTAATTAAGATAGTACTCCCAGGAGAAACCAGTTAGGGAGTTGGGTGGCCAGCCTGCTAACTGGGATGAGAACATAAACCAGGTGAGCCTGGGACATGCAAAAAGTAGTTGCCTTGGGCTTCTGGGAAATTTCTAAACAAGAGGTGCTGGCTGAAAATACTGTTTTCACTGGAATTTGAAAGTGTGTGGAAGTCAAGCCCAGGAGACTCCCGCAGCTGTACTATTACCACAAGGAAAGCTGGACTGCATGTGGAGCAAAGCAGAGACATGGGACTTAGTAACATGATTCTTGGATGAAATTGGTCTGAGGCTTCCCTGATAGCTCAGTCGGTAAAAAATCCACCTGCAATGAAGGAGACCTCGGTTCGATTCCTGGGTTGGGAAGATCTGCTGGAGAAGGGATAGGCTACAGTCCAGTATTCTTGGGCTTCCCTTGTGGCTCAGATGGTAAAGAATCCACCCGCAATGTGGGAGACCTGGATTCAATCCCTGGGTGGAAAGATCCCCTGAAGAAGGGAAGGGCTACCCACTCCAGTATTCAGCCCTGGAGAACTCCATGGACTAAGCCACAGGACTGGAAAAGGTTGCTTTTCATTCTCCCATCCCAAAGAAAGGCAATGCCAAAGAATGTTCAAAGTATCGCAAATTTGCACTCATCTCACACACTAGCAAAGTAATGTTCAAAAATCCCCAAGCCAGGCTTCAACAGTGAACTGAGAACTTCAAGATGTTCAAGCTGTATTTAGAAAAGGCAGAGGAACCAGAGATCACATTGCCAACATTTATTGGATCATCGAAAAAGTAAGACAGTCCAGAAAAACATCTGCTTTATTGACTATGCCAAAGCCTTTGCTGTGTGGATCACAGCAAACTGTGGGAAATTCTTCAAGAGATGGGAATACCAGACCACCTGACCTGCCTCCTGAGAAATCTGTATGCAGGTCAAGAAACAACAGTTAGAATAGGACATGGAACAATTGACTGGTTCCAAATTGGGAAAGGAGTACATCAAGGCTGTATATTGTCACCCTGCTTATTTAACTTATATGCAGAGTACATCATGTGAAATGCTGGGCTGAATGAAGCACAAACTGGAATCAAGATTGCTGGGAGAAATATCAATATCCTCAGATATACAGATGACACTGCCCTTATGGTAGAAAGTAAAGAACTAAAGAGCCTCTTGACGAAAGTGAAAGAGGAGGGTGAAAAAGCTGGCTTAAAGCTCAACATTCTGAAAACTAAGATGACGGCATCCAGTCCCATCACTTCATGGCAAATAGATGGGGAAACTATAGAAACAGTGACAGACTTTATCTTTTGGGGCTCCAGAATTACTGCAGATTGTGACTGCAGCCACGAAATTAAAAGACACTTGCTCCTTGGAAGAAAAGCTATGACCAACCTAGACAGCATATTAAAAAGCAGAAACATTCCTTTGCTGACAAAGGTCTGTCTATTATGGATGTGAGAGTTGGACTATAAAGGAAGCTGAGCACCAAAGAATTGATGCTTTTGAACTGTGGTGTTGGAGAAGAATCTTGTGAGTTCCTTGGACTGCAAGGAGATCCAGCCAGTCAATCATAAGGGAAATCAATCAGTCCTGAATATTCATTAGAAGGACTGATGCTGAAGCTGAAACTCCAGTACTTTGGCCACCTGATGCAAAGAACTGACTCATTTGAAAAGACCCTGATGCTGGGAAAGATTGAAGGCAAGAGGAGAAGGGGATGACAAAGGATGAGATGATTGGATGGTATCACCGACTCAATGGACATGAGTTTGAGCAAGTTCTGGGAGTTGGTGATGGACAGGGAAGCCTGGAGTGCTACAATCCATGGGGTCACAGAGTCAGACATGACTGAGTGACTTTCACTTTCACTTTCCAGAATTTTCAGTTATGTTTCTCAGAAAATTTCCTTTGTTTTCTAAGCCAGTTTGTTCCAGTTTTGTTGTTGTTGTTGTTGTTATTACTTGCAACAGAATTCTCAATTCTCAGTTTAAGAACTGTGCCATATTTATCTAAATGTAATTTAATCTTGAGATTGAAAGTAATCAAAAATGACTAATGACATTACATAGTTAGTCTTCTGACACAGCTGAAATATTTCATAGCATTGAATGAAAAAAATTTTTCATTCCCACTGAAAAGGAAAAAGGAAATTATACATTCACCAATATCTCTTCTAATCTGTCTTCTGGTCTTGCAATTTGTCTTTTTTTAAAATTTGACCTAGGTCCTCCAAACCAATTTTCCCCATTGAATTTAGCTTTTTATTTTATGTGCAAAACAACTCCCTATCCTAAGTGTGGATATTGATCACAGTTCCACGTTTTGTACATTCCTGTGCTTTTAGTGTTGCATACACTGACATAGTTCTGCAAGTTATTCATATCTCTGAAGGGCCTTTTACCATTCATTTGTCTGCCCTGTGAATCCCAAAGATGTGATCGCAGAAATCACTGAATTCCAAAGATGCCCTTGCTTTGTTTTTCTACTTTTCTTTTCTGAAGAGCCTAAGCATATCTGTTGTTTTTAAGGGCATTTACTTTCTTTGACAACTATCTTCTTTCAGGTACCTCCTGTTCAACTCAAAATTCTCTCCCTGTATTTTTTTTTTAATTTTTTTTAAATTGGAGCATAATGGCTTTACAATATTGTATTGGGTGGACACAGTGGGGGAAGGAGTGGGTGGGACAAATTGAGAGAATAACATTGAAACATATATATTACCAGATGTAAAAAGATAGCCAGAAGAAATTTGCTGTATGACAGAGGGAACTCAAATCCAGTGCCCTCTCCATATTTTTCTCCCACCATTTGACATTGGCTGTATTTCTCTCTCCACCTCCAATTATTTGAAGTGTCCTTGTCTCTTATTTTCTTGCTTCCCTCCTTAGGCTAACATGAGAGACTGCATTGCTCCTCTTTCCCTTTGGACATTTTAAGAGTGGCCCACAAAAACTAAGCAGCCTTAAGATCATCTTGCCTCCTCTTCTCTTTTTTGGTACTAATCAGCATATTTTATTTCCCATTTCCACGTGCCTGCTGCCTTAAGCCTTATGTCTTTCTCTTTTGCTTCCAGTTGTTTTTAATCTGAGTGACTCATTTGCTGAGAGCTTCCCTTGAGCTCAGTAGTCCTGGTGTTGCTTGCGCATTATAAAAGGTAAGGCAAATTTAATCTGCGTAACTGAGCCAAGATATTTGGATAGTACTTTCATTTTAGAAGAAAGTTGAGATACGTTATGGGCTTAGGAAATAACGTTAGTAAGAATTTGAGGCTTGATTTCTGTGTTACTGTTTATGCTGTAGCTGTAGTTGTTGTTCAGTCCCTAAGTTGTGCCCTACTCTTTGTGACCCCATGGATGTAGCAGACCAGGCTCCTCCACTGTCTCCCGGAGTCTGCTCACATTCATGTCCATTGAATTGGTGATGCTTTCTAACCAGCTCATCCTTTGCCACCCCTTTCTCCTTTTATCATCAGTCTTTCCCAGTAGCAGGGTCTTTTCCAATGAAAATGCATCTGGTGGCGAAAGTATTGGAGCTTCAGCCACAGTCCTTCCAATGAATATTCAGGGTTGATTTCCTTTAGGATTGACAGGTTTGATTTGCTTGCAGTCCAAAGAACCCTCAAGAATCTTCTACAGCATCACAGTTCAAAAGCATCAATTCTTCCTTTGGCACTCAGCCTTCTTTATGGTCCAGATCTCACATCCCTACATAACTACTGAAAAAAACCATAGCTTTGTACAGACCTTTGTCGTCAAAGTGATGTCTCTGCTTTTGAATACGCTGTCTAGGTTTGTCATAGCTTTCCTTCCAAGGAGCAAGTGTGTTTTAATATTATGGCTACTGTCACTGTCTGCAGTGATTTTTGGAGCCCAGGAAAATAAAATAGGTCACTGCTTCCACTTTTCCCCCTTCTGTTTGCCATGAAGTCATGGGACTGGATGGCATGATCTTTCATGCTCAGTTGCTTCAGTCCCGTCCTACCCTTTTCAACCCTGTGGACTGTAGCACATCAGACTCCTCTGTCCATGGGGATTCTCCAGGCAACAATACTGGAGTAGGTTGCCATTTCCTTCTCCAGGGGATCTTGCTGACCCAGGGATTGAACCCATGTCTCTTATGTTTCCTGCATTGGCAGGCGTGTTCTTTACCACTGAAAGTGAAAGTGAAGTCACTAAGTCGTGTCCGATTCTTTGCTCCCCCATGGATTGCAGCCTAAGAGGCTCCTCTGTCTATGGGATTTTCCAAGCAAGAATACTAGACTGGGTTGCCATTTGCTTCTCCAGGAGATCTTCCCGACCCAGGGATCGAACTCGGGTCTCCCGCATTGTAGGCAGACACTTTACCGTCTGAGCCACCAGGGAAGTCTTTACCACTAGCACCTCCAAAACAATGATTTTATTTTATTTTAACAATGTCAATATCCAAGAGGATTATTTAACTTAATTTCAATATACAGTCATTAAAAGAAAAGAGAAATAGAAACAATAGAGAAGAGTAACAGCATATTCATCACCAAATGGGGCCAAATGTCATCCAAACTTAAGCAGCATGCTGGAAAGTCCAGAGTAACAGCAATCTGGAATCCCAGCTAAGAAAAGGTCCCGGGCAGTGTGCTCACTCCACAAGTGAGACTTCAGTTTTGGGAAGTTCCTGCTTATAATCCCAAACCACAAACTGATCTCATCATCAGTTTCTGAACAAAAATGTAGCTCTTGTTTTACTTTAACATTTTTACAATGCTGTTTATTTTATCTTGTGAGTCATAGGATTTTGTAAAAACCCTGGTGTGATTGGTCAAGCCTCCAAGGGCTTAAGAATTCCATGGCCCACTTCCTTTCTTATCTAAAGTACTCCCTGACTTGCTGACCTTGCAGGCAGCAATGGAATCTGGGCAGTGGCCAGGCAGGAAAGAAACAAGGTCAGAGGATTGCCCTCCTGCTTCTGAAGTCTGAACCAAGACTTCTTCTATTTTAACTTACCAAACAGTCGACCTCATGATTGTTTATGCTGAAGAGCAAAGGAATTATGCAAAGTATTATGAGTAACATGAGCAGTCTTGTTAATTCTATAGGACAAATAACAATTCCAGATGGTCAAAAGAAACAAGATAATCAAAGAAGTAAACAATGCAGAAAACCATTCCTGAGCAGTAGTGGGTAAATCACAAGTCCCACCATAAATAAGAAGTATGTTTTTATACATTAACTCCTATATCCATTAACTTATCAGCTATAATAGTAACAACAGAATGTTTTCAGTTCAGTTCAGTCGCTCAGTCATGTCCGACTCTTTGTGACCCCATGAATCGCAGCACACCAGGCCTCCCTGTCCATCACCAACTCCCGGAGTTCACTCAGACTCATGTCCATCGAGTCAGTGATGCCATCCAGCCATCTCATCCTCCGTCGTCCCCTCTTCCTCCTGCCCCCAATCCCTCCCAGCATCAGAGTCTTTTCCAATGAGTCAACTCTTTGCATGAGGTGGCCAAAGTACTGGAATTTCAGCTTTAGCATCATTCCTTCCAAAGAAATCTCGGGGCTGATCTCCTTCAGAATGGACTGGTTGGATCTCCTTGCAGTCCAAGGGACTCTCAAGAGTCTTCTCCAACACCACAGCTCAAAAGCATCAATTCTTTGGCGCTCAGCCTTCTTCATAGTCCAACTCTCGCATCCATACATGACTACTGGAAAAACCATAGCGTTGACTAGAAGGTACAATTATGTTTTTTCCTTTTGTAACTGTAATACTTTGTAATTTTGTAGTTTTGTAATACTTTGGTTTTTTTGCAAAATCTTACACAGGGGTTCTAAAGAAAAGCTAATATCAGGAATAGATAAAGTAGGAAATAGCATTTGAGTCGATAACACCTGAGCTTTCATGGGGGGTGGGGTGGAAAAAAAGGTGGTCCCCTTCCAATATAAAAGATCAACATGTGTTAGGCATCCAGAGAAAGGGGTTCTTTTTTTTTTATAGTAACCAATAGTTTTTATTTAGTTTGTGCATATGTGTGTGTTATTCCACAATACCAAGAATAAAAAGTCACTTTAAGTACTGAAAGACATTGAGGATTATTCTGTTTTGATGAAAAAACATGTTTCATATACAAACATGTTCATATATAGATTTTTTTTTTTTACTTTATTTTACTGAGAAAGGGGTTCTTAAGTGATACATAGAGGTAGTGTTTGCATCATCAGTTATAATTCATAGTAATTGAGGGGCTATTTTAAAAAATGTGTTGTACGTTTTGAGGACATAGTCCATTCACAATAGTTGATGGAGTTTTCCAATAAGCAGCGTTCCTCAAATGCAAGAAGTTGGTCCACATAGCAGTCTCTTATTAGCCTTGTCACAGTCTTATCAGTAAGTGGGTGAGACTATAAAGTAACACATGACATTGACATATTATACTTATGTTCAGGCTTGAGCTGTGTTTTTACCAACACTGTGTAATCTAGCAGACAGTTAAATTTTGTCCATAGAAGGGAAAAGTTAAGAAAGGACAGCCTGGTTTGCTGGGCAGGTGAAGTTATCCTGAGTTCAGGTCCAGTTCAGGTTTCTCCAGCTGAAGATTCACCTATAGTTTTCTTCATTTTTTTCTTTTAATGGTAGCATATCCTTGAATGTTGAGGTGTGAATGACAACCCACAGTACAGTCAGGCTTCCAAGAATAACCTATTCACGAGAATAACAGTTCATGGTATATATTTTCATTTTGGGGGCATGGGGAGGGGGTCCAGGGATCGTCACTAATACAGTTTTATCCTTCCCCTGAGCAATCACATCAGCAGGTATGGGAAGACCACTAGGCTGCTTCATTCAGACTTTAACTCTGATTGCATGTATTCCTTCTCTCTTTTTTTTTTTTTAAAGTAAAAGATCATCCTTTGTCCAGTTGTTTTTAAACATTGCTCCTCATTAAAGTCACATCTGGAGTTTTGGAGAAAAAAACAATATCTGGGCATTTGTATTTATCAAAAAATTCAGAATAACTCTAATATGCAGCTGAACTTTAAAGAATGATGATAGGTTTTTCTATTAAATGTTAGTTTTAGTGATATAGAATTCTGTTATTTTCTGTGGACCAGTCATGATACGATGGCATTAAAACAGATAATAGTTACATAATCACAAACATAATAGTAGAGGATATTGATCAGTTTTCACGATTAATAGCCAAACAGAAAATAAAAAATAATTACAAGTGCAAACCATAATGGAAACATGATTGGCCTAAAATATAAAATAGTTACGTACAATCTGGGGGGTTAAGTAGAGAGGTGGTGAGTGGAAGTGCGTACATGCATATCTTTCATCCACCCAGCCAATCTATGTCTTTTGGTTGGTGTATTTAATCCATTGACAGCTAAGGTAATTATTGACCTGTATGATTCTATTACCATTTTCTTAATCGTTTGGGGTTTATTTTTTATAGACCTTTTCATTCTTTTGTGTTTCCTGCCTAGAGAAGTTCCTTTAGTATTTGTTGTAAAGCTGTTTTGATGGTGTTGCATTCTCTTCACTTTTGCTTGTCTCTAAAGCTTTTGATTTTCTCCATGAAATCTGATTGAGAATTTTGCTGGGTAGAATATTCTTGGTTGTGGGTTCTACTGTTTCATCACTTTAAATATATCATGTCATTCCCTTCTGACTTGCAGAGTTTCTGTTTAGAAATCAGCTGATGATCTTAGGTGAGTTCCCTTATATGTTATTTGTTGCTTTTCCCTTGTTGCTTTTAATATTTTATCTTGGTCTTTAATTTTTGTCATTTTTGTTACTATGTTTCTCAGTGTGTTCCTCCTTGGGTTTATCCTCCTGGGACTCTCCCTGCTTGCTTCCTGGACTTGGTTGACTATTTCCTTTCTCATGTTAGGGAGGTTTTCAGCTATTCTCTCTTCAAATATTTTCTCAAGTCTATTCTATCTCTTTTCTTCATCTGGGACCCCTATAATGTGAATGTTGGTGCACTTAATGTTGTCCCAGAGGTCTCTTAATCTGTCATTGTTTTCTCTATATTTTGTTTTATGGCAATGATTTCCACCATTGTTTCTTCCAGATCACTAGTCCATTCTTCTGCCTCAGTTATTCTGCTGTTGATTCCTTCCAGTGTATTGTTCTTTTCTGTTTTTATTTCTTCTAGGGCTTTCGTAAACAGTTTTGCATCTTTTCCATTCTTTTTTTAAAATCCTGGATCACCTGCACTATTATTATTCTGAATTCTTTTTCTGGAAGGTTGCCTATCTCCACTTCATTTAGCTGTTTTTCTGAGGTTTTATTTGTCCCTTCATCTGGGACATAATCATCTGCCTTTTCTTTTTGATTAACGCTCTGTGATGTGGTTTTCATCCTGGTGGATGCAGGACTGTAGTTCTTGCTCCTTCTGCCTCTCCTCTGGTGAATGAGGATAAGAGACTTGTGTAAGCTTCCTGATGGGAGGGACTGGCTGTGGGTAAAACTGAATCTTGCTCTGGTGAGCAGGGCTGTGCTCAGTAGAACTTCATTCTGATTGTCTGCAGATGGGTAGTGATGCCCTCTCTCACTGTTAGCTACTTGGCCTGAGGCAACCCTCCTCTGGTATCTACAGCTCTACCATGGGTTTAATGGTGACCTCCAAGAGGGCTCATGCCACGAGGCATCTCCCAGGACTGCTGCTGCCAGTGCTCCTGTCCCTGTGGCGAGCCAATGCCAACCCATACCCCCACAGAAGACCTTCCAACACTAGTAGGTGGGTCTGGTTCAGACTCCTGTGGGGCCACTGCTTTCCCCTGGGTCCTGGTGTTCACAAGATTTAGTTTGTGACTTCCAGGAATGGAGTCTCTGTTTCCCCTAGTCCTGTAGAAGTCCTATAATCAAATCTTGCTGGCCTTCAAAGTCAGATTCCCTGAGGAGTCCTAATTCATTTGCCAGATCCTCAGGCTGGGAAGCCTGATATGCATGGGGCTCAGAACCTTCACAACAGTGGAAGAATTTCTTTGGTGGTATTATTCTCCAGTTTGTGGGTCGTCCAGCCGGCAGGTGTGGGATTTGACTTTATCTTGTTTACACCCCTCCTACCATCTCACTGTGGCTTCTCCTTTATCTTTGGACGTGGGATATCTTTTCTGGTGGGTTCCAGTGTCCTCCTGTCAGGAGTTGTCCAACAGCTAGTTATTTTGGTCATCTCACTGGAGGAGATGAACGCATGTCCATTTATTCTGCCATCTTGAACCAATCCCCAGTGTGTATAACTGATCTTAGTTTTTTTAATGTTGAGTTTCAAGTCATCTTTTTAATTCTTCCTTTTCACCCTCATCAAGAGGCTCTTTAGTTCCTCTTCACTTTCTGCCATTATAGTGGCATCATCTACATTTCTGAGGTTGTTTATATTTCTCCTGGAAATCTTGATTCCAGCTTCTGATTCATTCAGCCCAATATTTCTCATGATAATAAGTTAAACAACAGGGTGACAATATACACCCTTGTCATACTCCTTTCCCAATTTTGAACTAAATCATTGTTCCATGTCTGGTTCTAATGTTGCTTCTTGACTTGCATACAAGTTTCTCAGGAAACAGGTAAGGTGGCCTGATACACTAATCTCTTTAAGAATTTTCTGCAGTTTGTTGTGATCAACACAGTCAGAGGTGTTAGCATAGTCAATGAAACAGAAGCAGATGTTTTTTCTGGAACTCCCTTGATTTCTCCATGATTCAACAAATGCTGGAAATTTGATCTCTGGTTCCTCTGCTTTTCTAAACCCAGCTTGTACATCTGGAAGTTTTAAGTTCACATACTGCTGAAGCGTAGCTTGAAGGATTTTGAGCATTACCTTACTAGCATGTTGCTGCTGCTGCTGCTAAGTTGCTTCAGTCGTGTCCGACTCTTTGCGACCCTGTAGACAGCAGCCTACCAGGCTCTCCCGTCCCTGGGATTCTCCAAGCAAGAACACTGGAGTGGGTTGCCATTTCCTTCTCCAATGCATGAAAGTGAAAGTGAAGTCACTCAGTGGTGTCTGACTCTTAGCGACCCCATGGATTGCCTACCAGGCTCCTCTGTCCATGGGATTTTCCAGGCAGGAGTACTGGAGTGGCATGTTAAATGAGTGCAATTTTATGGTACTTGGAACTTTCTTTGGCATTGACCTTATTTGGGATTGGAATAAAAACTGACCTTTTCCAGTCCCATGGCTACTGCTGAGTTTTCCAAATTTGCTGACATGTTGAGTGCAGCACTTAACAGCATCTTTTAGGACTTTAAATAGCTCAGCTGGAATTCTATCACTGCACTAGCTTTGTTCATGTTAATGCTTCCTAAGGCCCGCTTGACTTCACACACCAGGGTGTCTGGCTCTACGTGAGTGACCACACCATCACAGTTATTTGGATCGTTATAACCTTTTTGCATAGTTCCTGTGCTCTGTTAGGTCCTTGCCCATTCTCTCCTTTATTGTCCCCATCCTTGCATGAAATGTTCCTTGATTTTTATATTCACATCTAATTCATACAAGTATATACTTTATAGTTACATAGTGGAGAAGGCAATGGCACCCCACTCCAGTACTCTTGCCTGGAAAATCCCATGGACAGAGGAGCCTGGAAGGCTGCAGTCCATGGGGTCGCTGAGGGTTGGACACCACTGAGCAACTTCACTTTCACTTTTCACTTTCAGAGAAGCCTACCAGGCTCCTCTGTCCATGGGATTTTCCAGGCAAGAGTACTGGAGTGGGGTGCCATTGCCTTCTCACTTTATTTTCTATCAGTATATAATTGGTCTGAAATGATAAACACTGGATTAACTGAAATCTAAATACTTTTCTGTGCATGTGTCCAGCTATCTGCTTTTATTTTGGACACCTTTTGTTGATACAGACAGTATTTTATTGACAATTTTGCGTCTCCCCCAACTTTTATGCCTTGCTAATTTACTTAGATTTGTTCAGTTTACAGCTTGAAGACTTTTTGATTTAGACAATTTAAGACATTCAGTTCTGTTTAAGGCAAGTAATAGATTTTTTTTTTTTAATTAGCTTTTTTTTTTTCTCCAATTCCTTTGTGGTCACTTCCTTCGTATTTCCTTTCTGCAAGGGATTTTTCTCAGGTGAGGAAAATGCCTTTACCTGGTCTGGTAACTCAGAAGAGAATGTGCAACAGCATGTCCTGCAATTGAAGGGAGACGGAATAGAAAGGAAGAGGTGATAACGTGGTCTTTTCTTCCATTTTTCCTTCGGAGGCTCCATTTCCTTCCAATTGGCAGGAAAATAGCACCAATTGATAGGAAAGAAAACCTCATGGAATCCGCACTCTCTATTGTCTTCTGTGAACTTAGAGTCCTCCTTTTTTCCTTTCCTTATCCCTGTCTCTTGGTTGCTTGATGGGTTTAGGAAAAAAAATAAACCTTCATCTCCCCTCCCCTTTTAATATGCAGCAGTTTAATTAGGGTATGTCTTGGTTCTGAGTATTCTGTATCACTATTTCTGGAACATAGGATGTTCTTTTAATCAAAATTCAATTTTGTCTTCATTTTAGAGAATTTTTTTGTTTTTTTTCTTTGATCCATCAGGATATCTGAAGTCTTTCTGTACTATGGTATGAAATAAGAGAATGTTCTAATCATGATGTCATCTGCCTCTGATTCCTGGCACAGAGTCCTAAAACCCTTGTAATTTCCTAGGGGAAAGGAATACTAGGAGTATCCCTAGTTCTGATACTTGTCTTTGATGTCCTTTCTGACATAGAGCTCCTGAAACCCCTGCAGATCCCTGAGTAATAGAAATACTAGGAATGTCTTTTGTTCTAATAAGGCATCTCTTAGTGGACTTTTAAATGGCTCTTGGGTGGGGATTGGTCCCCAGAAAGATCAGCAAGACTACAAAGCCTGGCCCCCACTTCACTGAGAGAAAAGACAAAGGCCCAAAATAGTCAATGATCATACCTGTGTAATGAAGCCTCCATAAAATTTCCAATTCTGTGGGGATCGGAGAGCTTCCATATGGGTGACCACATTCACATACCAGTAGGGGTGATACATCCCAGCTCCATGTGTACGTCCCAGAAGCTCCTGCACTTGGGGCCCTCCAAGACCTTGCCTGTGTATCTCTTCATCTGACTCTGTGTTCTTTATCATATCCTTTCATCAGCTGACAAAGATGAGTGTTTCCTTGAGTTCTGTGAGCTACTCCACCAAATAATCAAATCCAGTGGGGAGGAGGTTATGGGAATCTCCAATTTATAGCCAAGTCAGACAGAATTTATGGGTAACTTAGAGACCTACTACTGGAGATTGGCCTCTGAAGTAGGGGACAGTCTTGTGGGACTGAATGAGTCCTTGACCTACGGAATCTGACAATATCTCCAGTAAATAGTGTTAGAATGTAGTTAAATCATAACAGTACCCAGCTGGTGTAACAGAATTGCTTTGGTGAGGGAAAATCCCCTACACATTTAATGACCAAAAGTATCAGCAGTAAACTTTTCTGTGTGAATAGTAAAGAAGACACAGGGGGAAAACTGTAGATTTTTTTATTTTTGCTTTTTTTAAATTATTTATTTTAATTGGAGGCTTATTACTTTACAATATTGTAATGGCTTTTGCCATACATCGACACGAATCAGCCATGGGTGTACACATGTCCCCCATCCTGAACTCCCTTCCCACCTCCATCCGCATCCCATTGCTCAGGGTCATCCCAGTATACTGGCCCTGAGTGCCCTTTTTCATGCATCGAACTTGGACTAGTGATCTATTTCACATATGGTAATATACATGTTTCAGTGCTATTCTCTCAAATCATCCCACCCTCACCTTCTCCCACAGAGTCCAAAAGTCTGTTCTTTATCTCTGTGTCTCTTTTGTTGTCTCGCATATAGGGTCTTCATTATCATCTTTCTAAATTACATATATATGCATTAATATACTGTATTAGTGTTTTTCTTTCTGACTTCACTCTGTATAATAGGCTGCAGTTTCATCCACCTCATTAGAACTGATTCAGAGGTATTCTTTTTAATAGCTGAGCAATATTCCATTGTGTATATGTACCACAGCTTTCTTATCCATTCATCTGCCAGTGGACATCTAGGTTGTTTCCATGTCCTAGCTATTGTAAACAGTGCTGTGATGAACATTGTGGAACATGTGTCTCTTTCAATTCTGGTTTCCTTGGTGTTTGCCCAGCAGTGGGATTGCTGGGTCATATGGCAGTTCTGTTTCCAGTTTTTTAAGGAATCTTCACACTTTTCTCCATAATGACTGTACGAGTTTGCATTCCCACCAACAGTGTAAGAGGGTTCCCTTTTCTCCACACCCTCTCCAGCATTTATTGTTTGTAGACTTTTGGATAGCAGCCATTCTAACCTGCGTGAGATGGTACCTCATTGTGGTTTTGAATTGCATTTCTCTGATAGTGATGTTGAGCATCTTTTCATGTGTTTGTTAGCCATCTGTATGTCTTCTTTGGAGAAATGTCTGTTTAGTTCTTTGGCCCTTTCTTTGATTGGGTCGTTATTTTTCTGATATTGAGCTGCATGAGCTGCTTGTATACTTTTGAGATTAATTCTTTTTCAGTTGCTTCATTAGCTATTATTTTCTCCCATTCTGAAGGCTGTCTTTTCACCTTGCTTATAGTTTCCTTCATTGTGCAAAAGATTTTAAGTTTAATTAGGCCCCATTTGTTTATTTTTGCTTTTATTTTCATTACTCTGGGAGGTGGGTCATAGAGGATCCTGCTGTGATTCATGTCAGAGAGTGTTTTGCCTATGTTTTCCTCTAGGAGTTTTATAGTTTCTGGTCTTACATTTAGATCTTTAATCCATTTTGAGTTTATTTTTGTGTATGGTGTTAGAAAGTGTTCTAGTTTCATTCTTTTACAAGTGGTTGACCAGTTTTCCCAGCACCACTTGTTAAAGAGATTGTATTGTCTCCATTGTATATTCTTGCCTCTTTTGTCAAAGATAAGGTGTCCATAGGTACGTGGATTTATCTTTGGGCTTTCTATTTTGTTCCATTGATCTATATTTCTGTAAAGTTAGCTTATTTATTTGATTTCTCTCCTGTTTCTTGAGGTAAACTTGTATTGCTATGAACCTTCCCCTCAGCACTGCTTTTACTGAATCCCATAGGTTTTGTGTTGTCGTGTTTTCATTTTCATTTGTTTCTATGCATATTTTGATTTCTTCTGTGATTTTTTTGTTATTCAGAAGTGTGTTGTTTAGCCTCCATATGTTTGTATTTTTAATAGTTTTTTTTTTTCCTGTAAATGACATCTAATCTTATTGCATTATGGTCAGAAAAGATGCTTGAAATGATTTCAATTATTTTGAATTTACCAAGGCTGGATTTATGGCCCAGGATGTGATCTATCCTGGAGAATGTTCCATGTGCACTTGAGAAAAAGGTGAAATTCATTGTTTTGGGGTGAAATGTCCTATAGATATCAATTAAGTCTAACTGGTCCATTGTATCACTTAAAGTTTGTGTTTCCTTGCTAATTTTCTGTTTGGTTGGTCTATCCATAGATGTGAGTAGGGTATTAACATCTCCCACTATTATTGTGTTACAGTTAAGTTCCCCTTTCATACTTGTTAGCATTTGCCTTATTGTGGTGCTCCTATGTTGGTGCATATATATTTATAATTGTTATATCTTCTTCTTGGATTGATCCTTTGATCATTATGTAGTGTCCTTCTTTGTCTCTTTTCATGGCCTTTACTTCAGTCTATTTTATCTGACATGAGTATTGCTACTCCTGCTTTCTTTTGTTCTCCATTTGCATGAAATATCTTTTTTCCTGCCTTTTGCTTTCAGCCTGTATGTGTCCCTTGTTTTGAGGTGGGTCTCTTGTAGATAGCATATATAAGGGTCTTGTTTTTGTATCCATTCAGCCAGTCTTTGTCTTTTGGTTGGGGCATTCAACCCACTTACATTTAAGGTAATTATTGATAAGCATCATCCCATTTCCATTTGCTTTGTTGTCTTGGGTTCAAGTTTATAAACCTTTTCTGTGTTTCCTGTCTAGAGAAGATCCTTTAGCATTTGTTGAAGGGCTGGTTTGGTGGTGCTGAATTCTCTCAGCTTTTGCTTGTCTGTAAAGCTTTTGATTTCTCCTTCATATTTGAATGAGATCCTTGCTGGGCACATTAAGCTGGGTTGTAGGTTTTTCTCTTTCATCACTTAAAGTATGTCCTGCCATTCCCTTCTGGCCTGAAGAGTTTCTGTTGAAAGATTAGCTGTTATCCTTACGGGAATCCCCTTGTATGTTATTTGTTGCTTTTCCTTTGCTGCTTTTAATATTTGCTCTTTGTGTTTGATCTTCATTAATTTGATTAATATGTGTCTTGGGGTGCTGCGCCTTGGGTTTATCCTGTTTGAGACTCTCTGGGTTTCTTGGACTTGGGTGGTTAAATCCTTTCCCGTTTTATGGAAGTTTTCAACTATTATCTCCTCAAGTATTTTCTCATGGCCTTTCTTTTTGTCTTCTTCTTCTGGGACTCCTATGATTTGAATGTTGGGGTGTTTAACATTGTCCCAGAGGTCTCTGAGGTTGTCCTCATTTCTTTTCATTCTTTTTTCCTCTCTGCTTCATTTATTTCCACCATTCTATCTTCCACCTCACTTATCCTATCTTCTGCCTCAGTTATTCTACTGTTGGTTCCCTCGAGTGCTTTTGATCTCAGTTATTGCATTATTCATTATTGATTGACTTTTAAAATTTTCTTCTAGGTCCTTGTTAAACATTTCTTGCCTCTTCTCAATCCTTGTCTTTAGTCTATTTATCTGTAACTCCATTTTGTTTTCAAGATTTTGAATCATCTTTACTATCATTATTCTGAATACTTTTTCAGGTAAGCTCTCTATCTCCTCCTCTTATGTTTGGTTTGGTGAGCATTTATCATGCTTCTTTACCTGCTGAATATTTGTCTGCTTTTTCATTTGTTTATATTGCTGTGTTTGGGGTGGCCTTTCTGTAGGCTGGCAGTTTGTGATTCCTCTTTATTGTGGAGGTTTCTCCCTGTGGGTGGGGTTGGACTAGTGGCTTGTCAAGGTTTCCTGGTTAGGGAAGCTTGCATCTGTTGTCTGATGGGTGGAGCTGGATCTCTTCTCTATGGAATGCAATGAAGTATCCATTAGTGAGTTTTGAGATGTCTATGGGTTTGGTGTGACTTTGAGCAGCCTGTATTTTAATGCTCAGGGCTATGTTCCTGCATTGCTGGAGAATTAGCATGGTATGTCTTGCTCTGGAACTTGTTGGCTCTTTGGTGGAGCTTGCTTTCAATGTAGGTGTGGAAGCTTTTAGATGAGTTCTTGTTGATTAATGTTTCCTGGAGTCAGGAGTTTTCTGGTGTTCTCAAGTTTTAGGTCTAAGTCTCCTGCCCCTGGATTTCAGTCTTAATCTTACAGTACCCTCAAGACTTCTCCATCCATACAGCACAGATGATATAACATCTAGGTTAATAGTAAAAAGGTTCTCCACAGTCAGGGACACCCAGGGAGGTTCACAGAGTTACATGGAGAAGAGAAGAGGGATGTGGGAGATAGAGGTGACCAAGAGGAGAACAGGGGGAATCAAAAGGGGAGAGAGCAATCTAGCCAATAATCAATTCCCTATGTTTTCTCCACAGTCTGGAATACCCGGAGAGACTCACAGAGTTAAGTAGAGAAGAGAAGGGGAAGGGAGAAGACAGAGGTGACCTGTGGGAGAAAAGGGAGAGGCAAAAGGGCAGAGAGCAATCAAGTCAGTAATCACACCCCTAAATAAAAACAGTTACTGAAGATTAGGTTAAAAGGTACAGAATTGATAACAAATACCAAAAAGCAAAGATTAGAAATCTAAAGTAGAGATTAGACTCTGAAAAATACAATATGAAAAATACAAAACCAATTCAATCACAAAAATTATAAATAATATATAAGAAATTTGTTTTAAAATAGGGTCTCTTTTTTTTGCAAGATAATAACAGGTTATAAAAATTAAGATTAAAAGAGTAATAAAGAACTTCAAAATTTTAAAATGACAATAGTAAAAGGATATCTAGGAACTTCTCTGGAGTGGTTGAGGGCAGTGTGGGGTCAGTTCAGTTTCAGATAGTTTCTTATTCCAGCCTATACTTCTCAAGGTCTATAGGCCCTTCCAGTATTTAGTCAGATAGATAGAGTACCTGATGAGCTATGGAATAAGGTTCATGACATTGTACAGGAGACAGGGATCAAGACCATCCCCAAGAAAAAGAAATGCAAAAAAGCAAAATGGCTGTCTGGGGAGGCCTTACAAATAGCTGTGAAAAGAAGAGAGGTGAAAAGCAAAGGAGAAAAGGAAAGATATAAGCATCTGAATGCAGAGTTCCAAAGAATAGCAAGAAGAGATAAGAAAGCCTTCTTCAGCGATCAATGCAAAGAAATAGAGGAAAAGAACAGAATGGGAAAGACTAGAGATCTCTTCAAGAACATTAGAGATACCAAGGGAACATTTCATGCAAAGATGGGCTCGATAAAGGACAGAATGTTATGGACCTAACAGAAGCAGAAGATATTAAGAAGAGGTGGCAAGAATACACAGAAGAACTGTACAAAAAAGATCTTCATGACCCAGATAATCATGATGATGTGATCACTAATCTAGAGCCAGACATCTTGGAATGTGAAGTCAAGTGGGCCTTAGAAAGCATCACTATGAACAAAGCTAGTGGAGGTGATGGCATTCCAGTTGATCTGTTTCAAATCCTGAAAGATGATGCTGTGAAAGTGCTGTACTCAATATGCCAGCACATTTGGAAAACTCAGCAGTGGCCACAGGACTGGAAAAGGTCAGTTTTCATTCCAATCCCAAAGAAAGGCAATGCCAAAGAATGCTCAAACTACTGCACAATTGCACTCATCTCACATGCTAGTAAAGTAATGCTCAAAATTCTCTTCAGCAATACATGAACCGTGAACTCCCTGATGTTCAAGCTGGTTTTAGAAAAGGCAGAGGAACCAGAGACCAAATTGCCAACATCTGCTGGATCATTGAAAAAGCAAGAGAGTTCCAGAAAAACATCTATTTCTGCTTTATTGACTATGCCAAAGCCTTTGACTCTGTGGATCCCAATAAACTGGAAAATTCTGAAAGAGATGGGAATACCAGAACACCTAACCTGCCTCTTGAGAAACCTATATGCAAGTCAGGAGCAACAGTTAGAACTGGACATGGAACAACAGACTGGTTCCAAATAGGAAAAGGAGTATGTCAAGGCTGTATATTGTCACCCTGCTTATTTAACTTCTATGCAGAGTACATCATGAGAAACACTGGACTGGAAGAAACACAAGCTGGAATCAAGATTGCTGGGAGAAATCTAAATAACCTCAGATATGCAGATGACACCACCCTTATGGCAGAAAGTGAAGAGGAACTAAAAAGCCTCTTGATGAAAGTGAAAGAGGAGAGCGAAAAAGTTGGCTTCAAGTTCAACATTCAGAAAATGAAGATCATGGCATCCGGTCGCATCACTTCATAGGAAATAGATGGGGAAACAGTAGAAAGAGTGTCAGACTTTATTTTTTGGGGCTCCAAAATCACTGCAGATGGTGACTGCAGCCAAGAAATTAAAAGCAACTCTTTGGAAGAAAAGTGATGAGCAACCTAGATAGCATATTCAAAAGCAGAGACATTACTTTGCCGACTAAGGTCCATCCAGTCAAGGCTATGGTTTTTCCTGTGGTCATGTATGGATGTGAGAGTTGGACTGTGAAGAAGGCTGAGCGCCGAAGAATTGATGCCTTTGAACTGTAGTGTTGGAGAAGACTCTTGAGAGTCCCTTGGACTGCAAGGAGATCCAACCAGTCCATTCTGAAGGAGATCAGCCCTGGGATTTCTTTGGAAGGAATGATACTGAAGCTGAAGCTCCAGTATTTTGGCCACTTCATGTGAAGATTTGACTCATTGGAAAAGACTTTGATTCTGGGAGGGATTGGGGGCAGGAGGAGAAGGGGACGACCGAGGATGAGATGGCTGGATGGCATCACGGACTCGATGGACGTGAGTCTGAGTGAATTCCGGGAGATGGTGATGGACAGGGAGGCCTGGTGTGCTGCGATTCATGGGGTTGCAAAGAGTCGGACACAACTGAGCGACTGAACTGAACTGAACTACAGAGTTTTAATCTGTTGCCCTGTCACTTCCAGAACGGTTCCCTGTGTGTTTATTTTGGCTTTCTCTGTTTACAATCTCTTTAGTGTCTAATTTCCATCCTGACACAAGGGGCGAGAGTGGTAGGTTTTTGTTTTTCAAAAAAAAAAAATAATTGACTTTTAGTAGCATCTCTTTTGTATTGTGTGTGTGCATGTGAAGTCACTTCAGTCATGTCTGACTCTCTGTGACCCCCATGGCCTGTAGCCTGCCAGGCTCCTCTGTTCATGCGATTCTCTAGGAAAGCATCTACTGAAGTGGATTGCCATGCCCTCCTCCAAGGGATCTTCCCAGCCCAGGGATCGAACTCACATCTCCTGTGACTACTAAATTGCAGGTGAATTCTTTACCACTGAGCCACCGGGGAAGCCCCTTTTTTATTAGTTTGTGTGTGTGTGAGAGAGTTGCTCAGTTTTGCCCGATTCTTTGCAACCATGGACTGCAGCCCACCACGTTCCTCTGTCCATGGGATTTTCCAGGCAAGGGCACTGGAGTGGTTTGCCATTTCCTTCTCTACCTTTTGTGTTTAGTTAGTTCTGTATTCTTATTCTCTCTCAGAATTTTCATGCTTATTTTGTTTCCTTAGAACTGTAATCCCATTTTATCTTATTATTTCATTTATACTGTTTTTTTGTGTATTTATTTTATTGTATACATGTTCTGAGGAGAAGGCAGTGGCACCCCACTCCAGTACTCTCAATATATATATATTTTTTAATCTAAGATCTATGATACAATCACAAGACACCACCTTGCATCAAGGAACTCTTTGAAGGCTGGGTATTTTGTATTCTATTCTTACTTTCTTAGTCTGAGTTATTAGCCAAAGGTAGACTTTTAGCTTTGTGCAGTTCTTTTTAGGTACCTGGGCTGAAGTCTTTTAACCTTCTTAATGTTCAATTCCAGTGTTTATATCTGTTAATTAAAGTGTGTGTGTGTGTGTGTGTGTGTGTGTGTGTAGTTTTCTAAGGGAGAATGTGTCAGAGAGCTTGGATGGTTTCTTTCCATTAAAGATATAGTTGTGTAAGCTTTCTTTTTATTGTAGAGTCAACTCCATTATTTACGTTTACATTTCTTTCCTACTACTCCTTAGTCAAGAAAAAAAGGAGAAAAGTGGTTTCTCTCTAAATTTGGGTTTGTTTCCTTGGGCTCCTAACAAATTACCACATGGTAGCTTACAATAACAAAACATTCTCTCACAATCCTGAAGGCTAGAAGTCTGAAATGAAGGTTTCTGTAAGACCACACTCCTTCAGAACCTCTAGGGGAGAATCCTGCCCTGCCTCTTCCAGCTTCTGGTGACTGCTTGTGTTCCTTGGCTTGTGAGTATAACTCCAGTCTCTGCCTCTATCTTCTCATAGACTTCTTCCCTATGTGTATATCTGTGTCCTTTCCTGTATCTGAGTTTAGGACATAACCTAATCCTACATGATCTTGTCATAATCCTTACTCTGGTTACATCTGCAGAGACTGTTTCCAAATAAACACACATGGTAGACATGAACTTTGTGGGGACATTGGTCAACCCACTGTAGGTATGCTAGAAAGAACTTTGAAGATTTTGTTAATACACCCACAGATCTACGAGGTTACTGAGGGTTGGCTGGATCCTCTCTATTAAAGGGCACAGCTCATGTCCTGCAGGGCTTCCCCAGCGGCTCAGCAGGTAAAGAATCTGCCTGCAATGCAGGAGACACGGGAGATGCTGGTTCAATCCCTGGCTTAGGAAGATCCCCTGGAGGAGAAAATGGCAACCCACTCCAGAATTCTTGCCTGGACAATCCCATGAACAGAGGAGCCTAGCAGGCTGCAGTCCAAAGGGTCACAGAGTTGGGCACAACTGAGTGCCTAAGCAAGCAAGCAAGCAAGCATGCATGCATGTCTGGTAGACCCCAGTCTCTCTAGATCTGATAAATTGCTCCTTCAGCCCAAGGTAATAAGTATTTTCTTCTCTGTTGCTAGCCGTGGGGGTTCAGCAGCATCCTTGGTAGTTTCCTTTAACCCTGCCCATAGCTTTGTAAACAACCTCATTAGTAAATTCTTATTGATTGCCACAATATATTGTCACATTTGTGTGATTCTTATAATGGATATTAAAGGTAGTGTTTCTAATTCTTAATTTCTATCAATTAGAATGGGTTTTTCAGATATATGCTTTATCACATTAAAAATATTTTACTCATTTAATGAGATTTTTAGATTATTTTGTGTGCTATCAAGTTTTTCTTTATGTATTCAGATTGGATTTTTAACTTCAGTCTTTAATGTGCTGTATTGACCTGGGTTCTCTAGGAAACAGAACCTGAAGCAAGTATTAAAATGCTGATACTTTATTTGGGACATGCAAACCCAGGGTAGTGAGAGAGCAGGAAACTGGAAAGGAGGCAAGGAAAGATGGGAAGCTCTGTGAAGGACTGGATTACCATGTTGATCACTTCATGAGTAGCCAGAAAAGAGACCTGGCAGTTTTCTAGGTAGTTGCATTCATTCTGCATCAGAAACTTCCTGAATGGATTGCACAGTGAACTGTGTCACTAAGCAGTACACAGGAGGATGAAGCATGTATCTGAATACCATCATCTGGTCCCTTTGATGGCAGCTCAGGGTGCCAGGTTCCATGCTCTGGAGTATGGCATTTCATTCATACCTAGAATCACATGTCAAGAATCCTGGTAAGTGGCTGGCTGGCTCAGTTCTGCATGACAGTCAAAAGAGAGGGCCTGGTACTCATTAGGGAAATGACTAATGAGGTCCTAATGGTGATGGTGACATCTGTGCAGTATTAGAGCTGAGGGGACCTGAAGAGGCACACATGATTTGGGTCCAGTACGTGTGGTGAGTTTCACTTTTAGATCCTTCTGTTAAACCTTTGGATTCCTGGAGAAATCACTGAGGCAGCCATGAAAGTGTAGGGCTCAGATCTCCTGCTTTGCAGAGTATAATTGATTGACAGCCACAGTTGCTACCCTTTGAGTTGTGGCTGTGCTAACCATGGGGCACGGTTGATCTCTTCAGATACTCTGCCATTATTGACTCAGCCGGTGACTGATACAGGCTTGTTCCTGAGGGACATGAGGGTCCTCTGATGGATGACTAGCTGGAGCACAGGCTATGGGCTGCTCAATGGCGTTGTCAAAACTTCCTGAGAATAGCACTGCAGTCTGACGTTCTTTTTATTCCATTTCCTCTTTTCTCCCCTCCTTTCACACCAGTCTGAAAGCTCTGCTGCCTCTGTTTGCTCACCTTTACCCTCCACAGGAATTTCCCTCAATAAACCTCATGTTCATAGTATCCCACTGTGATGTCTGCTTCTTGGTGGATATGTGATTAGTACAGTCATGCTCTGTTACCTGTTTAAACATTGTTAGATTTGATGTACTATCATGTTATCTAGATTTCCCTATCTATTTTCATATGGGAGCTCAGTTGATTATATTTTTCTCTTCATGCTGTCTTTGCTTGGTTTTAATGCCTAGGTGATATTGTCCTTGAAATTTGGTAGAATTCATCTAGGAAACCATCTGGGCCTGCTGAGTGAGTGAGAGAGAGTATAGGAAGAATTTAAAGTACTTTTTTTTTTTTTTTTTTTTTTTTACTAATTATAGGATTCTTTAAGCTTTCTATCTGTGTATGTGTATGTGCATGTAGCAGTTGTTTAAAGGAGAAATTCCTGGAAAACTTTTCAAATTGATTTGCAGGTTGCTGATACTATCTTTTCAAATCTCAGCTTTATTTGTAGTTAGGTCACCTTTTCCATAATAATACTTTTTCTCATTTAACTTTGCCAAAAGTCTGTCTGTTGTTCATTTTTAGATTTATCTATCCTTCGATTTTTTTACTTCTCAGTTTTATACATTCTATTTCATTTATTTCCACTATTTTCCTGTTATTTTCTTTGTTCTTTGGCTATTTTTCCAATTTCTTGGATTTGTTTATTTCATAAATGTTTAACATATTCATTTTTAATGTGTCTATGACTATAAATTTCTCTTAGAGGACTACTTTTATGCCTTTCACATGTTATATATGTTGTAGTTTTTTGTTTGATTATAATGAAAATTTTACTTTGGTGTAATTCGAGAGTTATAGGAAAGTTACAAGAATATTAGTGTTCTTATTTACTTTCACCCAGTTTTCCCTGTGTTAACATCTTACATAGCTGTGGCTCAGTTGTCAAAACTAAGAAATTAGCAGTGGCAAAATACTACTAACTAAACTACAAATTTTATTTGAATTTCACTAGTTTTCCCACTACTTTTAATTTTATGTTTCATCCAACCCAGAATATCACTTTACATTTAATAGTTATGCCTTCTATAGTGTTTTGTAATGTGACAGTTTCTCCCTCTTTCCTTACTTTTTGTGACCTTGAGAGTTTTGAGGTGTCATGATCAGATATTTTGTTGACTTTCTCTCAGTTTGGCTTTGTCTGATGTTTCTCTCCTGATTGGGATTGTGAATTTTGTGCAGAATATTATACCAATGAAGTGCTTTCTTATCATATCAGTGGTATATGATATTCTGGTACCTGCTCACCAGGCTAAGGTGATGTCTGCCTCATTTTCCACTGTAAAGTTCCTGTTTTCCTCCTTATCATGACTCTGTTTGTTGCAAGTGATTGACTAAATCCAGCTGACACTCAAAGGGAGATGAATTAAGCTTCACCTCCTGAAGTGGGGATGGTATGTACTATATAGTCTTCAGAATTCTTTGACAAGGAAGTGTTATCTATTCAACCATTTACATCAGTATGGACACACAATTGTTTTTTTTAATTTGAGGTTGCAATCAATCCAATATTTATTTTGCTGCCTAAATTTTCCAGCTTTGCCCATGAGGGACTCTTTGAGGTCCTTTGATATGCTCCCACTTTTAAACCTAGTACCTTATTTTCCCTCTTCATCAACCCCCAAATCTGTATCCCTAGACTATTCATACTTAGCTAGAATAGAGCAAATATATTTCTCTAGAGAAAAATTCTAGACTAAAATATTTTATCATAAGTTTTGATATGTGTTTATAAGAAAAAGCAGGTCTTACATGGATAAAAAGTGCTTGTATATCTTTGAAATTGCTTTCAGACAAAAAATAATATTTGAAGAATGCAAAATTTGTCAAAAGTGTCAGTTAATATGCTTGTGTTATTTTCATCAATCATAATTGTGTTGGAGTTAATAGCATAGTGTTCCCCTCTTACCTGTTGGAAAAAATCAGCTGACTTAATTGTTTTGAAATTTCTTGGCAAGTCTAAGTAATTCATTTGGATTATCAAGAGACATTTTATAGTATAATGGTCTGAATTCTGATTCTCAAAAGTTGTTAATCACTGGAAATTAACTACATCCAACATCCATATTGGCAATGAGAATGAATTTGCTTGTGTGTTATGATTATAGATTTGATTTCTCATCTCAGCAGATACAGAACTGGTGCATCTCAAGATTGATTTGAAAGCTTAAGAGACCATTTAAAATTTGCATTTGAGAAAGATAAGAGTACTTGGTGTGTTATTATATTATAAATATTTGTCTCTGTCATTTATCCCAGTATACAAGTATTATACACTATTTTAATGCAACATTTAACAGGCATATTTAGTCATTTTTATTTTAACAAATGGAGTTTTGGCAACTGTGTGCTAATATGCTCACATACAAATACTATTTCTTGTGTAAGATTTTATCATTCATCAAAATGCAATATGGATTTAGTAGAGGCCTAGAGCTTATAGATCTTCCAGGTTATTTTAAATAGAGTTGATAACACTTAGAAAATCCTGTCATTTATTTTCCTCAGTTTACTACATGGAAACAGGTATCTGCATACAGTGTATATACTTGGAAAATTGTTCCTCTCCTAGCAAACCTTTATTTTTTTCCAGTTATTTGATTTGCAAGTGGTTGAGAACAACACCTGGGAGGCTTGTCTTTCTGTGTTTTCTAATAAGCCTATAATCACTTTGTTAAGCCCCTAGGGGAAGCCTTTGCCTAAACTGTCTCTTGAGTGGTCCCGAGTACTGACATAAATTGACAAATAATTAGACACATGTAAATATCCCCACTAAATTTGGACCTTGGGTTAATGCTTAATTATGTTATTTACTGCATGGTAAAACACTTCAGATGATGACTAACATTTTGAAAATATCAAATAATATCAAATATTAAGTATAATTTACTGAACTGAATGGATAAAGGGGAAAATGGAAATACTAACAGAGGGAAGGTCCTGCCAAGTTAACCTGTGCCAACATTAATAAAATAGAACTCAATTCTTAATGTTACCTTCAAAATCTTCCAGCTTTTCCCTATCTTTTCTTGTTCAGTCACTCAGTTGTGTCAAACTCTTTGCGACCCTATGGGCTGCAGCATGCCAGGTTTCCCTGTCCTTCACCGTCTCCAAGAATTTACTCAAACCCATGTCCATTGAATCAGTGATGCCATCCAGCCATCTCATCTTCTGATGCCCCCTTCTTCTCCTGCCCTCAGTCTTTCTCAGCATGAGAGTCTTTTCCAATGAGTTGGCTCCAATGAATCCCTATCCCTTTGCCTAGATTTAATTTAATTTTGGACTGGGAATGGACATTGGGAGGCCATCAGATTTGGTCTCTTCCAACTAGAGACTGAGCTGAAACACAGCACTTACTGTACATTTCATTTCGTCAACTAAATACCTGGCATGAATTTTATGACTTTGAGGTTAATCTAAAATCTAGAGATGTCTATGACCAAAACCGGTTTATTCTATATAATAGCAGAGAAAATGGATGACATACAGTTGTTTTGGTGCTTATAGCTCACTTGGTATGAACAGAAGTGTGGTGTGTGCTCTACTGGCTTATCAGTCACCTGCCTGTTGGCTCCTGTGCACTTTCTGTCCTCCCCTGCTCTGCATCACAGGAGCAACATTTCCCTGGCTCTCTTTCCCTTTGGCTTCTGGTAGGTTGGACTACAAGGAAGTACAGGCAGAAAATTGAAGCCGTAAAGGGGAGAAGCCAGACTATTTCCCCCATCCTCACCTCCTGGAGTGTCTCCTCTTCCTCCCTGTGGGACTCCAGCCCCTACGCCCCTGACTGCTACCACCACCTTCCTTTGGTCCTCCAGTCCTAGAGGTTAAAGCAACTTTTTGTTACTGCTCATCTCTGGACTTCCTCTTTCATCCCAGTTGTTTTCCACCTCTTCCATGATGGAACCACATGGGTGTCCCATCACCCATGTGGCCAGTTCCCTATAACTGATTTCTTCTTTGTGAATTACCTACAGTGCTTGCTGTTTCCTGGCTGGACCTTGTAGATTGCTATCTATGTCAGTGGACAGGTGTCAGTATGAGCAGTAGCCCCTGTTGATGTCCTGCTCAGAACTTGTTTGCCAGGCAGGTGAACCCCACTTCTGACTGTTATGAGTGTTGGCTACTGTCGGCTCACGGACGCACTCTTCTCCCGAGAATTGCCCTTGCCCACAGATACCTGTGGATTCTCAGGTGGTTCAGTGGTAAGGAACCTGTCTGCCATTGCAGGAGATGTAAGAGACTCGGGTTTGATCCCTGGGTTGGGAAGATCTTCTGGAGGAGGCCATAGCAACCCACTCCAGTATCCTTGCCTGGAGAATCCCATGGACAGAGGAGCCTTGTGGGCTACAGTCAATAGAGTGACACAAAATCGGACAGGACTGAAGCGACCTAGCACGTGTGCGTAGTTCCCTAGGATGGCCCATAGCAAACAACTGACTGACTTGATGATACAAAATGTTGATCCCTTGCCTCAAGAATGAGCAAAACTGTGGTGCCATTCATGTTTCAGTGCTTCTGGTGTTTCTTGACAGAGGTCAGACTTAGCCATGCCCATCTTTGCTTGGCTCCTTTCCCGTCTCTGTCCTCCTTCCTTCACTTCCTTACAACTGTTTCTTGAAAGTATTACTCTTAGCAAATTGATTGCATGAGAATCTCCATCTCTGGCAGTGCTTCTAGGGAACCTGACCTGAGAAAGTATATTTCATAGAAGAAATGGAGAAAATCAGTTAATCTTCTGAGATGGTTAAATGGACATTATGAACAGAGCTTCCACTACAGTTCCTAACAGGGTAAAGATTGGTAAGAATGAAAAAAAAAAGTGGAGGAGTCTTGGAAGAATCTGCAGCCGTTGGAGAATTCAGAGTTTAAATATATAAAAAAAGAATGCATTAGAGAATTTAAAAGTTTTAGCCCTCACTTTCTCCCCAGCCCCTAGCTGAATTCTCCCTAATTTTGTTGTTTTTTAGTTGCTAAGTTGTGTCCAACTCTTTTCGACTCCTCTGTAGCCCACCAGGCTCTTCAGTCCATAGAATTGTCCAGACAAGAATTCTGGAGTGGGTTGCCATTTCCTTCTCCAGGGGATCTTCCCAACCCAGGGATTGAACCAGCATCTCCTGCATTGGCAGGCAGATCATTTACCACTGAGGCACCAGGACTTTTCTCCCAAGCCCCCAGCTAAATTCTCCCTAAGTTACAAGACACGATTCAGATAATATACTTGAGAGGCTATGAATGGCTTCACAGAAGTGGTGTCATTTTCTCTTGTGAGTGGCCGTTGATCCTAGCAGAAGTCTAGCTGGTCCCATGTTTAGTGTAGTTTATATCCCTTACTGCTGGACTGTACAGTGTGGAACACAGGTTGATTTTTGTCTTTGTGCCCACAAAGCTGGTAAGTTGACAGTCAAACTGTTACACTAACAAGTACTACTAGTACAAACTGAGAAAGAGACTAGAAAGGAAAGTAGAGGAGGTTTGGGGGCAACCATGGAACCATACTCCTTATTTTTGCAAACCTTTACCATCTTGCCACCATGAGCAAAGCAAAGCTATGGTCCTCTACTGTCTCTTTGAAAAAGTTTTCTCCACTCCCACATCCCTACCCTTGCCTTTTGCCGGTTCGGTTCAGTTCAGTTCAGTCGCCCAGTCATGTCTGACTGTTTACGACCCCGTGAATCGCAGCACGCCAGGCCTCCCTGTCCATCACCAACTCCTGGAGTTCACTCAGACTCACGCCCATTGAGTCAGTGATGCCACCCAGTCATCTCATCCTCGGTCGTCCCCTTCTCCTCCTGCCCCCAATCCCTCCCAGCATCAGAGTCTTTCCCAATGAGTCAACTCTTCACATGAGGTGGCCAAAGTACTGGAGTTTCAGCTTTAGCATCATTCCTTCCAAAGAAATCCCAGGGCTGATCTCCTTCAGAATGGACTGGTTGGATCTCCTTGCAGTCCAAGGGACTCTCAAGAGTCTTCTCCAACACCACAGTTCGAAAGCATCAATTCTTCAGCGCTCAGCCTTCTTCACAGTCCAACTCTCACATCCATACATGACTACTGGAAAAACCATAGCCTTGACTAGACGGACCTTAGTCGGCAAAGTAATGTCTTTGCCGTTTAGTGGATTCCTTCTTCTATTGAACCTGTTCTTGAAAATCACTGCTTCTCAGTTTTTATGTATAACAAGAATACCGTTGGGAGTTGGGGAGATTGACAGGAGGAGAGGAGGAGCTTGCCTTGGCCCCAGATTTTGGCATACCCACAGCTCTTTCCTCAATGGCTCCTGCAACTTCTTCCTGTCATCAGACAAGCTGGAAAGGCAACAGAAGGTAAGGAGAGGATGCCAGAATGTGGAGAAAAGTATTTGTGTACCTACTGTAGAGCTAGGCATTTTATTTCATCATGTTGTGGGGATTTCTATTCACTGCTACACCCAACCTCCATTTTACAGGTGAGGGAAGAGTTTAAAGACTGTTGTATTATCAAAGTCCTGTAATTAGTAAGATTTGAAGCTGTAAGTAAAAAACTAAGCCTAACTAACTCCAGAACTCATGCTCCCACCTGCGTCCTCCTAAAGCAGCTACTGATACTATAACAAGACTCGGGTGGCCCCTACCATGGAAGGAACCCACCATTCTGAATTGGGTCTTGTCCCCCTTGCTCATCTGAATACAAAGATTTCTTGCCTACCTGAGAAGTGTGCCAAAACTCCTTTCTAGCGCTTCAGAACAAACGCCCTTTGTTTTCCTAGATGGGTTATAACTGGCGCCTTTGTACTCACATTAAGTCTTCCTTCAGAACCTCTCACTCTGTGGAATTAAATTGAAGGTGGCTTAGCAAGTGTGTGCCAGGAGTGCATTCTGCTGCACCCTCCGGGAGAGTCTGAGATCAGAACTGAGCCCTGGATATTTCCTACAAGTGCCTTGCACACTGAGCGCATGCCGTGGCTTTGGAGACAAGGACGTTGGCAATTGGAGAATCCTCAGATGTGAGCAAGAGAACATGGCCTCCTCCTACTACATAGAATGGGGGTACCATTCTTCTAGAGCTGAAGCATGTGCCCAGGGTACATGTCAGCGTGCTGCCTCAGAGCTGTGGGCCTCCCTTTCGTCACCTCACTCTCTAGTTCATCCTCCTGGTGAGTCAGTGTCTCTCGCAGAGGCTGCAGGTGTCCTCATCGCTGTGTGGTCTTGGGCACGTCTGTTAACTCCTGCTACAGTTCATGCGTCATGTCAGAGAACAAGACTGGCTAGCATTCCAAGAAGCTTTCACTGTTGAGGTTTCTAATCTGTTTGGGTCAGCAAGTTATTAGATAAACTGAGATGATTTATCTGAAGGCAGGAACTTTCTCTTCTAGAAGCTCAGGGGGTTGTGCTCTGAGATAATAAAAGCTCTGCCAGACACAACAGGTAATGGATGCCTTAGCTGAGTAATGAAGCCAACCAGGGATTGTTAGCCTATGTGTGTTTGGGGTTAAATGCTTTTTGTTAGAAAATGAGGCAGAATTAGAAGATTAATTGATATTTGGCCCAGTTTTAAATACTGTTTACCAAACTTGAGATGGCTAGTCTGATCATTTTGAATGTTGAAAGCAGACCTACAGAAGCTGTTTTTTTCCCCTGTGGGAGAAAGAGTCTTGATGCTTCTTCAGGTTCTTTGGAAAGTATGTCAGCTGGCAGCTGGCTTTTCTTGATGTTTTAAAAGGGTACATAATAAGCATAAATATAAATATATGTGATCGTTTCTTAAGCTTGGTTGTTTTTAAACTAGAATGACATACCTTGCGTTTTCTTTTCTCTTAATTTTCAAGTGCATATCTGTCCCTGAAAACTACCTCCATTCAAAAACCTGATCTATTTGTGTGGTTTCTATGTGGCTGATGTTTATTTGGGTAATCTGATGGAGCAGAAGAGGAATATATTTAATCATCTAACCTTTACAATAAGGAACATTTAAAATGTCAGCATTTTATTTCAGGAACAGGTGAGCTATTGCACTGTAAAGCTTTATTTATTTATTTACACCCCACATCTTTCTCAAAAGGAACTTGAAGCAGCTTAGAGCAGCTTATAATAAAGGGTAAAATGATATGAAAAATAGAAAAGAGGAAACAGAGTAAATATTCCAACAACAAAAGTCAACATAGTTGCCGTGATGAAATATCAACCTCTAAGATTCTTAGAATCTGGGTAAGGTGAGAAGCAAATTATATCATCTTTAATATTCAGAAGAAGAGAACAAGTTCTTCTGGTTCAAAACTCAGATCACTACGAGAGCACATTATATAAGAGATGTTGGTTTAATCCATTCAATACTCAAGCACCTATTATGTAGCCAGATCTGCGTCTACATAGCTGGGGGCAAAGCTATGTAGATTTTTAGTGCTCTTTTCATGAAGGTCACAGTCTGTGGGTGTCAGTAAATATTAAACCTATTGATCTATAACCAATTATACTTTTCTTTTGTATCAGTTAGGATTTCCAGGTGGCTCAGTGGTAAAGAATCCACCTGCCAAAGCAGGAGATACAAGAAACATGGATTCAATCTCTGGTATTCAATGGCAGTGTACTCCAGTATTCTTGCTGGGAAAATCCGATGGACAGGGGAGTATGGAAGGCTACAGTCCACGGGGTCGCAAGGAGTGGGACACAACTGAGCACGAATGCACGCACGCTTTTGTATCAGTTAGTGAAGCAGCACTAATTCTTAAATTCACTTACATTTCTCTAGCTTATAATTCTTCCCTGATTTTCCAATCTAAGACCTGAAAGATGAGCAGGCATCAACCAGGTTAAGAGAATAGAAGGAGAAGGCTGGCTGGGCTGGAGAAGCTGAAGCAGGGCAGAGGAGACTTCAAAGGCAGGTGGTGGCAAGTGTGTCAGCAGTTCCCCAGTGCACTGATTCAGCTTTACTTTATCAAAGAGAAAATGTGGGTCCAAGTAGATAGCTTTTATTTCTTGAGAAATATTGGGCTTTTATTTTAAAATTACTGTGCTCAGTAAATTACATACTTTGAGTCTTATTTCTTTCAAATAAAACTTTGGCAACCCTACATCAGTTCCCAAAATAACTTTAAAGAAAATCGGTCCCTGAAATCCAAAAAGCTGGGAAACATTGGTCTGCATAGGACCCTTAACAAATATGACTGGTGAGTTGTCTATAGGGATCATAAATGTTTAGAGTTGAAGCGTGATTCAGTGACAGGATTTTCTCAGAGAGCTAAGGTAATGTCTTCTAAACGCATAAGCCATGGCTGACCTGGACATTTGAATTATTATTGAATACTATTATTTGAATACAGTGTACTGGGGCATCCCTCTCATGGGATGAGTGGAGATTGAAATCTAATCCTCATTTCTCTCCCCAAATCATATACTCTGGTTTAGTGTAGGGTCTTCCTGGAAGAAAGGGAGGCTTTTTTTTTTTTTTAATAGGAGGACACTGTGGCCAGTTGCAATACACATTCACCTTTGTCTTCCAGTGATCTAGATTGATTCAAGGATAGAACTTAACAGGCTTGTAAATGGAGTGCACTTTAGCTCTGTGATGTTCTTTCAGCCATGCATATTTTTAATGTGTACAACTCTTCTTCAATACCCTCTCAGTTCAGTTCAGTTAAGTCGTTCAGTGGTGTCCGTCCAACTCTTTGCGACCCTATGGACTGCAGCACGCCAGGCTTCCCTGTCCTTCACCATCTCCTGGAGCTTGCTCAAACTCTTGTCTATTGAGTTGGTGATGCTACCCAACTGTCTCATCCTCTGTCTTCCCCTTCTCCTGCTTTCAATCTTTCCCAGCATCAATGTGTTTTCCAAAGAATCGGCTCTTTGCATCAGGTGGCCAAAGTATTGGAGCTTCAGCATCAGCTCTTCCAGTGAATATTCAGAATTGATTTCCTTTAAGGTTGACTGGTTTGATCTCCTTGCTGACCAAGGGACTCTTAAGAGTCCCTTTACATCACAGTTCAAAAGCATCAGTTCTAACATCACAGTTTGAAAGCATCAGTTCTTTGGTGCTCAGCTTTCTTTAAGGTCCAACTCTCAAATCCATACATGACTACCGGAAAAACCATAGCTCTGACTAGACAGACTTTTGTCAGCTAAGTAATGTCTCTGCTTTTTAATACGCTGTCTTGGTTGGTCATAACTTTTCTTCCAAGGAGCAAGCGTCTTTTCATTTCATGCCTGCAGTTACCATCTGCAGTGATTTTGGAGCCTAAGAAAATAAAGTCTGTCACTGTTTCCATTGTTTCTCCATCTATTTGCCATGAAGTGATGGGACCAGATGTCATGATCTTAGTTTTTTGAATGTTGAGTTTTAAGTCAGCTTTTTCACTTTCCTCTTTCACTATCAAGAGGCTTTTTTGTTCCTCTTTGCTTTCTGCCAGAAGGGTGGTATCACCTGCATATATGAGGTTATTGATATTTCTCCTGGCAATCCAGCCCAGTATTTCACATGATGTACTCTGCATATAAGTTAAATAAGCAGGGTGACAATATACAGCCTTGACACACTCCTTTCCCAATTTGGAACCAGTCAGTTGTTCCATGTCTGGTTCTAATGGTTGCTTCTCGACCTGCATACAGATTTCTCAGGAGACAAGTAAGGTGGTCTGGTATTCTGATCCCTTGAAGAATTTTCCACAGTTTGTTATACCCACATAGCCAAAGGCTTTACTGTAGTCAGTGAAGCAGAAGTAGATGTTTTTCTGGAATTCTTTTGCTTTTTCTGTGATCCAATAGTGTTGGCAATTTGATCTCTGGTTCCTCTGCCTTTTCTAAATCCATCTTGTACATCTGGAAGTTTTCAGTTCTCGTACTGTTGAAGCCTAGCTTGCAGGATTTTTGAGCATTACCTTGCTAGCATGTGAAATGAGTGCAGTTGTACACTAGTTTGAACATTCTTTGGCATTGCCCTTCTTTGAGATTGCAATGAAAACTGACCTTTTCCAGCCCTGTGGTCACTGTTGAGTTTTCTAAATTTGCTGAGACACAGAGAAATCATTGGAAAAGACCCTGATGCTGTGAAAGATCAAACGCAGGAGGAGAAGGGGATGACAGAGGATGAGATGGTTGGATGGCCTCACCCACTCAATGAACATGAGTTTGAGCAAGCTCTGGGAGTTGGTGATGGACAAGGAAGCCTGGCATGCTGCAGTCATGGGACTGCATGGGATTGCAAAGAATCAGGCACTTCTGAGTGACTGAATTGAGTGCAGCACTTTAACAGCATTATCTTTTACGGTTTGAAATAGCTCACCTGGAATTCTATCACCTCCACTAAATTTGTTTGTAGTAATGCTTCCTAAGGCCCACTTGACTTTTTACTCCAGGATGTCTCACTCGAGGTAAGTGATCACATCATCATGGTTATCCAGGTCATGAAGATCTTCTTTATATAGTTCTGTGTATTTTTGCCATCTCTTCTTAATATCTTCTGCTTCTGTTAGGTTCATGCCATTTTTGTCCTTTATTGTGCCCATCTTTGCATGAAATGTTCCTTTGGTATCTCTAATTTTCTTGAAGAGATCTCTAGTCTTTTCCATTTTATTGTTTTCCTCTATTTCTTTGCATTGTTCACTTAGGAAGACTTTCTCATTTCTCTTTGCTATTCTTTCAAACTCTGCATTCAGATGGGTATATCTTTCCTTTTCTCCTTTGCCTTTCACTTCTTTTCTTTTCTCAGCTATTTGTAAGCCCTCCTCAGACAACCATTTTGCCTTTTTGTGTTTCTTTTTCTTGGAGATGGTTTTGATCATTGCCTCCTGTACAGTATTACGAACTTCTGTCCATAGACAGAGTGCTTGAAGAACTATCAGATCTTCCACTAAATGTGTCACTTCTACTCTATAATTGTAAGAGATTTAATTTAGGTCATATCTGAGTGGCCTGGGCTTCCCTGGTAGCTCAGCTGGTTAAGAATCCACCTGTAATGCAGGAGACCCTGGTTTGATTACAGGGTCAGGAAGATCTGCTAGAGAAGGGACTGGCTACCCACTCCAGTATTCTTGGGCTTTCCTGGTGGCTCAGACAGAAAAGAATCTGCCTGCAATTCGGGAGACCTGGGTTCGATCCCTGGTTTGGGAAGATCCCCTGGAAGAGTGCATGGCAACTGACTCCAGTATTCTTAGTGGTTTTCCCTACCTTCTTCAATTTAAGTCTAAATTTTGGAATAAGAAGTTCATGTCTGTATAGGTCTAAAATGCAGGAGTTGGTGATGGACACGGAAATCTGGCTTGCTGCGGTCCATGGGGTCGCAAAGAGTTGGACGTTGACTGAGTGACTTAACTGAAAGTACTAGTTGATGATAATTAATGATGGAGCTAGAGATTTTAGAAATTAAGCCAACAAGTGGAAATATAAGTAGCAGTAAGGAAACAAGGGGATATCTTCCTGTCCCAGTCATTGAGATAGGTACTTTTTTATATAAATATACTTTTTTTAAAAAATTACATAAATATAAAATTACATTTAAATTACATAAATATATTTTGCATAAATATACTTTTAATGTATATTTACATATATACATAAAGGTACATTATTATTTTACATAAATAGTATGTCAGTTTATCAAAAGAATTCTGATGAGTCATGTCCTTGAGAGGGTAAGGTGGCCTGTAACCCAAGGAGATTGCTTCTTGTGAAAAATGTTAGCTTTAACTGCAGTCAACTTGGAATTTAGTCCTTATTGGAATGGGATTTTTCTTAAGTCCTCATTATAAAGTGAATAGAGATGGTTCTGTTTCAAAGTTTTTTGGAGAGGGTATAGCTGGTTGTCATCAATAGCCACGGGAAGATAAATTTTAACTAAAAGGTCTACTTTCATTAATATGGTCTCCTAAATATGCCTCACAGGATTACTTTACTATAAAATGCATCCATAAATTACAGGGTAAATAAACCTGTTCTGTGGAGTTCCTTTATAATTGACCAATTATGTTGGCCACTGTGCAGAAAACAATGACTTGACTTTTCTAATATTCAGTCTAATTGCTGGAAATAAATAATTACTCTAATTATTTTTTCCTGGAATGTTTTTCTTCATATTATGCCAATTAATGCTCATTGTAAACAGTTAGAAAATAGAGATGAGAAAAAATATCATTGATATCCCTGTCCTGTAAAGCAACAATACTGGCATTTTATTCAGGTTGTCTACTTTCTACTTACATATATTCTGTGTCTGTGTATACTCTTAACTAAGATGTCAGTTGTGCTGACCCTGCCTCTTATGATCTACATCAGATTAGCTTCTGCTACTGCTGCACCCCCTAGGTCACATAGGAAGTTGAGGGCATGTCCTAAGATCTCTGGAATTGCTCAGGGACCTGGTCAGCCTTGGTTATAATTTCTTTCTTCATCTTGTAGACTTTTCCCTATCTTCACTGGGCATACAGCATCTTTTCCTGATTCTCCGAAAGACATATAAGGTCACTTATAAGGCAGCACCAAGTCCTCTGACCTCTGAACACCTCATTAATATTTCGCTCTTTCTCTTGTTTCTTAGCATTTGTCTTCTTCACACTTCCCACACCAAAAATTCCTGTTTCTTACTCACCGTGCCATAGGAAAAGGCCTTGATAAGATGGTTACATGTGGGATTTAAGACCTGAGGACCTGGATGGGAAGATAGCAAAGTCCCTAAAGGAATTCTAGTGATAGTTAATAAAATACTTAAAAAAAAAAAACCCCATCATATGATGTATCAGTAATTGACTTTAAAATAAAGAGTGGGACCATGCTATGGTTACCTTGAAACCACATACACACATCTAACTATGTTAACAGATTTCAGCAAATTTGACCTTTTTGTAACCATCAGATTCTTTTTTCTAGTTGTTCATTGTGGCACTCACAATCTCTCTTTTAGATGGTTTGTTTCTGTCTGAATTCTGCTGCACATACTGTGGCAGCCATGAGAACACTCAGGTCTCCTCCTGGTGGGGGCTTGTAATTGCCTGGCAGTGCCAGCTGTTGCCCCTCTGGATCCACCACCTCATTTGTACTGCCATCATGCGTCCCATGGCTGCGCCCAGTCACTGAGCACGGTTGGAGTTATTAACACAGACCCTTTGCTGCAAGACGAGTGATTTCCCAGATGGATGGCTAGCATAAGAACTTCAAATCAGACTGGTTAAGGCTTTCTTGGAACGCCCCCGTAATCTGAAACCTTTCCCACTCAGTCTCCTTCCCTCTCTTCCACACAAGTGTCAGAACTTCATCACCATGCGGTCTCCTCTTCCTTCTCCAGCTCTCCTCCCTTTGCCTTCATGGGTGTGCCCTGCCGAGTAAATCTGTAATAACCCTCTTTTGGCATCTGCTTCTTAGAAGTACTCAAACTCAAACAGATATTTAGCAAATGACTATAAAGAGTCATAAAACCTGTTCCTGCAAGTCTGGTGAAGTACTGGAGCCCTGATCCTGTAGGTACTCAAAGTCTCTTGCCTGACATGTTTATTAGAGGCAGACACTGAAAAATTTTAGTGCTAACTGTTCTTGAAGGCATAGGCTTCTGTTACCCTCCTGTTTATGCAACAGCAGATACTCTTGTACCTTTTACCAATGGATAAATATCTTTAGCATCTCTCATGTTAGTTGGCATGTCCTGCAGTGCAGATGGAGTTAGTTATCGTTGAGGCACTGGCAGTAGCTGCTTCTGATGCACAGGCACCCGGAGTGTCTGCATTGAACAGGGTTCCTCAAATTATTAACTAACCATCCCTGGGGAGTAGATTAAAACCAATGCATACACATATTATATGGTCTATGCTTAATTATTTTAAACAGTGTGCTCAGTCATGTCCAACTCTTTGTGGACCCCTAGACTGTCACCCGCCAGGTTCCTCTACATGGGATTCATCAGGCAAGAGTACTGGAGTGGGCTGCCATTTCCTACTCCAAGGCATCTTTCTGACCCAGGGATCAAACCATGTCTCTTGTTTCTCCTGCATTGGCAGGTGAATTCTTTACCACTAGCACCACTTCGGAAGCCCATATACTTAATTATTTTAAACTAATCACAGTGTAATGTAAACTTGACCCATGTCAGTGTATCCGTAAATGCATCATATTTAATGACTGCATAGTGGTCATTTGCATAAATATCCCACTTATTTTAATCAGTTCTGCAAGAGCTGGTGTTTTGGATTTCTAATTTTTAACTGTTAGTTTCTCATTTAGCAAAGCCTTTATGTATACCTTGGAACGTTGTCCATCTTTTCATAGAATTTTTTTGGAAGTAGAATTATTGGGTCAAAAAACACATACAGCTTTAAGATTTTTGATATTCATTGCCAAACAGTCATCCAGGATGTTCTAATTTATAGTCCAGCCATTACTGTATGTATTATTTCTTTATCCTTTCTTTTCTGCATGTATAAAGTAAATGTTTAATCCAAAAAAATAGCAACAACAAAAAAACCTTTGAATCTTCCACCCAGGTTACAAATGAGAATTTTAAAAGCTTCTGTGTTTGTCACATTGAAATCTTCCTCACCATGCCTCCCCCTCCCACATGGGGCAAATACAAAGCTAGTTGTGTGAGAGAACCCAAGACAAGATAAACCCAGTAGTCTCTTGCTGTTAGACTTCAGCTTCCTGGGAGTTTACAAGAGCACCTTCTGGGTTAGGCAGTGGGAGAAGGCCATGCGTGAGTTCTGGGAAATCTGAGGCTCACCACAGTCTATGAATTTGGAAGGGCTGTAGTATAAAACAGGTGCTAAACATCTGACCTGTGGGAGTGAAGTGAATTACCCTGAGTTTCTTGCTTCTAGGCTCACCATGGCCTTTCAGCTCTCAGAACTAAGTAGAAGCAGGAAACTTCAGTGGGATGAAATACATGTCCACAGTCAGTATAGGCAGCATGGCCTGAAGGAAAGATCAGACTTATCAGCAAGTTGTCAAGATCACCGCATTCTTACCTAGGTCAGATTCTCCAGGGCATCTATCCAGGTGTTAATTTTTGAAAAGACTGCAGTAGGCATCATGGTCGTACATCCTGCAGCATGTCTGTGTGGACTCTTGTCTACCTCATTGTGCCCCAGTCTGGTCTAGTTTCCAGCTAGCATCTTGGGATGTCTGTTCACTGTCCTCCAAGGAATTCCTTCATCCCTCTTCTGTTTGGAACTCTATTTTTTCTGTACCATGTCTTGTTTTTTTCTTGGTTTATACTTTCATTCTGATGGAACACATTTCTGGTAGCTTCTTGAGAAACAGAGTGGGTAGTAAATTTATTTTTTGAGACCATCGTTCTACTCTCAGAAAGTTTGAGAATTTGTAATTATAGGTTACAAGTTATTTTCCTTTAGGATTCTGGACACAACTCCATTTTCTTTTTGCTTGCAGTGATACTGTTGTGAAGTCTAAAGTCATTATAATTCCTTATCCCTCTGATCAGCTTTTTCTCCCTAGAAGTTGATAGAATCTTCTTTTCCTCTAGTGCTTTGAAATTTGAGATATCCTTGTGTAGGTGTTGAATTCTGGAGTGGGTTCGCATTTCCTTTCCCAATTTTCATCTACTATTTGCATTCAGTAAGATTTTTTTCAGTAATAGCATTTTACTTTCTATTGTTTTGAGAAATTTTCTTTTTCTTTTTCTTTTTTTGTTAAAGTATAGTTGACTTACAATGTTTGGAGTAGGAAATGGCAAGCTACTCGAGCATTCTTGCTTGGAAAATTTCATGGACAGAGGAGCCTGGTGGGCTACAGTCTACGGGATTGCAAAGAGTTGGACATGACTGAGCAGGCACCCATCACTTATATGTGGAATCTACAAAATAAAACAAGTGAATATAACAAAACAGAGAGACTCACATATATAGAGAACAAACTAGGGGTTACCAGTGAGGAGAGAGAAGGGAAACAGGGCAAGATAGGGGTAGGGGATTAAGAGAGATTAAACTACTGGGAAATTTTCATGAATAATTATGGTTTGTTTTCTGTTCTGTTTCCTCTTTTTCTTCCCCCATCAATTTTCTGGTTTGTCATCTAGTTTTTCTTTTTCCTTTTCTGCCTCTTTGTGTCTTTTTGATCTACTTTCTAGATTTCCTCTACTTATTCTTCTAAACTAATGACTTGATTTCTGTTATGTTTTTGGTTCTAAGCTCTTGTCTGTTCTCCTAAATTTTTATGGCACCCTGTTCCTTTTTTATGGCATTTTCTTATTTTTCTGAGGATGATGATAATTTTATTTCATTTGGTTTGTAGATTCCTCCCCATCCTGCATTACTTATTTACTTCAAGATGCCTTTTTATGATGGAGATCAGTTTTTGTTTTTAATATCTGTCTTTCATGATGGAAGCTTTCCTCAGATATAAGGTAATACCTAAATTTCTGTTTAATGTTAAGAATAGAGGGATCTAAAAAGCTCATCTGAGGCTCTGAGCACTTGAACTATGGGCCAAGCTTATCAACTGAGTTCACTATAGAATGATATAGATTGGCAGTGGGGAAGGATCTCTGTAGTCAACATTAGGCATGCACTGGATACTTAATGCTAACCATTATGCAACTCTAATTGTAGAATCCGGAGTCACAAAATACACCTCAGAGGACACTCAGCATGGTGGAGTACAGTTTATTATGTCAGCAGGTCCAAGGGAAACGTTCCCAACAAGGACCCTGATGATTTTGGAGGACTCAGTTTTACACACCTCCTTACCCACCTCACTTTCACACTCCCACTCCCACACCCCCACTGCATGACTAGTTACGTGTTAGTAATTAGTCTTACAATGTGCAGGTGTGGAAGAATTAACAATTACAACCTGCAGGTATAGGCACTATTGTTAATCTAACTGAGACAACCTGACCTTTACTTCCAGTCTTTGTTTGCCATCTGTGAGGATGGAGGTTCCTGGTTTTTCTTTAAGGATGGTTAACAGGATTCAGGCCCAGTTCACATCCTGCCTTAAGATGGCTGACAGTCTTTAAGATGGAATCCCTCTTGCCCTCCTCCCAGCAGCCCCAACATAATCTGTGCCAAGATCATCACTCCAGACACCTTGCTTTTATTTTTCCAGAGAACAAGCTTCCAGATTGCTCTTGGAGGGGCTATTACTTAGCAAAGTGGAATAGAGGAGGGAATCTGGACGGTTTAACTTCTCAAATAGAGTAATAGGGTCTGACTCCATATATTTTAAAATTTCTGATTTCTGAAAGCTTTCAAGCTCTAGTTCATTCCTTCCCCTTCTGCTCCCTATTTGGGCAAGCTGATAAAAAACCCAAGATACTCCTTCCTTTGCCACTAGAGGGAAGTTCAGACCACTCCAAGAGTGAATTCTTTAATAAGCACCAAGGCCACTCACCCTCATTCTCAAGATACTCAAGCTAACTCCAGACTGGCTTGAGTGCTCTCCTGCTCTGCCCAGAAAGTTTCATAAGTGAGAAATATATGCATGATATCAATTTAAACATCCTACCTGTTAACTGGGAGGCTATCTTAGTGTGCTTGGGGTGCTATGATAAATTACCATGGACTGCTGCTGCTGCCAAGTTGCTTCAGTCATGTCCGACTCTGTGTGACCTTATAGACGGCAGCCCACAAGGCTCCCCCATCCCTGGGATCCTCCAGGCAAGAATATTGGAGTGGATTGCCATTTGCTTCTCCAATGCATGAAAGTGAAAAGTGAAAGTGAAGTCGCTCAGTCATGTCCAACTCCTAGCGACCCCATGGACTGCAGCCTACCAAGCTCCTCCATCCATGGGATTTGCCAGGCAAGAGTACTGGAGTGGGTTGCCATTGCCTTCTCTGTACCATGGACTAGTGAACATTTATTTCTTTTTTAAAAAAATATAAATTTATTTATTTTAATTGGAGGCTAATTACTTTATAATATTGTATTGGTTTTGCCATACATTGACATGAATCTGCCATGGGTGTACACGTGTTCCCCATCCTGAACCTCCTCCCACTTCTCTCCCTGTACCATCCCTCTGGGTTGTCCCAGTGCACCAGCCCCAAGCATCCTGTATCCTGCATTGAACCTGAACTGGTGATTCATTTCACATATGATGATATACATGTTTCAATGCCATTCTCCCAAACCATTCCACCCTTGCTCTCTCCCACAGAGTCCAAAAGACTGTTCTATACATCTGTGTCTCTTTTGCTGTCTCACATACAGGGTTATCATTACCATCTTTCTAAATTGCATATGTATGCTTCAGTATACTGTATTGGTGTTTTTCTTTCTGACCTACTTCACTCTGTATAATAGGCTCCAGTTTCATCCAGCTCATTAGAACTGATTCAAATGTATTCTTTTTAATGGCTGAGTAATACTCCATTATGTATATGTACCACAGCTTTCTTATCCATTTGTCTGCCGATGGACATCTAGGTTGCTTCCATGCCCTGGCTATTATAAACAGTGCTGTGATGAACATTGGGGTACACGTGTCTCTTTCAATTCTGGTTTCTTCAGTGTGTATGCCCAGCAGTGGGATTGCTGGGTCATATTGCAGTTCTATTTGCAATTTTTTAAGGAATCTCCACACTGTTTTCCATAGTGGCTGTACAAGTTTGCATTCCCACCAACAGTGTAAGAGGGTTCCCTTTTCTCCACACCCTCTCCAGTATTTATTGCTTGTAGACTTTTGGATAGCAGCCATTCTGACTGGCGTGAAATGGTACCTTATTGTGGTTTTGATTTGCATTTCTCTAATAATGAGTATCTTTTCATGTGTTTGTTAGCCATCTGTATGTCTTCTTTGGAGAAATGTCTGTTTAGTTCTTTGGCCCATTTTTAGATTGGGTCATTTATTTTTCTGGAATTGAGCTGCAATAGTTGCTTGCATATTTTTGAGATTAATTCTTTGTCAGATGCTTCATTTGCTATTATTTTCTCCCATTCTGAAGGCTGTCTTTTCACCTTGCTTATAGTTTCCTTTGTTGTGCAGAAGCTGTTAATTTTAGTTAGGTCCCAGTTGTTTATTTTTGCTTTTATTTCCAATATTCTGGGAGGTGGGTCATAGAGGATCCTGTTGTGATTTATGTCGGAGAGTGTTTTGCCTCTGTTTTCCTCTAGGACTTTTATAGTTTCTGTTCTTATATTTAGATCTTTAATCCATTTTGAGTTTATATTTGTGTATGGTTTTAGAAAGTGTTCTTGTTTCATTCTTTTACAAGTGGTTGACCAGTTTTCCCAGCACCACATGTTAAAGAGATTGTCTTTAATCCATTGTATATTCTTGCCTCCTTTGTCAAAGATAAGGTGTCCATAGGTGCGTGGATTTATCTTTGGGCTTTCTATTTTGTTCCACTGATCTATATTTCTGTCTTTGTGCCAGAACCATATTGTCTTGATGACTGGGTTTGTAGTGGAGCCTGAAGTCAGGCAGGTTGATTCCTCCAGTTCCATTCTTCTTTCTTAAGATTGCTTTGGCTATTTGAGGTTTTTTTTTGTATTTCCATACAAATTGTGAAATTATTTGTTCCAGTTCTGTGAAAAATATCATTGGTAGTGTGATAGGGATTGCATTGAATCTATAGATTGCTTTGGGTAGTATATTCATTTTCACTGTATTGATTCTTCCAACCCATGAACACGGTATATTTCTCTATCTATTTGCATCCTCTTTGATTTCTTTCACCAGTGGTTTATAGCTTTTTATGTATAGGTCTTTTGTTTCTTTTGATGGATATATTCCTAAGTATTTTATTCTTTCCATTGTAATTGTGAATGGAATTGTTTCCTTAATTTCTCTTTCTGTTTTCTCATTGTTAGTGTATAGGAATGCAAGGGATTTCTGTGTGTTGATTTTATATCCTGGAACTTTACTATATTCATCAATTAGCTCTAGTAATTTTCTGGTGGAGTCTTTAGGGTTTTCTGTATAGAGGATCATGTCATCTGCAAACAGTGAGAGTTTTGCTTCTTCTTTCCCAGTCTGGATTCCTTTTATTTCTTTTCCTGCTCTGATTGCTGTGGCCAAAACTTCCAAACCTATGTTGAATCATAGTGGTGAGAGTGGGCACCCTTGTCTTGTTCCTGACTTTAAGGGAAATGCTTTCAATTTTTCACCATTGAGGATAATGTTTGCTGTGGGTTTGTCATATATAGCTTTTATTATGTTGAGGTATGTTCTTTCTAGTCCTGCTTTCTGGAGGTTTTTTTTAATATCATAAATGGATGTTGAATTTTGTCAAAGGCTTTCTCTGCATCTATTGAGATAATCATATGGCTTTTATTTTTCAACTTGTTAATGTGGTGTATTACATTGATTGATTTGCGGATATTGAAGAATCCTTGCATCCCTGGGATAAAGCCCACTTGGTCATGATGTATGAGCTTTTTAATATGTTGTTGGATTCTGTTTGCTAGAATTTTGTTAAGGATTTTTGGCATCTATGTTCATCAGTGATATTGGCCTATAGTTTTCTTTTTTTGTGGCATCTTTGTCAGGTTTTGGTATTAGGGTGATGGTGGCCTCATAGAATGAGTTTGGAAGTTTACCTTCCTCTGCAATTTTCTGGAAGAGTTTGAGTAGGATAGGTGTTAGCTCTCCTCTAAATTTTTGGTAGAATTCAGCTGTGAAGCCATCTGGTCCTGGGCTTTTGTTTGCTGGAAGATTTATGATTACAGTTTCAATAACCATGCTTGAGATGGGTCTGTTAAGATTTTATATTTCTTCCTGGTTCAGTTTTGGAAAGTTGTACTTTTCTAAGAGTTTGTCCATTTCTTCCACATTGTCCATTTTATTGGCATATAGTTATTGATAGTAGTGTCTTATGGTCCTTTGTATTTCTATGTTATCTGTTGTGATTTCTCCATTTTCATTTCTAATTTTGTTGATTTGACTCTTCTCCCTTTGTTTCTTAATGAGTCTGGCTGATGGTCTGTCTATTTTATTTATCTTTTCAAAGAACCAGCTTTTGGCTTTGTTGATTTTTGCTTGGTTTCTTCCTTTCTTTTTTTTTTGCATTTATTTCTGCCCTAATTTTTAAGATTTCTTTCCTTCTACTTACCCTGGGGTTCTTCCTTTCTTCCTTTTCTAGTTGCTTTAGGTGTAGAGTTAGGTTATTTATATGACTTGTTTCTTAAGTTATGCCTGTATGGCTATGAACTTTCCCCTTAGCACTGCTTTTACAGTGTCCCATAGGTTTTGGGTTGTTGTGTTTTCATTTTCATTTGTTTCTATGCATATTTTGATTTCTTCTGTGATTTGTTGGTTATTCAGCAGCGTGTTGTTCAGCCTCCATATGTTGGAATTTTTAATAGTTTTTCTCCTGTAATTGACATCTAATCTTACTGCATTGTGGTCAGAAAAGATGCTTGGAATGATTTCAGTTTCTTTGAATTTACCAAGGCTAGATTTATGGCCCAGGATGTGATCCATCCTGGAGAAGTTTCCATGTGCACTTGAGGAAAATGTGAAATTCATTGTTTTGGGGTGAAATGTCCTATAGATATCAATAAGGTCTAACTGGTCTATTGTATCATTTAAAGTTTGTGTTTCCTTGTTAATTTTCTGTTTAGTTGATCTATCCATAGGTGTGAGTGGGGTATTAAAGTCTACGACTATTATTGTGTTATTGTTAATTTCCCCTTTCATACTTGTTAGCGTTTGTCTTACATATTGCTCCTATGTTGGGTGCATATATATTTATAATTGTTATATCTTCTTCTTGGATGTAGTTTCCTCCTTCTTTGTCTCTTTTCACAGCCTTTGTTTTAAGGTCTAATTTATCTGATATGAGTATTGCTACTCCTGCTTTCTCTTGGTCTCTATTTGCATGGAATATCTTTTTCCAGCCCTTCACTTTCAGTCTGTATGTATCTCTTGTTTTGAGGTGGGTCTCTCGTAGACAACATATATAGGGGTCTTCTTTTTGTATCCATTCAGCCAGTCTTTGTCTTTTGGTTGGGGCATTCAACCCATTTACATTTAAGGTAATTGCTGCTAAATATGATCCTGTTGCCATTTACTTTATTGTTTTGGGTTCAAGTTTACACACCTTTTCTGTGTTTCCTGTCTAGAGAAGATCCTTTAGCATTTGTTGGAGAGCTGGTTTGGTGGTGCTGAATTCTCTCAGCTTTAGCTTGTCTGTAAAGCTTTTGATTTCTCCTTCATATTTGAATGAGATCCTTGCTGGGTACATTAATCTGGGCTTTAGGTTTTTTTCTTTTAACACTTTAAGCATGTCCTGCCTTTCCCTCTGGCCTGAAGAGTTTCTATTGAAAGATCAGCTGTTATCCTTATGGGAATCCCCTTGTGTGTATTTTTTTGTTTTCTCCTTGCTGCTTTTAATATTTGTTCTTTGTGTTTGATCTTTGTTAATTTGATTAATATATGTCTTGGGGTGTTTCACCTAGGGTTTATCCTGTTTGAGGCTCTCTGGATTTCTTGGACGTGGGTGATTATTTCCTTCTCCATTTTAGGGCAGTTTTCAACTGTTATCTCCTCAAGTATTTTCTCATGGTCTTTCTTTTTGTCTTCTTCTTCTGGGACTCCAATGATTTGAATGTTGGGCATTTAACATTGTCCCAGAGGTCTCTGAGGTTGTCCTAATTTCTTTTAATTCTTTTTTCCTCTCTGATTCATTTATTTCTACCAGTCTATCTTCTACCTCACTTATCCTATCTTCTGCCTCCATTATTCTACTGTTAGTTCCCTCCAGAGTGTTTTTATCTCATTTATTGCATTATTCATTATATATTGATTCTTTTGTATTTCTTCTAGGTCCTTGTTAAACATTTCTTGCATCTTCTTAATCATTGTCTCCAGGTTGTTTATCTGTGATTCCATTTTCATTTCAAGATTTTGGATCATTTTCACTATCATTATTCAGAATTCTTTATCAGGTAGATTCCCTATCTCTTCCTCTTTTATTTGGTTTGGTGGGCATTTCTCCTGTTCCTTTACCTCTTGGGTATTTCTCTGCATTTTCATCTTGTTTATACTGCTGTGTTTGAGGTGGCCTTTCCGTATTCTGGCAGTTTGTGATTCCTCTTTATTGTGGAGGTTCCTCACTGTGGGTGGAGTTGGACGGGTGGCTTGTCAAGGTTTCCTGATTAGGGAAGCTTGTGTCGGTGTTCTGGTGGGTGAATCTGGATTTCTTCTCTCTGGAGTGCAATGAAGTGTCCAGTAATGAGTTTTGAGATGTCAGTGGATTTGGTGTAACTTTGGACAGCCTGTATAGTGAAGCTCAGGGCTATGTTCTGTGTTGCTGGAGAATTTGTGTGGTAAGACTTTCTCTGGAACTTGTTGGCCCTTGGGTGGTACTTGGTTTCAGTGTAGGTATGGAAGACATTTGATGAGCTCCTATCAATTAATGTTCCCTAGAGTCAGGAGTTCTCTGGTGTTCTCAGGATTTGGATTTAAGCCTGCTGCCTCTGATTTTTAGTCTTATTCTTACAGTAGCTTCAAGACTTCTCCATCTAGACAGCACCGATGATAAAACATCTAGGTTAATGATGAAAAGTTTCTCCACAGTGAGGGACACCTGGAGAGGTACACAGAGTTACATGGAGAAGAGAAGAGGGAAGAGGGAGATAGAGGTGACCAGGAGGAGAAGAGGGGGAATCAAAAGGGGAGAGAATAAGATAGCCAGTAATCACTTCTGTATGTGCTCTCCAGAGTCTGGATCTCTCAGAGATGTTCAAGGAATTACACAGAGAAGAGAAGAGGGAGGAAGGAGAGAAGTGGCCAGGAGGATAAGAGGGAGAATCAAAAGGAGAGAGACTGATCTAGCCAGTAATCAGTTCCCTACATGTTTTCTACAGCTTGGAACACACACAGAGATTCACAGAGTTTGGTAGAGAAGAGAAGGGGGAGGGAGGAGATAGAGGCGACCTGGTGGGGAAAAAGAAGAGTCCAAAGGGGGAGAGAGCAATCCAGCCAGTAATCTCGCTCCCAAGTAAAAATGGGTACTGAAGATTGGGTTCTTAAAGGTACAAAATTGATAACAAATACCAAAAAGCAAAGATTAAAAATCTAGAGTAGAGGTTGGATTCTCAAAAATACAATATTAAAGAAAAAAACAAAGTCAGAAAAATTATAAAATATGTATATATGAAGTTTGCTTTAAAAATAGGGTCTTTTTCCCCCCCCAAGGTTCAGTTCAGTTCAGTCGCTCAGTCGTGTCCAAAATAGTAGGTTATAAAAATGAAAATTAAAGGAGTGTCAGAGGCCTTACAAATTTTAAAAATTGTTTTTTAATTTGAAAAATGATAATAGTAAAAATATATCTAGGACTTTCTCTGGTGTTGTTGTGAACAGTGTAAGGTCAGTTCATTTCAGATAGTTCCTTGATCCGGCTTATACTTCTCCAGATCTATAGGCCCCTTCCTATATCAGTCAGTCAGTCAGTTCAGTCGCTCAGTTGTATCAGACTCTTTGCAACCCCATGAATCACAGCACGCCAGGCCTCCCTGTCCATCACCAACTCCTGGAGTTCACTCAGACTCACGTCCATCAAGTCAGTGATCCCATCCAGCCATCTCATCCTCTGTTGTCCCCTTCTCCTCCTGCCCCCAATCCCTCCCAGCATCAGAGTCTTTTCCAGTGAGTCAACTCTTCGCATGAGGTGGCCAAAGTACTGGAGTTTCTGCTTTAGCATCATTCCTTCCAAAGAAATCCCAGGGCTGATCTCCTTCAGAATGGACTGGTTGGATCTCCTTGCAGTCCCGGGGACTCTCAAGAGTCTTCTCCAACACCACAGTTCAAAAGCATCAATTCTTTGGTGCTCAGCTTTCTTTATAGTCCAACTCTCACATCCATACATTACCACCAGAAAAACCATAGCCTTGACTAGACAGACCTTAGTCAGCAAAGTAATGTCTCTGCTTTTGAATATGCTGTCTAGGTTGATCATAACTTTCCTTCCAAGGAGTAAGCGTCTTTTAAATTCATGGCTGCAGTCACCATCTGCAGTGATTTTGGAGCCAAAAAAAAAAAAAAAAGTCTGACACTGTTTCCACTGTTTCCCCATCTATTTGCCATGAAATGATGGGACCAGATGCCATATCTTCATTTTCTGAATGTTGAGCTTTAAGCCAACTTTTTCACTCTCCACTTTTACTTTCATCAAGAGGCTTTTCAGTTCCTCTTAACTTTCTGCCATAAGGGTGGTGTCATCTGCATATCTGAGGTTATTGATATTTCTCCCGGCAATCTTGATTCCAGCTTGTACTTCTTCCAGCCCAGTGTTTCTCATGGTGTACTCTGCATAGAAGTTAAATAAGCAGGGTGACAATATACAGCCTTGACGTACTCCTTTTCCTATTTGGAACCAGTCTGTTGTTCCACGTCCAGTTCTAAGTGTTGCTTCCTGACCTGCATATAGGTTTCTCAAGAGGCAGGTCAGGTGGTCTGGTATTCCCATCTCTTTCAGAATTTTCTACAGTTTATTGTGATCCACACAGTCAAAGGCTTTGGCATAGTCAATAAAGCAGAAATAGATGTTTTTCTGGAACTCTCTTGCTTTTTCGATGATCCAGCCTAAAAAAGTGACCACCACTACTCCCTTGAGTCAGGGTGGAAATTAGACACTGAAGAGGCCAGCAAACAGAAGAAGCTAAAATAAACAGAGGGAACGCCAAGCAGTTCAATCCTAAAAGAAATCAATGCTCAATATTCATTGGAAGGACTAATGCTGAAACTGAAGCTCCAATACTTTGGCCACCATGTTGCTGGGAAAGATTGAAGGCAGGAAGAGAAGGGGACGACAGAGGATGAGACAGTTGGATGGCATTGCCAACTCAATGGATGTAAGTTTGAGTAAGCTCCAGGAGATGGTGAAGGACGGGGTAGCCTGGCATGCTTCAGTCCACGAGATTGCAAAGAGTCGGACACTACTGAGCGACTGAACAACAACCACATGGTGGTTTAAATAGTGAACATTTATTTCTTATGGTTCTGGAGGCTAGAAAGTCCAAGATGAAGGTGCTTGCAGATCCAGTGTCTGGTGAGGGCCCACTTCCTGATTTGTAGCTTGTGTCTTCTCACTATGTCCTTGCATGTTGGACAGCAGAGAGAGAAACAAGCTGTCTTCTTGTATGGATGCTCTTCCCATCTGGAAGGCCCTGTCTCCCAATACCGTTTCATTGGGTATTAGGGTTTCAGCACATGAGTTTTGAAGAGATGCAAACATGCAGTCCATAACAGAGAGGATCCTGTCAAACTGCATTAGATGGCTACAGGAAATAGCTTTCATAGAAACTAGTCTTTCTTTTCCCATCAGTCTCAGAGATAGTTCCTATGCCTTTGGGTTGTGGTGTGGGTTGTGGTGAAGAAGACTCTTGAGAGTCACTTGGACTGCAAGCAAATCAAACCAGTCAATCCTAAAGGGAGTCAACCCTGAATATTCATTGGAAGGACTGATCCTGAAGCTGAAGTTCCAATACTTTGGCCACCTGATGCAAACAGCTGACTCATTAGAAAAGGCCCTGATGCTGGGAAAGACTGAAGGCAAAAAGAGAAGAGGATGACAGAGGACAGGGTGATTGGATGGCATCATCAGCTCAGTGGACATGAGTTTGAGCAAACTCTTGGCAAACAGTGGAGGACAGGGAAGCCTGGCATGCTGCAATCCACAGGGTCACAGGACTAAACAACAACAACATGCCATTAGGTACATTGTGGTATAAATTGTCTGGCCTTCACACATTTCCAATACTAGCTAGAGTTTAGATTTCTTGTATTTCTTATAGATTTCAAGTATTAAGTTAATACTTGTCCAACTTTCTCTAGCTTCCAAATTTGATGACATTTTTCTCTCTTCTGTTTTTTGGATTTGTATCTTTCTCTCAAAAAAAAAAGTTACTTCCCTAAATTTTTATTGACCTAAGGAGGTAAAATATAAAATTAGAAACATGTGTTCAACTGCTGTTTTAAGCCAGAAATCCGGGGAGCTCACTTCTTGACTTGTAAGACAGTAGGCATTTTCTTTTCATTTGTTACTGAATTCCTGAAATGTATCCAGCATTTAGCTCTAGTTGCTCTGATAACTCAGATTATTCATATTATTGTATTCTGATCAGGTCCTGTATTCATATGACTAAAAACCTAGAGTGTCGTGATTTATGGCAGATTCTTAAATTGAGCCATTCAGTTTACCCTAAGTTTGCTGTTTGTTCTTGGTAGCACTCCATTGTAATGCAGATAGAAGGCTTCTATCAACAGTCTAGAAACAAGTTGAAATGAAAATGAATTATCTATACCTATGTCTTCTCTATTTGCATGACAGAAGTGGAAAGATAATCAATTCATGGATGTCTTTTTAAAATGAAAGCCACATTTCTTGCCTTCGTGGTTGTGAAAATTTGACCCATCTTTTGAGAAAATTGAGCAACGATTTAAAATTCTTGGTTATACATTCCAGATTTAAATTAAGATTTCAAAATGCAGTTGTTAATTTGAAAAAAATGACCTCATCAAATGCTAAGCTTGCTTTGGCTTCACATTTGATTTATAGGTTGGTAAGAAAAGAATTTTATTAAAAAAATTCAGAAGTTATGTTCACAATAAAAGCATATAGATGAAAATTAGCCTCTTTCTTCTATAAACTTCACCAGAGTGTAGTTTCTCCTCTTAGAGGCAATAGGCCATATTAAATTTACTATATATGTCCTGAAAAATGATCTGTGTGAATATAATCATGTACATACTGTGAATATAATCATGTATATAGTATGTGAGTTTTTTTATGCTAAAAAGATCATAATATGTATGCTGTTGTATGCCTTATTTTAACTGTGTGTTTCTGGAGATTATACCATATCAGCATATTTAGATCTCCCTTATCCTTTTATAATTTTTTTGTAGAAATAGAATAAATACCAGGAAGTACACGCACACGCATATAGTTAAGTGAATCAGCAGAGAACAAAAACCTATCAGGTAACAACCACCTGGCTAGCCAAGCAGTCAGACATTCCTAACCCTTCTCGTTCCCTCCAAGTTACTACCATCGCTCTCCCTCAAAGGAAGCCTCTTCCAAACTTTTATGATATCCTTCTCTTTCCTTTAGTTTTAGTACCTAAGTATAAATCCTTAAACCTTATAGTTTTGCATGTTTAGAATTTTTTGCCTGGGTTAGAATATCAGGCAATTTAAGTCATGCAAATTTAGCAATAATTTTAAAATTCTTGATTCTACAGGAATTGTTTTGTGTCTGGCATGTTTAGTGCTTTCTATTTGTCCCATTTATTTTATTATTATTTTTTTCCCCCTCTAAGAGTTTCTTCTTTCTGGCTTTATCAAAAATTTATTACTCATTCTTTTCTTTACTGCCTTGAAAGTTACACAGTCTGGTCACCAGTACACTGGTTAACCATAAAATTGTGACATACATTTTTGGTTTTCAAATCCTTATATTCATTGGTATTTACCTTCTTCATGGGCAGTGCAAGAACCTGAGGCTCCTTTTAGATATATCAACTCTAATCTCCTCTGATTAGCCCCGCTCTCTTGGGGCTTCCCTCATAGCTCAGTTGGTAAATTTTCTGCTTGCAATGCAGTTGACCCAGCTTCGATTCCTGGGTCAGAGAGATCCCCCGGAGAAGGAAATGGCAACCCACTCTAGTATTCTTGCCTGGAGAATCCCATGGACAGAGGAGCCTGACAGGCTACGGTCCACGGGATTGCAAGAGTCGGACACGACTTAGTGACTAAACCACCACCACCTAAACTTAATTTTAAGCCATTATTGTTATGTCCTTTAGTTCACTATCATCATTATCAGTTTACTTGTTTAAATTCATGTTTTCATTGCTCTTCATTCCATTCTAAATCTGGGTCTCCTGGTACTATTTTCCATCCGCTGCAAAGCATGTTTTTAGTATCTTGTTTAGTGCAGATCTACTGGCTACGAATTCTGATCTACTGATTAAAATTATTTATTTCAGTCTTATTGAAATATTATTTTGCTAAACTTTTAATTCTAGGTTGGGAGTTATTTTCTTTTAATATTTTGAATGTATTATTTTGTGTTTTCTGGTTTTTATTAACTCTATTAAAAGTTAGCTATCTGCCTAATTGTTCCTTTAAAGGCAGTCTGCCTTTGTTTACGTCCAGCTGCTTTAAAACTTTTTCTTTGGGTTTTAAAATTTCACAGTTGGGTCCTTGGTGTTTTTCTCTTTATTCTTTTTAGAATTGTTTTGGCTTCTAAGTCTGTATATTGATGTCTTTCATTTTTGGAAACTTTTTATCCATTACCTCTTCAAATAATTCTTCTTGCCCATTCTTTTTCCCTCCCTAGAATTCCACTTAAATGGTACCTTCTCACTGTATCTTCAGTTTCTTCCTTTCTAATCTCACTCTTTTGTTTTTCTTGGCTTCATTTGGGATAGTTCTTTCAAGCCAATCAGTATCCAGGCTACTAATTCCTTTTGGCTGTCTAAATGGGTGTTAAATCAGTTTATTAAATTGTCACTAATTTTGGTTATTATTTTCCAGTTCTTGTAATTTCTATTTATGGTTTTCAACCCTCTACCAAAATTCTCCACCTTGTCCTATCTACTTAATCTAAGGAAGTATGGTTATTTTAACATCTCTGTCTAAAACTCCAACCTTTAAGGTACTTGTGAGTTCTATTTGCTGTTTATTATCTTATCTCTGAGTGCCTAGTTATTTTTTATTGTGTGCCAGAAAATGTATTTGCAAAAATGTTGTACAAATGATTTTCAGCTTGGGATAATATCTTCCGGTAAAGATTTGTGGGTTTTTTTGTTTTGTTTTTTTTTAGTCATATGGGGATACCACTACTCTGAAACAACCTTAATCTGATTTCTTCCACAGCATGTAGAAGAGTATAAATGCTCCTCAAGATGCGATGGTGATACTTCTTTTGAATGATGCTGAAGTATCTTCTGTGGTATGTTGGGAGATAAACAATCAGATTTTAGTATAGTCTGTGCTGGCTGTTTGTTTAATACTTCACTGTGTACCAGGTAGTATTATAAGTGTTTTTGAATATCATTAAATAGTTCTTATAAAAATGATTCCAAGATGGATATTACTATTATCCCTATGTTATAGATGTAAAATTGGACAAAGAGGAGTTGGGTGATTTGGCCAATGATACATGGCTTTAAATGGAAAACGTGAGCTCTGGATCCAAGTAATCTAGTTCTAGAGTCTCTGATCCTAACCAACGTGATAGAAAACTTTCTTTAGGGGAAAAAACTGCCAGGTATTGTTAGTACCAATTTCTCTGAGCTCCTTTTACTCAGGTCCTGGATGCTAAATGTATTGAACCAAATGGCAAACACTATTAACAGAATTACTTAAGTTTTTCTAAGGGCAGGTTTTATGAATGGTCACTAGGCTAAGTTAAAGAAATTGATTTGGTAAGAAATAATGCTGTTGAGGTGAATTTAGAGCCTATACTACTACATTATTCTACGAAATGACAAAATTAGGAATTATGTGGGGAAGGGCAGTTAGGACTCGGCCTCTAGACTTTGTTTAATGATTATAAATTTCATTTTAAAATGCATTATCTGTTATTTTGGCAGCAGTGCCGGTGTCTAGAAGAAAATCACAATAGGATTGTTACGTGGGTGAGGGGACTCCCTAAAGAGGTCTCGTTCTGTGTAAACTCACTGCTACGGTTCAGAGTTGGGAGGAAGCAGAATGAACAGTGGGATAACTGTGTGGCCTCTGTAGACTCCTTTACACTGAGACTAGATGGAAAAACTGCCTTTCAGAACTCAGAATCTTTGCTTGATTCATGCGTGGGATTTGTTTATTGTGTTTCTTTTCACAATGACTGCTCAGCCTGCTTCAGCATGAACAGTTGGCTTGGTACCCAGAGAGTGTTTGATTAGCTAAGTTAGGAAGCAAGATGCCATACATTATAGAGGAAATTTATCCTGGATAAATGTAGATCATTTAGTCAAATTGCTAGACTCTCAGCATGCTCTGGCTTCCCTGGGAGAAAATGCTATAGGAACTTTCTTAGAAACACAAGAAAATAGAACTTATTTTCAAGGAACCTGAAGAGCATGACCTAACATACGATCCAGGGCCAGCCAATATGACCTTTGAGGGAAAGATGCAATAAGAAAATGATCACAGTGACACGTGAAACTAATCCTACAGAGGGCTTTTGAATCAGAACTCCTCCTAGTTGCAAGTGACAGAAACCAGATTTCAGTCTAATCATAGCCATCAAGAGATGGGGAAGAGGAACAAATTATGGTCTTTGGGCTGACTGTACTGCATATCAGTATAAATTTATGCTTATTTATTCGATGGACAGAGGACCAAAATACTTTCAGTAGGACTAAATGTACTTTGGAAGGCTCTGAACTTAAAGCGAGGAGAAAGAATTCATTGGCTCATAATACTGAGAATAATAAGCATGGGACTAAATTAAACCTGACTGGATCCAGAGGCTGAAAAGATACCACTGCTGACCTTGCACCATCCAACCTACCTTTGCTCTCTGCTCCTCTTTTTATGGGCTTATTAACTCCCGCCGCATATGTGCTTCTCCTGTGTTATTAGAGAAGACCAACACAGGTGTGTTTCTCTCTCTAGATTAGTCAGACCTGGGACAAGTGTTGCATTGGTTACCAACTGATGCATAACAAATAATCCCCCAACTCAGCAGCTTAAAACAACAAACATTTATCATCTTGCACAGTTTCTGAGAGTGAGAAATCTGGAAGCAGCTTGAAAGTGAAAGTCGCTTAGTCGTGTCTGACTCTTTATGACCTCATGGCCTATACAGTCGATGGAATTCTCCAGGCCAGAATACTGGAGTGGGTAGTCCTTCCCTTCTCCACGGCATCTTCCCAACCCAAGGATCGAACCCAGGTCTCCCACGTTGCAGGCAGATTCTTTACCAACTAAGCCACAACAGAAGCCCAGAAGCGGCTTAGCTGGATGTTTCTGGCTCCAGGTCTCCCATTGGATTGCAGTTAAGATGTAAACTGTTGGCCAGGGCTGCAGTCATCTGAAGAAGCTGGAGAAACTGCTTCCAGGCTCATTCCTGTGGTTGCTGGTTGGGAGAGTCATTTACTTGTCACATAGATCTCTCCACAGAGGCTTCTCATACAGCGTGACAGCTGGCTTCCCCCAGAGTGAACAATCAGGGAGCAAGAGAAACCAAACTGGAGGACACAGTTCTATAACCCAATTAGGAACATATCATTTCTGCAGTATTCTATTGGTAAGACAGACCTGTGTGCCAGTCCAATGTAGGATACTAGAGTCTGATCACTGAGGGTCATTCAAAGGCTGGCTCTCACAGTGGTCAAACTCTCTGATGACCCCAGGATTTTTGCTTGCTGGTATACGCACTCTGCAGGATTCCCTTTGAATGTGGACTGGGTCTGTGAACATGATTTGGTAGTCACAGCCTTGATTAGAATATACTCCCTGACAAAGTTGATTTTTCTTGATTTGCAGTTGATTTTGAGGTAACCAAGAGACAGAATTCTGAGTGGGCCTGACCCTAAGCAGTGAGTCCTTTAGCAGAGGCTCAGAACCTTGAAACAGGAAGCTACGTTCCTGCTGGCCTTGAAGCAGCAGACCACCCTGTGGTGGAGAGGACTATGTGCCAGAGGATGGTGGGGGGGCCTCGGCACTACAGCTGCAAGGAACCAGATTCCACTGACAGTCAGTGATCCTGGAAAACAACTACAGGCCTCAGATGAGATAGCAGCCCCTGCTGACAACCTGGACTGCAGCTGGGTGATACCCTGAGCACAAAATTCTGTTAAGCTGTTGTGATTGTGAGATAATACAAGTGTGTTGTCCTAAGCTATTAAATGTGTGGTGTTTGTTATGCAGCCTAGGACCTAACACAGGTGCCTATCTGTGAAAGGCAAGGGCCAGATGGGTGTCACCTCTCTCAATCTCTCCTCATATTGTGAATTAGGAAGAAGATCCCCAAGGAGGGAAAGATGCTATTAGAGAAATGACACAATGGCAGGGACTGCTAGCAGAACAAATTAACTCTCAGAGTTTATTAGAATATTTCAAGCCTGGAGACCCTAGTCATTTGAAGGATATCCTTCAAACAATATCCTCCACTAACATCTAAAACATTGTTCTCAAATGTGATCTGTGCAACCTGAGGTGGAACTCTCTGGAGTGTTTGTGAAAATGTAGCCCTCACTCCAGATACAGTGAGACAGCCTCTGGGATGGGTCGGGGGAGGCATCCAGCTTACGGTTATGCATTGTTTTTACTTTTCACAGAGTTTTTTTCTTGGGAAGATTTTTCAAATCTGAAAATAGAAACGAAATCATGGTAAAATCCTGACTTGCATTATACATTTCGTAGGAGAGCTTCCTATAAGATGAAATATCAATCCAGCATTTAAAATCATCTGATAAATAAGGTACCTTTATATACTGTATTTTATGTCTCCATAAAAAAAACAAACCCCCCAACTGATCCTGATGGTGGGTTGCATACAACAGACACCTAGAGAAAGGTAGTATTTCGAATTAGCCATGGGCCCTTACTGGGATAAAAGGCAGGGAAGCTCCCTTCTATGATCTGGGACAGAAATGTGAAACCTCATGATAAGAGGTTGCCAAATGTCTCACTAACCTTTCCCCGTCAGGCAACTGGGCATCTCCTTGGGAGCACTGCTGAGTGTGTGGGTAGCTGTTGCCAAAATTAAGAGAGTGGAGGCTGATGAGGCATGCTGACCACTTAAATTGTGTTCCTGGCTCTGGTCCAAGATCAGAGGCATTAGGTGGAAGTGATACGATTCAAATGTAGGCAATCTCACTCTTTAGCCTTAGTTCTTAACCACTTCTGTATGTGTGTGTGTGCCCCTGCCAAAGCAGCCAAGTTGTCTTCATATGAGAAGAAGCTAACGCTAGCTGGCCCCCACGGTACAGTTGCCAGAATTGACAAACAGAAACACAAGACTCCCAGTTCAATCTGAATTGCAGGTAATCAATAAATGACTTGTTTTAGTATTAGTGAGGCTTCCCAGGTGGCGCTAGTGGTAAAGAATCCACCTGCCAATGCTGGAGAGGTAGGAGACACAAGTTTGATCCCTGGGTTAGTAAGCTCCCCTGGAGGAAAATATGGCAACCCACTGCAGTATTCTTGCCTAGAGAATCCTGTGGACAGCAGAGCCTGGTGGGCTAGAGTCCGTGGGGTCACAAAGAGTTGGATATGACTGAGTGACTAAGCATGAGTATGAGTATGTCCCAAATATTGCCTCAGACACACTTGTACTAAAATATTATTAGTTGTTTATCTGAATTCAAGTTTAACTGGGTGTCCTATGTTTTATCTGGCAACCCTACACAGCCCAACACCTTATCTCTCTTTTCACCATTGTTCTCTGAGTAACACAAAGTAATTTAAATTCAGCACATACATGCCTTAGAGGATACAGTGAAGAAAACATTTTCAGAGGAAATTTAAGAAATTCAGATCTGCTGAAATCATTGCAGCAGTCCTCACCAGGTAGTCTGTATTCAATGGGCTATCCTACGCAGCCAGCTTTAATTTCAAGTTTGATGGCCTGGTGAGTGCAAACCATTGCCGAGTACTGTCCTACACTAGGTAACACTGAATGCCTTCCTCTTTATCATTCTCGGGTTTTCTTTGCTGTCAGAGTCTACAAAAACTAAAAAGAAAAAACATTAGTTTGAATATGTATGTGTCTGGCCTACCTACCTCTCATTTTGTTCTGCTGTTGGAGCTCAGAAAAATCTTCTTTCCTAAGAAACAGAATGCTGAGCCAGGCTGCAGACTCCTTTAAAAATGCACATTGGCAACTGTGTTTGTAGGCTCAGACTGCGGGGAAGCTGCAATGAAAATGAGATCCCTAAACTCAGCAGAGTTAAGAATCACGCTGAAGGCAAGTGTTTGCAGTCCAGGTGGGTGTGGTCAGAGATCCAAAGGCAGTGCAGTATCAGGGCTCAGGAAATATCAGACAAGCAGAAATCATTGGCTCAAATCAAACATGGAGTTTTTAGGAATTAAATTGATGATCCAGCCCTTAGAGTCTAGTTTTTGTCTTTTGGAGTTTTTTGTTTGTTTTTTAACTTTTTTTTTTGGTTATTTTTTAAACATTCAATTGTTATCAATGTTTGCAATGACTAAACTAGGGAACTAGATGAGAATAAAGTGTGACTATCTACATGTATGGGCTTCCCTGGTGGCTCAGCAGTAAGTAATCTGCCTGTCAATGCAGGAGACACAGTTTCAATTCCTGGGTCAGGAAGATTCCCTGGAGAAGGAAATGGCAACCCATTCCAGTATTCTTGCCTGGGAAATCCCATGGACAAAGGAGCCTGGCAGGCTACAATACAGTCCATGGGGTCCCAGAGTTAGAGACAACTTAGCGACTAAACGACAACCATCCACAGGCACATCTTTCAAGCCTTTGAAAATAGGATGTGATATTACTTTTGATCAACTGTTTTGAAGGTACAGGGTATGCAGATGGTTACCATTTGGCTTTCCTTCTCTAGGTGGCCTTTACAAGTAAGAGGTCAAAGAGCTGATGTTCGGAGTCCAAAAGTTGTCAAAGATAGACATTTCTGGTATATACTCAGAGGAAAATGTGATAATTATAGATACCCCAGGGACTAGTGTGAGTGAACTTATCTGATCCACAGACAGTCTTTCTGGGAAAATAGCATCCATTTCAAGTATTTACAACAGAGAGTATTTAATCCCAGAAACCAGGTGGTAGAAAAGTAGAGAAATCAAATAGAAGAGAGTGAGGAACTTAGGAAACAGGAGGGTGCTACCTCTATGATGAAAGGAATTGATGCTATGGGATCCCAAGAATGAGGTCACCTTGTGGAAGCTGGAACCTTGACAGGTCTGCCTGATGGGATCATGACCTATGGAAAGGATGGAGCTGGTGCCAGAAAAGCGGCCCAGCACATCATTCTTTGCTCAGGTGGTGATTCTCATATGCTGTTCAAATGTTGTTTACTGGCAGATGAGCCTCTACTCATTTCTGTGTTTCTGTAGCTAGAAACAAACAGCACCTGTTTAGGGGGAGAAGTCTGGTTCACAGAACTTAAGTCTATGAAACACCTCCTTCTTCTGTGGAGGCTTCTGGGTTCAATAGACACTGGCAAATTCAGGCAGAGAGAGGGATATACCAACCAACGCTGCTGCTGCTGCTGCTGCTAAGTCATTTCAGTCGTGTCTGACTCTGTGCAACACCATAGACGGCAGCCCACCAGGCTTCCCCGTCCCTGGGATTCTCCAGGCAAGAACACTGGAGTGGGTTGTCATTTCCTTCTCCAATGCATGAAAGTAAAAAGTGAAAGTGAAGTCACTTAGTCGTGTCTGACTCTTCATGACCCCATGGACTACAGCCTACCAGGCTCCTCCATCCATGGGATTTTCCAGGCAAGAGTACTGGAGTGCGGTGCCATCACCTTCTCCAACCAACCAACACTACTAAGAGGGTTTTTCAAAGCGAGGCATCCTTGCCCATGTTCTCATCTGTGCAGGTGGTGAGTTCCAGGCCCAGCATGATTCCCTATGGGATGATGGTTCTGCTTCTCCTCATATGGGCCTCCAGTCCCTACTCTTCAAAGATTAGCTACCACTGTCTTTGAGAAATAGAAATTTTCTCATCTGTCCACATCTTGAGCAAGCCTGTCTTCTGGTAATTCCTCCTTGTCTCACCTTGAGAGATCTAGACCCCAACCCTTCCATGGATGCACCGCCACCCTTCCTTCCCTCTTTTCCCGGGGCTATAAACACACTGAACAACATTCCTTGACCCCATTGTTCTCTTCACTTATGATCCTAGTTCCCAGCTACCTTTACCTTCCAAGTTGTTTCTGGAACCGTATCTGTTTGCTGCCCCTTCTCTCTGCATACTGACTAAAGTTCTGTGAACCAGACTTCTCCCCCTAAACAGGCGCTGCATCCAGGAGCAGTAGTAGATTTGACAAAGCCAGCGCTCATTAAAATCAGTGCTTCTCAGCTCTGTAGTTAAAGGAACAGTAAAGTTTTGTTTCTAATCTGTCATGGACAAATTCATTGGGAAGATGTAATAAAAATGAATTTCTAGAAAAATGAAATTCGAAAGAACATAAAATGTAAGCCCTGATTTTTTATTATTACATACAATAGGCATAAAGATTTTGATACCAATTTGACAGAGTAATTTTAAATGCTTATTCTGTATTCCTATACTTTTGGTGTTATGAACCAGTAATAAACAGCTCACTGACTGGCACCAGCCTGCAGACCCCCCTACTTTGAGTAGCTCTGCTTTAGATGATATTCCCCTTCAAATTCTGTTTCAGTCTGTGGTCCAGAAGAAATGCTTTACTACCAGCAGCACACACCGCATAAAGTATGGATAGAAGAGAAGACGTTTTAGTCTAAGTGACAGCACAGACTATGGTCATTCTTTCTGCCGCTTATCCCTAAGCCAGAGCTGATACCCATGCCTTCTTTTTGCTATTACTCATTCTGTGATCTTACCTTGGGCCCACCCCTCTGCTATTTCCCCAGCAGGGTAGCCCGAGCCTTGACTCTTGAGCTGTTTCAGTTCTTGGTGCTCTTCCCTATAGATAGTCCCCCATTAACCTCACCCACAGCATATCAAAAAAGAAAGGGATCCACTAAGTTCCTACCATATTCCTCCCAGTTGTACAGCAGTAATTGCAAATCATCTTATTAGTCATGGTCAGTCAGCCCAGCCAAGACAGTATCCCACTTTTCTGCTATTTCTTCCTTGGCACGAAGAGCTCAAATGACCAGTTTTAGCTTCCAATTCAGAAGAACCAAACTGTGTCCCATGGTAAAAGTCTTCCCTTAAGTATTAAAAGAAAGGATGGATGGACATTAAAGGGACAGTGAGTTACAAATGGGAGAGTGGGTTAATCAGGTATCGTTTTTAGATACTCTGTGGTTCTTAGATCTATATCTTGTCACTGTGAGGAGACAGTGCCTTATTTAGCACACGGTTCAGAGCCTAACCAGTACTCTGCCAAGTAGCTCTGTCAAGTAACTTCCAAGGTGGAAGAAGACGCCCTGTGAGATTGCTGAGCTAGGTTCTTAGAGACCACTCCAACGTGTTAAAAGGTTAACAACTTCATTGATAGGGAACATAAAAGAAGGAGTTACATTTGAATTAGTCCCTGGCCTTTGTTTCTGATCAAGGAACTCCCATCACAGCCAATTTAGGTGGGATAAAAAAATGGCACATGGAGTGTTCCGGAAGTCCTCAGTGGCAATCTGCAGTGGCAGTCAGCTATAGCATAGCCTGGTTTGCTTTGATGCAGGAAAGGAACAGAGAGAGGGAACCTCTCTCCCTGAAGCCACAGCTGCCTTGTTCAGGTTCCATGCGAATGCTCACCAGAAAGGGTTCACCACAGAAGAGGCTCTCAGTTACATGAATAAGTAACGATGGAATCAGGTTAGGTTGGCCTCTTTTTTTCACGCTTGCTCAGTAGACTCCTGATCAGCCTCATGCTCTGGATCCATTCCTAATGTTCTGTATTCTCATCATTTCCTCAGTCTTCCAATCAGCCTTCTTCCATCGCCTTAACAAACAAGTCCAAAACATGGTACAGAGCCTGGCCTAAAGCCTCCTCTTCGTTCAGCCAAAGCTACATTAGGCACTATTCAATGTCCTAGCGACATTGTCCCCTACTCCCTTGCCCTTCAGGCTTACCTGTCAGGGGCTCTAAACCTATAGAGCCTACTCACAGGGGACAACAGCTCTTCTCCTGCAAAACCATCCTTGGCATGTGTGTGCGCATACTTGGCCACTTCAGTTGTAATTGATTCTTTGCAACCCTCTGGACTATAGCCCACCAGGCTCCTCTGTCCATGGGATTCGCTAGGCAAGAATACTGGAGTGGGTTGCCATGCTCTGCTCCAGGGGATCTTCCCAACTCAGGGATCGCGCGAACCCACATCTCTTATGTCTCCAGCATTGGCAGACAGGTTCTTTATTGCTAGGGCCACCTAGGAAGCCAACCATCCTTAGTACTCAACAGCTTGTTAAGGGAACCCTCTTTGAGGCCATAAGCTCTGGTTGAGGATGAAACAGCAGTGTGGTAGGCTCTGTGGGCATGTAAACAATCTGCTTGTACAATTTATTTCGTCTTTCAGAGCTTGATGGAATGCTGGAAGGTGTACTCAGCTTTGTTTTTATATTGTGGTAGATACTGGATCTCTGATCTGTAGAGTCTAAAACTCAAGTACCTTCTTCAGAAAATCTGTGTTATCTGATCCTCTTAGACACAATTTCTGAAAGAAAAATCCCTTGCTAAAGGAAGCAAAGCCTTTCTTCAAAATCTAGGAGCTTTTATTGCAATTCTCTTACTAGGAATTGCCACAGGCATCATTTAATATCCAGATCTGTCTCAGTCATCACATTACCTAGTCAGCTTGGTCTGTAAGGGACCAATATACTCATGTGCCCAGATGAGTCGAATGCATGTACTCTGCATTTAAAAAGTCTAAAGACCTACTTAAAGCTTCTATATTGTCCCCTCGTTACTCTTAACTCTACAAATTTAACAATAAACTTATGATATAGAAGTACATATAATTATGTCATGATGTGTCCAATGTATTCTTTTTATAAATATTCATGTCCTTGTTGTATCATACACTGTGAAGTTACTTTACTGTTTTATAAACTTATTTTTCAAGGTTTCTTGAAAATAAGTATCTACTCCTTTCGTTTGAAAGAAATAAGGAGAAACAGGAACCCTAGAGAGTGAAATTAGCCAGGCAAACTCTTTCTAGTTGTATAACAGAAAACTTCCATTATTTGCAAGATAAAGCTTCAGCTGAGAATCAGTATTTCCCTTTTAATGTTGACACTAAAAAGAAACAGGAATTTTAAGGTTAATGTGGTTCTGCTAATAGAAATCTATTCCTATTTAAAAAAAAAACTGAAGGCACATTAAACTTACTACAAAGTTCCAATGGCTCATAACTAATGTTTGTTTTAGCTTCAAGATTAAAAGTAGTTTTGTTACCATTAGCAAGAAAATGCATATTTCTAACTATACTTTGTTAAGACTTAATACAAGTTCTTTTAGTATTTTGATGTAGGGAGAACAGACTTTTTTCTTTATGTAGACAAAAATGGAGCCTGCTTCCTGTGTCAGGTAAAAAAAGTTATTTTTATTTTGTGTCACTTTGGAATGTTCAGAGACATTTGAAGGACCTAACTAACAGCAACTTAAACTTAATTAAAAGAAACTGTAAAGATAGAAAATCCATAACAAGCAAGTGCTGCTAAGTCACTTCAGTCATGTCCAACTCTGTGCGACCTCATAGACGGCAGCCCACCAGGCTCCGCCGTCCCTGGGATTCTCCAGGCAAGAACACTGGAGTGGGTTGCCAAGTATAAGGACTTAAAAATACTATTAGATTCTTTCCATCCTCCTGCTCTATTATTCTTATTTTGTTGATTTTTTAGTCCTCCTATGTGTTTCCTCACATCTATAAGGTGGCTGCTGCAGCTCCAGGCATCAAATCAATGTTCAGAAAATAAAGAAAAGGGGGAGGGGGGTTTTCTATGAAGTTCTGCTCTTGCATCTATCCCTGTTACAAGGATTCCATGGAAATTCTCCCAACAGACTTTTGTTTATGTTCCATTGTCCAAAAAAGTATCAATATTTGTTTTTTTCAGTTTGATTTTAGTAGTTAATTTTGGATACAAAGAACCCTTTTGTCATCATCTTTTAGCCTCAGAGCTAGGAGGAGGAAAAGGTGGACATACAAACATATATTTGGAATTCAGTATTCAAGAGTGAGGTAAGCATGGTTCGCTGTTGGACTCTCAGTTTGCAAGAAAGTTGGAAAGTTCTGACTGGCTTCCACCCCTGACATAGGCCCAGCTCTTCACAGTGGTCACCCCTAGTTTCTCCTTTTCCAAATATAAAGGACTCCTAACCCATGCTGAGTTGTGATGGTCATTTTATTTATCTTTTCTGAACCCTTTTTCAGTTCTCCTTTTCACTAGAAGTGGTCATATCCTGCACAGGGCTGGGCAGAGAAGGGGTTCAGTTAGCAAGAAAGAGAAATGGTACTAGTAACTGTCACAGTGTCCTTTTCACTTTATCCATTTCACACTGTTTGCTTTTAAATTGTTTTCTGTCATATCTACTTATTTGATGTTTACAAGCTGGCTTCTTTATCTTCTAAAACACAAATTTGACTTCATCATTAACTTTCCATTTCCTTAATGTGGATTACAAGAATGGTCATGATTGAGCCCTTGCATGCCTTTCCAGCATTTTCTCTTCCATGTGGCCTGTTTGGTTTCTATGTTCTCTTGCAGCTGCATCTTTGTTCTATTGTCTGCCTAGAATATCATCCCTCTTCCACTTCCCTTTACTCTTCCTTACAAGTCAGTTTCTCCTTGTCTTTCAAAACTGATGCTTCAAGAAGCTTTTCTTAAACCCCTGCTCCCTCTTAAGCTCCAGTATTTTCCTTCTGTCCTTCCATAGCACCTGGGCAGGGGATTCCTTAGTGCTGCCTGTATCTGTGTATTTGGATTTATTTGTTTATATAATCCATTTATTTTTTGGTTCCAAACTAAGCTTTTTGAGATTAGGGACTGTCTGACTTAAGGTCCTGTGATATGTAGGAGAGATGTTCAAATTGTGTATTTTAATGGCCAAAAAGATGGTAGGCTTGCTGGATGACTGGGTTTCCTTACAAAGAAAGATCTAGTCCTGTTACCTAGAAGGTAGGGATAAATTTGAGATATTTCACTTTCTCTTGCTCCTCAGAATTTTAATGTTTCTGACTTTAATTTAGAAATGGTTTGTGAGGAAAAGATAGGGCTGAAGCAATAGAGCTTTACAAACAAAAGTTGTTTGGCAGGATTGACTCTGAGCTGTACAGAGAGCTTACAGATACAAAGCCAAACTGATAACCACTGTACTTTCGAAATGACCCATTGAGCTGTGCACACAGAACTGGGCCAGCAGTCTTTTCTTTCCTTCTGCACCAGCTAGTCAGGTGAGCTACAGCTTTAAATTCTAAGGACTGAAAGCCACCAATTCAGGTATATAGGGGCACAAGTATCTGCCAGAAGGCAGTGCATTGTAAATCATCCCTTAACAAACAATAAGTCTTGCCAAATTAGGTCATATGGACCCCTGCTTGGACCCTAGCCCAGCCAAGGCCCCTCCCTCATTCAAAAGAGTTCTTTCCCATTCAGGTTCACACAGTCAAAAAACAAAATCTAATCTGAGATTAAAGCAGCACAAGCTTTATTCAGTGGCCAGAGAATGCAGAAACAGAAATTTTGTTCACAAATAACTTCTTGCCTGGGGGACAATTAAGGTAAGATTTTAAGGGCAGGACTAATGAGAGGGAGGCGTATGCACTGGATTTCTGGGCATAGGCGGGGTTCTTCCTGGAACTGGGATGCCACCTCTTTTCAACCCTTGTACGGTCCTTTAGCATCTGGTTGGGAAGCAGCTTGAACCATCTTGGTGCACACAGACATTCTTACTGTTACAGTGAGATGGTAACGAGACACAGAGGGCCCTTCGTCCCACTTTCAAAGCTGACTCAGCTGACACAAGTTAGTCTTATTCCTGCGCTGTGAACACAGCCAGAGAGTGCGGTTAGGTGTGGTTTTCTGTGGGTTTACTGGAGGGAGGAGCCAGGGTATGGTTCTGGGGCAACGGTGTTAGTAACATGGCAGCTAAGAGTCTTGTCCGGACTGGGTTTTGCCTCTTCACACTAAATCCTGGATTCTGATACTCATTACAGGTCACTCTGTGTTCATTACAGGTTACTCAGCCCTAACACCCTAACAGGGAGATACAAAGAGGAGTTCTTTCCTTCTGTGTTTGAAAGAGTGACACAGGGACTGAGTTAGAATAGTTAATTTCATTCTAAGGAATACTGAATATATCATTTCCCACACAGTAGGATATTTAAATATGGCAACCATGACTGTCATGGGATTCTGATATCAGACTTAGGTGATCAACCTAAACCAACATTAGGAAGGAAGCCTTCTACTGATTAGCCCAGACTCTTTGACCTCCAGGTGCTGTCACTGCCCTCTGATATAAAAATGTCATCTCGCATAGTCTGAGGTGAGAAGTCACAGTATCATATTAGAGCTTTCATTATTTAGTTGAAATCCTTACATCGGACATAATCAACCCCAGCAGTTAGTATAGTTAAAAAAGAAGTGAGATACCCATATTACACATTTAATTTTTTTTAAGTTAAAATACATTGCTGTCCATTCATTTTCTAGATTTTTTGAGTGGCGGGCACCAAGGCCTTACTCTGAGTATGGGGCCACTATCTGATCTTCTATATTATCTTTTTTATGCAAACTAATCAATAACTCAGCATCTGATATTTCCAGTTTTTGTTTCTTGAAAGTGACTGGAGAACTTTGTATTCAAATTATTAAAAAGAATCCAACTCCTTCTAGAGCTTTACAGTGTGTTTTCAGTCTTTCTCTATTGACTCTCCCACACCTAATCCAAACAGCTGAATTTTCGTGCCTCCTTTTTTGAGCTTTATTTAGCTCTCCGAAGCATTCATCTTATTTACCTTAGTTGTTGGAGAAACACCAAGTATGCCTTGTCCTCCCATGTAGTCAATTAACATAATATTTAGTTAGATTGTTTAATGATGACAACATACCTTCTGAACTGAAGGGAAAAGAAGTGGACTGGCACAGCCAACTGGCTCCCCGAGGCCTTTGATGTGTCATGGACATCTATTCAGGGTCTGTTAAAGAGGGAGAGGTGACTATTTCCAAGAAGTCCTTGGATTTACGTCTGCGCATGTTCAAAACTCATTTTACTTAAGGGAGTCTTGTTCAATTGCTTACTGTCTTTATGTGACTGACAAAACAGCTGCTATCTGCCTTGTTAACCCTGCTTTTTTTTTTTTTGCCTGTTGTCATGGGTTTGCAGCCTTCTTGCTAAAAACAAAAGACTGCACTCAGTCCAGCTGTATTCTTTTTTGTGTAGAGCACAATCTAGGGGGATTTATAATCTGCACTTTTGGCAGGAAGAAACATTCCTGACAGAATTCTGACCTGGAAAATGGCCCTTGAAGGTCAGTGAGTGCCCTGGCCCCTCTGATGTAGTGTGTTTCCCTTACACGTGCTTTGTCTAGGGCTCCGCTTCTGGGAGAGCAAACCCTTTGGAGATGGGGGTTTGTGGACAAGTAATGAGGTGGTGTTTTCAAAAGAAACCTGTGAGGAAGTGTGGGAAGCAGGATGGGACAGAAGACGCTAAGCAAGGATAGAGCTTTAGGTGGAGTCTCAGCCATGTTCCCACAGTGGGGCTCTGGACCACACAGGGCTGAGCGACTGAACTGAACTGAGGCCGCCACTAGGGCACAGAGTAGGGAAGGAGTGTGACTGCCAGACCACAGCTTCCATTATCTCAGGGCGAGCCTCTGAAAAGGCTGCAGTGTTGATGTGAACAGGTAGCACCAACTGAGCAACGTGTGCATGAAAACTGAGTGGTTAAAAGTGATCCCAGGGGATCTGAGCAAATGCCAAATGGTCTTGTTGCTGTTGTTGTTTAGTTGCTAAGTTGTGTCTGATTCTCTGTGACCCCGTGGACTGCAGGCTGCCCTGCTGCTCTGTCCGTGGGATTTCCCAGGCAAGAATACCGGAGTGGATTGTTACTTTCCTCTCCAGGGAATCTTCCCGACCCATTATACTTCTGTCTCCTGCATTGGCAGACAGGTTCTTTACCATGAAGCCATCAGGGAAGCGGTGCTAACATACAAAATATCAGATATTAAATATGTGGCATTTTTGATATAGCTACTTTTATTGGGCCTGATTTATGAGCCTCCCTAGATTTTCTCGGCCTTGCTTACTTCCTGAGCCTTCAACTGGTTGGACAAAGAGAGCCCCATCCCCAATGCCACTGCCTCCAAAACATCAGCAGCCTCCCCTGGGGAGGCCAGCTTCAGCACGTGCCCCACTGATGCCTCCACAGTGAGAGCTGCCACCATTACAGGGTACAGACATGACCTAAGGAGACTCCCAGAGATGGTGGTCTCCTTTGCCCCATATTTCCATATTCAAGGTATGATACTGGGAGGCATGAGGTCTGGCTTCCTGAGTGGTAGCCCAAGGGGACCAGGAAGAGCATGGGGGTTAAAGCCCCATGGGGAAAATTTGCCTATGGAGAAAATCTATCGATGAATCCCTTTTGCTCTCTTCCTCTGATGGACTGTTCTGAGGTGCTGTGGGTCTGCAGAGGAGGCCTGGAGAGTGTCCGTTATGAGTGAGCGGGTGGCCTTGTGTTCTGTTCTAAAGCTGAGGCCAGTAGGGCAACCCCCACCTAACGCCTGCTTTTCTTCCTTTCTTGTTTCGCTTCGCCTTTGCCTTCACTCTTGCTGCTCTGCAGCTGCACCTCTTCACCTCCCTCCCAGATGTGTTGAACACACTTTTAACCTGGTTTCCAAACAAACCAAGAGCTACTCCCTACACCTACCTGCACCCCGTACTCAAAAAAGGAGCGTGAAGCAAAGACAGTACATGTAGAGATTCAAAATTTCAACCCAATATGTAAATCCTCAAGTGGATTTTTACTATAAAACAGCAAGGGAGATTTCTTTTGAGTAAAGAGTGGGTAATCCTAAAATTGTTCTTTTGTTCTTTTTTCTATCTAAACAAAGTCAATCCTATTAAAATCTAAGTGGATGCTAAGGAGAAATCCCTACGATGCTACAGAGAGTTTCCCCTTATTATGACTTCTTTCCCAAATTGGCACAGTGCCCTGAGCATTGTGAGAGGCACTGAATTTAAAACAATGCAGAGGAGAGTGGAGCTCCCTGGAATCCGTTTTTCCTGGAGGAATTCATAATGTGAATAGCATGATGCAAATGATGTGAAACGTTCTTGTTTATTGAACAAGACAACTGACCTTCTGTGTGCGTCTGGTCATATCTAGGCCAGCAGTTGTGAGCCAAGACCAGTCTTTAATGTTACTGATGTGTGGGCTGGAGAACCTGACCTGAACACAAGTAGAGTCTGTTGCTGTCACAATTAGTGCTGAAGGCCTCAGTCAGTGCGCTGTGCTGTGCTTAGTTGCTCAATCGTGTCTGACTCTTTGTAACCCCATGGACTTAGCCTGCCAGACTCCTCTGTCCATGGGATTCTCCAGGCAAGAATACTGGAGTGGGTTGCCATGCCCTTCTCCAGGGGAGCTTCCCAACCCAGGGATCGAACCTAGGTCTCTCATATTGCAGGCAGATTCTCTACCATCTGAGCCACCAGGAAAACCCTCAGTCAGTGTGGTCTGTAGCTGTTAAGATGAGCACAGAAATTAGCCATTCTGTTCTCTTTATTTTATGCTTGTAGAATGGCTTCAGCTTTTTCCTCTGTCTTGATTAGTCTCAGCATCTGGATTTCTTTTTGCCATGTTTCATTACGGAGTCTGCTTCTTTGCCTTCTTCCCCCACATCTGGAAATCAGCCACAATGTATCAGAACAAGGCGCTTCTAACATTTGAGCCCTTTTGTAAGGGTGCTGATTGCAACTTGGGTAGCTTCAGTTTAATCCAAGGTGGAAGATTTCGGCTGCTTTGGGGGAAGAAAATAAATGTCTAAAAATAAAACTTAGGCATAAAAATAGGGCCAAATACTCATTAACTGCCTCACTTAGCTGAATGCTGAATTTATTTCAAAAGCGCTAAATCAAGCATTTGTGTAGAAGAGGTTGAGTATGTTTTTTTATTCATAGTACTTCATCTTAGATGATAAATGAGTTATGGCAATTTGTCATTTTATCCAAAAGACATGAATTAACCAGTTTTCAAGGGCCTAATTTTCAGCTCATGCTGACCCTTGAATTGGAGCATTTGTGCTCACAAGTCTTTTGGAATGGATTTTGTGGGCTGTTATATGAGAGGCTGGAGAGGCAGGCAGGACCAGGAGCCAGAGAATCCATCCAAGGCTTGATAGGCTAGGGTTAAGAATTTGATCTGAGTGTGATGGGAAGTCACTGAAGTGATTTAATTAGAAGGCCATTGTAAACTTATTTATATTTTTAAGATAGGACCTTGAATGCTGCATTGACAGTAGATTATAAGAAGGCAGGGGTAGAAGAGTGGTAACCATCCAGAGAACTGTTTTTGATATCCAGGTAAGAGATGATAATAGCCTTGGGGTAGAAGGTGATGGTAGAGTTGGAGAGAAGTGCACAAATAATGGAGTTTTATTTCATTAACAAAAGACTGATTAGTAGATTAGATATGGGACCATGAGGGAAGGGAAGAATCAAAGTTGATTTCTAAGTTTCTAGACTAACCAGCATGGAGGATATTGAGATAAAAACTGAAGGAGAAATGAGATAATTTTTGTTGTTTTGTTCAGGTTGGACCAGAGAACAACTGTAAAGGGAATGAGGCATAAACCAAAGGCTCATGTTTGTTCTGTGATGCCTATAAGGCATCTAAATGAACAGGTCAAACGGGCAGATATGACCTTGACTCAGTAGATAAATCTAAGAATCCTTGGTGTACAAATGTCATTCAGAGCCATGAAACAGAAGGACTTGTAAGCAGCTCTTTGCAGGAAACCACACTCAGCAGGAAACCCCTTGGTCTTGTCACCTTGCCTAACCTGGTGTTTCTTTCCGGAGATCAAAGGAGTAGAAATGAAGAATAAGTAACAGATGACCAGATCTCTTTCCTAGCTTCCCCTTCAGTAATCTTATAAACAAAACGTGTGAGGAAGATAGCATCTAAATAAAGGTCACAGTGCTCACAGTGGGGGATGGTGATGACTCTGCCCCACCTCAATAATTAACTGAGATTGTTACTTTCCATTTTCCCTTTAAAAATTTTCAGGCCCAAGCAGAATCTTCGGAGTTGGTTTTGGGGGGATATGAGTCTGCCTTCTTCCCAAATTGATGGCTTTCTAATTAAAAGCAGATTTCTTTTCCACCAACACTTGTCTCTCAGGTATTGATTTTCAAACAGTGAGCAGCTGGATCTGGTGGGTAACAGGCTTACCAAGGGAGTGAGTATAGAGAAAGCGTAAGTCCTGAGAATGTCCTGTACAGAAGTGTCCCATCAATACTTATTGGTCATATCACTTGCAAATGTTTTCTCCCATTTGATAGGTTTTTTCATTTTGTCAATAGTTTCCTTTGCTGTGCAAAAGTTTCTAAGTTTAATTAGGTCCCATTTGTTCATTTTTGCATTTATTTCCTTTGCTTTAGGAGACATCTAAAAATTACTGCTATGATTTATGTCAGAGTGTTCTACCTATGTTTTCTTTGGTCAGTTTTATGATTCTTGGTCTTATATTTAAGTCTTTAATCCATTTTGAGTTTATTTTTATGTATGACATTAGAGAATGTTCTGATTTCATTCTTTTACATGTAGCTGTCTAGTTTTCCCAACACCACTTATTAAAGAGTGTGTCTTTTCTCCACTGTGTATTCTTCCTTCCTTTGTCATAGTTTAATTGACCATATGTGTGTAGTTTTGTTTCTGGGCTCTCTATCTGTCCCACTGACCTACATGTCTGAATTAGTGCCTAGTATCATACTACTTTGATGGCTGTATGGTCTGAAGTCAGAGAGCATGATATCTCTAGCCCTTTTCTTCTTTCTCAAGATTATCCTGGCTACTCACGGTCTTCTACATTTCCATACACATTTTAAAATTAGGTGTTCTAGTTCTGAGAAAATGCCCTCAGCATTTTGACAGGGCTTGCAGTGACTCTGGGTTGCATTTGGTCATTTTAACAGTGTTCTTCCCACCCATGAACATTGTATATCTTTCCATCTGTTTGTGTCAGCTTCGGTTCCTTTCACTAGTGTCTTATAGTTTGCCATGTACAGGTATTTTACCTCCTTGGGTAGGTTCGTTCCTAAATATTTTATTCTTTTTGATGCAGTGGTAAATTGGATTGTTTCCTTAATTTCTGATAGGTCATTATTTGTGTATAGGAATGCAACAGACTTCTGAATATTGATTTTGTAACAAGCTCTAGTAGTTTTCCGGTTGCTTCTTTAGGATTTCTATGTATATATCAAGTCATCAGCAAATAGTGACAGTTTTACTTCTTCCTTTCTGGTCTCAATTCTATTTCTTTGTCTTGTCTGATTGATGTGACTAGAATTCCAATACTATCTTGAATAAAAGTGGCCAGAGTGGGCATCATGATCTCAAAGGAAAGGCTTCCAGCTTTTCACCATTGAGTATGATGCTAACTGTGAGTTTGCCATCTATGTACTTTATTATGTTGTGGTATATTCCCTTAATGCCCAGTTTCCGGAGAGTTTTTATCATAAATGGATTCTGAATTTTGTCAAAAGCTGTTTCTGCATTTATTGAGATGATCATACAGTTTTTATTCTTCAAATATCCAAAGAACCACCATTTAATGTATACCAAATCTTTATTCATTCAACAGCCATTTTTCAGAATCTGTTATATAGCAGGTACTGCCTTAGATGTGAAATCTCTTCTTCAGAATTAACATCCTGCTATACATTTAGAGATATGTCCTGTTGGCCTCCTATGTGCAGAAATGTGTGCACTTTTAAAAGGGGATTGTGCTACTTAAAAGTTGCCTTGTAATCTGATTTTTCTCCTATAACATTAAGAGCTTCTTTCCATACCAGTGAACTGTCTTTTACAGTATTTAATTTTAAAGATTTAATGGTTGTAGAAGAATCACTTGTGTGAATGCACCAGAGTTAATTTAATGATTCTCCTATAGGCAGAGACATTAATTCTCTATTTTCCAATTCCTGTCTGCACTTAAAATCTGTAACTTGCATATTTTGCTTCTCTTTAATAGTATCAGTAATATGGTCTCCACAAGACATGAAGACACAGGCAGTGCTGTCTTTCTTCTTCACTCTTACACCATCTCTATGTGGATCTCAAGGTAAGAGCCCTTATACTATATCCAAGTGTTAGTTGTTGGTATCATTAGATAAGAACATGAGCCACAATACAAGGGGGCTGTTTCTTCTGTAGCCATAGCATTGTCAACTTTTCTAAAAAATTAATTAATAATAAACAAGAAGCAGATGGAAGTCTGCATGAAAATTAAAAATGTTTTCTTCTGTCTACTCTGATTAAGGCTCTTTCTAATCTGTTATCTGCTACCAGATATAAAATCACTATAAAGGCAAATTTGATTGGTTGGTTGATTGGTTTTTAAGTGTTAGCTTGGTACTTGACACAACAAAAGGTGCTACAGCTTTGCTAGGTCCTATGACAGGCATTTTTAATTACCCAATAAAATATTAGAGATGTTTAGTAGAACAATTAGGGAAGTCAACAAAACCACTCCTTTTCTTTCCCACCTTTCCACATCTTTCAGCTTAATGCCACATTCCTCTAGCCTTTGGATAGACTGTTTCTCTGAGACAAAGAGAGACATGGCAGAATGGAAAGAGCCTCAGAGGGCTGAGGAAAAAGACTTTGTGACCTGGCCACATGAACACCCAATTCTCCCATCTCAGGTGGCTTTGGCCAAGGTCAATGGAGTTTACTTCATTATAAGTAAAATAATGTCCTTTCCAGTGAAAATATCACAAAATTCATAGATAGGGCACATGATCTACTTTTCTTTTGGTTCAGGGAAAACTGGATACTACCTGCAGTGATTATGAGATAATAAGTATATTTTCTTTGCAAAAACCTGATTGTGATGAGTCCATTTGCTTTTTAAGATCACCTTCTGAAGTTGACTATATATGGACTTCCCTGGTAAAGAATCTGCCTGCAGTGCAGGAGACCCGGGTTCGATCCCTGGGTTAGGAAGATCCCCTGGAGAAGGGAATGGTTACCCATCCAGTATTCTTGCCTGGAGAATTCCATGGACAGAGGATCCTGGCAGGCTACAGTCACAGACATGTCAGAGTCAGACATGAGTGAGTGACTAACACTTTAACTTTCCTTCAAACACATATATAAACTTACATGTATTAGGAGGATTGGACTTCTACATTTATATCTAGAATAATATTTCTTAACTGTGTTTTAACTGACTCATAGGATACCCTGTGAGTTGTCCTAAAGCCAAAACAAATGAGTCACTTCATGTCCCCTTTTGGACTCCTCCTCTGTGTGCCATTTCTTGAAACTAATGTCTATATATTCCCAACAGATCCCTGAATGCAGCATTGTCTTTACATGTCCCAAATATTTCCTAACCCAACCAAGTTAAGATTTTTCTATTCTGTAAGAGTCTGCTGGCTCCAGAAGCTGAATAAACTATTTAATAATTTGTTATTGTATAGTAAGTATTAAAGGTATATGTTCAGGGATAAAAATCAACAGGAATCTTTAATGTATGTAATATAATTTCCAGCAACTGTGTAGGCCAAGATCAGAGGAGAAATGAGACTGTTGATCAAGCATCAAGCAAGGTTTCTATGCTTTACACTGTTGTCAATTCTAATTGTTACATTGAATCCAACAGATACTCAATTAAAATTGCAGGCACTCAAATACAGCTCAAATACAGAGCTTCATGGCTTGTTTCTGAGAATTAGACTAGCAAAGGTTCTTGATAGATAGATAGATGATAGATGTTAATGATCAGGCTGCTGACCTAGGATAGTTCTAGGTAGCCCTGATTCACTTCATAACTGCTCTTGTTTTTATATGGATCCTTTTTAGCTTCCTTCAGTCACGTTAGTATGAATGAGCAAATCGTCACTGGAAGACTAGGTGAAGATGTCATTCTCCCTTGCTCATTTGATAGTGGACCCAATGTTGTAATTCACTGGAAGAATCAAGATACCAATGTTTACTCATACTACAAAGACAGCGACCAGTTGGAAAACCAAGATCCCAGATATGTAAACAGGATATCCCTCTTCCGTGGTGAGATTCACAATGGGAATGCCTCCCTGTCTTTCAGAAGATTAACCCTTCAGGATGAAGGAATTTACGTATGCTATGTGGGAACACCACTTGGAAAAAATCACAAAGAAAGTAGTACTAAAAGTGGGAGGTGAGTGTACACGTAAGCTCTAACAAAACATGACAGTGGTACCATCCTATGTTGCCTGGAATGCCTTCTTGTTAATTTAATAAGCTGTGGACTTCTTCTAAGACAATGTATACAAACTACGTCATTATTTTTAATGCGTAGTATTTTAGAGTATAAAATTGATACACCCATTATTCCATTAATAGGTATTCAGGTATTCATAGTGTTTTACATTACAAAAAAATGTTGTGATGAACATCCTTATATTTAATACTAGGAAATGGTCTGAAACAAAAGGGTCAGGAGTAAAATTATAATATGGCACATATAGCAGCAGCATAAGAGTATCCATTTCCTCTTAAGTCTTATATCAGCACCTAATATTACCAATTTTAAGAAATTCTGCCAATATGATAGCTTAAAAATATTGAATTATTGATTTAAATTACATTTCCTATTTTCTAAATTGTTATTTTTAATATTCTATGCTTTCCCCTATCTTTATTCACTTTGCTTATCGAATCATTTATTTGTTGGGGGGAGGGGCGTTTTCTAATAGGCTTTGTTCTTTCTCCCTCTTCCATTTAGCTGCTTCAAACCTTGACTCAGAAATCTAAGAATTATGGGTAAATGAAGAACCAAAAAGCCTCTGAGTCAGTACCTGAGGAGTACAGAGTGCTGCATGAGCTTCAGTTTATCAACTTCTGACACTCACATTTTAACTGCTCACTGAGGCCATTTTTTTTCTAGAATTCTTTCTAGAGAGTTGAGCTTGCTAGTTGCTGTGTAGCCATGCATACTTTTTTTTTCTTGTCGATCACCAGACTATATCCTAAGATTCTACAGAGTTTTTGTTGTTTTTCCTTTCAAAAACTGCCAAGCTTTACTCACAAAGCCTGGCTTTTCAGTTCATAGGTATTAAAATAATAAGTGTTCTGCACAGGTGGCCTAAAAAGAAACAAATGAGAGTTCCTCACATGCCTCTTTTTCCCTCATAGCTTTTGTCACACCTGTGATGAAGTATGACAAGAACACCACCAACAGCTTCTTAATATGCAGTGTGTTAAGTGTTTTTCCTTACCCAATTATCACATGGAAAGTGGATAATAATACATTTATCTCTGAAAACAATGGGAAAGAAGTTGGATCTTTGGGTCCTTTTCATATAAACAGCAGAGTACATATCACAGGATCAAATTCATCTTCTCAATGCGCAGTTGAAAATCCACTGCTGAAGCAGACATGGACAGGGAGATGGACAATGAAAGGTCGGCTTTCTGTGTGAACATGCTGTCGGGGGTAGGGAGGGAATGGGGATTGATTTACAGATAAAGAAAGGAATACAAAAAGGAAGGAAATGCATTTGCAGCAGTCAGAAGTCCAGACCAGAGTCCCAGGCCTAATATTAGTGGCTCTATTGCCTCAAGCAGTCATTTTTATTTGTGAGTACTGGTTCCTTGTTGGTAAAACGGAAGTAATCCTTACCTTGCAAGGTGTTTATGAGTTAAAGGAAAACATGTGTGAAATGAAAAGTAGCAAAGATATTTGTGTGTATTACTGTATTTCTCTATGGTTCTTCTATACAGAATTTTCTCCCTGCATTGCACTTTAAAAGATCAGAGGAGAAGGAAAGGATGCTTATCTACTAGCAGGTCACAAACTGATTCTTGCCAGTTTTTCAACCAACAGAAATTAGCATTGCTTCTGTTTAGTCTCCTTAGTAGCATTAGCCCATTAATCTTTATCAACAATCCTACACCTTCCTCTCTATATGTGAACAAACCCAAACTCTGACCAATCTCTCTATAGCACACGGTTTAAGAAGAGTTTAAAGAGAAGAAAAATTAATTTAACACCATTTATCTATTACTGAGGAAAATTATTTGTTTTATAGTTCACTATAAGTAAAGCAAATTTTTTCTGTAAATCTCCATTATATATGGAGTGCAGAGGTTAGCTATCTTTTTTTGGCCTTCCCCTGAATTTTTTTTAACTTTCAAATATATTGAAGTACAGTGGACTTACAATATTATTTCAGGTATAAAATATAGTAATTAGATATATTTATAGATTACACACCATCAGTTCAGTTCAGTCTCTCAGTCGTGTCCGACTCTTTGCCACCCTATGAATCACAGCACGCCAGGCCTCCCTGTCCATCACCATCTCCCGGAGTTCACTCAGACTCACGTCCATCGAGTCAGCGATGCCATTGAGCCATCTCATCCTCTGTCGTTCTCTTCTCCTCCTGCCCTTAATCTTTCCCAACATCAGGGTCCTTTCAAATGAGTCAGCTCTTCACATCAGGTGGCCAAAGTATTGGAGTTTCAGCTTCAACATCAGTCCTTCCAATGAACACCCAGGACTGATCTCCTTTAGGATGGACTGCTTGGATCTCCTTGCAGTCCAAAGGACTCTTCAAGAGTCTTCTCCAACACCACAGTTCAAAAGCATCAGTACTTCGGTGCTCACCTTTCTTCATAGTCCAACTCTCACATCCATACATGACCACTGGAAAAACCATAGCCTTGACTAGACGGACTTTTGTTGAAAAAGTAATGTCTCTGCTTTTTAATATGCTATCTAGATTGGTCATAACTTGCCTTCCAAGGAATAAGCGTCTTTTAATTTCATGGCTGCAGTCACCATCTGCAGTGATTTTGGAGCCCAGAAAAATAAAGTCTGTCACTGTTTCCACTGTTTCCCCATCTATTTCCCATGAAGTGATGGGACCATGATCTTCATTTTCTGAATGTTGAGCTTTAAGCCAACTTTTTCACTCTCCTCTTTCACTTTCATCAAGAGGCTCTTTAGTTCTTCTTCTCTTTCTGCCATAAGGGTGGTATCATCTGCATATCTGAGGTTATTGATATTTCTCCCGGCAATCTTGATTCCAGCTTATGCTTCCTCCAGCGCAGCATTTCTCCTGATGTACTATACATATAAGTTAAATAAGCAGGGTGACAATATATAGTCTTGACGTACTCCTTTTCTTATTTGGAACCAGTCTGTTATTCCATGTCCAGTTCTAACTGTTGCTTCCTGACCTACATGCAGGTTTCTCAAGAGGCAGGTCAGGTGGTCTCATCTCCTTCAGAATTTTCCACAGTTTATTGTGTAGAGTTTTTCTGAAACTCTCTTGCTTTTTCAATGATCCAGCAGATGTTGGCAATTTGATCTCTGGTTTCTCTGCCTTTTCTAAAACCGGTTTGAACATCTGGAAGTTCACAGTTCACGTATTGCTGAAGCCTGGCTTGGAGAATTTTGAGCATTTCTTTACTAGCATGTGAGATGAGTGCAATTGTGTGGTAATTTGAGTATTCTTTGGCATTGCCTTTCTTTGGGATTGGAATGAAAACTGACCTTTTCCAGTCTTGTGGCTACTGCTGCATTTTCCAAATTTGCTGGCATATTGAGTGCAGCACTTTCACAGTGTCATCTTTCATGATTTGAATTAGCTCAACTGGAATTCCATCTCCTCCACTAGCTTTGTTCATAGTGATGCTTTCTAAGGCCCACTTGACTTCACATTCCAGGATGTCCGGCTGTGGGTGAGTGATCATACCATTGTGATTATCCAGGTCGTGAAGATCTTTTTTGTACAGTTCTTCTGTGTATTCTTGCCACCTCTTCTTAATATCTGCTGCTTCTGTTAGGTCCATACCATTTCTGTCCTTTCTCGAGCCCATCTTTGCATGAAATGTTCCCTTGGTATCTTTAATTTTCTTGAAGAGATCTCTAGTCTTTCCCATTCTATTGTTTTCTTCTATTTCTTTGCACTGATCACTGAAGAAGGCTTTCTTATCTCTCCTTGCTATTCTTTGGAACTCTGCATTCAAATGGGTATATCTTTCCTTTTCTCCTTTGCTTTTCACTTCCCTTCTTTTCACAGCTATTTGTAAGGCCTCCTCAGACAGCCACTTTGCTTTTTTGCATTTCTTTTTCTTGGGGATGGTCTTAATTCCTGTCTCCTGTACAATGTCACAAACCTCCATCCATAGTTCATCAGGCACTCTATCAGATTTAGTCCCTTAAATCTATTTCTCACTTCCACTGTATAGTCATAAGGTATTTGATTTAGGTCATACCTGAATGGTCTAGTGGTTTTCTCCATGTTCTTCAATTTCAGTCTGAATTTGGCAGTAAGAAGTTCATGATCTGAGCCACAGCTCCTGGTCTTGTTTTTGCTGACTGTATAGAGCTTCTCCATCTTTGGCTGCAAAGAATATAATCAATCTGATTTCAGTGTTGACCATCTGGTGATGTCCATGTGTAGAGTCTTCTCTTGTGTTGTTGGAAGAGGGTGTTTGCTATGACCAGTGCGTTCTCTTGGCAAAACTCTATTAGCCTTTGCCCTGCTTCATTCTGTACTCCAAGGCCAAATTTGACTGTTACTCCAGGTGTTTCTTGCATTCCAGTCCCCTATAATGGAAAGGACATCTTTTTTGGACATCTAAAAGGTCTTGTAGGTCTTTATAGAACTGTTCAACTTCAGCTTCTTCAGCATTACTGGTCGGGGCATAGACTTGGATTACTGTGATATTGAATGGTTTGCCTTGGAGACAAACAGAGATCATTCTGTCATTTTTGAGACTGCATCCAAGTACTGCATTTCGGACTCTTTTCTTGACCATGATGGCTACTCCATTTCTTATAAGGGATTCCTGCCCACAGTAGTAGATATAATGGTCATCTGAGTTAAATTCACCCATTCCAGTCCATCTTAGTTTGCTGATTCCTAGAATGTCGATGTTCACTCTTGCCATCTCCTGTTTGACCACTTCCAATTTACCTTGATTCATGGACCTAACATTCCAGATTCCTGTGCAATATTGCTCTTTACAGCATTGGACCTTGCTTCCATCACCAGTCCCATCCACAACTGGGTGTTGTTTTTGCTCTGGCTCCATCCCTTCATTCTTTCTGGAGTTGTTTCTCCACTGATCTCCAGTAGCTTATTGGGCACCTACCGACCCGGGGAGTTCCTCTTTCAGTATCCTATCTTTTTGCCTTTTCATACTGTTCATGAGGTTCTCAAGGCAAGAATACTGAAGTGGTTTGCCATTCCCTTCTCCAGTGGACCACATTTTGTCAGACCTCTCCACCATGACCTATCCATCTTGGGTGGCCCCACATGATGTGGCTCATAGTTCCACTGAGTTAGACAAGGCTGTGGTCCATGTGATTAGATTGGTTAGTTTTCTGTGATTGTGTTCTTCAGTCTGTCTGCCCTCTGATGGAGAAGGATAAGAGGCTTATGGAAGCTTCCTGATGGGAGAGACTGACTGAGGGGGAAACTGGGTTTTGTTCTGATGGGTGGGGCCATGCTCAGTAAATGTTTAATTTTTTGTTGATGGGTAGAGCTGTGTTCCCTCCTTGCTATTTACCTGGGGCCAAACCATGCACAAGGGTTCCCTTTTCTCCACATCTAACCAACAGTTGTTATTTATTTGTTTGTTTGGCAATCCACTCCAGTATTCTTGCCTGGAGAATCCCATGGACGGAGAAGCCTAGTAGGTTACAGTCCACGGGGTCGCAAAGAGTTGGACACGACTGAGCGACTTCACCTTCACCTTGTTTGATAATAGTGATTCTGACAGGCGTGAGATGATAGCTCATTGTAGTTGCATTGATTTGCATTTCCCTGATGATTAGTGATGTTGAACTTTTCAGATACCTACTGGTCATATGTATGTCTTATTTGGGAAAATTATTCATTCTTCTTATATGATGTCAATAGTATGGGCAGCTAATATTCACTGTTCATCAGCCAAGCAGCAATGGAAATGTGGGAAAGGGTTGAAAATATTAAACTGTAAATATTTTATATGGAGAATCATAATTTCTGTTGTTTATTTCAGAACTGAGTATCCTGAAGTTCCAATGGTTCCTTATGCTTAGTGCTGTTTTGTCTTATTGAGGATCTGTTATGTGCCAAACTTTGTCACTCAGCCTGTGAACCTCAGAACTTGGTGTTTATTAGATGCTGTGGACTCTTACTCACTTATGGATCCACAGTATCCAGTACAAACATATAAAAATAAAACTAAACCAGGAAAGTAGCATACAAAGAGAGTGATTAAATCTGTTCACTACAGTTGGGTATGGATCAGGTTGTTATAGAATATATGCTTAAGGAGTTGCATACAGGCCAAATTTTAAAGGAGTAGCAGGAAATTTCAGGAGAACATAGGCATTCCAGGTAAAAAACACACTATATGCAAAAGCAGAGATGGAGGTAAATATTGCCTGAATTTGTGGAAGTATAAGTGGTTGAGAGTGAAACTGAAGTATCAAGAGTTAAGCCTAGAGAGGAAGGCAAAAACCAGATGAAATGCCTTCATCTTGCTAAGGAGCTTGAGCTGGCCTGGAGGTAGTACGGTGCCAAAGAAGGATATGAAGCATTGGAGAGACTGGAAGTTGTATTTTAGATGGCTTCTCTGGTATCACTCTTTCACAGGTGGACTGTTGTATTTTAGATAGCTTGCTTTGGCATCACTCTCTCGCAGGTGGACTGCAGAGTAGGTGAGTCTAAAACCAGGGAGGATAATTCATGGCGGGCCATAGAAGTCAGCTGGCAGAACAGGAAGGACAACGTGGTGCTAACTCTGGAAGGGAAGCCGAGAATACCCAGCAGACTCCGTGCTCTAAAAGATCGGTCCGGTGGGGAATTCCTGCCCATGGTTAGAAATATACTCATGTGCTAGAAAAAAGACTTTGTCCAGAAGAGAGATTAAGAAGTGGTTGAGACCGCGGACGCAGCAGAGACTACTAGGTAGTGCGTCGTGACAAGAAGGCAGCCTGGGGAACACCAGCATTCCAGAGGTCAGCAGAAGATTGCGGAGTTAAAACCGCTGCTAACTGGTAGCAGCACTCGAGCGATCATGCTCAGGTTGTAGGAGCTGAAAACCAGGTGTGTCATCTCCCTAGCTGGCCCAGGCTTGGGCCTCCTTGAAGCCTAAACTTCACCTTGGTGGGCGACTTTAAAATAGTGGTGTAAAGCTTTTAAGAAACTCCACAGCGCAAATATCTCACTGCTTTCCAAAAAGTGTTTTCAAAGATATTTCTAAGTATAACTTCGAAAATTCATTTGAAAATGTTTTCATTTATCTTTACTTTTCTATCCTGTTGTTAGATGTCCTTCATAAAATGCAAAGTGAAAACGTTTTACTCTTGTGTAAACCTGAAAACAGTCTTTTCCCAGCAAATCAAGACTTCACAGTCACTTGGTCCAGAGTGGAAAGTGGGAGTTCCTCGCTCCTGGCTTACTTTAAGAACTCCTCACAAGAAACACTAATCAGTCAGCCTCGACTTTCATGGAAAGAAGAGCTGATAAACTCATGTGACTTCTCTTTAACTGTGAAGGATCTTCGTCTTTCAGACAGTGGGGAGTATTTGTGCAATATTTCATCAAACAAAAGTACCTTACTCACCACCCAAACACTGCATGTAGGTAAGTTACAAGTAGGGCTGGACATGGGTTTCAGGTACAGCAGTAGAAATTGTGAACATCAAATAGGAAATTAGGTTGGCATTTCAAGAATACCTTTGAATAGAATTTCTGAAAATACTGTTTACAGGGATACTTCCAGTCAAAATGGTAGACAGTTTCCTTCCTTCAACCACATGAAAGCCTTGCACTGAAATATAAAAGGAAATTACTCCCAGAAGATTTCCCTTTTAGGGTTTCAGAGCTTCAGAAATGAAGACGGAACCTCTATGTTTTATTACTCTGTGGGCTGAGCATCTTCAATTCCTGCTTACCATTGTGCTGATATGTGCCTTAGGGTCTGGGTTTGGGGAGAGAAGGCTGTGCAGACATGGTGGGAAGTTAGAATTGAAGCTTCTGCTGCAGGCTATTGAAGCATGGTCTGTAAACCTGGTGAAAACAGTCATCAGAGGACATTTGAAACATTAAGGTTGTGCCTGATTCGGCTCATTTTTTACCTCTGCTGCTGCTGCTAAGTCACTTCAGTCGTGTCCGACTCTGTGTGACCCCATAGACGGCAGCCCACCAGGCTCCCCCGTCCCTGGGATTCTCCAAGCAAGAACACTGGAGTGGGTTGCCATTTCCTTCTCCAGTGCATGAAAGTGAAAAGTAAAAGTGAAGTCGCTCAGTCATGTCCAACTCTTCGCGACCCCATGGACTGCAGCCTACCAGGCTCCTCCGCCCATGGGATTTTCCAGGCAAGAGTACTGGAGGAGGGTGCCATCGCCTTCTCCGTTTTTACCTCTAGTGGTAGCTAACTGCCACAGCTCATTGTTTAAAATATTTCTAGTTCAGTATCCATAGAGTCAAGGAATGTGTACTCATGAAGATGACTGTCTAGGGGGGCTGATCACCCTTATCCTTCAGCAGGTGACATCATGGGAGACCATGGCACCTCTCTGTATTTATTAAAATGAGTCAGTGGAACATATGTTTTATAAATGTTCTTGGTATTCTAGTTTTGAATGTTACTTCCTTTAATACAAATTATAACAATTCTAGTTCCAATCAAGAGACTGAAAAGAGTTCAGGCTCCAGTTATTCCTGAGGAACTCCAAGCACCATTGGTTATCTTGGTGGTCATCTGTCACTTTTTACTCAAGATCATGACTCCTAATCAGCTTTTCTCATAATCTCTGCACCCCTTATCTCTATTTCTCTAGGATCCTGCCTTTTCCAAGCCAAGGGTACACTGTGCCCTACCTTCATCCCCCAAGGAAAACACTAGGCTGCGGTTAGTTTGTAGTCATAATTACTCCTTTGTAAAAGGGCATGGCAACCCTTCTAGTATTCTTGCCTGGAGAATCCCATGGACAGAGGAGCCTAGTGGGCTACAGTCCATGGGGTCACAAAATTGAGTCAGACACTACTGATGTGACTGAGCACACACACACAAAAGTATGTTTAATTCCCTTATTACAATATAAAACAAAGACTTAAAATGCATGAAAAACTCATTGCCTCTCAAGTTTTCAGACTTTTTCCTCTCTTGACTCCCATCCCCACTATGCCCCAAATTGTTTAATATCAGCTTTGACAGATTCCCCCAATAGATATATATTAGATGGGGTGATGTGCTAAGTCATGTCCAGCTCTTTTCGACCCTATGGACTGTAGCCTGCCAGGCTCCTCTGTCAATGAGATTCTCCAGGCAAAAATACCGGAGTGGGTTGCCATGCCCTCCTCCAGGGGGATCTTCTTGACCCAAGGATTAAACATTCATCTCTTATGTCTCCTGCACTGGCAGAAGAATTCTTTACTACTAGCACCACCTGGCAGAGAAGGCAATGACACCCCACTCCAGTACTCTTGCCTGGAAAATCCCATGGGCGGAGGAGCCTGGTAGGCTGCAGTCCATGGGGTCGCGAAGAGTCGGACACAACTGAGCGACTTCACTTTCACTTTTCACTTTCTTGCATTGGAGAAGGAAATGGCAACCCACTCCAGTGTTCTTGCCTGGAGAATCCCAGGGACGGGGGAGCCTGGTGGGCTGCCATCTATGGGGTCGCACAAAGTTGGACACGACTAAAGCGACTTAGCAGCAGCAGCACCACCTGGGAACTGGGAAGTATTATTTACGCTCATGAAAAACACTGATCCAGACAGGGCTGTTGTTTGTATCTTTAATGGGTCTTTTCATTACGAAAAGTATTTTCACTAATATATCTGCTTCCCGTGCAGAAAGCAGAAATAGCTACTTTGAATAAACATGCTCACCCAGCTATACATTTTCTTTTGTTGTCTGGTAACTTTTCTTCCAGCTCATAAACTCTCTGTTTGTCTTATTTAGAAGCAAGCCCAAGAGCACCTGCTGGGATAATTGTTCTAGTTTTGGTGGCCATCGTATTGGCAGTTTTGTTGTTGTCGGTGGCCCCTCGAGCTGTTAGATCACAAAGATGCATCGATTTCCACAAAGGTATCATCTCATGTAGGCTTTGGTCTCATGCCCAGGGGTTCAGGTGGAGGTGTATCCAAGATGACAAGTGAGTCCACAGAATTCTCCAGGCCAGAATACTGGAGTGGGTAGCCGTTCCTGTCTCCAGGAGGTCTTCCCAACCCAGGGATTGAACCCAGATCTCCCACATTGCCGGCGGATTCTTTACCAGCTGAGCCATCAGGGAAACCCTTGTTAATAGTTGCTACTGCTCAAAACAGCACTGTCCTTGAAGGGCCATTCTATTTTAATCATGTGAAGTTTTTAAAAAACTTTTTCTAAATTTTCTGCTAGAAAACTTACAGTAATTTAGTTACTTGTAGTAATTCAACATGATACTAAGATTCCATGGTCACAGGACTTCTTAAAAGACTTTGCTTTTATCAACAAGTTTAGATCTGTGAAAAACTTAGATTTTATTTCTACATTTTACAGGTCAGAAAATTAGAATCAAAAAAGTTAATGCAAATGCTAATAGGCATCTGAAACAGACTTACAGGCACCACCTAAGACGACCCAGCTAACTAGTGGCGGAGGTAGATCTCGGCCCCATGGAGCTCTCACTGATGTCATCATCTCTCTAAGAAAGCTCTGAGTGTCCTGGGAGGTTGAGACAGATTCAGTGTCCCTTCTTCTGATTGATATTTGCCTATTGCCCCTGCTGAAGTCAGGGTTATTTGGTCATCGTGGACACCATTATTGAAGGTAGTACTTTAAGGGTGATAGTGAGCAAGGATTTCATCTGTTGCAGCCCTGTGATTGTCTATGTGAATAAGCAGGCCAGTGCCCTTGATGTTCCTGTCCCTTAGCTGCCAGAAGTAGGGAAGAATGGGCGGTTTCAGGTAGTCTAGTTTGTCTTCCACATGCAAACCCTAATATCATGGTGCTTGAGATTAGGTTCAAGTTCTAGGAGAGGGGGCACTACTCAAGAATGATGGTTTAGTTTCTATAGTGGAAGTGTGCACAAGTGAAGTTCCAACACAAAGCACCTGGCACACTCAAAACTGGAGAAAGGGGAGCATAGAAGAGACTGCACCCCTCCGAGCTTTGCCGGAAGCCCTCAATCTAAAGGGACAAGGAGGAGGAATAGTGCCCAAAACCTGAAAGGAGAGAGTCACAGGACCAGCTGTGTTGTAAGGAAGGTGGCCTTCACATAGAGCACACAGCCAGATTAAGGTGGCCTGACACGGAAGGAGCTACGAGAAGAAACACCTGATTTTGCCCCTCCTGCCCTCTGACCTCCACCCCAGATGAAAGCAGAGGGAAGGGAAGCCCTGCAGGTAGAACCCACCCAGGTCAGCATCCCATGGCAGAGAGCAGGACGGATTCTGATTCTGGAGGAGCAGTCAGATGTCAGCAAAAACCACATTGGGGTGTGGGCCACTTAAAAAAATAAAACAGAGTGTTCCATAGTTTGTGGTCTGAAGCCTTCGGCGAGAAATGACATTCTGCCTCCTTTTCCTGTCCATCACCACCTTGGCTCTTTCCCATTGTTTATAGTTAGTAAGCATCAGGCCAACCATCTTAGAGAGCCAGGAGCTGCTGGCTTGCTTGAACTGCCTTTATCCCTGCTTTGGAGCACCTGAATTTACTGCTGTGTGAAGTATTGTGTGATGAAGTATTTCTATATTAAGGACATTTTTAATGCTGTTTGTTGGAAAAAGATATGAAGAGGGGAGTAACTAATGTGATTCTAATAACATAATCATACTCAGCTGGGGCATCCCGGGTGAATCACATGGTAAAGAATCTGCCTGCAATGAAGGAGACCTGGGTTTGATCCCTGGCTTGGTAAGATCCCCTGGAAAAGGGAATGGCAACCCACTCCAGTATGCTTACCTGGAGAATTCCATGGACAGAGGAGCCTGGCAGGCTACAGCCCATGGGGTCACAAAGAGGTGGACATGACTGAGCAACTATTTGTTGTTACTGAGGTGGGAATAAGGGAGAATTGGGGTTTGGCAAAGAGATGTCTTTTTAAGTTCTGTTTTTTTCTTGTAGAAAGGCATCCACCTACTAATCAGAACTCTAGCAGTGCTGGTACTGCAGAAGAAAATGTGGTAAGGCATTTCCTTTATCAAACTATTTATAAGAATGCTATGGTAAAAAGCTAATTGAACCTTGGACTGATTCACACATTATCTTGCAGGACTTTTACACAGAAAAAAGGCAGGAGGGGTTACAGGATAATAGAACAGGAAAAAATACACTTAGGCTCTTCCACTGTCTGTAATTAAACTGGTTCTAGTCACTTAAATAAGTGCTTGCTCATCTCATTTCCAACTGTTACTTGTAAAGATCTCAAATGGCACTATGCACCAATGTGCTTACTCTTCTGCTGGAAACACAGGGTTCCACAGAAGTGGAAGGAAAGACAGATAAAGTAGAGAAAAGCAAACTACAGTTTCTGCCCAGACTCAGACTATTGACCTTCTACACTTTTCCAGCCACTTCTAGGTTCCTTCTGAACTGATAATTCACTTACAAATTATAGCTTGCTTGTATACTTTTTTGCTGCACACCTTTTATTATTTATGACTTCCACTAATCAGGATACATAACAGCAAAGAGTGGGATAAACTTGTTTTTCTACTTGTTAAAATCTCAGGAACATCTAGCAGGGAAATTAAAATTGGTAAGATCTAACTTCATAACTACTTATAACTGTCTCATGGATCTCTGATTACAGATGCAAACAGTAGCTTACAATTGCCCCCCTCCAAAAAAACAAAACAGTACCACCATTAATACTAAAATGGTTATTCTGACATAAACAACAACTATTTTGAGTCCCTGTTTCTTGGTTCTAGGCTCTTTCAGACTATCTACCCAATACAGAAAATGAAGACAGAAGTTTATAACACAACACAAACATCTGTAATATCCTATGACCTCACCTCCCCTTTCTTCACTGTGATTCCAGCAATGGTTTGTCATGACCTGACAATTCTACCATTTCAAAAAGCTGTGATACTGTAAAGAGAATAGTCACCTTGTCTCTTCAAAAACTAAGAATCATTCTCAGGCCCCCCACCTGCATCAAGATTATAAATGCCTGGATACCAAGGATTCCAATTCAGCTTGGATAAAAGAACTCTCTCATTTATTTACATTCCTGCTGCAACCAGCCCAGGAGGCTACAGTGAAGTTTCTGCCAAGAACTCAGAAGAAACAAATCACTAAGAGATGATTCAAAATCTGATCAACTAATGATGGGTGAGCAGTAGAAGCAAAAATCATCTGAGTGAAAAGGTGAAAAACCAGGGCCAAGAAAACAAAGCAATTGATGTGCTAAAGTATTGTACTCTAGTTTTACACGAATGGTTAATATCAGCCTAATCTACTAGATTTAGTATGGTGGATCTTAGGGACCCCAAAGAGTAAGAATGTCAGTGTCTCTAAGACAACCCAAGGTGCAAAAGGCCAAGGTGCAAAAGGTCAACTCAAGAATTGACATCCCTGGGGTTGGGTTGTACTATCCAACACCAGGGTTTCATAGCTGAATGACCCCGGTTATTCAGATAATTTACTCTTTGGCTCAGTTGTCCTTTTGTTAATCAGATTTCTAATAAATTTAAATTTTCATATATCTTTTTATGCAAGGAGAGAATGGATAACTCAGTTGACTGGATAATCTGTTCTCCTTAATTTTATTATCAATGTGTGAAAAAGGAAGCCTAACTAGGGCTCTTATGACAGTCAAATTTTTAAGCCTATAGTTTATGGGAGAAAACCAACCCCAATTGTGTATTAATGCCACCTAGTCCAGTTTTCTGTATCAGCTGGACTTATTTCACAGTCTGTTTTGCACAGAGTTTTGTTGACCTCAGGTATTTGCTACAGTGTTGTGACCAGTGTTCATCACAAATTGTAGAGTACTAAGGACACACATGCGAAGAGCTGACTCACTGGCAAAGACCCTGATGCTGGGAGGGACTGGGAGCAGGAGGAGAAGGGGACGACAGAGGATAAGATGGCTGGATGGCATCGCTGACTCGATGGACATGAGTCTGAGTGAACTCCGGGAGATGGTGATGGACAGGGAGGCCTGGCGTGCTGCAGTTCATGGAGTTGCAAAGAGTCGGACACAACTGAGCGACTGAACTGAACTGACTGAAGGACACATAAAGAAAATCTTTAGAAAAGGACATAGGGCACTTGGTGAGGAGAACATGCTCAGAACTGTTCTAATCTTACTGTGATGAGGGTCACAAATTTAAATACCAAAGCCAACACATTGCGGCTGGCAGATAAGAAGGACCCTGTGTCTTTCAGCACTGCTGAGCTTAATCTTAGAGTCAGGTTGGATCGCAGAGGCAGACTGCTGAGAATGACAGATCAAGGATTTGTTATAGACGTTCAACATTGTACCACTGTGGGCAGTGGTGAAGAAGTCTGCGCCAGGCTGCCCCCTCCACATCTGGTGCTGTCCCTGAGGCCGCTGTTGGGCAGATGTGCCAGCGTCAGGAAGCAGAGCTGGACATGGAGTGAGGATGAACTGGAATTTATAAGAACAAACTGGATCCCGTGCTGTCCCTTGGAGCCTCTAGAGTCTATGCTGGGAGTGACCTGTAAGACAGGCCAGCGCCTACTGCCAAGGAGCCACAGGCCTGCCTGGCAAGGACTCTGACAGGAGCTGGGCCCATCCCAGCTAGCTCACCCTTTCAGCCTTGAGTAATATCTGCCAGCTATCACTGCACCTGGGACCATACATTGACCATACATATGAGCATAAAACAAAGCAGCTTCTCCTTCACTTCTGCCTCTCAAATCGGGTGCATTTTTCTTTTGTGACCAACTGTAATCCAGAACCACACAGAGAAGGGAATTCTAGGAAACGTACCTCCAGCTTAGCCACATTGGTACAATACAGACAGCATACCAGTTATCACTAAACTGAGCGTCTCGCGTGGGAGGGTGCTTCAGTGTTGCACCAGCATGTAGCCTACATGGATGTCAGGTAGGAGGGTTTTCCTGCATAAAGTGCCTAACTATGACTATAGGTAAATCGCTGTAGAACAGTAAGACTAGCCTGTTGTCTCCCACCATCAGTGGCTAAAAATAGACTCATGGATGTAGAAATGAGTCAACCAGAACTCCCCAGGGACCATGACATAGCTCATGTCTTCTATAAATATTACTCATTAAGATGCAATATGGACAAAGTATTTTTTTTAACATCAAAATTTAAAAGATTCTTGCATCTATTTAATCTTTCCTGTGAAATGTTTACTTACATCTGAGGATCAACAAATTCCCCATTACACTTGAAAGCAACAATACTTCCTTTTATTATTACGTTTCCTGATCACCTTGTTTAAACTACTTTTGATGTAGCATGTTTTTTAAAATGTTTCCCAAATGAGTGGATACATCAAAACAGATTTTTAAATACAAGAACAAACTAGTGGTTACCAGTAGGGAGAGGGGTACCAGGGAGGGAAAGCGGATTAAAAGGTACAAACCACCAGGTACAAAATAAATGACACAAGAATGCAGTGTGCACCATAGAGAATATAACCAGTATTTTATAGTCATTTTAACGAGTATAATCAACAAATATTGAAGCACTATGTTATTACACTTGAAACTAATGTAACATTGTAAAGCAACTATACATTAATCTAAAGGTGTATATTTCAAATGCAACTTAAGTTTCTGGTCAGAAAATAGTACCTCCTTGTACTTTTCCAGCCTCTGTCCTTTAGAAACGAGGACTGCTCATTCTTCACGGACCTGAAAAATAGAGTATCAGCATGTTCTATGAGATTCCTGTGACTTTCATCAGTGGGACATACACCCAGAACGAAGCCCAGGCCTTTCCAGTCATAAGCAGGCCTTAGCCAACTCTTCATTAGCTTCAAAGGGAGGCAGGGAATTGAGGCAATTATCTGCATGAGAGAAAGCAGACCCCAGTAATTCACCGCAAGGGCGTGCTTAGTCACTCAATTTTCTGCCCGCCTTGCATTGCCAGTAAAGGAAGCACCCTCTGGAGAAGACCCCAGAAGGGAGAGATGACATGCATCACCAATTCGCTCCCCAGACCTGATGCACAATTCTATCAGAAAACCTTTTTCCTTTGGTTTATGACAGTGGAGAGATGTTCAGGCTCTCCTTCTGTGAATGGAAAACAATTAGTCATTGCATTGCCAAGGATGATTTTCCTATTCATCTCTGGCCTCTCAGAAGCAATTTCTGCTTCACTCATTTTATTCTTTGTTGGAAATAACTGTGACAAAGTCGAAAGCATAACATCTGTTTCCGAGGCCCTCCGACCTCATGCAGCTGAGTGCAATTGTAGCATGTGCGAAGCATTTCCCTAAACAAATCCATCACAGGGGGTTGCTGGGCAGCTTCCACACAGAAGATCCTGATCCCAGGCTGTAACACTCTGCAGACTGAGGCCAGAGTTCAAACCACTTAGCTGGACCTCTCAATATAGGCCTTCTCCCTGAGACTATTTGCTCATCAATAAGAAATGTATAGAGCCTGCAAAAGTCTCATATTTTTCATACTGGGATCCAAATATATTCAATATGACCAACTTTTAGTCTCTTCTTCAAGAGATCCTTTGACCGCCTGTAATTCATTTTAAAAACTTTACTAAAAAAAGTTTACCAGTAATTCATTTTAAAAACTGAAATGGTGGTGCCTGTGCTAAGTGCTCTGTAGGCATTCTATGCAGTGTATACAACCTCTTTTAATTTGCTTCTCCTAAAGCCAGATCTCATTTAACAACTGTTTCTGGTAACAGTCTCAGTGAGGAAGCTGAGCTCACTGACATAGTATGAATGTTTCTGTCCCCCCACAAAATTCACATGTTGAATTCCTAACCCCAACCGTGATGCTATTAGGAGCTGAGGCCTTTGTGAAGGGATTAGGTCATGAGATTGAGTCCTCATGCCTGGGAGTAATGTCCTTAAGGAAAAAAGACTCCAGAGAGCTTCTTCCCTTCTTTCTACCATATGAGGTTACAGTGGGAAGAGGGTTGTCTATAAGGAAGTAGCCCTCACCTGATTCCAAATCTGCCAGCTCCATGACCCTGGACTTCACAGCCTTCAGGCCTGTGAGAAGTGTTTGCAGTTTGTAAGCTACTCCATCTCTGGTGTGACATCTCTGAACAGACTAAGATACTGGCCCTGCCAAGCCTACAGCTCCATGTTCTCTGTCACTTTCCAGGAAAATTAGGGCAGTGGCCCCTACTATTGGAACAGAATTTTCGTGGACACAGATGTAGACAGTTCCTTTCTCTGTTTTAGGGAAGAAAACCAGAAAGCAAGACTCTTGCATTTGTTCTTCATGGCCTCCACTTTAAACCTGTCCCCCTGGGATCTCCATATCAATGTGATACTTGCCCACCACAGAAGGGTTTGCCTAGAATTTCAAGCAGATCCATCTTTTCCCCTTGGACGTCTGACTGTCCTGCCCACATGAATCTAGACCCAGGAGCTCAGAACCTGCACATTATCCTAGAATTAAGCACTTGAGGAGCGTCATGCAGTGCGCACCCCACTCACATGCTTCCTTGTCTCATACTACCCAGACAAGTAGAATTGATAAACATGGGGAGATTTTATCAGAAGCTGTTTTTCAATGTTTTTAAAAGCCTCTGAAGAAACAATTTTCCATGTGATGACATAAGCCTGAAACACCAATGCTTTAAAAGTTACAGCAGAACTGAATACCTGACGCACCTTTTTCCCAAACTCTTTTGCTTTCATCTTGAGTTTAGTAACTTGAGATTCGGCTATCTCTGCTCTTTCCTTAGCTTCATTCAACTCGTGTTGCTGCTTCTTATACTTGGAAAGGTATTGACTAGCTTCTGCTTCCTATAAAAATAAAAAATGAAACAAATCCCTGAGCCTATATAATCATATTTTTTTTCTGCCCTGATGTGAGAAAGTTGAAAAATGTGAGAAAGGAATCTAAACTTCTGAGTATTGAATGAAATATCATAGTTTTGTATGATGTATATGGATTCAGACTTCCTAGCAGGCACCAGATCCATTTTATAACATTTTTTTCCCCTAGAAATTGAGAACATAGTCAGCACTTTCCACCAACAGGATGTAGTCCAGCTTTCACAGATTTGGTATGTGATAGATTAACCATAATTTGTTTTGTAATCAATTTAACATCCTATTCAGGGTAGAGGGTGTTTGTCTTTACTGTTATAAGGCTCCTCTTATAACAGGCTCCTCTGTCCACGGGATTTCCCAGGCAAGAACACTGGAGTGGATTGCCATTTCCTGCTCCAGGGGATCTTCCCCACTCAGAGTTAGAACCCACGTCTCCTGCATTGATGTTTCCTGGATTCTTTACCACTGAGCCACATGAGAAGCCCCACAGGATGATTACCCAACCAAAATTTTCTATCTCTACATGACACCATGCTCCTATTTGGCTCATACCGTGCAATGCATATGTTTGGGTGTAAGCAAAGGTCAAGGGGAGAGAGCTTTGGCTCCCTGAAGGGAAAAGTTGCACAAATTTTAACTATAGGTGATAATTCTAGCATACACATTAAAAAAAAAAAGAATGAGCAGACTGTAAGCTGAGCTGGTCCTCTCTGACAAGCTGCTTGTTTAGCTCAGGGCCACATATCTCCATTAATCAAATGTAAATGGCTAGGAAATCCATGAGGCTGCAACTGCCTCAGGTACTTACCACTGCCTCGATTTGCTGCTTGTAACTTTGTACTTTTAGCTGAAGATTATCCATCAGAGTCTGCATCCTGCTCGTATTTTTCTTATCTTCCTCTACCTGCAAAGTACAGGTTTGTATGTGAAGGTGATTTGAAGGATCCAGCAGTTTGCACTGGGTGTAGCCTCACATGAGGAAATGAGAGTAAGGAAAATTTATGAAAGACCGTATGTTGAGCCATGATTTGAAAAATGAGTTTAACTCTATTCATCCCAAGTTCCAACAAATTAATAAACACAGCTCAGAGCAATGACACAGAACTCCCAGCCTCTGTTAAAATGGAAGTTAAAGCCACTAGTTTCAATTTGGTCTTCAGCCTGCCCAGCCCAGCCAAGCCACACCTGCCTGTGGTTTCTCAGTGCCCACCTGCAGCCCCCCATCAAACCAATTCTTTCCTTGAACCTTCTAACTGACCCTTGGCTTTAGGTAATGGAACTGTTAGGGGAAGCACACTGATTGAAACCGCCCACCCTGGCCAGGCACCATAGTAACTATTTACATGAGTTGTTTTATGACAAGAGATCCTGATAAGGAATACGGAAATAATAAGCCACCACCAACCGGAAGAGTTTGGGAAAGGTCGAAAGGAGACACCGCATGTCCGTCTACTTGCCAGAATCCCTCTTGCTAACATCCATCTTGGCTGAGCGATGCGTGCGCCACCAGGAAAGACTCAGAATGATTGGCCAAAGACCACACAGAAACTAATCCCATCACCATAAAACCCAAGACTGCAAGCCACGCGGCAGAGCAGTTCTGGGTTCCCTTACCCGGGTGCCCTTTCCCAATAAAATCTCTTGCTTTGTCAGCACATGTGTCTCCTCAGACAATTCATTTCTGATTGTTAGACAAGAACCCAGTTTCAGGCCCTGGAAGGGGTCCCCCTTCTTGCAACAGAACTATAAGAAAGACTAAGTTTACTGGAATTGTGGAGTGGGCATTAGCAGAGATAGAAAAATTCCATAAGCTATGGGGACCCTGTTTTGTGTGTTCTTACTGCTTCCGTTGAAATCCAGGCTTGGGCTGGAAAAAGGAAATCCAGTGAGATAGTGTTTTTCAGCCATGCTCTGTGATGTCCTGGGTATTCTGAGGAGGAAGGAGGGAAGAGACAGACATGCAGGAAGGCTCTGCATACCAGCCCTTTACCACACCCTTGTAACTAGAGTACTTCCACTTTGGAGCTGTTGAACTGCCCTGAAGGAGAGTATTTAGACTGATGGTTGAGATGAATGATTTAACCAAGACAAACACCTACTGCTCAGACATTTTTCCTAGCTCCATCTTACTTATTCCATCAAGTATCAGCCCTTTTGGTGGCTTTCATAGTTTCTCCACTTAGCTCCCTCAGCCCCCCAAAAACAACCTTCTCTCCAACCAGGCTCATCTCCTATGCCCCTATAGTTCTCCTGCTTGTTCCCTCCTTGCTAGGTTTAATGTTTAGCCCCCAGACACAGCACAGAGGCAGCAGACAGAAATGCTCAGTTTCCTTGAAAGAGACCTATTTGCTTATCTTAGTAGCTGCGGCCCAAGGGGGCAGTCTTCTAATTTAACACACGTCTCTGGAGACCAGCGAGGCTGGTGGCACCATCTTCATACACTCTCTGCCTCACTCTAGGTTTCTGGTATCTCTTGGAAAGGAGCACATGTTTGGTGGCCCAGCTTTCATGGCTGCCACGCAGGGTACATCCCTTGCAAGCTTGGCTCTGGTGGTCAGCAGAACTTACATTCATGGGTCCTACAGGACTGCAACAGTTTTTAACCACCTCCTCCGCTCAGCTTTGGCAGAAGACAAGTGCCTGGGAAAGCCAGTGGGTGCCATCTTCACATGCCCCACATAGGCTACCAGTATCTCTGAGAAAGGAGCTTCAGCACAGGTCTGGTGTACTGACTTTTGTAGCTGATGTCCAGATGATAAATTTCTTACGCTGTCTCTGGGCTTGTGTTCAAGCAAGGGCTTGTGTTCACAAGTTCAATGAGATGATAGCAAACAGAGAAAGAGTTCTTAACTGCATAGCACGTCATTCCCTGAAAGAGGTGTATTTGCATACTTTAAAAGCCCCTGCCTAAGGGTCTGGCCTCCAGTCAGCCCTGCATCTAAGTACTGACTGAGATCTTCCCCTTTGCAATATTATAGACAGTTTTTGAACTAAGAGCCCTAAGAACAAGGGCGGCTGCTTGGACAGTCACAAAGATTTCAGAGACAACTAACAGCTAGGGTAGATTGAACAATAAACATCTTCTCTTACATGAGACTATTCATTTAAGATTGGGAGAGTTGTTTTATCTAATGGATAAACAACAACACAGAGATCAAAAGTTGAAGAAACAAAGTAAGATGCTCCAAATGAAGGAATAAGATAAAACCCCAGAAAAGGATAAAGGTAGATGATTGACCTGATAAAAGGTTCAAAATAATGGTCATGAATCTGCTCACCAAGCTCAGGAGAACGATGCATGAACAAAGTGAAAATTTCAACAAAAAGAAAATATAAAAAAGTACCAAGCAGAAATCACAGAGATAAATATCTGAACAAAAATTCCAATATAGGCATTCAACAGTAGACTAGATGAAGTAGAAGAAAGGCTCAGTGAACTTCAAGACAAGGCAGCGGAATTCATCCCATAAAAAGGGGGGGGGGGTGGGGGGGGCGGGGGAGGGGCGGGTGGGAAATGAGTAAATACAGCTTAAAAGACTTACGGAATAACATCAAGTGGACCAGCATTTGGATTACAAGGGTCTCAGAAGGAGAAGAGAGAAAGAGGCAGAAAAGTAAATTTTTAGGATACAAAATCATTATACAAAAATAAGTTGTGTTTCTGTATACTAATATAAACTATCAGAAATTAAGAAAACAATCCCATTTATAATTGCATCGAAAAGAATAAAATACTTAGGAATAAATTTAACCAAGGAGGGAAGGTGGAAAACTTGCACACTGAAAGCTATATGTGTGTGGTGGCCCAGGGGTGAAAGAGAGAGAACCAAGGAGAGTCTTGGAATGCAGGAATGGAAAAACCAGACCCTTATGGTCCTTCCCTCCCCTGTGTTGTAACTATTAATGGAAACAGTATAACTTGTCTCCCCTCCTACCCCATGCTGCTGCTGCTAAGTCGCTCCAGTCGTGTCCAACTCTGTGGGACCCCATAGATGGCAGCCCGCCTGGCTCCCCCATCCCTGGGATTCTCCAGGCAAGAATACTGCAGTGGGTTGCCATTTCCTTCTCCAATGCATGAAAGTGAAAGTGAAGTCGCTCAGTCGTGTCCGACTCTTTGTGACCCCATGAATCGCAGCACGCCAGGTCACCCTGTCCATCACCAACTCCCAGAGTTCATTCAAACTCATGTCCATCAAGTCGGTGTTTCAAGGGCCCCAATGTAAGTGAAAGTGAAAGTCACTCAGTTGTGTACGACTCTTTGCGACCCCATGGACTGTTCTGTCTATGGAAATCTCCAGGCCAGAATACTGGAGTGGGTAGCCTTTCCCTTCTCCAGGGGATCTTCCTGACCCAGGAATCAAACCACGGTCTCCTGCATTGCAGGCAGATTCTTTACCAACTGAGCTATCAAGGAAGCCCCTCAAAGGGAGGCTAGCCCTCCCACAGGGAGGAGGTATTTGCCTTCCTCTTACCCCCACCCAGTATTTGTGCCCCATCCAATCAGCAAATGAGCCGCAAGACCCCAGTCCCACTCCTTGTAGCCTGGGTATAAAAGTGGACTAAGGACCCCTGTTCAACGTCAGTTTTCCCTTGAGCTGGCCAGCTGTTCCAACAGTGTCTCCCACTCTAATAAATTTATTTCCCTCTCATTTTGTCTTATGTCTGGAAATTCTTTTCCAACCTGTGCCCAGAACACGACAGTACAGCACGGATGAGAGAAACTGAAGAAGACACAAATCGGTGGAAAGCTGTTTTGTGCTTGTGGTTTGGAAGAATTAATGTTAAAATGTCCATACTACCCTAAACAATCTACAAAGTCAATGCACTCACTATCATTTTTCACAAAAATAGAATGGAACCACAAAAGGCCCTGAGCAGTCAGAGTAATCTTGAGGAAGAAGAACAAAGCTGAAGCCATCTTGCTTTCTGATTTCAAACATATTACAAAGGTACAGTCACTGAAACAGTATATATTGGAATAAAAACGGACATGCAGATCAACTGAACAGAATAAAGAGCCCAGATATATATACATGGCCAATTAATGCAAAGGAGCTAGATATATAATGGGAAAAAGACAGCGAGTTCTTCAATAAGGTGTGTTGGGAAAACTGGGCAACCACAAGCAAAAAGGAAATTTGACCACTATCTTATACCATATGTAAACGTGAACTCAAAATGGGGATCAAAACTTGAATCTAAGACCTGAAATCATAAAACTCCTAGCAGACAACACAGAAGGTAAGTACCGTAACATTGGTCTTGATGAATTTTTTTGACACCGAAAGCAAAGGCAGTAGAAGTAAAAATAAATCCGTGAGGCTTTCTCTGCCTCAGGCTGCTTGCTCTCCCCTTTATCTTTCCCAGGTGTTGCCTCCCATAAATCTCTTATACTTCTGACTCCACCCTGTCATCTGGTTCCTGGAGAGCCCACCTGGGACCAACTTTTTTTTTTCTTATCCCTTGAAATGAAGATACTTTATCCATATTTAGATTACTAAGGATTAAATAACACCTACACACAGGTCCCTGAATATAGGAGGTAGACACATGTAAAGTAGAGCAGGTCGATAGAGGGGGGTGGTGGGGAGGAAAACTGTCTTTACCTCCTGTAAATAACATAGGTTCCTAATCCTATGTCCTGCTTTATAGCATACATTTCTAGACACTGGAGAGAGGAAAACGGGATGAATTTCTGAATGCTAGAGGGACATATGAGGGGAGATAAATTCTCAGTGAGGGACTGGCCTTAAAACTCTGGTGGATGAAGTGACACTTGGTTCCCTTTTCCAATGCAGTATGATTTTCCAAGAGGAATTTTTCCTAGGAAAGAAAAACCCTATTTATATCCTTTTCAAAATGACATTTTATAATGGCACCTATGATGTACTATCACAAAACACCCTGCCCCATGGTCCTGATGGTTATTTTGATGTTAAAGGAGAACAGATTGAATTGACTCAACATCTACCTTGAATATTTCAAAACCAGGTACTGATATCAAGGAATATGGAGGGCTCTCTAATGTCTCTTTAAAGTGACAGGGTCTAGCCTGTTATCTTGTAATAAAAGGTACTCAATAGGTGTTACCTGAGTTGATGGCAGAAAATCGTTGCATAATTGAATAGATATACTCTAAGCATTGTGCAGACACTTGGAAGAAATTAAAAAATACACTTCCATGCTAGTACAAGGGGAAGACAGATTATTGCTATAAAGAAACAAAGATAAAAGCACAATAGAATGAGACTGTATTCCTTGGGACAATGAAGAAAGTATAGCTTTAGTGGATTGTTGTATAATGAACCTGTTTACAGAAGAAAACTGTAAGAATAACCCATAGGAAAATAAAAAGAAAAAAAGCAGACATAATTAACAAGCAGCATTTTGCTTCCTCATGTGTTCTTATCCTTGCTCAAAAGAAGCACAGAATAGCACATCGTTCACGTTTCCCAGGTGTTTACTTCCTCCGCCACACATACCATGAGTGCAGTCCCCAGTGGTTTTCATTATAATACCTAGCATGGTCTAAAGAAGTGTCAGACTAATTCGCCTTAGGAAAGAACTACTTATTCAGCAAAGAACTGTACAAATAGCTCACTGCATCTTAATTAGCCCAAGATGGTGCTTCTGAAGCACTCTGCTGTCTTAACAACACCATCCTTCCTACTGCAACGAAGGAACACTTTGAGGTCTCTGACACCAACTCAGCCTCGGGGGGGCCACTATCAGGACTGGCAGATCTCGCTTGAGTGCTAAGTTGCTGTAAAGTGGGCACCTAGGGTGAGTTTGCCTTTTCACTGGAGCAAGCTATATTGTGTGGCAGAGAGAGCTAGAGAGTAACCATTGGCATCTGTATTTTAACTGAAACACACGCATCTGCTCTGTGCCAGGAAGGTGCTGGGCCCAGAGGAATGAGCAAGACATGTGCTATCGTGAGATATCTGGTTTTCTCTGTTTGAAGAAAAGGTAAGACAAGCTGGAAAATGAAAACACAAGTGAAGGAGTAGATTGCTGGCAATGCATTAGTTACTGGTAACAAGTTTGCCCACTTCTTTTCAATTATTTGCTTAGACATGAAAACAGTCAGAAAGCTGCAGGGGGCCTCTCAGCATTTGCTGTATTTCCACCTGGCACCAACACCAGATAGAGTCTTCGGTGGCTTGGAGTGTGTGAGACCAGAAAACAAGAGTGGAAACGTCCCCTGCTCCAATTTAGCTAGCGTCTCATGCAACCTGCTGGCTGAGTCGCCACCCCAGTCTCCGCCAGTCACTTCATTTACACATTGTTCTCACTCAGCCTCTCACAGGAAGGCATCTTTCCAAAAGGGCTGCAGACATTACGTGAGAAAAAACAAGGATGGTATAAATAGCTCTTCGCTTCTAATTGCAACTTGTCACTCACATTGTGCTTCCTGAGAGCTCTAAAGAGGGACCGACCCAAATCAGTAATAGCAGAGGAGCTCTGGAAGGGCAAGTGGGTGTCTCCTGCTGAGGGAGAGGAAGGATGGAGAGAGAACTAGAGGAGTCCTAGGGGGTGGTTTCAGGCTTGAAGGAGCACATCCGCCTGAGGTAGGGTGCAGCCAGGCAAGCAGGGAGCGGCTTCTCAGAGTACCTGACGGGTCAGCTCCTTGATGCACCGCTCAAGCCTGTGGGCTCCCCTCTGGGCCTCCAAGTTACGTCGGACTTCACTCTCCAGTTCAGCCTCCAGTTCACGAACCTGCAAGCAAACCATGGTCTCCGATGACAGGTGGACAGCCAGCAAGCCAGGAGGGCATTGCAGTGGCCAGCTGACACCATCACTTGGAACAGAGTGACACCATCAAGGGAAGATGTCTTTACTCTGGTTCCCGTAGTGGTGGAACAGAACAAGCTGTCTGGGAAAACTGCCTGGCCAAGTGAGCTGGTCGAACTAGGTGAGCTCATAAAAGGACTGTTTAGACTCTGAAGGATGTGAAAGGCTAATCCATGCAGAGAAGATAAGTATGTCCTCTTGGATTACAACAGTACATACACATGTGCGTATTAGAAGGTACATAAGTATATATAGAGAATAAGCTATATATAGCTCTCTTTAAGGATTCAGCCAATATACTGCCTCATCATTCTCCATGTTCAGCTGTTTCTCTAAATAAACCAGACCCTGAGTCTGTGTCACACATATGTCACCCACAGCCCTGCTAGGTGGGAGAGCTGTAGTACAGATGAGCAGCTGGCCTGTAGCCTTATAGAATTACACGATCAAGTTTAACATAGCATTCATTCAATGAATATGATGCCTCCTATGCACCAGGGATACAGCAGGGAACAAAACACAAAAACCTCTCCCCTCTATAAGCATCCATTCTAATGCATGAAACACAAAGCAAAGTAAAATATAGATTATGTTAGATGGTGATAAGTGGAATGGAGAGAAATAAAGCAGGACACGGAGTAGGCGGTTGATAAGGAAGGGTGTCTTTCACACAATTTTGCAGTCAAACCAACTAAACAAGGTCCATTCAGAAGGCCTAACTTTCATCTCTGTGTTTTCCTCCTATGCATAGTGGCTTTTATTCAGTCATTCAGTCATGTCCAACTCTTTGCAACCCCATAGACTGCAGCACGCCAGGCCTCCCTGTCCATCACCAACTCCCAGAGTTTACTCAAACTCATGTACATTGAGTTGGTGATGCCATCTAACTAGCGCATTCACTGTCATCCCCTTCTCCTCCCACCTTCAATCTTTCCCAGCATCAGGGTCTTTTCAGATGAGTCAGTTATTCACATCAGGTGGCCAAAGTATTGGAGTTTCAGCTTCAGCATCAGTCCTTCCAATGAATATTTAAGACTGATTTCCTTTAGGATGAACTGGCTGGACCTCCTTGCAGTCCAAGGGACTAGTGGCTTTTATTAGTCTTCATTTTATCCTGCCACCAATTCTTTTTGAAAATATAGGCAGATGTGTACATGTCTTCATATTTTCCCTCTTTCTTGCACAGAAGGTTATATACTCTCCACATTGCCTCTGCCTTTATTATCATTATACTACTAGGCATGAACTCCAGGACACTACAACGCTCTTCCTCACTCCTTTTTAATCAGTATGATTATACTGTCAATGTGTATTGGTATTCCATTATATAGATATATCATAAATGTGCAATAGCAATACTTTCTCAGAGGCCCTTCTGAGGCATGAAAATCCCAGTCAAATATTCTTTCTATCCTTATAGCATCTGTCACATGACCTGTAAATTGTCACTGAAATTGATTCAATAATTTAAAAAATCCTATTTTCAAGATAGGTCTTTCTAGTCTTCCTATCTTGAAGCTCCCTGAAGGCAGGTACTACATCAATTCTGTCAGTCCTCCCTATATCTGCACTAAAGTCTTTTTGGTCCTTGATTTACTTGTTTCCCTCTGCTTTCTCTGGCTGTTAGGATATGGGCATTCTCCATAGAGCAGATAGTGGGAGCAAAGGCAGGGAATCAAGACTGTGAAAGAATGTTTGGAAACAGTGGGTCCCCGAGCCATAGGGAGCCTAGTGCCAGGGCGGGTGAAGCTCGGGGAGATACATTCTACTAAGCAGGAAGGCAGGTTTCACCCACTCCAAGAAGAGTCCTGTTTAGTGGCCCAAAGTCAAGAAGAATGAATGAATATACTGAGATCTGACACTCTCAGATGACTGCAAGTGCTACAAGCCCAAGTGAAGAGGGAGGCAGGACTATCTGATGTGATATCCCAAGACATAAGGCTTTGAACTGGGAGTTGTCAAGACCCCACGATTCCACAGGCAAACTCCTACCCTGGATTCTAGTTTCTGGATTTGCTTTCTGTTCCCCATTATGGCCGTCTGCTCAGCATCATTCAACCTCTCTTGTAAGTCTTTAATGGTCTGCTCCATATTCTTTCTCATCCTTTCCAAGTGGGCATTAGTATCCTGCTCCTTCTTCAGTGCTTCTGACATGTCTGCTACCTAGAAGAGAAGTAAAGGGACCGAGGTAATCTGGCAGCCAACAGAGCTGAATATTTTTGTCCCTAGTCTTCAGTTCCTGATGTGACTAAAGGCCATGCCTCACCTCTGTACTTCATCTCTTCCCACCATGCTCTCCCTAACCTCTGTGGTCCTCGAGTTTGGTGACCATAAGGCAATCAAGATAGCAGCAGCTACTGGAGATCAGGGTGATGGGTGGTGGAAACAGACCAGAGATGAAACGCCATGTGAACATTACTACACAATATCTCTATTCAAAGAAAGATGACCAGCTGAGGGCAGAGTTTTTAACTCAGGAAAGCAACAGGACATGTCCTGTGGCAGCATGCACCAGGAAAAGTGTGGTTTGCCTAGGAGAATCTTTTTCACATCTCACTTCTGTAATTCTATGACTTGCAACTGCAAACGAGTTTAGGCTCTAGGAATCTGGCAGCAACTGATGCTCTCGGTGCCAATAATCTGGCACAAAAATGGTTAATTCTTGCAAAGCCCGCTCTCAGCTTTGATCATGTATACAGGGGCTTGGTGTCTTGCTGCCATTATTAAGAACTGTTTCATGAATCTCTCAATGCCTTTAATGTAAGAAAACTGCCCTCTCAGCCAAAGTTTCTCTGTCTATCAGGTTACCAACCATCTGCATAATTCAAGTGTGAGACGTCTGTGCAGATGGTGAGGGCAAAGAATAAATTATGAAGGTAACTCTAGGTTTTGCTATGTGGGGCTGGAGCTCAGAGCTGAACTACTGGAGAATTAAGGCAGGGGAAGAGGTAGTGAGTTCATTTTTCAACATTGTCAAGAAGATCTTTTAAAGGTGAAGTTATGCAGATAGAATCTTCCTAACGTGTGACTGCATAAATTTACCAAGCAGGAGCAAAAAGCTCTTTTTCCCCCACTTCTAATGTAGATTTTCATAAATGTTTGAAATGAGCATATTATTTTTTCTTGGCCAAACACTTTCAAGCTTTCTCACATCTCTTTTCCATCAGAAAGCGGAGTGTCTGCGTTGATACAAAATGGCTGAATGCTAGGCATGCTTTCCCCTTTCTTCTGGATTCTACAGTGACCTAGAGCTAGGATTTGGTGCAAGAGTTTTAACTACCCAAGTGCTTGATGATTCAGACAGATACAGACATAAGTTTTCCCCTTCTTTTGAATTTTAAAATGACTAATGTAAAACCTAACTGAATATCTTATCTCTTCGGCTCCCATATACTAGTTAGCAAGAGGATCAGCTTTCATTCTCAGGGCAAGCTCTGGGCTGCTCCATGTGTTTGTGCATCCAACGTACTGTGCAGAAGCACCTGATGGGGGAGCGGTGAGTGGAGGGTGAAATCAAGTCCAAGCTCTGCTCAGCAGATGCTGGGTCCTGCAAGGCTGGGGCCTTGACACACAGACTTTTCTCCCACCTCCCTCCTTCCATGGCCTTTTTTTTTTTGAGTACTGTCATCTGTTTGTCATGCCTTTTGAGAGAAATCTGCATCTATCCACAGTGTGTGTCCAGAGGGTATCCCTTTTCAGTGCCCACAAACGTATAGTCAAGGCTGGCAGTCAACCCTGAGCTTGGTCTCATTCAGGAAAAGTACACCCATCAACAACTTTAAACTTGCAGATAAGGAAGGTACACCAATCCTGAAGGTCTTCCTAACCAACCTGATTCTGTTACTGAAGCAGCAGTATGGGCTGTAAAAAAGTAAGTGAAATAAGCATTCTTGCCAGATCATCGTCATGAAGCCATTAGAGGCCCCAGGAAAAATAGCTATGGGTAAGGAAACATAAGAAGAATTGTTTCTAGACACTAGATATATTGATTCACAAGTGGAAAGTGGTTTGACTATCTTAAAAAGTCTCTTGCTTTCAGAAGATTTTGCTTATGGTGATTCAGCTGCTTCTTTTCATTGTGTGGTTTGGGTGGAAGGGAGGAGCGGACTGGCCTAATTTCCAACATGGGGGCAGAGAGGCAGAGGGGTCAGTTAACCTCCCCTCTGGCTGTATGGAGAATCAATGGAATCCTTTCTGGCTGCAGCTTTGCCCCTGCCCCTTGGCTACTGCTCCTGTCAGCTCTGGAAGACAGGAGTGAGCATGCAGTTATGGACCCACCTCGGTGGCTGCCTTCTTGGCCTTCTCTTCTGCATTTTGACACCCCTGCATCGCCTCCTCAGTTTCCTTCTGCATCCTGGCTACATCCACCTCCAGTTTCTTCTTCTGGCCGAGGAGACTCGTGTTCTAAGGAAAAGCAGCATCCTCATTAGGCAAGTTGAGATCAGTGGTGAAACGCAAGCTGGTCTGTTCAGGACATGCAATGGGAGGGGCTCTGGCCAGGAGGTCACTTTCCTCTAGGCAGCCATACTCAGTGAAGCAGCACTTCCAGGGCCAGGAGACCACATTAGACTGAATGCATGGGATTTCATCTATGAGTGGTCCACGACTGGGGAGACGGCAGCCTGAATCCGAAAGGAGCAGTGGATCCAGACAACCTACGAGTCCCAAACACGTGTTTGGTTTTCCCCTTGTTGAGGAGTATGTTCTTCTGCCTTTTGCTCTTTGATGTGGAAAGCAGCAAGTGTCCCAGAGTAGAAGTCAGGGTCAAAAGCAGACATCTGAAAAGCAGGGGTCTGGGAAATAAAAATGAGCTTCCTGCATGCTGCTCCAGGGGGAAAAATCTTTCTCATCATCGACCTCCATTTCTATCAATTCTGCACTGATAAGAGGTGGTGGGAAAAGCAATTCTGATGAGCCTCACCCCCCAGCCCTTAGAAAGCTCCATCACACGGGAGGGTTACATGTGTTCTTTGGCTGGTGCTGCCCTAATTCTTTCCTTCCTGGGTTGTGACATTAGAAACTGAAACTCCTTTTTGGTCTGTGTTTGTAGCACAGCTTTTCTGAGGGTGTGAAAGCTTAGCAGAGAGAATGTATTTAAAAGGCATCGCCTTCCTATTTTTAATTTCTCTTCTGTTTGTTCACTTTTCCTCTGGCTAGTGCCTCTCTCAGTGACAAGATTAAACCTTGGGAACAGGAAGAGAGATATTCCAGCCTCACAGGTTCTGTCCTGCTTCCTCAACGGCAGGAAGCATCTTTGTCAAGGTTGCTATCCTCAGTCCTCATCAAGAGACAGGCTCTGTGTGCCCAGGGACTCCTACTGCCAGGGGTGTAGCCTGGGGGGTGGTGGGGGTGAGGGCATTTCCTGGAGTTTGTTGGGATGCTCACAGCACAAAACTCCATAGAAACTCTTTGTAAAGAAAGGTACAAGTGTAAATCTTCATTCATTTACACACAGAATCACTTAAAATCCACTAGGGAGTTGATGGTTAAAGTATTTTCAAGCTAAATGATTGGTTCTCTTTGGGAAGCAGAGGGTGAGGGAGTACCGTGAAGGGCAAGCTAGATGGTCACGGCTCAGGTTTGGAAAAGGACACGTAATCAGACAGGGATAACTTTGGCCTCATATGTCTGGTCTAGGTTAGAGGTCTATATAATGCTCACTATACATCAATCAGAAGATAGCTGGTGTTCCCGGAATTGCAAGGGGTCCTACTTGCCCAAGGTAGGACCTCACAAGGGAGAGGAGTCCTTGTTAGCCACAGATCACCTAGATCAGAACTGCACCAAGGGTAGTTTCTGAACTGGCAGCGTCACCTGAAAACTCGCTTGATCCTGAAAACTCGCTTGATTCCTCTTATAGCAGAGATTCTGCAGTGGGTCTGGGGTGAGGCCTGAGAATGTACATTTTTGTGTTATTTGCTCTTTTACACATAAAGTTTCAGAAACTCTGCTCTGGAGATCGAGTCTCTGTGGCCTAATTTTCTTTTTGTTGTTTTTCAGATCTATCTCCTCCTCTCTCTGTCTGCTTTTGCTCTGGCTGATGTCCTCATCTCTCTCTAGGCTAGTGCTTTATCATCATATGGAGACCCACTGGTGTATCATCAGTTATAACCATGCATGCAAATGATTTGTTACCAATAGCTATTAAGTACTACAGATTTACTTTTTAAAAATTCAATATTCTACTTTATAACACTTCTACTCATTTTATTTATTTAAGCTTTCCTGAGAGAGAAAGAAAATACTGAAGTGAGTTAGCCTGTCGGGAATTATGCAGAGCCTATAGCCTGTTTTATACATGTGGTATCCTAATAGGATCGTGTCATGCACATGGACACAAAGTCAGACTGTAGGCACAAACTAAATGCAGTGCCTTCCAGCTGGTGCATCTTTGGCTTATACTTCCTTTTATCCAGTGTTTCTCAGTTACAGTTGGCATCCCGGGAGGGGTAATTCTTTGTGATAGCGAATTACCTGTATTTTGCAGGAGCATTAGTATCTTTGGAACGTGCCTACTAAATGTCACTGGCACTGCCCAGTCACTATGGCAACCACAATGATCCTACTTCTAAATAGCCCCGAGCATGGCACATCTGCCCCTAGCTGCATGAATCCATCCTTCCCAACAATCATCAGAGTAAACTTCTGAATATGCAAACCTAATAACTTTGCTCCCAGTTACTCACAATTCTTCAGCAGACTTCAAACTTCATCAGTTTCAAAATCAAGTCCCTGGGGACCTGGGTCTGTCTGCCTCTCCCTTAGCATCAATTCTGCTGATTTCTCCCACCCCGCCCCCACCGTATGCTGTAGTAAATATATCAATTTTTCTTAACATCCTAAATCCCCTCCTCTCCTCATGCCTCTGCCCTTGACTCTTCTCTCTACTTGGCTGACTTCTTACGTGTCCTTCACAGCTCAGATCAAGCAGACTGTGCACCTGCAGGGTAGGACCGTCAGGGAAGGCTTTCTATAGGGCTGTCCTTGCTCTGTCACTGTACTCCTGGCAGTGTGCTGCAGCTTGTTTACTGAGATCGTCACGTCTTTAGGATGATGGAGATATTCTGCATCTATCTGCATCTATCTTCCCCAGTGGCTCAGTGGTTAAGAATCCACCTGACAATGCAGGAGACCCGGATTTGATCCCGGGTCAGGAAGATCCCCTGGAGAAGAGAATGGCTACCCACTCCAGTATTCTTACTGGGAAAATCTCATGGACAGAGCGGAGCCTGGTGGGCTACAGTCCATGGGGTCGCAAGACAGTCAGACATGACTGAGCGACTAAACAACAATACCATGTACACCTGTCTAGGTTATGGTAGATGCACTAAAAATGTTTATTGAATGACCCATTTACTATATGCATTTGTCTAACCATTATGGTTTCTCCTGATTCCACAAGAATAGTAAAAACTCTAAAAATTCTTGTTTTGTGTCACTTACATAACCTTCCATGAGAAGCCAGACTCCTGACAATTCATTATAACTGTCAGGAGCCACTTAGAATTGTTTGAAACCTCTTGGCTCTTAGGCAGCTCTTTTTTTTTTTTTCTGAATCCTGGGATTCTCAGGGAACACACGGCATAGAGGGAACAGGATAAACAGGCAAACGACTCTGGAACACTAGTGAATGGCTCCCCCCCAGCCCCCGCTCTCTCTCCCCGGCATCCTAGCTGTGAGTGTCCTGACAGTTCATTCTTCTGATAGGGCTTGATGTTATGGGTCCAATTGTGTCCCTCCCCACAAGAAACATAGGTTGAAGTCCTAACCACCAGTTCTCAGAATGTGACCTTGGAAACAGGTTCCTTACAGAGGCAATCAAGTTAAAATGAGGTCAGTCATGTCCAACTCTTTGTGACCCCATGGACTGTAGCCTACTAGGACCCTCTTCATGGGACTTTCCAGGCAAGAATACTGGAGTGGGTTGCTACACCCTCCTCCAGGAGATCTGACTGATGTCCTCATAAAAATTTGGAAATTTGGACAATGACAGATACAGAGAGAAAATGATGTTAAAACAGAGAAAATGCCATGTGAAGGCAGAGAATTGGCGTGATGCATCTACAAGCTAAGGAACGCCAAAGATAGCCAGTAAACCTCCAGAAGCTGGGAAAAGGCAAGGAAGGATTCCCCTATGAGGTTTGCAGGGAGTGCTCCCTGCCAATGCCTTGATTTCAGACTTCCAGCCTTTAGAACTGTGAGAGGTTACATTTCTGTGGTTTTAAGCTCCTCAGTTTGTGGACTGTGTTGCTGCAGCCCTAGGGAGCCCATGCATTTGGGGACAAATGAAGGATGCGGCCACCACTTTGCTGCCAAAGGCTCTCCCTGTCTCACCGGACACCCCCAAGGCTCCATGTGGCAAGTGCGTATGGTTCAAGACCAAGGCTGACTATGGGGAAACTGCTGCCTCCAACCAGCTGATGTGGCTAATGGGGAGTTTATGGGTCCCACCTGGGCATGGAAAAGATTGATTTTTTCTGTAGCTTCCAGGAGCTCCTCTTCTGCCAGCCTGCGACTACGCTCTGTCTGCTCCTGCAAGGACCTTAGCTCCTCGACTTCAGCCTGGAGAAGAGCATTGCGCCGCTCGGCCACTGCCACCTGCTCCTTCAGCTCGCTGTTCAGGCATCTGCTGTCATCCACCTGCACCTGCAGGCCCTAGGAGAGAAAACTCCAGCCTGGGCATGGGTCCCTGGGAGTTCAATGGGACCTGAGTTTGTGTGTGCACACTCAACAAAGTTAAACATAACATAAACCACTTAAACATAAGCACATATTAATGTAAGCCAATTGAATGTAAGGTCTCCTGAAGGCCTAGATTTGGTGTCCTCACTTTTATTATTGAACACAACCTGTTACTTGGTTTGCTCCCATAAGCAGAGGTGTCCCTGCTTCATCCCCATGTGACAATTGAAAATACCTTGATCTGGGTCTGGAGCTGGCCCAGGGACTTGGTGGCCTCTGATGCCTGCCGGCTGGCACAGCTAAGCTGGAGCTCCATCTCAGTGAGGTCTCCTTCCATGCTCCTTTTCAGCCGGGTGGCCTCAATTCTGCAACGAGCTTCGGAATCCAGACTCGACTGCAGGGAGTCAATAGCACACTGCTGCTTCCTCCTAATTTTAGAATAACATTCAGGGGGGAAATCATGCACCCAGGTTGAGAAAGGGTACCTTCTGTGTACACACAGCAGTTTAGGAATCAGGGAAAAACTTAAAATTCAATACAGATTCTGTGTAATTAACAAAATAAGTCTAAAGGGTCTTCATTTGGGAACCATGGAGGTTGAAGAGTTGATTAGATCAGTGAGCATTTGTACATCGTATCAGATCAACTGTTTTCCACGTCAACTCCCCAGAAAAATCAAGAAAATCACTAGTGGGCTTCACTGGTGGCTCAGTGGTAAAGAAATTGCCTGCCAATGCAGGAGACACGGGTTTGATCCCTGGTCTGGTAGGATCCCACATGCTGCAGAGCAACTAAGCCTGTGCACCACAATTGAGCCTGTGCTCGATAGCCCACTTGCCGCTTCTACTGAAGCCCATGTGTCCTGGAGCCCATGCTCCACAACAAGAGAAGCCACCACAATGTGAAGCCTGCACACCACAAGTAGAGAGTAGCCCCCACTCACTGCAACTAGACAAAAGCCTGCACAGCAATGAAGACCCAGCATAGCCAAAAATAAAAATAAATAAAATTTAAAAGAGAAAAGCACTAGAATATTTTTGAGATTCTTGTGGGACAGACTTTGCCTTGTCTAATACCTCCTCAAAGACAGTCTAAGGCAAATATCTGGATTCTCTATAGTGGCTAAGAGTGAAGGGAGGATGCTATTTCAGATGGGCATAATATTTAAACACTTTCAATGGTGAAACATGTTTGAAGACAGCAAGAAACAGTCATCCGGGTTGAAACAAGTCCTGCACCAGCAATCCTGCTCTAATGGCCTGTGACACCTAATTCTCCTAGAATAGCATGGTTATCTTTCTCCAGGAGTTTGGGAGTAAAACCAAGGATAGGCTGAGAAAACTAACTGCTGTGTGATATTGAATTTCTTCAACATGCCTTTATAACATCCATGCTGAAACCATTTTTGCTAAGTGCCAGAAGCTTACACAATAGATATGAGTTCAGGGAGACAAAGAAAAAATATGGGGAACCCAGAGAAATCATTTCCCAACCTTCTTGCAGAAAGTCTGGGACTGTATCACTGAATTCTGACCAATGGATATAGGCAAAAGTGTTTCCAAGCCTCATACATACAACTTTTTACTCATGATTCTGTGCTCTCTTCCCCATCAATGGCAAACCTGATGGCCACACATGAACCATCTGGCATCAAAAGATGGGAGGAACCTGAGTTTTTGAATGACTTGGAAGAATAGTGGCCCACTCTCCATCCTACCCAACACTAGACTCTGACACAAAGTAAAAATACACTTTTAAGCCATTGAGACTGGGTGGTTGTGAGTTAGGACAATGTAACTGTTATAACTAACACAGGCCCTGTTAAGCTCACCCTATGAAGCAGGGCCTAATACTGGACAGATAAGACAAGACATACTCATAGAGTCTATCAGCCCAAATAGCAGACACATACTCATTTTGAGTCAGAATTAGGTTCCACACTGAGTTATTGCTGAGCCTGTGTTCCGAGCTCCGAGGCCAATCAGGAAGACACACAGCCTGCAGAGGAGTAAGACTGTGGTCAGAGTTTTCAACTAGGTGACAGGTGGAGGTGCCACTTTTCATGACCACACTTCACCCCATTGATGGAAGGGGCATTCAGAAGTAATTATGCAAATGTATGAGAAAAAACTTCCTGGCCCCAGAGGCCAGAATTAGCACATCTCTTGGGCCTCCACATGCTGTGGTCAGCCTCTCCTGCCTGCCCTTAGGTCCTGGGCTTTTGTCTGGCTGCCAGAAGAGGATCCCACAGGGATGCCAGCATATAAAGTCACTAGAGACTATTATGACTGAATTGTGTCTCTCTCCCCACCCCAACCAAACTCATATCTTGAAGCCGTAAACCCCGGTACCTCAGAATGTGAGTGTATTTGAAGACAGGGCCTTTAAAGAGGTGATTAAGTTAAATGAGACCCTTAGGTGATCCTAATCCAATCTGACTGATGTCTTTAGAAGGACGGGAAACGTGGACACAGAAACTTTAGGGATGCGTGTGCGCAGAGCAAAGAAAACGTGAGGGTCCAGCAAACCCAGGAGAGAGGTCTCGGGGAACGTCTCGATCTTGAACCTCCAACCCCCAGAAATGTGAGAAAATAAATTTCTGCTATTTAAGCCACCCAGTCTGTTTTGTTATGGCAGCCCTAGCCCACAAGTACTACAGGGACACACACTCAACATCACTGAGAGCTCTGTCTTACGTAAGGAAACTCATTTTTGCTGAACTGACTCTACTTATACAGGAACACTAAAGCATCACTAGGCTGGTGTCAAAATCCTCTGTACAGAGATATAATCTACTTAAGCAGACAAAATGGATGTTTCAACTGTACTTTTTCCACAGTTGTTTATGCAATTTCATGAGTACCTACAGACAAGTAGAAAGTGCTATGGTTTAAGAGGCTTCCATATAATACAGGCTTGGAGAATTGCCACTAAACGATCAGCACATTCCACGCAGAGTCAAGAAATCTTCCAAATGAAAACTCCTCAAGCACATTTATTTTTAAAGAAAAATGAAGCAGTCAAGACCAAGGCAATATGGTAAAAGTTCCTTTTCTATTTTTCCCAAACTGTGAAATATAATTTGAGGAAAGAAAACAAATGCAAACAGAATCAGAATAAAAGCTTAAATTTTGAAAAAGCTAAGGATTTTAAACTGCCAATTCAATCAGTAATATTTTTCTCTTGCAATGTTGCTCATCTATATCACAGAAATGAAAGATTTTCCTTAATTCTAATACATATGATTCAGTTTTAAAATGATTAACAAGATTTTTCACTAAGTGCCATGACTGAGTTTGAGATCCTACATCTTGAAGTTGTGCTAAAATATTTTACTTAGACATGAGAAAGAATTTAAACATATTCTTCTGGAAGAGACTCAGACAATAAAAGAGATTAAGTTGGATAGTGCATGTAGATGAAGACCATGTGGCAAAGTTCAGTATCACTAAGTTCAGAGGAGTGAACCATATGGAAGGAAAAGATGATGGATCATTACTAGGAACCTGAGGTCACAGGCCAGGGGTGAGCTAACTATGGGCTCTGGGCCAAATTCGGCCATGTCATTTGATCTCTTATTATGGCTGCTTTCAAGCCATGGTTGCAGACTTGAGTAGCTGCAACTGAGACTCTATGGTCCACAAAGCCAAAAATATTTACCATCTGATGCCATAAATAAGAAGCTTGCCTAACCCTTCCATAGGTGATCAAAGCAAAGCAAACAAATGCATTTTGATAGCGTAGGGAATTTTGGTGCCTCACTCCCCAAAACTCCTTCCCCAGCACCTCTCTGGGTGTGTCTGGAGAGAGCAGAATGCATGCTGGGACACCCCAGTTTTGGTCCACTGAGAAGCCCCCACACATTTCAGCATGTTCATGAATACCGAGTTGGGAGGGTGATGTACTTAGCCAGTGGCCCTGGAAAATTCAGGACACACACCTAACTTATTTTCAACTCCGGCTGGGGCCTTGCAGCAGAGCCTGACTTAGATGGCAGTCACAGCCACCAGCTGGCCTTCAAGCTGGCCGTGGACATCACTCTTGCTTTCCTGGTAGAGGAGGGCGAGGATCAAAGCCCCTCCATCCATCAGTGACTGCATTATCACCTCTCTAACTCTAGCTCTGCTAATTACAACATTTGTAAGGAAACAAAAAAGCTGTATCGATTCATAAAAGTTTGGGAAGCCCTATCTAGAATAGCAGGCATAGCATGTTGCCAACATGAAGTGCTCAATACTATGGAACAAGTGAAACATACAACGCACATATGAGCCACTCATTCTTTCACCCCAACAGGCTTCCAGCCCGGCTCATGCAGGATCAGCCCTCACCTAATGGAAGAACAGTTGGCTGGGAGGCAGAGAGTCAGTGAAGTGAATGAATTACCAGAGTTTGCAGCCCTACCAAGGTTTTTACCTTTGCCTCCGAGTCTCTCTCCTGTACTCCTGGTCCCTTCAGCATCCTGAGTCCTGTGTCCTATGCCTCCCTCAGTTTCTATGGAGTTATCCAAGGATTATGTGAAATAGGACCTTGAGCCTCATCTTTTCCTCAGGCAATATTTCCCTTGAGTTCTAGATTTTACCTGGCTTATCTCTGATTGCTTAAAATCCCATGTTTTGCTAGTATTTCCCCCTGGTGTTCTCTTCCTTAAGATCCCTTCCTCTCCTAGCCCTGAAGTCAGATTAGACCCTCTGATTAAACTAAGGGTTTCTGATCCAATCTCCACTGGCATGGGGCACTCAGACAGAAAGGGTCTACAAGATACTTGTGATATTTTGTTAAGATATACTCATCTTTCCTTTATGGATGTACCTATTACAGTTATTATGAATCATTAACTAAAACTCATGAAGAGCTCACTCCTCCTTCCAGCCCGCCCTTCTTTTTTCAGCCCCTTGACAGCTCCTGCCTCAGCTTCAATTCCTTCTTCTCCCAGCCCTAGCTGTTTGGATCTCCAGCTTCCTTTGCACTTAAATTATTATAATTGGTGAACAGCTCTCTCTACGACATTCAGAGGTACCTGACAAGACGCAGACTCTCTGAGGACTCATTTTTTCTTAGCTGGGTTTATTAATAGGCACAGGTTTGACGTTACCTGAAACAAGTTTTTTTTTTTTTTAATGGTACAAGGAGACATTCGTTTTTGTTCCTCGTGGAAGGAAGTAGGGCAAATATCAAGGTCCAATGTTTTTGCCCTTTATCAAAAAAAAGTCTTTTAGGCACAGCCTCTTAAGTAGACCAGATTTCATCCCCACCGTCAGTCCTATAGAGGAAAGTGCCGGTGAGTGAGAGCAAAGATAACTCAAAGCATACAGAAGACCAAATTTGGCTTGATACCCTCATTAAAAAGATGACCCCCATGGGAGTTTTGTCTGAAGATGGGCTATGGGGAACAGGCCAGTTTAACTGAACATGGTAACCTTTTCTCTTAATGGTTTAACAAACATGTTGAAAGCAAATTGTCAGTTGAACCTCAGACTCAAAAATGCTTTTCCTTGCTGACATATGGCACTGACTTAAGGGAACAGATCAGATGGATAATACAATCATAGCTAATTCCATGTGTTTATAATGGTGCCTTTGATCTATAGAGTGTGAAGTGCTTTGCCAACATCGGCTTACTGATCTTCCTTGCCACCTTCTGTGACACGGATGGGGCTGCTTTCATCCCCTCACTTCACTGAGAAGCTAAGAAGTGAGATGTTTAAAATCATCAGCTTGTTATGATGAAGCTAAGAAAAGATCCTGCAACCCAGGATTCCTATTTAATTCAGTTTCCTGACTATTAAGACTCAGCTGCTTCAACAGGGATTCAATAAGCAGCTTAGCTCTTAGCTTCAGCCCCTCTCCAAACAAATGGCTACAGGTACAGTCATGGGGGAGGTGGAAACTTCTCTCTGATCTGACATTAATTTTAATGTCTAGCATCACTTTTTTTTTTTTTTTTTTGGTTCTTTTCCTTCACTGTTCGGCATCATCAGTCAGTGTCTTGAATACTCAAGAAAGAAGCTTGTTGTAGGGAGACCCAGGCAGTATACACAGTTCTTGTCCACATACTTTGGCTTTTTTTGGTGTATTATCTTGAGTTTTGTACGCAAGCAGAAGGTGCTTGAATAAGAAAATCATAAACATTAATAGTAATCATGTTAGAGGTATTCCTTTATACTAACAGTGCTGTGCTGACTAGGAAGAGTCTAGTGTTGGGTCAGACCAGCTATCTCTGTGCTAATATTCCAACAAAGATTATAAAAGTAGCCAAACACAACGAATCCCTGTTCAGTTAAGGATCCTGAAATATGTAATTGTTGCTCATCAAAATAATTGTACATACCTAAAATTTTCTATTTCTTCATCTTTCTCTGAAAGCTTCCTTTCAAGTTCTGCTTTAGTTTCCGAGAGTTCAAGCTGCAAACGAAGAACCTTGCTTTCATTACGCTCCAGAGCTCCCTGAAATACACAAATAAAAAGCATTAAATGAAGCCCACTTTTGGACAAAAGTATTTTTTTCTCTAAACATATGTCACTAATGGAGCTCTCTTTAGAATTGCTAGGAAAAGTCAAAGTTCAAATCAGGTCCCTGAAGACTGGAACAGGATGAGAGGCAAGTGATTACCTTTCTTTGTCATGTTACTTACAGCTCTGACATCCGGAGAGCTTTCAGCTGTAGTTCAAGAACTAGAATCTCAAGCATTTTTTTAAAATTTTCAATCTTGTCTGTGACTACATCTCAATTTTTAAATTTATTATTCTAGACTTTTTTTAGTGGTTCCATCTTTAGGATGAATCAATAAAAGTATGAAAGCTAAAACAAGGAAGGTGATAACTCCTACTTGGAAACTTCAATTTTGAGCATCAAAGAGGGATAGAGAAAAAGTTGAAAGCATTTGGGGAGCAAGAAACAGGAGAGTGCTCAAATAAAGGAAACTGGGGTATACCTGACACATAATGCTTGGTGTGAGCCATTATTATCATAACTATTACTGTTACTTCAAATGGATTGCTCTGACAGGCAGGGAGGGCTCCTGCTCCTTTGAATGTTAAATACAGGCAAGGCAATTACTTCCAGAAAGGTTATAAAGGTGTTTCAAGTTGAAAAGGGTAGGTCTGATTAAATGTGAAAGTCTGTTCCATAGATAAAATTTCATATAGAAGAAGAAACAAACAGAACACTTGGAGGTGACAGAGGAGGATGTTTATAAAGGGGACTAGAGGTGACAACAATCTATTGGTCAGTTAACCACTGGCAGACAGTCCTGAGGGCAGAAGTCACTTTTGTAGCCTCTTCTGAGGAGTGCTTAGCACATAATATCAAAAGTGGAAAGTAAAACCAAGTAGCAGTTTCAAAATAAAAATAAGAAAGATGTTGGGAATTTAATATGGCTTAAAGCCTTGCTGCTGTTCTCATACTACTAACTTCAATATAGAAAAAAATTTTTAAAATGCTTGGACAGCAATTTCCGCTGCGGGAATGGTGCCTTTCCTTCCAAGGGAAACTGTCACCTCTAACCCTTTTGAATGCACTGAGAAAGTGAATCTTTGAAGGTGACCTGCAATAGTTTGAGCTTTGTGACTTCAAAAATAATCTGATAATGTTTTTCATTAAGGCTCACCCAGAAAAATAAATAACCCAGTGTTACAAATACATGTCCAAGTTGATGAAGTATTCATGGATGCAGGTGAAGACAAAACTTGAGAAAATGTGAACAGAATAGAACGCCATCTAGTGCTACTAACGGAGAAGGCAATGGCACCCCACTCTAGTACTCTTGCCTGGAAAATCCCATGGATGGAGAAGCCTGGAAGGCTGCAGTCCATGGGGCCGCTAAGAGTCTGACATGACTGAGCAACTTCACTTTCACTTTTCACTTTCATGCACTGGGGAAGGAAATGGCAACCCACTCCAGTGTTCTTGCCTGGAGAATCCCAGGGACCGGGGAGCCTGGTGGGCTGCGGTCTATGGGGTCGCAGAGTCGGACGTGACTGAAGTGACATAGCAGCAGCAGTGCTACTGAACGGTATGAATGCTGTGGCCTTAACCATCTCCCTTCATTGTGCCAGTCAATTTAATTAAAAAGACTTCTACATGTTATGTAAGACTAAAATTAACCTTGCCCAATCATAGCTCTCATTGGCTTCTCATGTTGCTTGAAATTTCTACTGCAAAATTTACTTTTGGAGGTTAAGGTAGTGGCTTTAGAAAGTTCCTAGCCAAGGTGGCTGGAGAACCAAAGGAAACAAGTAAAGGAAACAAAGTTCAACCGCTTTAGGGGACACCACACTGCCAACTGAAAGGATTCTATATACAATGTAGATCTCAGAAAACAATTTGCATAAAAAGGCAAGTGCTCTGTCAAGAGCCATCCAGTTGACACATCTGCCTGGCAGATTTCTTACAGAAATGTGATGGTGAGATAAACTGACACTGCTTGACATAGAGCAATCCTTTGGGGTCTCATTTTTTCCTTACAGCACCTTTCAAAAGGCCTGTGCCTGAAACTGACTGCTATGCCTTTTTAAAACTGATTGTCTCTGTTGGAAGGTAACTGGAAGAGACGTGCACTTTGAATGCTACCTGGTGCTTGGTCAAAGGGTGGGTCAAGAAAATGCAATTCAACTGTGAGAACAGAAGCTTTGTAGGCCTTGTTAACTACTTAATGACCATGACAGGATAACTTCCTTCTAATTCAGCCTCTTTGGCAAAAAGGTTTTCTCGGAGGTCCCTTCAATTACTAGCTAGCACATGCCTAGGGATAAAGCCAGATATTCTTCCTGAACATTTAATCCATAACACTGAAAACACTATCAAACAACCTTCACAAAGATGAGTTTTCAGCAACAAATGAGAACAAAGCAAATGAGAACATTGCTTTGAGTTCATTTTTAAAACTACTCAAAAGTTTTTTGGGGAAAAAAAAGGTTTTGACTGATTTCATTTAAAGAGAGAGTCAGGTATGAGGATATTTAGATATGAAACATCTAACAATATTTACTGAACTTCTCTTATACACCAGACAATGTTCTAGTCCAGTGCCTCTCAAATGTGAGGGTAAATATGAACCACTCAGGAATCTTGTTTAAATGCAGATTCTGATTCAACAGAGCTGGAGAGAGGGCTGAGAGTCTGAATTTCTAACAAGCTCCCCAGTGATGCCCATGCAACTGGTCCCCAGGCCACATTTAGAGCAGCAAGGGCCTAGGTACTGGGGAAAAGTCAGGGAACAAGATACACGCAGTTCCTGTTTTCCTTACAGTCAAGAGTCTTCATCACAATTGTTTATCTTGTTCTCTGAGCCTCAATTTCCTCATTTGCACAATGAGAACAACAGTCTGCTAGGGTGATTACGTAAAATAGTGCATACAAAGCACTTAGCATAGTTCCAAGCATGCAGTTAAGCCTTAAGTGTCACTGTGGTGGTAGTGTTATTAGCATGCAGATCTTCCACACTGTCACAATGATAAAAGTCTTCTTTGCTCCCCAGAGGTAATACCTCAGCCTCTTCCAATGCCATCTGAACTTCAGTCTTTTCTTGTTCAATCTGTTTCTTGACCTTTTCCATTTTACTTAAGTTCTTCTTTCCTTCTCTCACCTGATTTGTCAGATTAGAAACCTCCTCTGGGGAGGAAATAAAGACAAAATTAGTGAAAGGAACCAGTCTCAGACTCATGCTATCAGGCACAACAGACTATTCTGGAAGGCCAGCTGGGACCCTGGTCATGCCATTCTTGGTAACTTGATGACAAGGCCACTGCTGGCACTATGGGATCTTTGTTTGAATTTGAAAAAAATGAATACCTTTTCAATATATTCTTTTAGAATCTGCCAGAAAGTTGTCGACAACCACTGGTGAGAATGGTGCTTCTTAGAATATTTGCATCAAACAATCTGTGCAACTGTACATGCCAACCCACTTGTCAGAGTCACACCAGATATTGCCTGGTGGGACTCTAGGATATAGACCTGGAGTCATTATTTCAGTGGAAGAGCTTAGCTATCAACACCAATAATGGTGGCTGTTGTGAGAGCGGTTGCAACACCAGGCTGGGAACTTACAGCGTGTCATTGTCTGCCAGGAGCCAGCGCATGAACCCTCTCATGAAAACAAGCCTTTGACAGAGCAAGGCATCCAGAAGTGATAAAACCTCCACCACCAGACACTGTTACTGTCAGTTCTGCCTTTTCATTAAGGAAGCCTCTGGAACCTAAGAGGAGCAGAGCAGGGCCAAGGGCTCTGGGGAAATTACCCACAGCCCAGAGGCAGTGGAAGGCGTTCAAGAGCCTGACTGCTTCTCTGGCTCTGAGGATACCTAGCTTAAGACGGGATGGGACAACAAGTTTTAAGTTACAAAAACAAACCCAATAGACAATGATTCTCATGTGAATAACAGATTCTTGTCTGATATAGCCTGTCCAGAAGACAGGCTCCCAAGAGAAAACTCAAGGCAGTGATTCTCTACTCTGACCACACCTTAGAATTACTTGCAGAGCTTCTGAAAAACACTTCTGCCCAAGCTCCACTCTAGACCAAGTGAGGTCTCCATTTGTATTTCTGGGAACTGACTAGAAATACAAATTCTCAGACCCCCTCCTAGACTTACTGGATCAGAAACTCTGAGGGAGGGGCCCAGCCAATGGGGTTTTAACAAGCCCTCTGGGTGCTTCTGACACCATCAAAGTTTTCTAACTGTTCCAGCACCCCTCACAGGCCCAGTCAGTGAGCTGATCACGGACTGTACAGATCAACAGAGAAAGCAGGTTTTATTTATGTCTCCAATAGTAATGAACTTATTCCCAGGGCACCTCAGGACTGTAACACATGTCACTGTTGGTGCTGCTATAAATTGGCAGCCCTCTTTGAAGGGCTGCTGGGAAGTATTTCAAAATTTAAAAATTCATTCCTTTAACCCAGCAATTTCATTTCTAGGACTTTATCCTACTGAAATGTTTGTACATGTCCACAAATTTTTGTACAGGGATGTACAATATAGGATTATTTATAATTGTGGAAAACTGTATCTAAAATGACTAAGGTCTATTGAAATGTGTTAATTATCCTGATCATAAACACTCTGTTGCTAATAACAATCACGTGGTAGGCCTCCAGGTACAGGCCCAGTAGCAAAGCCCATAGTTAAGTATGTATGTGCCAGAATCAAGCTGGCTGGGCTCAAATCTCATATCAGCTACTTAGCAAATGTGAATTTGGCCAAGTTCTTAACCTTAAATGACTCAATCTAATCTGCATTTTACAGACAGAGAAACTAACTCATAAGATTGTTCTGAGACTTAATGAATACTTGTATAAAGAACAGTGCCTGGCACACAGGATGGGCTTTTGAAGTATTTGTTAAATGATAAAATATATTAATAAATTTTTAAAAGGTACAGAATAATCTGCAATTTAAGTTAAAAAAAAAAAAAAAACTTGCCTGCATATGTCCATGGAAAATCTTGGTAAGGCTAGAGATATGAAGAAATTCTTAATAGGCTTACTTTACTGTGGGGAATTGGGGCTGAAGGTAGGAATGTAGTCTTATTTTTAGAACTGATTTAATGAAAATAGTATCTGTCATTAAAAAAAAAAAATCCAAAGGAAGTATTACAAATGGCAAAGTTAAGACCCGAGCAGGGCTGTGAAAATGCTGAGCCGTCTATGCCGGAGGCGGCCTCCAATTCCTCAGCGAGTGCACTTCCGGTGCCCCGCTGGCTTCTCAGCACAATGTACCTTTCAGGTGCTTATTCTCCCTCCGCAGGGCCTCCTGGCTCATGGTGCTCTCCTCGTAGCTGTGCCTGAGCTCCAGGAGCTGGATGCTGAGGCCGCGGGCCTCCTTTTTTGAGGCATCCAGCATTGCCTGGGACTCCTCGTGCTTCCGCCTCCAGTCGTCCAGGCGCTTGTCAAAATGCTGCTGCTTCTGGTTGAGCGCGGCAGCCGCAGACCGCGCCTGCCCGAGATCAGACAGGGTGTCCCCGAGCTCCAGCTGCAGTCGGAGCCTGGCCCTCTCCAGGGAGGCGTTTCTGGCATTGGCCACCCCCATGGCTTCGGCAGCCTCCTGCAACCGAATTGCCAGCTTCTTCCTGAGAAGAGGAGACCCAAAGGGCAAGTGAAGCCACAACTCTCATCTAGTGTGTCCTTATTAAACACAGCGCTGCGGTCCAAATAGGGGAGCCCCCAAGGGTGGTTTCATAGTATGAAGGGAAGTAACTTGTGTCTGAAAAAGACCTCCTTGTGCTGTAGAACCCAGATGTCTGCTGACCACCGCCCTCTGGCTCCTGTGTCCACAGGTCCTTTATGTTCCCCCACCCTTTGGCAACCTGGACTTGAGACTCAGAATCTCTGAATCCCTGTATCTGCTTCCCCTGAACCTTAAATAAGCAATACAGACATTATCCAGAACAGGAAACGGGAATAAGAGGAAGATGGTACTGAACGCCCAGACGTAAGCAATTGTTAAAAGTTTCGTGCACATCTAGTCTCTAAAGAGTTCCTTCGCTACCTTGCTTGCAAAGAGCCTTCTTCAGCTCGCTCCTGCTCACTGCCTCCCCCTCTCATCATGTGACTTTTAAACATGCCCAGATTCTCTCTTCTCTGAATTTCTTCTCCAACTGGGCTCCTCTTCCCCACTGTGTATACCCACATCCATCCCAGCGGTATGCTCACTTCTCAGGCCCCGCTGCTATTAGGGGTACTTTAGCCTGTCTATCCTCCCTTCAGCATACGCTGAGATGGAGCAGCTTATTAAAATGCTTCCCTTCCACCACACTTACAATGCAGTGCTCTTATGCTCCCTAATGGATGCAATGTGTTTTGTTCACGTCTCCTGCAGGGACACTGGTAGTTCCATTCTTATTCATTCGTCACACCTCTTACATGAAAGGTACTGTATGTACCAAAGCTTTTTCCAATCTACTGTTATTAAACAGAAAATGGTCCTCAGGAAGTAATATGTGCCACATAACCAACCCAACAGAGCAATATGGTCATAAAGCCCCCTTTAGGCAGAATCCTGTAAAAACCAATCTGTGCTCAGTGTCCAGGAAGGACCTGGGCTCCAACAACTACTCCTTGCTCACTGGCTTTCTAGCCGTAGTCACTTCATGTCTTTGCTTCATTCTTCTTAACTGTTAAGAAAAGACTCTGATGTACTGCATGGTGACTATTGTTGATAATATTGTGTTATATATGTGAGAGTTGCTATGAGAAGAGAGCTTTAATTTTCTCACTGTAACAACAACAACAAAATGGTAATTCTGTGGGGGTAAAGGAGGTATTAACCAACCATACTGTGGTAAAGATTTCACAATATGTGCATATTTCAAATTATTATATTGTACACCTTAAGTGTACACCCTACACCATGGCATATGTTAATCATATTTCTATAAAGCTGGATAAAAAATAGGAGATTCTGATGTTCTATCCTGCCTAAAACAAGAATCTTGTAAAATAATTACACATATGTTAACTACTTTGGAAATGCTTAACTGGAACCAGAAAATAGGAATTTTACTTTGGGTGACCAACTGCTGAGGGACTGAGGGGTTATACCAGGACACAGGGCTATCAGGGCTCAAATCAGGCAAATCCAGGGCAAACTGGACAACTGATCACCTTCATTTGACTGATAATGTTTTTCTACATTTACTGCCAACTGCCATTTTGGTCTTTAACTTGCCAACCATAAGCACCTACATGGTTGCCTAGAATATGCAAGAAGATGTGCGAGAAGAAGAAATCAAATCCCTCTCCTCGGGGAAACTCAGAGCTCAGAGGCACTAAACGGGCTCATGGGGGAGCTTGATTCCACTAAACTAACTCATCGTGTGAACCCAAGCCTGGAAATCTAAGCAGACAGATCTTCAACTTTCCAAGTTAAAACAAAAAAATACAATCCTAAATTTTTTTGTAATTCCACCTCCCTGAGGGGATTTAGAGGCAAAGCATAATAGAGACAATGCTTTATTTACTTGATGTTTAAGTTTAAAGCAAAAAAAAAAAAGTCTTCAGATATAATCACATTTGCCATTTCTCTCTAGTTGTCATCGACTATAAGACCATGATTTGTTAGTTCAAACAAATCTATGTGGTCATAAGCAACCCACATACTTTCTCTCTTTTCTGTCTCTCTCTCAGAAACCTTCAAACAAAGTGACTGGTAGACACTTTCACTGGAATTCTTCAATTAGGAAAAAAAAAAAAACTTTAGAAGTAAATGCCATATTTTGGATATGAGGAGCTGTTTCAGTTCAAGGCCCCACTTTTCTGTGGTCCTGAGTTTTTAACACATTTTCCATGGGTATTTTTAGTATCTGTCATCACAAAGCCCTTTTAAAGTTATTGTGGCTACAGAGACAGATCTCTTGGTATCCCCCCTTTAGGGAGAGAACACAGCAGCTGTTCAGCACATGTACAACAATGTCTTTCAAAGATTTAGGTGAAGAGCTGAAAAATAATATATTTGGTTGATACTAAAGAGAAACGTATTGATCTGCTCTGGATTTTTGCCAAGCTACCAAGCCAGGGACATACTATTTTGAGTCAACTTTTAATGCTGGTTTGACACTGTTTCTCAAAGACAGACAGTTCTTTGACCTCTGAGCAAAAAGCTTTAGAACTACATCCTGGGACTAAGTCTTAATTCATGTAGGCCCCAAACTTCTGTAGCTCCCGGACGAACTTCTAAAGCCTTTGTGTAGTGTTGGCTATAAAACCCATGTCCTAACCTTAGAGGTGGCCCAAAGGCGATTTCTTTTCAAAGGACACTTTGTCCCATAGACAGGATGACAGATCCTAACACATTTCCAGCTGCCCCTGTCCATCTTCACAGACGACTTTGTAGTCTACAAGTTGTAGATCAGAGACATTTTTCGATAACTTTAATGTATGGAGATGTTTACAGACATGGACTCCATTATTCTGGTGTTCCAAATGTAACCCAGGATTTTACATGTTAGCCTGCTTTCAGACCATAGCTCAGTCACATCTGTGAAGACTTCTATCTCTAGAAAGAACCTCCTTTCCCCCCAGGATTTCTCTCTAATGTTTGTCACTCTGTATTATAATATTAATTTTTGAACCTTTCTAGAGTATGTGCTTCTTGCCAGTGGTGGCTGTTTCAGCTTTGGTCTTAGGCTTATTCACACAGTTGGTAAGGACTTGCTAAGTGCACATGTGAATCCTTGAAGACAAAGTCACTATTCTCAGAGTCCTCTGCATAACTAATTCCAGGGTCAGGGTAGCCCTGTCCCACTCACTTGGCATCCTCCAAGTCCTCAGCATGCTGGATGGTGTCATCCTCGTACTTGGTCCTCCACTTCACCATTTCAGCATTGCCTTTGAGCAGGGCCTGCAGCAGCTCAGCCTTGGCCGCTTGCTCTTCCTCGTACTGCTCTCGTAGAAGGTCACAATCACGCTTGGCCGACTTCACAGCCTGGGCCAGGGCACTCTGTGACTTCAGGGGACACACACAGGTATAAAAAGTCACCACCACCATTAATGATGAAAGCTTTAGAGGTGACATCATCTTTTTTAGATAAGGTTAATAACCACCTGCCACAAATGCAAGCTGAACCTGAACCTAGTTAGTTAATACTCGGGAGAGAATTTGGGACAAGAAGAGAAAGGAGAGAGTATCTAATTGCTGCCATTAAAACAAGGAAGAGAGTTCTATTTAGGGAAATGCCAGCCTGACAATGTGGGCTTCAATAATAGACAGGCCTGGAGTTCTAGAAATAGTGCAGCATGCAAAGGTAGTAAGAACACTCACTATCACTTAGGTAGTAAGATTTATATTTAGCAATATACAAGACACTGGTCTTGTTTGGACTAGAAAGGACCACTGAGTTTAGTCTAGACTTTTCATTCCATTGATAAAGAAAACAAAATCTTTAATTTAACATGCAAATCTCTAAAATATTTATTACTTTAAAACAGTGCTATCCAATAGAAGTTTCCACAGTGATGAAAATATTCTATATATATATATATATATATATAGTCTAATATGGTAACCACTAGGCATGTGGCTGCTAAACATTCAAAATGTGCCCAACTGAATTTCAATTTTATTTATTGCTAATTAATGTCAATTTAAATTCAGGTAGCCACCTGTAGCATAGTAGTGGCTTCTGTATTTATTGGACTGTAGAGCTAATAATTATTTGTCACTTAAGCATGGTTTGATTAACCTAGCAACATCATTCCCACGAGATAACCTAGTCTAGTGGGAAGAAGCAGGGTCTCTGCCAGTCTGCATGGGTCCTTAATGCAAATTAGGAAAAAACCTCTTCTCAGATAGATGCAGCTCTGAAAGCACAAGGCTTGATTAATGGCAGCCTCAGGCAGACACCTAGGGGCTATGAATGAGGAGCAATAATATTAATATATAGTTCCTTGGTGGCTCAGACAGTAAAGAATCTGCCTGCAATGTGGGAGAGCCGGGTTCAATCCCTGGATCAGGAAGATTCCCTGGAGAAGGGAATGGCAACCCACTGTAGTGTTTTTGTCTGGGAAATCCCATGGACAGAGAAGCCTGGCAGGCTATAGTCCTTGGGGTCACAAAGAGTCAGACACAACTGAGCAACTAACACTGAGAAGGACACAGGGATTGGAATCTTGGAAACTTGGCTTCAAATTGTGATCCTTCCTCTCATTTAATATATATTTAGTGAACACCTGTTCTAAGCAATAGTGTTAACCAAAGTAAATAAAATGGAGACAAACCCTTTGTCCAAAGAACCTAAATGGAGGAGGATATATGAAAACAAGTATGTACAAAAATTAATAAATAAAATTGCTGACAGCACTGAGATCATAAAACAGACTGACATGAGGACACATGTTTGGATTCTTCTCCTCATCCCGCAAAGGCCTCCAACGGCCTTCAAACAGTAGGAATAGTCCTAATGATGCCGGCTTATTTAAGAGGCAGTGAGGCAGCCAGGGTGATTAGAAGTGAGTAAATGCAAGACGCAGCTATAGGAGGTCGGGTCACAGAAGGAGGCTTGGACTGAGAAAGGGGGGCTGGTATGCCAGTTGGAAGCCTGGCATACCAGAGAAGTCAGCCAGAGAGATCTTCTAAACCGTAAATCTAGTCATTTCAGAACCTGCTAAACTTCCTACAGTCTACTATTAGCTACATGACCTTGGATGAGTTATTTGTCTTCTCACAGCCTTGGTTACTTCATGTAAAAAAAACCAAAACTAATTCTACCAGTTTCATATGACTTAACATCTGAAGGTTCAGATGGCATGAAAGAAGCATCCAGCATGATGTGTGAAGCATGAATCATGGTAGTAATTTTTAAATGGACATATAATATAGAAAATAAGGAGAGTGTGGGGGATAAAAGAAAACATTTAAAAAGAGAAGTCTGCAGAGTCAATGACTTTTACCCTTGGAGTAGATGCCTTTGAAGTGAGATTATATACAAATGAAGTCCTTTGGGGTCTTAGAAGATGCCTTGAATATGAAATAAGAATAGACTTGAATACCAGGGCTCAAAAAATCCATCTCTCATTTTAGTCACTATGCTTTAACATTAAAGAATCACATTCACCGAGGTCACCTACTAGCAACATTATATATTCTCTTGGGAAGAAATAACTAATATCTATAATTCATTTGACAATTTAAAAGTAATATTGAATGAATCCAGTCCCATTCATTTTATTCTGGTCTTTTAATTAATTCCACTTCTTTGTGCAATTCAGAATCAAAAATCCATAAAGAACTTTGCTGACTGTTCTGTTCAAGTAATAATGCAAAATGGAAACACATACTTTCCTTGCTCTAAATCTGACAAACTAGAAAAGCAATTTGAATTACTGAGGATGATCCTTCAGTGATCAGAGTCCTTTTCAGCATATCCAAGATCCAACAGGTCTTTTTCCCCTTAACTTCTAGAGCACTTACTCTTCTTCTTTTATATAAGAAGATATTCAAGCCAACCTAGCAAGCCCTATTAAAAAAAAAAATACAGTGAAATGCCTGGTGAGAAATAATAGATGCCTTACTTTGGTTTCTTCTGCCAGTTGCCCTTTCAGGTCTTGAATCTGCAGAGTGAAGATACTCTTTTCCCTGGAAAGTTGGTTTATCAGAGCTTCCTTTTCTTCCAGCCTTTTTCGGAACTCACCTACAAAAAGATTTCACAAAATAAGTTAATCATGGTCTTTTTTCTCACCTACTCCCTTTCCTACTTAACTTACTGAGTTTAAAAGCAACTAATATGATCTATATATATTTTATATTTAAAAGAGTACAAGAGTCCTTACCAGCAAATCATGACAATGATCCTTTCCAGAACTCACAAGAGAGCCCTAAAAAAGAACTAATTTTTGGTAATAAGCATGACTAGATAACATAATATTCAGTTGGGCAAAAAGCTTGTGCGCGTTTTTCTGTAAGATGTTCTAAAAAAACTCGAATGAACTTTTCGACCAACCCAATATTCAGTTCAGTTCAGTTGCTCAGTCATGTCCGACTCTTTGCGACTCCATGAACTGCAGCACACCAGGCCTTCCTGTCCATCACCAACTCCCAGAGTCTACCCAAACCCATGTCCATCGAGTTGGTGATGCCATCCAGCCATCTCATCCTCTGTCGTCCCCTTCTCCTCCTGCCCTCAATCTCTGCCAGCATCAGGGTCTTTTCAAATGAGTCTGCTCTTCACATCAGGTGGCCAAAGTATTGGAGTTTCAGCTTCAACATCACTAACACCATTGAACACCCAGGACTGATCTCCTTTAGGATAGACTGGTTGGATCTCCTTGCAGTCCAAGGGACTCTCAAGAGTCTTCTCCAACACCACAGTTCAAAAGCATCAATTCTTCAGCACTCAGCCTTCTTCACAGTCCAACTCTTACATCCATACATGACCACTGGAAAAACCATGGCCTTGACTAGATGCACCTTTGTTGGTAAAGTGATGTGTCTGCTTTTTAATATGCTGTCTAGGTTGGTCAAAACTTTCCTTCCAGTTCAGTTCAGTTCAGACACACAGTCATGTCCGACTCTTTGCGACCCCATGAATCGTAGCATGCCAGGCCTCCCTGTCCATCACCAACTCCCGGAGTTCACTCAGACTCATGTCCATTGAGTCAGTGATGCCATCCAGCCATCTCATCCTCTGTCATCCCCTTCTCCTCCTGCCCCCAATCCCTCCCAGCATCAGAGTCTTTTCCAATGAGTCAACTCTTCACATGAGGTGGCCAAAGTATTGGAGTTTCAGCTTCAGCATCATTCCCTCCAAAGAAATCCCAGGGCTGATCTCCAAGGAGTAAGCATCTTTTAATTTCATGGCTGGAATCACCATCTGCAATGATTTTGGAGCCCAGAAAAATAAAGTCCGACACTGTTTCCACTGTTTCCCCATCTATTTCCCATGAAGTGATGGGACCAGATGCCATGATCTTACTTTTCTGAATGTTGAGTTTTAAGCCAACTTTTTCACTCTCCTCTTTCATCAAGAGGCTCTTTCATGCTTCTTCACTTTCTTCCATAAGGGTAGTGTTATCTGCATTTCTGAGGTTATTGATATTTCTCCCGGCAATCTTGATTCCAGCTTGAGCTTCCTCCAACCCAGCATTTCTTATGATGTACTCTGCATATAAGTTAAATAAGCAGGGTGACAATATACAGCCTTGATGTACTTCTTTTCCTATTTGGAACCAGTATGTTGTTCCATGTCCAGTTCTAATTGTTGCTTCCTGACCTGCATACAGGTTTCTCAGGAGGCAGTTCAGGTTGTCTGGTATTCCCATCTTTTTCAGAATTATCCACAGTTTATTGTGATCCATGCAGTCAAAGGCTTTGGCATAGTCAATAAAGCAGAAATAGATGTTTTTTTTCTGGAATTCTCTTGCTTTTTTGATGATCCAGCAGATGCTGGCAATTTGATCTCTGGTTCCTCTGCCTTTTCTAAAACCAGCCTGAACATCTGGAAGTTCACGGTTCATGTATTGCTGAAGCCTGGCTTGGAGAATTTTAAGCATTGCTTTACTAGCGTGTGAGATGAGTAGGTATCATTTATTGAGAATCTTCCACAGAGTAAGTATTTTATGTATATTATCCAGTTTAATTCTCATAACTATTACCCCATTTTTCAGAAGGGAAAAAACAGCCGCCTACTTAAATGTGATTGAGACACAAATCTGCACAGCTAGTAACCAATGGATGTAGAGTCAAATTAAGCTTTTAATCCTGAAGAACACATTCTTTCTTCTGTGGCATGCTCTCTTGTTTATTATGCGTGAGTCTACATATGTCTGGCCATATAATTTTTAGATAATTACAACTTCTTTGCCTCATTTGTAAATTGAGGATAACAATAAAAGATTGTTAGTGAAAATTAATTGAGTGTGAATGTACTTTGTAGACTGAATTGCTAAATAAAGACTAGAAATTTTCATTAAAGAGTAGAGAATGTGATCAAGAGATGGGTAGATTTTATTTCACTCTAGTCTACCTTCCCAGCTTAGCTTATTTCTTTCATAATCGGTGAGAAATGACTTGGTTATTAGAAATGGCACTAAAACAGAGCCAATCCTCAACAAAAAATGATAATTCTATTATGTAATTAGTCCAACAATAAAAGCTCCAAATATTTATGACTCCCACTCCTCTTGATACAAAGAAGTTCTAAAACTCTCAGCATTATAAGAAAGCCTCTGTTTGGGTTAAAACTGCAATTGCCAAACTTTTTAGTCTTAGGAACACTTTATACACTTAAAACTCACTGAGGACCCCACAGAGGTATTGTGTAGATGGGTTTTATATTAACAGTGTATTTGAAATTAAAAGAGAAATTTAAGATACGTATTTACTCATTTTAAAATAATAAAAATCTTAAAGACATGTTAACAGAAGTAACAGTTTTTAGAGGCAAAGCTATATATTCCAAAACAAACAAAAAATCAGTGAGAAAAATCAGCTTATTTTACATTTTAAAAAACTCTCTGGCTTAATAAAAGTGAGTTGGTTGAGGAATCCAACTGTTCTGGTTGAAGCATATGAAGAAATCCAGCCTCTCAGACATAAGTAGCTAGATATTTTGATAGTTTTTTTCAGATAATTGTGATGCTTATTTGATGCTATACCAAAACTCAACAAATAGAAGTTTCCTAAGGGTTAATGGTATAAACCAAACAAATGAAATTTTTTATTCTGTTCCATTAAAATTCATGGACTGGTCTTAAAAAACTTTGAATGGATCTTTTACCCATATATCATTTTTCAGCACCAAGTAGTGGTGATTTGAAAAATATATGCTTACTCAATTATGCAGATTTTTCAAATGTTAACACATTTCATCACACAATAAAAAAAAAATCATACTTGTTAACATCACTACTTATCTTATTAAAAAAAGCCTTTAAGGTTCAGATCAAGATGGAGGAGAAGGAAAATCCTGAGCTCACCTCCTCCCACAGATACACCAAACTACAACTAAATATAGAACAACTATCTCTGAGAATGACCTAAAGACTAGCAGGACAGATTTTCTATAACTAAGAATATAAAGAAAAGGTCATATGGGGAAGGGGAAGAGGGCAGAGACATGGTCTAGTCAGAACATGCACCCCCACTAAGGCCACCAATAAGTGAGAGGGATATCACAACTATTGAGGTCCCCACTAGGGAGTGAGGGGTCCAAGCCCCTCATCAGGCTCCCCAGCCCAGTGTACTTGCATGGGGAAGACAAACTTCCATAATTTCTGGCTGTGCAAATCAGCAGGGCTTAGGGCGGGGAAAGCCAAAAGGCAGTGGGAAACTGAAACACGGCTCATGTACAGACTCGCTCCAGGTCTCAATGCAGAGGCAACAGCCTGAAAAACACCTGAGTCATAAAGAAGGAGATGGCCAGTATTGACTACTATTAGGATGTAGGAGGGCAGGATCTGGCAGAACTTTCCCCAGGGGCAGAAGCACTTGTGGTCACATTTTTATTCATTTATTTATTAACTCTTCTGCCACCTAGCTGGCCCAGAGCTGGTGGGCACCATTTCTGTTACTTTCAATCAACCTAGCTAACAGGGTATACTTCCACCCCAACATTTCCCTGAGGATCAGCACACCCCTCAAAAGCCACTCCATGACTGCCCCACCAAACAGGTGGCATGAGCTGCACCAATGCCTTTCCAAAGTGGCTCTTAAACCAAATAACCTGGTGGGACATCTTGGCCAGCATCAGCACTCCTTTCAAAGGAGCTCCCACTTGGGGGTTAGCTCCATCCACAGCACATCTACAGCAGTCACAACCAAGTGATGCAGCCAGCCAGGCCTGGTACCAGCTCCCCCAACTAGTGTGCCCACAGCAGTTGTGGCCCAACCACAGTGAGAGAGTGAACACAGCCCAAAGAGGGAAAACCTCAGTAACAAGTGACTCTGGTGACCATGGGAATTGTGCCACTAAGCCCCACAGAAACCTTCCACATAAGGTCACTCTTTCAAGACTGGGATATGGAGCTGATCTACCTAATACATAGAAGCAAACACACAGAGTTAGGCAAAATGAGGAAAAAAAGGAATACTTTCTAAATGAAAGAACAAAACAAAACTCTAGAAAAAGAACTAAATAAAATGGAGCTAAGCAATATATAAGAAAATAATTCAAAGTAATACTCATAAAGATACTTACTAAACTCAGGAGAAGACTGAATGAACTCAGCGTGAGAACTTCAACAAAAATATAAAAAAGAACCAATCAGAACCAAAGATTATAATAACTGATATGAAAGTACACACTAAGAGAATCAACAACAGATTAAAAGATGCAGAACAGATCAGCAGTCTGGAAGATGAGGAACTGGAAATCATCCAATGAGAACAGGAAAAAAGAAATAAGAATTTTTAACAGAGATTAGTTTAAGGGACCTCTGGGACATCAGGCATACTACCATTAGCATTAGAGAGGTCCCAGAAGGAGAAGTGGAGAAGGCAATGGCACCCCACTCCAGTACTCTTGCCTGGAAAATCCCATGGATGGAGGAGCCTGGTGGGCTGCAGTCCATGGGGTCACTACGAGTCTGACACGACTGAGTGACTTCACTTTCACTTTTCACTTTCATGCATTGGAGAAGGAAATGGCAACCCACTCCAGTGTTCTTGCCTGGAGAATCCGAGGGATGGGGGAGCCTGGTGGGCTGCCTTCTATGGGGTCACACAGAGTCGGACACGACTGAAGCGACTTAGCAGCAGTAGCAGCAGAAGGAGGAGAGACAGAGAACATCATAAATATCATCTATGACAAAACTACAGCTAACCTGATACTCAATGGTCAGACCTCTCAAAGATCAGAATCAAGACAAGGAGGTCTGTTTTTGCCACTTTTAGTCAACACAGTACTAGAAGTCCTAGCCACAGCAATTACAAAGAAAAAGGGTTTAAAGACATTTAAATAGGAAAGGGCGGAAAAAACTCACTATTTGCAGATGATATGATACTATACATAGAAAACCCTAAAGCCTCCATCAAAAAACTATCAGATCTAATAAATGAATTCAATAAAGTTGCAAAATGCAAAATCAATATACAGAATCAGATACATTTCTGTACACTAATAACAAACTATCAGGAAAAGAAATGAAGAAAACAATTTCATTTACAATTACATCAAAAAGTATAAAATACCTAGGATTAAATGTAACCAGGAGGTTAAAAGACCTGTTCTTGGAAGACTATAAGAAATTGAGGAAAGAAATTAAAGATACAAGTAAATGGAAAGATACTCTATGTTCATAGACTGGAAGAATTAATATCATTAAAAAATATTACTACTGAAAGAAATCTACAGATTCAATGTAACCCTTATCAAAAATGTTCTCAAAACTAGAACAGATAACCCTAAAATTTGTATAGAACCACAGAAGTCCCAGAAAAGCCAAAGCAATCATGAGAAAGAAGAACAAAGATGGAGGTATCACACAACCTGATTTCAAACTATACTACAAAGTTATAGCAATGAAAACTATGATATTGGCATAAAAAATAGACACATAGATCAATGGAATGGAATGGAATACTACTCAGCCATGAAAAATGAAATTATGTCATTAGCATTAACATGGATGAACCTAGAGGGTATAATGTTATCAGACATGGAAACACAAAGACAAATAACATATTATTTCACTTATATGTGGAATCTTAAAAAAAAAGAAAGAACAAACAAAACAATATAGAAATAGACTCACAGACACAGAGAACAAACTGGTAGCTGCCAGAGGGGGAGGGGATGGAGGAGTTAAGTGAAATAGGTTAAGGGGATTAAGAGGTATGAACTTCTTATTTTAGTTATAACATATGGGGCTATGATGTATAACATAAGGGTTACAGTCAATAGTATTGAAATAATCTTGTATGTTAACAGATGGTTATTAGGCTTATTGTGTTGATCAATTTGTAATACAGAGAAATGCTGAATCACTATATTATATACCTGAAACTAATACTATACACAATTAAAAAAAGGGGGGGGAGGGGAGTCTTCAAGAATTGAGAGCCATCAAGCTCATTATAGCATATACATGTTTTCCAAAATCTAATTTTTACCTAAAAGCTCCACTTTTATTATTGGCAACAAATATTGTCAGTTGTTTTCCTTAGAGTGACAGGCTCACTTTGTTCATTTTTGCAAAAATATCTGCCAAATATCTAAGACTGAATAAGCATAGTTTGTCAAATATTCTTTCAAGTAAATACGATTCTTCCTGAAAAATTGCTAGTTTAGCTCAGAACTTAAACAATCACACATCCTACTTTAGTATGAAACAGAAGTGCTTTATGCACACTTTCTGTTTTGTTACACAGAATATTAAAAAGATATATACTTGGGGTTTATATATAATTAATTTTTACTGTTTCATTAAGGACATTCTTAAGTAAAACTGACTGTTTTTAAACTTTTGAGTATATGCCAGCAAATACAATGACTAATACTACAGCATGGTGCTACTGCCTTGGTTTGTGATAAGGCTCCAGCAGTTTTAATCATCATTGCTTTTGCACCATCTAGAACAGCAGCAAAAGAACTGAAAGAGCAAACAGCATCTTAGTATTGAATGAAAGAGCTCTAACCTCTCACTTAGTTCCCCTGAAAGAGCCTTGATGATTGCTGGGGTTCCATGGACCAAACTTTAAGAAACTCGAGGTCACACACCATATTTAAAAGTATTCTGAGGAAATGGCAATCCATTAAGGGATTGAGACTAACATAACACATATTTTACAGAACTAGGATCCACTTAACATGGCTTAACTGATCACATCTACTATTGGTCTCCTTTGAAAGCAGACTATAATCAGTGGACAGGACAGGGCATGAGAAAGAAACTTTGGTAATAGTAGCTAAAAAGAAAAAAAGCAGCAAAAATCTGGACCATTGTCCTAGTGAGAGGAGGGGAGGTTTGGATAGGTATATACTTAAAATTTAATCCGTACATGAGCCAAAAGGTAAAGCCGAGAATAAAGGAGGACATAAAATGCCCTGCATCCTAAGCAGAATTATCATCTCAGATCCAATTTCATTTCACTTACCCACCAATTTCCTCATCAAAAAATTGAATAGAAAATTAATACCAATAAGTAGAGGGAGGTAGGCAATGCCTATCAAACAAATTGTACATAGCACTTCCTTCAGAGCAGACATATAGTCATTCTGCAGCTTAGCCTCCAGACTGCACAGTCCCCACACAGACTATATCCTAAATGGCACCAAGGATCAAATTAGGGGTTTTGTATTGAGGCCAGGTGTCACACACCCTGTCATCAGCATGAGAAGAGTTCTACTTAGTGTCCCTGCTAGAACATAAAACACTTTCCTCTTTTGGAGTTCCAAATCGGTAGTTTGGATGGCATCATCAACTCAATGGGCATGAGTTTGAGCAAACTCCAGGAGATAGTGAAGGACAGGGACGCCTGGCATGCTGCAGTCCATGGGGTCGCAAAGAGTCTGACATGATTGAGCAACTTAACAACAACAACCAGATTTAGCATCTAGTAACAGAGGTGTCCACAGGCAGAATGATAAATGGTCTTCATTTGGAAGGATAGATGGCCTTCACTGTCCTTTTAAAGTGAGTGCCTCTGGGTATCAAGAACACATTGTTTATTTTCACTGGCCTAGGAAGTCTATCTCTGGGAATATATTACTAAAAATAATTCTAATTACAGACAAACAGCTAGCCACATGCTGTTCACAGCAGACAAGCCAGTTACAGGGCAAGATGAAGTAACCATTGTCCATCTAATTGATGAATGAGAGACACTCATAATGACTATACAAGATACAAAAAAGCTCATGATGAATTGAAAAAGAAAAACCTCAAATAGATTGCCATCATGTAAAAAATAGAGGGGGAAAACCTCATTAATAGTGGTTGATGGTTAAGAATAAGCCACGGAACATTGTTCTAATTTTAACTGGTCAAATGTTTGTGGATCCTCAATAAATGGCAGGCATTGCTCTAGATGACTAACATATCAGTGAACACAATAAAGGCCCCTGCCCTCAGGTAGCTTACACTGTGGCAGATGGAGACAAGACAAACTTATTTATTATGTCAAGCATGTAGTTTCTTTGAGGGTATTAAATTCTATGAAAAAAGAAGCACATGGAGAAAACTGGTTGGGAGTACTCAAATGTTACCTTCTCAACAAGGCCTATCCTGATTTCCCCCAGATCTATTTGATTAACTCTCATCTTTAAGTTTTTTCTTGATGAGTAGGGTACTCTAGGCAGAAAAAATAGTCAGGGCAAGACTCTAGGGTTGGAGTATGCCTGAAATTTTCAAAACATAGCAAAGAGGTCAAAAGAGAGTAGGTTCACACTATCCAAGGCATCTACAGATTCAATGCAATCCCTATCAAATTACCAATGGCATTTTCCTCAGAACCAGAACAAAAAATTTTAAGATTTGTATGGAAACACCAAAGACTCTGAGTAGCCAAAAGAATCTTGAGAAAGAAGAAGAGGGCTGGAGGGATCATGCTCTTTGACTTAAGGCTATACTATATAAGTTGTGTCTGACTCTTTGCGACCCCATGGACTATAGCCCGCCAGGCTCCTCTGCCCATGGAATTGTCCAGGCAAGAATACTGGAGTGCATTGCCATTTCCTCCTCCAGGGAATCTTCCCAACCCAGGCATCAAACCCAGATTTCCCAAATTGTAGGGAGATTCTTTATTGTCTGAGCCACAAGGGAAGCCCCATATATATATTTTGCTGAGTCACATCAGTTGTGTCCGACTCTGTGTGACCCCATAGACGGCAGCCCACCAGGCTCCTCCGTCCCTGGGATTCTCCAGTCAAGAACACTGGAGTGGGTTGCCATTTCCTTCTCCAATGCATGAAACTGAAAGTGAAAGTGAAGTCTCTCAGTTGTGTCCGACCCCATGGGCTGCAGCCTACCAGGCTCCTCTGTCCATGCGATTTTCCAGGCAAGAGTACTGGAGTGGGATGCCATCACCTTCTCCGCATATATATATTACTTGGCCATAAAAAAAGAATGAAATAATGCCACTTTAAGCAACATGGATGGATATAGAGATACTCATGTATGGATGTGAGAGTTGAACCATAAAGAAGGCTGAGTACCAAAGAATTGATGCTTTTGAACTGTGGTGTTGGAGAAGACACTTGAGAGTCCCTTGGACTGCAAGAAGATCAAACCAGTCAATCCTAAAGGAAATCAGTCTGGAATATTCATTGGAAGGACTGATGCTGAAGCTGAATCTCCAATATTTTGGCCACCTGCTGTGAAGAGGTGACTCATTAGAAAAGACCCTGATACTGGGAAAGGTGAAGGCAGGAGGAGAAGGGGATGACAGAGGATGAGATGGTTGGATGGCATCACCAACTCAATGGACATGAGTTTGAGCAAGCTCCAGGAGATGGTGAAGGACAGGGAAGCCTGGCATGCAGCAGTCCATGGAGTCACAAAGAGTTGGACACAACTGAGCAACTGAACAACAACAACAACAAAAGCAACAAGGATGGATATAGAGATTATCATATTAAGTGAAGTAAGTCAGACAGAAAAAGACAAACATCATATCAGTTCAGTTCATTTCAGTTCAGTCGCTCAGTCGTGTCCGACTCTTTGCGACCCCATGAATCACAGCACGCCAGGCCTCCCTGTCCATCACCAACTCCCAGAGTTTACTCAAACTCATGTCCATCGAGTTGGTGATGCCATTCAGCCATCTCATCCTCTGTCGTCCCTTCTCCTCCTGCCCCCAGTCCCTCCCAGCATCAGGGTCTTTTCTAATGAGTCAACTCTTCACATGAGGTGGCCAAAGTATTGGAGTTTCAGGTTTAGCATCAATCCTTGCAAAGAACACCCAGGACTGATCAATCATATGATACCACTTATATGTGGAATCTAAAAAGAAAAATGATACAAATGAAGTTATTTACAAACCAGAAATAGACTCACAGACAGAAAACAAACTTGTGGTTACCAAAGGGGAGAGCAGGGATCAAAGAAGGACATAAATTCAGAGTTTGGGATTAATATAGATACACTACTGCATATAAAATAGGTAATCAAAGACCTGCTATATAGCATCGGGAACTATACTTAATATCTTGTAATAACCTTTCATGCAAAAGAATCTGAAAAAGGAATATATACACATACACATATATGTAATTGAATCACTTTGCTGTACACTTGAAATCAATACATTATAAATTAACTATTTTTCAATTGTTAAAAAATATCAATATAAAAAATAGGTGTGGGCTCATCATTGAAAATTAGGGGAAATGCCTATTTCAATGAGGTAGACATGATAAAGCAGCATGTCTTATAGACTGTGTGGATAGTCTCTACCATTCTTGGATCATGAAAGCTATTCCAGTCAACTGCATATTGCTTTTCCCCTTCATGGAAGAGAGTTGGGCAAGGCCTTTCAAGGTGGCGCAGAGGTGATCCTTCCCAGACAAGAGCATGGTTTGGAAAATATAACATCAAGGGCCTCCCCACGCCCCTCGAATTTTTAAATTCCCACCCAGACTCAGTGATTGGTTCATCATTTCAGTGGTTTCTCCACCATTCTTCTGGGCTTGAGACTTGTGAGTGAAGCAACACTGGAAGTTTACTTACCATTCTCACTCCGTAGCTTTGTCTTCTGCGCTGTCACGTCATTTGCTAACTGAGTCACTTCATCCAGTTTTGCATTTGCTTCTTTCAAGCGTTCCTCATACAGACTACAGAGCTTCTCAGCATTAGCCTACAAGTTGAGAAGGGAAGGTTGGACATGGTTTATAGAGAACATGCTGAATTAGCTGCATAAGGAAGGAAGGGAGGGGTGGTTCCTAGGATCCTTGTGCTCTCCTCTGCCCTGAAAGTCACAGCTAGCATTGGAAAACCATATCTTCTAATTTTAAACAGCACAATACACTCAGAGTCTGGGCCCCTAAGGGGCCCAAACTTTTCAAATTATAGGTATTAATGGAAAAACAAGTCTCTGGTATTGGGGAATGTCTCTTAGAATTCTTTGATTTTCAGAAGAAGGAAATGTGTCAAACACTGATGAAGTACATAATTACTTCCTGACATTATATATTTAACCATCTTTCTTCTAGACTATAAGCTTCATGAGGATAGAGATTCCATCTGATCACAGATTATACCCCCTATGTCTAGAATAGTAACTAACACATATTAGGAGATCAATAAACAAGGGGGTAGTTCAGAGGGATGAGAAAGAAAGGATGGGAAGGATGGAGGAGGAAGGAAGGAAGTCCAGAGGGTTGACCAAGAATTATAGGAGAAAGCAGATGAATCTGAGATACAGTAGCATAATAACAGAAGTTTGAACTGAGAAAACTGGACCCTCCCAATCACTAAGGTTGTAGGCTCCTGATTACCCTGTTGGGTTATCATTTCAATCCCAAACTCCAACTTCTCAGAATTGGTTGTTCATGTTTAAAGAAAATGATATGCTAAGTGACCTATCCACTTTTACCTGGTTTAAGTAACCAATCTAATCATCAAATTTTTGCCACACCAAAAACTAATGCCAATGACTTTGAAATTCAATATTTTCAGGACCAAGAGCTTCCAAATGTAAGATGGTGCTGGCCCCTTTACATGGCTGTAATTTTCATTCTTATCATTAATATGGTAGGAAATCATAAAATGACACTGGTGGTGCTTCACAGTTCTATGGATTTTACATTACTGTTTTTGTGTTTTGTTCTTTATGTGTATTAACTCTCAGTCCATATGAGACTTTCGTCTCTATAAAGAAATAGTGCTATCGAAAAAGGAGGGGAGATGGAGGGGAAGGGATAGCAAGAGAGAAGAAGGAGAGATGAGGAGATTACTTTGACAAAGAAAGGATCACATCAGTGGCATTTCAAGAAAATGGTGAAAACTGTGAAATCTGGTGGTAAGTCTGATAGTTTTCAACGTTAAACTAATTTTTATGATATAGCAATGGCCAAGGAAGAGAAACATCTCCAGGATGATGCCAGGTTTGGTCCTTTGGGAAACTTCTGAGTCAGCAAAGACTTTGGAGCTCTCCAGCTGGAGCCTGTGCTGTGATGAAGATTGTTCTCTGTAAACTTACTCTATTTTATAGTTAGAAATGACTATTCTAACTTTTTTTATGGAAGACTCCTAAATTACATCTTATATCCCCAAGGCCAAATACAGTGCTTGACACAAAATAGGAAACTCAAATTACTACAAACTTTAGTGAGATGTTGGCAAACAGACCCACTAAAGTTTACTTAGAGGTCACATTCAAGCTTTCCCTATAAACCTCAACCCCCAAATTGTTTTTTTTAAACTGGGTTGGTATATTATCCACTGATTAGCAAACAAGGGAAGAGGCCATTTGGAGGCTGACAAGAAATATCAGTAATTTTACTCACAGATATTGCACACCCATGCCAGGTGGTGGATATGAAACTAGACCTGGCAGAGACTCAATCAGCTTTCTGTACATCACAAAGGTTAGAACAATGATGCTCAATGCCAGGCACCCTCAACTACCCACAATCTCCACTCATCACTAGAAGCTATAGAGACAACACAGGCAACAATTTCTAAATAGTCTGTAATTTCGAATATTTTAATTGTTGAATATGTTTGCTTTACTACTTCTGAAAGTAATCTGACAGTCACAGTTGGCACACTCATTTTCCTCAGTATTCCTCAGGAACTCAGATTGCCTCTGTTTTATAAATGAGGAAATGGTCAGAGAGGCTAAATACCTTGCCCAAATTCACACAGCTAGCATGTGTTGGGTTTAGGATTTGAACTGGTGCAAGAAAAGAAAAAGTCAGACACTAGATTCCTAAGCATCTGTTATATGAAGTAATAACAAAGAAAATGTTAAGGATTAATTGACTTAACATTCTAGTTGATTGAAATTGTCATGAATCCTGTGTGAAATTGGACTCCAGATCCAACTGATGGATTCTGGAAGAAACTGAATAAAAATATGACTGTGAGCCATTTTTGTTTTATGTTCTCTCCAATAATAAATGACCCGTGAATTGGATCAGGAAGAAGACAGCCAGATGTGAGAAATGCCACTTCTGCTTATGACCAGGAGTGTGCTCTACGGCACACCTGCTTGCTGAGGGTGAAAGAACACAGATCTCCATAAGACAGCTTAGTCAGTGTTGGGGGAATGGCAAGCAAAGGAGCCAGAGAATCCCCTGGTTTCAAGAGAAGCCTGTGTGATTAAGCCCTGCATGGCCCTGCACAGCTGCAGAGTAGGCAGCTACTGGGCAGGCATAAGACATTCGCCCTCAGGCACAGCCATGGTAGTTACCCATGGGCACTAACATTGGTATTGTGTTTTCAGTTGAAAAAGTGTTTTCATAAGCAGGATCTGCAAAGGCAATGTGATTGTTTATCTAAAGGTGGCCTGGACAGGGGCATGCCATTCAAAGGGTGGTACTCTCAAAAGTACTTCAAGTTTCAGCCTAAAATAGACACTAAATTTGATACCAAGAAGGAAGGGGTTAATGGAATAATGCATATTTATTCTGAAGCTGGTTCTTAAAATGACACATAAAAATGCTGCCTCCTAGAAATTCAGGAGCCAATGGGAATTCAAAATAATCAAGATAATTGTGAGATTGCCTATAACTTCTAAATTGCCCTGGGCCTCTCTGTCAGCCTAATATGCTTTCGAAAATGCTTCGGTTTCCACTGTACCACTGAGTATTGGCATTTCTGGCATTATAAATCAGGAAAAGATGAAGTAAACAATTCAAGATAAAGTTCAACAAAATGTATATGCCTATGAGAGTGAACAGAATCAATTTATCCCACCAAGAAATATGTAAGGCAGCAACAGAATGCCATCACCCACAGAAATACACAGGATTAGGGGTTGAGGCTCATCTCCGCCATATAATTTTTGTGACCCTGGACAAATGATTAAATCTATGAGCCACAGAAATCCCAAGAGGCATATGTAGGAAACTGATGCTAGTAACTGAGTGTACAGATTATGGAAAGCACTTAGTAAACATGAGTAAAAGAAGATCTAGTTTCTGCCTTAGAGATGTCTTCTACTGAAGCAAACTGAAAAGATTACAATGCAGCAATACAAAGGGGATGCCAAAAGGGCTACAAGAATTCAGAAACGAATTCAGGTAAAAATTTCAATAAGGGAAGTTGAACTTGAACACTCCAGAGAGACAGTTTAGTTTGGAAAAGGCATATTGGTGGGAAAATGGATATTTGATGGAAGGCAGGCATTCTAGCATGGCTGAAGTAGAGGGAATAGAGAGTCTAGGAAACAAAGTTCTAGAATCTAAAACTGGCGGGAGGAGTAGAGTCAGATCATGGGCTGCAGGGTACCTTAAAGGGCAGAAGTGTGGATTTCACTCTGAAGCAGGGACATGATCCCACAGAGCCATGCATCTCTCAAAATATTCATATGGGCACTATTTTTAAAAGATTGGGGAAAAGAAGATAATTTAGAAAACACTGCAATAATCCAGTTAACAGATAATGAAAATTTTACATATGAGTGGGAATGGAATGAAAAATTACAAGAGAGTACAAAATTGACCTTCTGTAAGAATTGATTGGAAAGCCAAGAACAGAGAGGAAACAAACAAACAGTTCTAGGCTGAGAGTCTGGGTGATGGAAGGAACAGGGTGCTGGTGGCAAAAATATCCACAGGAATTATATGTCAGCTTCAGGAGAGGCAAGTCTGGCTTTAGACATGCTAATTTGAGGAAAGGGAGACATTACTGATCTTTGCAAGAACCAATAAAGAAACTACTTTTGAGATGTGTGCTTAGTCACTCTGTCATGTCCGACTCTTCGCAGCCTCATGGACTGTAGCCCACCAGGCTCCTCTATCCAGGGGATTCTCCAGGCAAGAATACTGGAGTGGGTTGCCATGCCCTTCACCAGAGGATCTTCCTGACCCAGGGATGGAATCCAGGTCTCCTGCATTGCAGGCAGTTCTTTACTGTCTGAGCTACCAGGGAAGCCCAATCAGGGGAAATAAAAGACATTGCAGGAGTTAAAGGAGTGAGGAGGTAGTGAGATATACACTGACTTGTGGGAGCTAGTTTCCAAACAAGGCACACCAATGAGCCACACTCTCTAGTATCCACACCCATGTGTACAACCTATCCTATGACTCATCACTGTTGGGAGTCACACAGAATCACTCCACCATATTGCAAGCCAACCTCACCAAAGTCTTTGCAGTTTCTGGTCTCTTGGAATACTTGCTTTTAATGCCCTGAATTACCATGTAAGAAGTCTAACTCCCCTATGACTACCATGCTGTGAGGAAAGCCAAGCTAGCTTACATGAAGAGGTCACAAGGAAAGAGACATTTCCAAACAGCCCTCAACGGTCTAGCAATCCCAGCCCAAGAGCCAGACAGGTGAGTGAATAAACCTTCAGATGATTTGAGTCTCAACCACCATCTGTGCTAAGCCTGTCAAGCCCCAGAACCAAGAGAGAAAATGATAAATTATTGTTTTAACTTCAAGGTTTTGAGGGTGATTTGCTACATATCAATAGATAAATAGAACATTACTCTTTGGTCAAGGAGTCAGATTAAGACAGACATGGACAGGTTTTGCTTTTCTCTCAAAATACTACCCCTAATATGGAAAAGTCTGTTGTTGTTGTTTTTTTTTAATATGAGAATGATGGTTATGTGGAAGAATATTTTATTCTTTGGAGCAAGAATGAAAGAAGTGGCTGAGTGAATATCTTATAAGGTGAAGAGAGAAGTTATAATAAACGGTCTTAATCTTATCAGTTAAGTGTTAACAATTAGTAAAAGGATGGATTCAGGAAGGCAGGGTTGGAGTTTGAAGAAACATTTTTGTTTCTCCTTTAAAATAAAACAAGTTAGAAGAATAAAGAACTGAGCAGCAATGAAATTCCAGAGGAAGCTGGTAAGTATAAAATTAATACATAATTAGTATGGATTTATGGTGAATCTATCAATGCTCTTATGATTTTATGACTGCTACTCAAATGTATAGCAACAGAAGAGTTCCTGAGGATGAATGAGAGGCAAAGAGTAAGGTCTTCTAGTACTCACTTGGACTGATAAAGGAAGATAAAGCCTACAAGGGCAAGGAGTGAGAATGTTTTCATTGCTGAGTTGAAGACAGAATCCAAACAAAATGCAGCATACAGGAGAGACAGAGGAAGAGAGGTCCGAAGTCCTCACTAGATTTATATTTTATGATAATTGAAGGTGTGATGGCAGGGACAGTGGAGAGGAAAAAAGAGAAGGAAAAGCAGGGTAGTTGTGTTTCTTTCTAATTGATGTGCTATTTAAAGGAAATTAATACTAAACATTTCAGGAGTCACTCAGTATCTCTGAAGAAATTGTACATTTTTATGGTTGCAGTCCTGAAAGATCAAGCTTTATTGTTGGTTTGTCTTCCCAGATGACTACAGATTCTGCTCACAGGAAGAATCTGGCACCAGTTATTTGCTCTGCATGGCCTCAATCAAGGCTCCTCTCAGCTGCCAGCAGGTAAGGAGGTTCTTACCTGTGATCTGATACTAGTCATTTGAGATGAGAGCTGGCAGAGTAGAGATTAATGGGCTCGGTGAAGAAAGAACATGTGAAAATTCTCCTAGTGTTGGCTTATTAAAGAGATGCCAGAGGACACAAAGGAGAAAAAGTTCTTAACTTCCCCCAAAGCTGTTTGTACCACCATTTGTTCGGATGGATTTAAAGTTCCTGAGCCCCGCTTGGAGTGCTCCCAACTCAAAGCCATCCCTCAAGAGAGAAACATCACTGATGAATCTATTTGCAAAGCAGGAATAGAGATGAAGACATAGAGAACAGACTTGTAGACAGTCACAGGGAGGGAAAGGAGAGGGTGGGATGAACTGAAAGAGTAGCACTGACATAAATACACTACAGTGTGTAAAACAGGCAGCTAGTGGGAAGCTGCTGTATGGCACAGGGAGTTTAGCTCAGTGCTCTGTGATGACCAGGAGGAGTGAGATGGGGTGGGAGGGGGAGGCACAAGAGGCAGGGGACATATGTGTACTTATAGCTGATTCTGGTTATTGTACAGCAAAGGCTAACACAACATTGTCAAGCAATTATCCTCCAATCGAAAAAAGAGAGACACACACACCACACACAAGTTAGTGGCATCCCTTGTCCAGCCTACTTACTGTGTCATCACCAGAAAGACCCACAAGGAACACAGACTGGAATTCCAATAAGGTCAGAAGCCATTGTCAGGCTACCTTCAGGGGATGGTCATGGGACTTTAGCAATGCCTGAGATTAGACCTGATCTAGAGAGGAGCTGCCCCACGCCCGAGGTCAGAGGTGGCGGCCTAGAGGAGCTACTCCATGCCTGAGGTCAGGGCTGCAGCCGAGAGGAGCTACCACACACCCGAGGTCAGGGGAGGCAGTCGAAAGGAGCAACCCCACATCCAAGGAGCGGCGGCTGTGCGGGCAAAGGAGGGCCGAGAGGAGCTACTCCACGTTCAAGGTCAGGAGAGGTGGCCGTGAGGAGATACCCCTCGTCCAAGGTAAGGAGCAGCAGCTGTGCTTTGCTGGAGCAGCCTTGAAGAGATACCCCACGTCCAAGGTAAGAGAAATCCAAGTAAGATGGTAGGTGTTGCAAGAGGGCATCAGAGGGCAGACACACTGAAACCATAATCACAGAAAACTAGCCAATCTGATCACATGGACCACAGCCTTGTCTAACTCAATGAAACTAAGCCATGCCCTGTGGAGCCACCCAAGATGGGTGGGTCATGGTGGAGAGGTCTGACACAATGTGGTCCACTGGAGAAGGGAATGGCAAACCACTTCAGTATTCTTGCCTTGAGAACACCATGAACAGTATGAAGAGACAAAATGATAGGATACTGAGAGGGGAACTCCCTGGGTCAGTAGGTGCCCATTATGCTACTGGAGATCAGTGGAGAAATACCTCCAGAAAGAATGAAGGGATGGAGCTAAATAAAAACAATACCCAGTTGTGGATGTGATGGGTGATAGAAGCAAGTTCCGATGCTGTAAAGAACAATATTGCATAGGAAGCTGGAATGTTAGGTCCCTGAATCAAGGTAAATTGGAAGTGGTCAAACAGGAGATGGCAAGAGTGAAAGTTGACATTCTAGGAATCAGTGAACTAAAATGGACTGGAATGGGTGATTTAACTCAGATGATCATTATATCTACTACTGTGGGCAGGAATCCATTAGAAGAAATGGAGTAGCCATCACGGTCAAGAAAAGAGTCCAAAATGCAGTACTTGGATGCAATCTCAAAAATGACAGAATGATCTCTGTTCATTTCCAAGGCAAATCATTCAATATCATGGTAATCCAAGTCTATGCCCAAACCAGTAACACTGAAGAAGCTGAAGTTGAAGACCTACAAGACCTTTTAGAACTAACACCCAAAAAAGATGTCCTTTTCATTAGGGGGACTGGAATGCAAAAGTAGAAAGTCAAGAAACACCTGGAGTAACAGGCAAATTTGGCCTTGGAGTACAGAATGAAGTAGGGCAAATGCTAATAGAGTTTTGCCAAGGAACGCACTGGTTATAGCAAACACCCTCTTCCAACAACACAAGAGAAGACTCTACACATGGACATCACCAGATGGTCAACACCAAAATCAGATTGATTATATTCTTTGCAGCCAAAGATGGAGAAGCTCTATACAGTCAACAAAAACAAGACTGGGGGCTTACTGTGGCTCAGATCATGAACTCCTTATTGCCAGATTCAGACTTAAATTGTAAAAAGTGGGGAAAACCACTAGACCATTCAGGTATGACCTAAATCAAATCCCTTATGATTATACAGTGGAAGTGAGAAATAGATTTAAGGGACTAGATTTGATAGACAGAGTACCTAATGAACTATGGATGGAGGTTCGTGACATTGTACAGGAGACAGGGATCAAGACCATCCCCATGGAAAAGAAATGTAAAAAAGCAAAATGGCTGCCTGAGGAGGCCTTACAAATAGCTGTGAGAAGAAGAGAAGTGAAAAGCAAAGGAGAAAAGGAAAGATATACCCATTTGAATGCAGAGTTCCAAAGAATAGCAAAGAAAGATAAGAAAGCCTTCCTCAGCGATCAATGCAAAGAAATAGAGGAAATCAACAGAATGGGAAAGACTAGAGATCACTTCAAGAAAATTAAAGATACCAAGGGAACATTTCATGCAAAGATGGGCTCGAGAAAGGACAGAAATGGTATGGACCTAACAGAAGCAGAAAATATTAAGAAGAGGTGGCAAGAATACACAGAAGAACTGTACAAAAAAGAGCTTCATGACCCAGATAATCATGATGGTGTGATCACTCAGACATCCTGGAATGTGAAGTCAAGTGGGCCCAGAAAGCATCACTGTGAACAAAGCTAGTGGAGGAGATGGAATTCCAGTGGAGCTATTTCAAATCCTGAAATATGATGCTGTGTAAGTGCTCTACTCAATATGCCCCCAAATTTGGAAAATGCAGCAGTGGCCACAGGACTGGAAAAGGTCAGTTTTCATTCCAATCCCAAGGAAAGGCAATGCCAAAGAATGCTCAAACTACCACACAATTGCACTCATCACACACCCTAGTAAAATAATGCTCAAAATTCTCTAAGCCAGGCTTCAGCAATACGTGAACCGTGAACTTCCAGATGGTCAAGCTGGTTTTAGAAAGGGCAGAGGAACCAGAGATCAAATTGCCAACATTCTCTGGATCATGGAAAAAGCAAGGGAGTTCCAGAAAAACATCTATTTCTGCTTTATTGACTATGCCGAAGCCTTTAATTGTGTGGATCACAACAAACTGTGGAAAATTCTGAAAGAGATGGGAATACCAGACCATCTGACCTGCCTCTTGGGAAACCTATATGCAGGTCAGGAAGCAACAGTTAGAACTGGACATGGAACAACAGATTGGTACCAATTAGGAAAAGGAGTACATCAAGGCTATATATTGTCACCCTGCTTATTTAACTTATATGCAGAGTACATCATGAGAAATGCTGGGCTGGAAGAAGCACAAGATGGAAGCAAGACTGCTGGGAGAAATACCAATAACCTCAGATATGCAGATGACACCACCCTTATGGCAGAAAGCGAAGAAGAACTAAAAACCCTTTGATGAAAGTGAAAGAGGAGAGTGAAAAAGCTGGCTTAAAGCTCAACATTCAGAAAACGAAGATCATGGCATCTGGTCCCATCACTTCATGGGAAATAGATGGGGAAACAGTGGAAACAGTGTCAGACTTTATTTTTCTGGGCTCCAAAATCACTGCAGATGGTGATTGCAGCCATGAAATTAAAAGACGCTTACTCCTTAGAAGGAAAGTTATGACCAACCTACACGGCATATTCAAAAGCAGAGAGATCACTTTGCCAACAAAGGTCCGTCTAGCGAAGGCTATGATTTTTCCAGTGGTCATGCATGGATGTGAGAGTTGGACTGTGAAGAAAGCTGAGTGCCGAAGAATTGATGCTTTTGAAATGTGGTGTTGTAGAAGACTCTTGAGAATCCCTTGGACTGCAAGGAGATCCAACCAGTCCATCCTAAAGGAGATCAGTCCTGGGTGTTCTTTGGAAGGACTGATGCTGAAGCTGAAACTCCAGTACTTTGGCCACCTCATGTGAAGAGTTGACTCATTGGGAAAGACCCTGATGCTGGGAGGGATTGGGGGCAGGAGGAGAAGGGGACGACAGAGGATGAGATGGCTGGATGGCATCACCAACTCGATGGAGATGAGTTTGAGTAAACTCTGGGAGTTGGTGATGGACAGGGAGGCCTGGCGTGCTGTGATTCATGGGTCGCAAAGAGTCAGACACGACTGAGCGACTAAACTGAACTGAGCCTATCTGAAGATGTCTAGCTTCCTTTAGCAGGTACTTTGAGTCACCAGTTTACTTTAACTTTCTCTCCCCTCCTGTCCTCTGCTTACTTCCATGTCCTAAATCCTCAAGGAGGGCTTGTAAATATTCTTTACCTTAGCTCTGGTCATCTGTTCAACTTGGGTCAGGAGATCGTTCACTTCCAGCTCCAGGTCACTCTTGTCTTTTTCCAGTGTCTGCTTGACCTGTTGTAAATTTTCTACCTGGCTCTCCAGCTCAGCCAGGCTATCTGCGTGTCTCTTTTTCAAAGAGGCAGAGGTTGCCTCAAAGTGCAGTGTGGCCTCTTCCAGGTCTCGGCGGAGCCTCTGGAATTTTGTTTCTTGTTTCTTAGTTATCTCCAGCTGAGCTGAACTGACACCTCCTGCCTCCTCCAGCCTCTCATTCATGTCTTCCAGCTCTCGGATGAGGTTAGCTCTCTCCCTCTCTACCTTGGCTCGAGTGGTCCTTTCAGCTTCCAATTCTTCTTTCAAAAGTTGTATCTGAGTCTATAGCAGTAAATAACTTTAACTTTCACTAAGCACTTGTAGCATATTTTATATTCAAGAGCTCTACTGTATTTTTTTTTATCACAACTAAGCAAAACAACATAACACTTTCGGTTCTCGTTTATAGCTAGAGAAGATAGAATACAGAGAAATTAAGTAATTTGCTCCAAAGCAGTAGCGAGACCAGAATTAAAATTTGTAATTCCTCCCAATTTCCCAGACCATGGTGATGAGCAACCTCATTAGATTATATACATGAAGAGGACATTTTAATAAAAAGCACTTTGCAAAGGACTAGAAAACATCTTTCATATAACAAGGAAACACTTTAAGGAAAGCTTATAAAAAATAACGATGAATTTTATATACACTACCTCATTTATCTGAAATTTATTTATCTGAAAATCTTAACTATTGCCAACTTGGGCAAAAATCTCATCAACAGATTAAATACCCCTGAGTTCAAGCAGCTAACTCGTAAGAAACAGCATCAATTTAATTTTATACAAATTCTGACAAACTTGGTTACTTGTCTCTTAGTCTGAAGGTGATTTCAAGTAGCAGGAAAGTTGAAGTAACAAATTAAAATTGGTGGAGAAATGGGATTATTAATTGGGGTAGTAACCTGATATTATTAGAAGCAGAATTACAAGACAAAGAAAAGCAGTGATAGGAATTCTCAAGAGCGCAAAAGTCTTTTGGTGTAAGGGCAAAGAGCTTTACAAATCTTGGTAGCATCATTGTGGGACAGCACAGTAAAACTGATGATGGTCATTAATATCACCTTAAACAACTGGGCATAGGTTAGGGCAGAAGGAAAAAAGAATGACATATTTTAGAATATACTTTTCTTTCCATTAAGTAAGAGTATGATTGCTAAGAGGAAGGTAATTTTTAGACCGAACCAAATAAATAAGGCTATCTAATCTGGATGAGTTGTGACAGAGGTGCTAAAAAATTTATGATTTCCACACCCAACTAATCATGATCCCCTTACAATTAGTTATCTTGAGATACAATACCTTCATTCCAAACAATACTCTAACCAGGTCAAACATTTCTGAAACATTTCCTTAGAAATAATCTTTGGAACATTATTTTAAATCATCAGGGTAAGAAAGTTTGTATTTTGGATTAATTGAACATTTTTTTGGATCAACTATCATTTGAAGAGAAGTCTGGTAAATATGATAGACAACTGCCTGAAGATGGGGATAATTTCTGAAAGCACATCCATAAAGCAGGGAGACTGGCTGTATCTGACTCAAATGTCTCAGAAAGTAATAATCAGGAAAAAATTCCAAAATTATTTTGAGTAATGGTTACATTAATGAGATAACTATCTAGCTCCAGAGGAAAAGAACCCATCTCCATGTATATGTGAGGAGTTATACGGTTTAAATTATTTTATAATGTGGAAAAGACTCTTGAGGATCCCTCGGATTGCAAGGAGATCAAACCAGTCAATCCTAAAGGAAATCAACCCTGAATATTCATTGGTAGGACTGATGCTGAAGCTAAAGCTCAAATACTTTGGCCAAAGTACTGAAGCAAGGAGCTGACTCAGTTGAGGGCAGGAGGAGAAGAGGGCAACAGAGGATGAGATGGTTGGATAGCAGCGCCAACTTCCTATGAGTTTGAGCAAACTCCAGGAGAGAGTGAAGGACAGGGAGGTCTGGTGTGCTGTAGTCCATGGGGTCGCAAACAGTTGGACATGACTTAGCAACTGAACAACATAATATGGTAATATATAATATACACTATGTGACTGTGTATAAAACAGTCACATAGTCTAAACTTATAAATAGCTGCTCATTATCAAATAACGTTTTGAGGCTACAAGTAGCTACAAAACAGATTTTCAGTGTAACTGTCTTACAATTACAAAGGCTAATCATCATGAAAAATTAAATTGTTAATACTGAATGCTTACCATGGGTCAGGCACTGAGCTTACCACTTAAATGTAGTTTCATTTTCGTTCAAACGTTGTCAGGAAGATTAATGAGTAAAAATATAGATGTCCTGTGTTTTAGTACAATGCCTAGTTTATGTCAAACATTCAACGTCTTAGCTATTTGTTTTTATTATCTTCATGATAAGGAAATCTAAGCTTAAGTAATATTCCCCAGAGTCACCTATCTGTAGAATGCCAGGTTACCTTCTCAACCAGCGTTCTTTCCTGCTTCTGTCGATAGTTGGCTAGGGTTATGGCTACCTTGGCAGAACATTTGTCACCGAAGCACCAGTCATCAACCAGGGATTGAACTACAGATGCACACAGGTATTTGATAAATGATCACCTGGAACTCTTTAACCATCTTCTGAAGCTGAGCCACCAGGTTTTTCTCATTCTCCACCTTTGACCTCATCTGATTCATTTCTAATTCTTTCCTGTTAGGGAAAGAGTCAAATGAAATTGCTCAGAGTAATAACATTTTGTTTAAATAGTCTTCAAATTATTGTAATAATATATGAAGTCATGCATTGTAAAAATTCAACTATTACATCTAGAGCTGAAGTCTCCTTGGCTATTATACCCAGCCTCTGTTCCTTCCCTAGAGGTAACCACCATAATTAATTTGATGCGGCTCCTTCTGGACATTTTTCTAAGTATTGACATATGTTTGTGCTTATGTATCAGTAGGAATAGTTTCATTTTCTTTACTGTGAATGGTATAATATTATATACATTTAGATTTATAATTTCACATTTTTAATATTTATTGTATTTATTTGACTGTGTTGAATCTTGGTTGTGGCACTAGGAATCTTTTGTTGCAGTGCAGCTTCCTAGCTGTGGCTCACAGGCTCCAGAGCACAGGGATCAGCAGTTGTGGTGCCAGGCTTAGTTGCTCTGTGGCATTTGGGTCTCAGTTCCCCAACGAGGGATCGAATCCACATCTCTTGCATCGCAAGGCAGATTCTTAACCACTAAACCACCCGGGAAGTCCCTGTACAACATTTTTAACCCAATAACACACGGAGATTTTTCCACTTGGGCCTACACATGGATTTGTTATTGTTTTGTCACCAAGTCATGTCTGACTCTTTTATAACCCCAAAGACTACAGCTAGCCAGGCCCCTCCTCCTGAGGTTATTTCTCTATGTGGGCTTTCCTAGGCAAGAAAACTGGGGTAGGTTGCCATTTCCTTCTCCAGCGGATCTTCCTGATCCAGGGATCGAGCCTGCGTCTCCTGCTTGACAGTTAAGATTCTTTACCACTGAGCCACCACAGAAGCCCACACGTAGATTACTTCACTTAGACATTACCTGTGAAATACTTGTCTATGACTTAAATATTATGTGGTTTTCTTATCCACTTCCCTATTAATAAGCACTGAGTTTTCCCCCTAAATTTTAGTTTTACAAATAATGCTGTTCATCTGTGTGCACCCTTGTGTACATGTGAGTGTTTCTAGAGTGGGTACTGAGCAGGGAATTGCTGCATCAGTTATAGGTATGTATCTAAAAACTGTTAACTTTGGCCTCCAATAGCAGTGTGAGGTTATTTCTCTACATTCACATTTAATATTAGCACACTTCTAGTGTGTCCTTGTTTTATTATGAATGTCCTTAAATAAGTGTCCTTGTTTACTAGTAACTAGCATGTTATCAACTATGAGGATTTTAAAATGGGCAATAAAACAAATGACCTCACTTTGTCCTTTGTCCATTTTTCTGTTAGGTTGTTCATCTAATTACTGAATTACACATTTTCCTTTAATATTCTTGATATTTATTTTTTTGTTATCTGCTTCAAATTTGTTCCAGTTTCATTTATGTTGGCTTTTGCCACTAAATGTTTTAAATGCTGATGTATTAATATCATGTTTATCAATACAGTCCTTTTATGCCTTTGGATGGGGTTTGTGACTTATTCAGGAAGTCTGGCCTGCCAATTTCCTAAGACTTACCACCCATGTTGTCTTGTTTTTTTTTTAACTGAAGAACATTTAACATGAGATCTACCCTCTCGACAAATATTTAAGTGTGCAGCGCAATATTAACTATAGGCGGAACATCACACAGATCTCTAGGACTCCGTCATCTTGCCTAATGGAAGCTTTATAACCACTGAACAGCAACTCTGCATTTCCCCTGCCTCCCAGGCCCTGGCAACCACCATTCTATTCTCTGCTTCTAGGAGTTTGACTGTTTTTAGATGTTTCCTATAAATGGAATCATGCAGGATTTGTCCTTCTGTGGCTGACATTTAATTTAGCATAAAGTCCTTCAGGTTTATCCCTGTTGTCACATAGGGCAGGAATTCCTTTAAAAAGTGGCCAAATAATAATCCATTAAATGTATACATCACATTTTCTTTATTCATTCATTCAATCAATGGGCATTTAGGTTGTTTCTACATCTTGGCTATTGTGAATAATGCTGCATCTTCTAATGATTTTATAGCTTTATTTTTGCATTTAATTCTTTAATGCAACTGGATTGTGTGTGTGTGCGAATAGCATGATGAAGAAATTTAACTTTTATCTCATAAGATGAATAGCTAATAATCTTGGCACTATTTATTAAGTATTCTATCCTCTCATCACCATTTTAAAATGCCACATTTTCATATATTAAGTTTTAATATATACACAGGTCCATTTAAAGAAAAGGTTGTATAATAAATTCATGATTTCCTCAAAACACAGGTTTCTAAAATGCCAGAGCTCTTTGACCTGTGGCCTACAAGGACATGGAGTATCATTTCACTTTGCCAAACTGAAACACAATCTTCAAAATTAAATGCCGAAGGAACTGTATCATCATTTTGCCTTTCACTGTTCCACTACTTTCATAGGGTTACTTATTTCATCTTTTCCAAACACCTACCAAGTTCAATAAGTTATTAATAAGCTATTAATCAAGTCTACAAACACCTATCAAGTTTAGTAACTTATTGATAGGCTATTAATCCAGTCTGACCACAAGCATGTATCATGGAAACTTGTATACACAGATGGGAAAACCAGAAGCTCATAGCTGCTCATTGATTCTCTTCACCAGTATGCTCTCCACTTCATACAAGCTTTATCTTACTCTTAGATTTCACTGTTTCCCTTTCTTATTTGATTTATTTAAAATAACTTGAAAATCCCTAGTTGTTAGAAGAAAGTCTAGCTAAACAGAGGGAGACAAAAGGGACAAGGTAAGAAAATCTGTTTCAATGAATAATGAAGTTCAACTGAGGGGGCCATCTTGCCCTGAGCTCCTTGGGAATCTGCGTGAACTGAAGGTCTATTCATTTTGATCATGCTTTCAATTTTAAAGTTTAATACTTAAAAAGTAAATTACTAGACCAAAAAAGTTGTATAAATGTCTAATGAAGTTACATCTGGCATATAAGTTTTGTTTTGTTTTTAAAAATGATCAGAGGGTATATGGGACTTCACATTAGAATTTACTTTTGATTTATTTTTTTACTTTAGGCCATTGATCTCATGAGTAAAAGAAGTGAGCCTCTTTTATTTTTTGACTTGTAACTTCAAATTTTAATAATTTGCATCTGCTATGTCTTACACCTTTCATTCACATCTGCTAGTCAGACTTCTCAATCACTTTCTTGTAGGCTATTATATAATTATAAAATGAAGAGTAATCTCATAAAGTCTAGCAAAAAATAAAAAACCCTCAACTTCCTAGGCTTGTTATCCTTTTTATCCTCCCCTGCAGGTCTTGAGATATCTGGCCCTAGGGTCACCAGGATAAGCACCATGAGAGAACTGTCTCCTTCAATATAAGGTCTCCCAGAATCTTGTGTCCACAGAAAGGTGGCTCACCTCCTCAGCTTTTCTGCTAGTTGCAGTTGCCTGCTCTCCAGGTCCTCCATGCTCTCCTGGTTCAGCTTTAACTCGCCCTCCACTTTGCACTTTTCCTTCTCACAGTTCATTCTCGCTTTGCTCTCCTGCTCAAGGGCACCCTCAAGCTGACAAAAGGAGATGTTATTAAGCCCAATATATAGGTTAAGTTTATACTTTACAGATGTGTTCATTAACCACTTACCTTCTGGAAAAAGAAAGAAAAATATAAGCAGAGTCTGTAAACGATGCCCAGTCATATAGATATTTTAAAATAAATGTTGCACACATCAATGGGATTACAAAACAATCTAGAAGTCAGTGACAAAGGAAATCTTTAGAGATTAAGGAATACGTGCTCTAGAATACAGAAAAAAACAAATAATAAATGCCTAGTGAGACCCTGTTTGATAGCTTTCCACTGATGAGAAGCTCACTTCTTCACATGGCAGCTCATTTCATGGGTGGATAAGTCCATTTACTCAGGAGTGCTTCTTTGTAAGAGGCCAAAATAGTCCCTGTAAATCCATCCCACAAATCTAGGCTCTGCTCCCTGGAGCAACACCAAGCAAATCTGTCTCCACGTGACCATTCATGAATATTAGGCAGCTGTCCTGAGTCTCCCAACTCAGCATCACTGACCATTTCAAATGCACCTCATACAACATAATTTCCATACTCTCCTTCACCACTCTGGTACCCTCTCTGGTCCATAGCATTATGTCATCTTCTGGTACCTCCAGCAAGGTGGCCAGAATACTACAGTTCTGTCCAGATTAGTGTTGCCAACAATTATATTGAGGTCAGTTTAGCAGGAGGCAAAATAATAGTTACAATATGGCTATTTTTCCCTGATATATTAATTTTGCCACAATAGAAGCTATTTCCTGTAAGCAGCGAAAGATATAAAATTCAAATAGGGGAGAAGGGAGAATTTCTGGAAGGTGTATGCAAAACCAAAAAAATAAATGAACTCTAGGAGAGAACAAGTGTGTGAAAATACATGTGTGAGAGTGTGTGTGTGTTGTGTACACACACCAACAAATTCCCATATTGAGGCTTTGTCTCAGTACTTTGGCCACCTCATGCGAAGAGTTGACTCATTGGAAAAGACTCTGATGCTGGGAGGGATTCGGGGCAGGAGGAGAAGGGGATGACAGAGGATGAGATGGCTGGATGGCATCACTGACTCCATAGACGTGAATCTGAGTGAACTCCGGGAGCTGGTGATGGACAGGGAGGCCTGGCATGCTGCGATTCATGGAGTCGCAAAGAGTCGGACACAACTGAGCGACTGAACTGAACTGAACTGAAGATATATATCCATGGAAATAGGAAGAGAAGTGAGACAACTAATAGGTAACAGAGGAAAAATGATAGAGAGGCACGAGGAAAAAGAAGCAGATTAAAAAAAAAGCTAACCACACTTGCCAGCAATTTTATAAAAGCTAAGCTTTGAGGACTAATAAAACAGTGAATGCATACACTCTTTGTCAGCTGGGGAGGAGACAGGAAGAGTGATGAACCTACCCACTGAGACTGGTCTGAAACATCTTTATTTCACAGGGTTTTGGAAGCAGAACAGAAGCACCATCTCCAGAATCTTACAAGTATATTCCGATAGCGTTGGTAGAACACAGCTTGCGACTTACATATCTTTCTTCTATAACAAACCTCAGTGCACTGCTGGAGACATGGGGCCTTTAAGCAATCCTTCAGTGCTAGCGTCAGATAGAGCACCAGCACATTTGCGGGGCAAAACACCAGGTTCTGTGGGGAAGTCAGTCATGTAGAGTGCTCCCGCCTCACAATTCATCTCAGTATTCTCCCACTGCCCAGGGTTGTTATGAAAGTTTCATTTAACAACAGACAGAACACATACCAGGGCCTCTCTTCCACTGTAGGGGTTCACCTCTGTTTCTAAATGAGGGAAATGAACCATGCTACTAAGTTTTCATGAAAATGTCAAGATAAATTAACTAAGTAAAAAGTGAAAGTGTCTATAGATGTAGACAGGCAGCTAACTAGGCAGACATATTACTCCTGACCTCATTCACTCGCTGCTCCAGTGTCAACTTGGCCTTGCTCAGGGTGTGGAGTTTCTCCTCCTCATTTTGCAAGTCCTCCAGGGTCTGCTGGTGGGTCTCCTGTGCAGCCCTGGCTGCTCGATGCAGTTTGCTCACATCCTCATTGAGAGACTCCACCTCCTCAGTCAGGTTCTTGACCTGCCGGGAGAAAACAACAGCTCCATGAGAACCGCTCCTGGAAGCAGAAGGGCCATCTTCTCTCTTTTCTAGGACCAAAAATCTCATGACATATCCACTGTCATAAGGAATCACATGTAGCCAAATTTCTGTTGGATGTTTTAAAACTCTAAATTCGCATTTTCTTTTACACACAGACACGAATGATCTGTTATCTCTCATAGCCAGGGAATGGGGTGTTCTGGTTAATCAAATATCAGTGTAGGTCCATGGACAGCGAGTTTTCAGTGTCATGCCATTGTATAACAAGAACACTACTAATTTTGCTTTCTTTTAAGTATTCAGGGCACACATTAATCTTGTTATGCCTCAGGATCCTAAGAAAGTGGCAGTTAGAGAAGAGGTCCAGCGGATAAAATAGGCAAAAATGAAGCCATTTATATCAGGCCCATTGGCTTTTTATGAAAGGGACCCATGTAGAAGAGTTGCTATTTAATCATCTGCCAAAATTACGCTATTATTCTGGATGCTTTTTTCAATCAAATGTTTGATACAGATTCCTTAGCTAACTTCAATCTATATACAGATACACAAGTTAAAAACCTCAAAGAAAACGAAAAAAGTTTTAGCTGGAATTAAAATGACATCTGAAGGTCAAACTCCAAGTCAACAACTGAGGTGGGGACTAAGATACATACCAAACCACCTTTCAGTAAGCTGCATCCTGCTCCCTCTCCTTCCAAAAAATAATTCTTAGAGGCCCAGTGAAACTGTTTTACTCTTTCTATCAGATTTCAGATGCAATAAGATCAGAACAAATGAAAATGTTTCATTTGGGAGATTAAGCAGGGTTCCATAAATTCAAGCTGGAAATTTGAATTAGGTCCTCATTCGATGCCAGTTCTGACTTCAAGGGCCATAAATTGCAGACCACTATGTTCATTAATTTAAACAAAGCAAGCCTGCTTCCAGAGCCCAGTTGGGAGTCTGGAATTGAGGCAGCTAGACCTTCCTGACAATATAGGAAAAGTACCTTGAGCTCTGTAGCGTGCTTCTCCTTCTGTGACTTCGCCAATAGCGTTTCCAGGTCATCGATTTCTTTCTTCAACTCAGAACATTCATCTTCAAGTTTCTGCCCCCTGGCAGTCAGCCTGGAATTTATCTCCTCTTCTTCCTCCACCCGCGCAGACAGCGCCTTGACGCTGGCCTCCAGCTGGATCTTGGATTTAATCAGCAGCTCGCACTGCTCTTCAACATTTGCCAGGGTCTCTCGCTCCTGCCATGATGAGGAGAAAATTGTTGCCAACAGCTGGAAGTAATTTATCAGCCAGGAGAAATGCTGCTTAACACATAGCAAAGAGATAATTGCCTGCTCTCTGTCCAGCACTTTCACCTATCTTTCCTAAGCAGTTGAAATAATATTCCCAGTTCCCCAATCCTATTGTTGACAAGTGGAGGAGTTGCTTGTGTTTGGAGGTGCTTTCAATCTTTCAGGCCATTCAGTAGATTAGATTACCTCTTCTAAAGCACTTAATAGAATCCTAGTGGCCTAAAGGAGCTAACATGCCTCCAAAAATCAGCAGTGTGCTGATTAAATCACAGCTACTGGAAGCATCCCTGTGGGCATATAGTTTGAGGGTGGTACCTGCTCAGAATACAGTCTTTTTGAGGAAAGCTCTGTCCCCTCAGACAATAGAATATTTATCATATTATTATAAGGGTCCGGATGCACTTGTTTAGTATATAAACATCTTCTAATAAATAGAGCTGGGCTGCATATTATTCATAGGTTGAATTTAGAATTCATGACGTTCCTTGCACATCACTAACTAGATTTCACTATTATTTCCAACTAAAATCTTTTTCTCAATGGTTCTGCCAGCAGTAAATTCCACAAGTTATACACAGAGAGTGCAAAATCCTCCTTCCTTTCATCTTTTCAAACATACTGCCTCCAACCCTTGCTGAGTGGCCCACTGTTTCAGTATTATGGACTAAGTCAAAAACGAAGGGGCTGAGTCCTTTTGCTACAAAAGCACCTTTTGTAACTTTGAACGCCTCTCATTTGTCTCCATTTAGAGGCTAAATGAAATCTCTTCTCTGTGAGCAAGTTCTTAATTACTGTAGGTCTTGTTGAGATATAACTTCACTCATATCTCTTATCTTCCATCTCTAGACCTCATCCATCCTCTACAGTTTTGATAACCTATCACCTAACCAGTTGCTGCTAAGTCACTTCAGTCGTGTCCGATTCTGTGTGACCCCATAGACGGCAGCCCACCAGGCTCCCCCGTCCCTGGGATTCTCCAGGCAGGAACACTGGAGTGGGTTGCCATTTCCTTCTCCAACCTAACTAGTTACTTGGCATAAATTGTTGCATCTACTTAGACCAAGAGCAGAAAAAAAACAAAAATCCAGGCTACTGTTTTCTGACTATCTCTCATCCTATCTGTCCAACAGGTGGGGCTCAAGGAGGCACAGATGGGAGACATATAGTATAGTGAATCTCCAACATCACTGAAGACCAAGAGAAGGGCTAAGTAAAAACAAAAATATGGAAGCAAAAGGATTCATGCAAATCAGAGAAGTTCCAATGCTTGAGCAACAAGGGGGACATTTGATCTCAGTTCACCCCAGCTGACAAGTAGAACAGCTGTTTGCTCTCTTCCATTCAGCATGTGTATAGGACCTGTCACCATCACCAAATGAAGAGGACAATCCAATCGACCATCATCGATCCCTCATTAAACATGACAGCGTGTCTGAAGCCAGCCAAGCAGTGGTGTAACAGTTTAACAGCAGGGACATCCTTTCCCCTGTAGTAATTTTCTCACGTACTTGCAGTGCTAATTGAAATGGGTTCACTCAGTTTTGAGTTAGTGAATGATTTTAAAAGAATCTTTATTTCCTTGATTTGTACTCTATTGAGCTGTGTTTCTTAAAAATTAACAATAATAAAATATTTCATAGCCAATTCAGCTTTTTAAATTAATTACAATTTAAGCCTTCCTGGATTTGCCCTGGAATTGGCTTCATGTATTTCCTATGCATTTTGATCATATATCCCAGACTTTTACCCTCCACTCCCTTCAAAAGTCGAGTCCTTTTCTATCCCTACATCAGCCCAAGTAGCACTGGCCACTCTCTTTGTTGAGAGGAAGAATGATGAAAACTAGGAGGCTGGGTCTTATTCAAACCTACCTTTCTCTTATTCAAACCTGCCTTTCTCCTATTCAAACTTACCTTACTCTTACTCAAAACTGTATTTCTCTTATTCAAACCTGCCTTTCTCATAAGCCAGACAAAATATGACATTACAAGGTTTGATTCTCATAGTATGGATCTTAATGTAGGTTTGAGTGGGGCCCAGGAATTTGTAGTTCTAACAAGAATCCTAGGTAAGGCTGATAAACACAGAAGTTCTAGAACCACTGTTATGATAAATATGCATCAGCAGTGTGAGTCTGAGTGTAAATTCTCATATAAAACATGGCCTATTGAAACATCAATGGGTAGCACAGCCCCAAAAGAAAAGAATGATTTTTAGTCTAAAATTACTAAATTTTCTGTTTTCAATAAGTCCAAACAGCAAGAAAAACTTCTATTTATATAGTTGTATTTGAACCCAGTATTTTTTTTTAACTTAGTACTGTTCTAAGTGGGGTGGAGAATACAGTAAAGATGGATACAATTTCATACCTGCCTTGGGAATGTTTGGGGATAACAGTGGTCTGGGTAGCTAGAGAACGGGAATATTAATAAAAGGGGATGAGTAATGGCACTTCAATTTAAGTCTGAATTTGGCAACAAGGAGTTCATGATCTGAGCCACAGTCAGCTCCTGGTCTTCTTTTTGCTGACAGTATAGAGCTTCTCCATCTTTGGCTACAAAGAATATAATCAATCTGACTTCAGTATTGACCATCTGGTGATGTCCATGTGTAGAGTCTTCTCTTGTGTTGTGGGCAGAGGGTGTTTGCTAAGACCAGTGCGTTCTCTTGGCAAAACTCTGTTAGCCTTTGCCATGCCTCATTCTGTACTCCAAGGACAAATTTGCCTGTTACTCTAGGTATTTCTTGACTTCCTACTTTTCCATTCCGGTCCCCTATAACGAAGAGGATATCTTTTTTGGGTGTTAGTTCTCGAAGGTCTTGTAGGTCTTCATAGAACCATTCGTCTTAAGCTTCATCAGCATTACTGGTCGAGGCATAAACTTGGATTACTGTGATCCTGAATGGTTTGCCTTGGAAACAAACAGAGATCATTCTGTCATTTATGAGACTGCATCCAAGTATTGCATTTCAGACTCTTCTGTTGACCATGGTGGCTACTCCATTTCTTCTAGGGATTCTTGTCCACAGCAGTAGATACAATGGTCATCTGAGTTAAATTCACCCATTCCAGTCCATTTTAGTTCGCTGATTCCTAAAATGTCGATGTTCACTCTTGCCATCACCTATTTGACCACTTGCAATTTGCCTTGATTCATGGACCTAACATTCCAGATTCCTATGCAATACTGCTCTTTACACCATCAGACTTTACTTCCATCACCAGTCACATCCACAACTGGATGCTGTTTTTGCTTTGGCATCGTCTCTTCATTCTTTGTGGAGTTAGTTCTCCATTGACCTCCAGTAGCATATTAGGCACCTACCAACCTGAGGAGTTCATCTTTCAGTGTCCTCTTTTTGCCTTTTCATACTGTTTATGGGGTTCTCAAGGCAAGAATACTGAAGTGGTTTGCCATTCCCTTCTCCAGCAGACCACATTTTGTCAGAACTCTCCACCATGACCCGTCCATCTTGGGTGGCCCTACACGGCCACTCATAATTCCACTGAGTTAGCCAAGGCTGGTCCATGGGATCAGATTGGTTAGTTTTCTGTGATTGTGGCTTTCAGTCTGTCTGCCTCTGATGGAGAAGGATAAGAAACATGTGGAAGCTTCCTGGTGGGAGAGACTGACTGAGGGGGAAACTGGGCTTTATTCTGATGGGCAGAGCCATGCTCAGTTCTTTCGGTTCAGTCACTCAGTCATCTCCAATTCTTTGTGACCCCATGGATTGCAGCATACCAGGCCTCCCTGTCTATCACCAACTCCTGGTGTTTACTCAAACTCATGTCCATTGAGTCAGTGATGTCATTTAACCATCTCACCCTCTGTCGTCCCCTTCTCCTCCTGCCTTCAATCTTTGCCAGCATCAGGGTCTTTTCAGATGAGTCAGTTCTTCACATCACGTGGCCAAAATATTGGAGTTTCAGCTTCAGCATCAGTCCTTTCAATGAATACTCAGGATTGATCTCCTTTAGAATGGACTGGTTGGATCTCCTTGCAGTCCAAAGGCCTCTCAAGAGTCTTCTCCAGCACCACAGTTCAAAAGCATCAATTCTTTGGCACTCAGCTTTCTTAATACTCCAACTCTCACATACATACATGACCACTGGAAAAACCATAGCTTTGACTAGACAGACTTTTGTTTCTGCTTTTTAATATGCTGTCTAGGTGGGTCATAACTTTTCTTCCACGGAGAAAGGGTCTTTTAATTTCATGGCTGCAGCCACCATCTGCAGTGATCTTGAAAGTGAGGTCGCTCAGTCGTGTCCGACTCTTTGCGACCCCGTGGACTGTAGCTCACCAGGCTCCACTGTCCATGGGATTCTCCAGGCAAGAATACTGGAGTGGGTTGCCATTTCCTTCTCCAGGGGATCTTCCCGACCCAGGGATCGAACCCAGGTCTCCTGCATTGCAGGCAGATGCTTTAACCTCTGAGCCACCAGGAGCCCCCCAAAATAAAGTCTGTCACTGTTTCCACTCTTTCTGCATCTATGTGCCATGAAGTGATAAGACCAGATACCATGATCTTAGTTTTCTGAATGTTGAGCTTTAAGCCAACTTCTTCACTCTCCTCTTTCACTTTCATCAAGAGGCTCTTTAGTTCTTCTGCTTCCTGCCATAAGGTGGTATCATCTGCATATCTGAGGTTATTGATATTTCTCCCGGCAATCTTGATTCCATCTTGTACTTCCTCCAGCCCAGCATTTCTCATGATGCACTCTGCATATAAGTCAAACAGGGTGACGATATATAGCCTTGTTATACTCCTTTCCCTATTTGTAACCAGTGTGTTGTTCCATGTCCAGTTCTAACTGTTGCTTCCTGACCTGCAAGGAGATTTCTCAGGAGGCAGGTCAGATGGTCTAGTATTCCCATCTCTTGAAGAATTTTCCACAGTTTGTTGTGATCCACACAGTCAAAGGCTTTGGCACAGTCAATAAAGCAGAAGTAGGTGTTTTTCTGGAACTCTCTTGCTTTTTTGATGATCCAGTGGATGTTGGCAATTTTATCTCTGGTTCCTCTGCCTTTTCTAAATACAGCTTGAACATCTGGAATTTCAGGATTCATGTACTGTTGAAGCCTGACTTGGAGAATTTTGAGCATTATTTTACTTTATTGAGCCATGCTCAGTAAATCTTTAATCCAATTTTCTGTTAAAGGGCAGGGCTGTGTTCCCTCCCTGTTATTTGACCTGAGGCCAAACTATGGTGGAGGTAATGAAGATAATGTCCACCTCCTTCAAAAGGTCCCATGCATGCACTGCTACACTCAATGCCCCCAACCCTGCAGCAGGCTACCACTGACCCATGCCTCTGCCAGAGACTCCTGGACACTCATGGGTCAGACTCAGTCAGTCTCTTGTGGGGTCACTGCTCCTTTCTCTTGGGTCCTGGCGCACACAAGGTTCTGCTTGTGCCCTCCAAGAGTCTGTTTCCCCAGTCCTGTGTAAGTTCTGGAGGCTCTATGGTAGGTTAATGGTGACCTCCTCCAAGAGGGCTTGTGCCATACCCAGGTCTACTGCACCCAGAGCCCCTGCCCCTGCAGCAGGCCACTGCTGACCTGGATCTCCTCAGGAGACACCCAACACAGATCTGTCTCAGACTTAAATTCAGGCTTAAATAGAAGACAGTAGGGAAAACCATTAGACCATCTGGGTATGACCCAAATCAAATCTCTTACGACTATACAGCAGAAGTGATCAATAGATTCAAAGGATTATATCCAATAGACACAGTGCCTGAAGAACTATGGATGGAGGTTTGTGACACTGTACAAGAGGCAGTAATCAAGACCATCCCCAAGAAAAACAAATGCAAAAAGGCAAAATGATTGTCTGATGAGGCCTTACAAATAGCTGTGAAAAGAGGACAAGGGCAAGGCAAAGGAGAAAAGGAAAGATATACCCAACTGAACGCAGAGTTCCAGAGAATACCAAGGCAGAGATAAGAAAGCCTTCCTCAGGGATCAATGCAAAGAAATAGAGGAAAACAACAGAAAGGGAAAGATAAAGATCTCTTCAAGAAAATGAGAGATACCAACAGAATATTTCATGCAAAGATGGGCTCAGTAAAGGACAGAAATGGTATGGACCTAACAGAAGCAGAAGATATTAAGAAGAGGTGGCAAGAATACACAGAAGAACTGTACAAAAAAGATCTTCACTACCCAGATAACCACAATGGTGTGATCACTCACCTAGAGCCAGACATCCTGGAATGTGAAGTCAAGTGGGCCTTAGAAAGCATCACTACAAACAAAGCTAGTGGAGGTGATGGCATTCCAGTTGAGCTATTTCAAATCCTAAAAGATGATGCTGTGAAAGTGCTGCACTCAATATGCCAGCAAATTTGGAAAACTCAGCAGTGACCACAGGACTGGAAAAGGTCAGTTTTCATTCCAATCCCAAGGAAAGGTAATGCCAAAGAATGTTCAAACTACCACACAATTGCACTCATCTCACATGCTAGTATAGTAATGCTCAAAATTCTCTAAGCCAGGCTTCAATAGTATGTGTACTGTGAACTTCCAGATGTTCAAGCTGGATTTAGAAAAGGTAGAGGAACCAGAGGTCAAATTGCCAACATCCACTGGATCATCGAAAAAGCAAAAGAGTTCCAGAAAAACATGTATTTTTGCATTATTGACTACACCAAAGCCTTTGACTGTGTGGATCACAACAAACTGTGGAAAATTCTGAAAGAGATGGGAACACCAGACCACCTGACCTGCCTCCTGAGAAATCTGTATGCAGGTCAGGAAGCAACAGTTAGAACTTGACATGGAATAACAGACTAGTTCCAAATCAGGAAAGGAGTATGTCAAGGCTGTATATTGTCATTGTGCTTATTTAACTTACATGCAGAGTATATCATGTGAAATGCCTGGCTAGATGAAGCACCAGCTGTAATCAAGACTGCCAGGAGAAATATCAATAACCTCAGATATGCAGATGACACCACCCTTATGGCAGAAAGTGAAGAAGATCTAAAGAGCCTCTTGATGAAGGTGAAAGAGGAGAGTGAAGAAGTTGGCTTAAAGCTCAACATGAAGAAAACGAAGATTATGCCATCTGGTCCCATCACTTCATGGCAAATAGATGGGGAAAGAGTGGAAACAGTGACAGACTTTATTTTAGGGAGCTCCAAAATCACTGCAGATGGTTATTGCAGCCATGAAATTAAAAGATGCTTCTCCTTGGAAGAAAAGCTATGACAAACCTAGACAGCATATTAAAAAGCACAGACATCACTTTACCAACAAAGTTGCATCTCGTCAAAGCTATGGTTTTTCCAGTAGTCATGTATGAATGTGAGAGCTGGACTATAAAGAAAAGCTGAGTGCTGGACAATTGATGTTTTTGACCTGTGGTGTTGGAGAAGACTCTTGAGAGGCCCTTGGATTGCAAGGAGATCCAACCAGTCAATCCTAAAGCAATCAGTCCTGAATATTCATTGGAAGGACTAATGCTGAAGCTGAAACTCCAATACTTTGGCCACCTGATGCGAAGAGCTGACTCACTTGAAAAGACCTTGATGCTGGGAAAAAGCGAAGGTAGGAGGAGAAGGGGATGACAGAGGGTGAGATGGTTGGATGGCATCACCGACTCAATGAACATGAGTTTGAGTAGGCTCCAGGAGTTGGTGATGGACAGGGAAGCCTGGTGTGCTGCAGTTTATGGGGTTGCAAAGAGTTGGAGATGACTGAGCGACTGAACTGAATGGCACTTCAGCATCAGATTGGAGAAGGAGGCTCAGATGCCAAGGCTGAGTTCAGATATTCTTTGAGCTGAAGTTTGTTCATCAGGGAAACAACACGATATTTGTTCAAGGCAGAGGTTCTTAATCCTGACTGGATATCAGAATCCCCCATACAGATGATTTAGACCCACACAGGGCCTGTTTAACCCAAATATCTGAGATTCAAGTCTAGGAATCTTTCTTTTAATTGCTGCTGCTGCTGCTAGGTCGCTTCAGTCGTGTCCAACTCCCCCATAGATGGCAGCCCACCAGGCTCCCCCATCCCTGGGATTCTCCAGGCAAGAACACTGGAGTGGTTTGCCATCTGCTAGTGTTTCACAAATGAGTTTGAGGCAAAGTCAAGGTTGAACACTGCTGTTTTAAGAACTCAACTGATTATAATGCTGATTTGTACTGGGGAAGGGCAAATAGGGGGATCAAAATCAGGAAAACCAGTTAGAGGCATACTGCAATAATCCTGAAGATCTCAGTAAAGCTTTTCTCAGGACCTACTAAAATCCTACCTTTTGATTTGCTAATGGGTTTCCTGCTACCTACAGAATTTAAATTAAGATCAAGAGCTTCCTGGCTCCCAAGATAGATTTATATGTTTACACAGTTAAAAATCTAACTAATAAAATCCATCCCCTTTTCAAAGGCATCTTCCCAGTGAAATCACTTCACTATAAAACAGGGTGTCTCGTTAAGTGTTCCCATTGTCTGTGTTGGATGAAATCCTATAGTACTAGAAAAGCACATGTCTCTATTTTTTCAAGTCAACACTGCCTGCAAAACAAGGGAATCTAATTAGAAACTTGATTTGAAGAAGAAATGGTGGGGCCACTCACAGCCTGCAGCTGAAGAAGCAGGTCATTCTTTTCCTGGAGGAGGGAGACTTGCTTTGATTTCAGCTCCTCCCTCTGAAATTCTGACTTCTCCAAGGCTTTTTGCAGCTGCATACACTCTTCCTTCAGTCCAGCTCCCTCCTTTCCCATTCCAGCAGATCTAACAAGAGGCTTGATCTCGAAGAAGAGCCTCATCCAAGGCCAGCTCTTCACAGCCATGAAAGCTCTTATGTTCCACTGGATCAAAAGAAGTGCATCCCTAAATCGAGGGTTTGGGGGAAAAAAAGAAAAGCAAGTTAACCTAGACTATAAGAGAGTTATTTTTCAAATTAAGATCCTTAATAAGCACATCTTTTTAGGAGTCATAAACTCTCATTAGTCTTCAAAGCACTTCTACATCCAAGCTCTCGTTTGATTCTAGCAAAAACTCTTTGAGGGACTTTTGGGGCTAACAATGTTGTAGACTAGGTGTCCTGAAAATGCTTCCACTACAAACATTCTATAATGAGAGGTGACCCTTAAAGAGGGTAAGAAGTATAAAGGGAGCTTAAAAAAAAGGAGCAAAAAGTGAATGCTTGTGCAGCCTGACCATCCTCACGGAAGGAGGAAGCCAGGCTTGGTATTGTAGAGTTTGTATTTTTATATCCTTGTGGATAAAGAGACAGGTTGAGATTTTCAAAGAATTTCACTCTTAATGAAAAGGAGGATTTAAAAATTCACCCACTGGCACAGAGAGAAGTCAAAGAGAAGTACATCTGATTTGGTCTGGGCTCAGGGTGAAAAAAATTTTTTTTACACTAGGAATTTTTTTTTGAAAACTATGAGCCAGCACCACTCAAGTGTTTGAAGTTTAAATCTGATTGGTGCAGAAATACACAAGAAATTAGCATAATCATTTTTTACACTGGTAATAAATACCCTTTGGGTCCCTGGGGGGAAAATGCAAAAGTGCACTGAAGAAAATACTCTAAAATCAAGCACTAGAGATTTTCTTAAAGTCCCCTTGAAGATTAGCTTACAATTCAAAATTACAAAACACATATAGAAAAAAATTCAACCATAAGTGAGGGTTCAGTTCAGTTGCTCAGTCGTGTCTGACTCTTGGCGACCCCATGAACCACAGCACACCAGGCCTCTCTGTCCGTCACCAACTCCCAGAGTCCACCCAAACCTATGTTCATCGAGTCGGTGATGCCATCCAGCCATCTCATCCTCTGTCATCATCTTCTTCTCCTCCCCTCAATCTTTGCCAGCATCAGGGTCTTTTCAAATGAGTCAGCTCTTTGCATCAGGTGGTCAAAGTATTGGAGTTTCAGCTTCAGCATCAATCCTTCCAATGAATATTCCAATGAATATCCAGCCAGGAAGAACTGGCTGGATCTCCTTGCAGTCCAAGGGTCTCTCAAGAGTCTTCTCCAACACCACAGTTCAAAAGCATCAATTCTTCGGTGCTCAGCTTTCTTTATAGTCCAAGTCTCACATCCATACACGACCACTGGAAAAACCATAGCCTTAACTAGATGGACCTTTGTTGACAAAGTAATGTCTCTGCTTTTCAATATGCTGTCTAGGTTGGTCATAACTTTCCTTCCAAGGAGTGTCTTTTAATTTCATGGCTGCAATCACCATCTGCAGTGATTCTGGAGCCCCGAAAAATAGTCAGCCACTGTTTCCACTGTTTCCCCATCTATTTGCCATGAAGTGATGGCACCGGATGCCATGATCTTAGTTTTCTTCATGTTGAGCTTTAAGCCAACTTTTTCACTCTCCTCTTTCACCTTCATCAAGAGGCTCTTTAGATCTTCTTCACTTTCTGCCATAAGGGTGGTGTCATCTGCATATCTGGGGTTATTGATGTGGACACCCACAATAAGGAATTTAATTAAGTCCCCAAGAATTTCAGAAAATGGAACCATCTAGCGGAGACCATACAGTAATACTAAAAGTTCTTAAAGACATAAAAGAAAGAATTGAAAAAAACAAAACAAGAAAAGAATGAGCCACTATGAAAAAAAAAGGTAGACAGATTTGAAAGAGGTCCACATAAAATGTCTAGCACTGAAAAGTATAGTTGTTGAAATAAAATACTCAATGGAAGAATTAAGCAGCTGATTAAACACACTGAAAAAAAAATTGTGAATTAAAATAAACCCAAGCAAGTGGAAGGAAGGATAGAATGAAGCTGAGATCAGAAACTAATGAACTAGAAAACAAACAAACAAAAATTTTAATTCTTTAGATAAATAATCTAAATGCTTTAAAGTATTTAAATTTTTAACTGAACGAAAATTTTTATTATCTTCCCTTGTGGTTTAGCTGGTAAAAAATCTGCCTGCAATCTGGGAGACCTTGGTTCATTCCCTGGGTTGGGAAGATCCTCTGGAGAAGGGAAAGGCTACCCACTCCAGTATTCTAGCCTGGAGAATTCCATGGACTGTATAATCCATGGGGTTGCAAAGAGTTGGACATGACTGAGAGACTTTCACTTAAATTTAAATAATCTAATTAAATAAACATCAGACATGAATAATCAAGAAAAATAAAGAGCACAAATAGTATTAGGAATGGTAATACCTAAGAATCCTAAGAATATAATAATCTATGATTATGTTCTAGAAACATAATTGTAGATATGACAGAGATTAAAAATTATAATCTAGCAAATTGGAAGATTTTTTAAAAATGTAAAATTTCTTTTTCTAGAGAAATTGATCTAAACTGATCTAAAACAAAATCTCAATAGGCTTATAACTATTAAATAAATTAAATCAAATCTGTAAAATCTATCATGAAAGAAATACCAGATCTGGACGGTTTTATAGGCAAATTTTACAAAAAAACTCAAAAATAAATAATCAAAATAAATCATTTCATGGTTTGAAAAGAGGAAACACTGCCTAATTCTTTTATGAGATTAAGGTAACTTTGATTAAAAGTCAGATAAAAGCAAGGGAAACAATTACAGGCCAAACTTATTCATGAACATTGATGCAGAAATACTATAATGTTATAACCAATCCTACAATGTATGAAAAAGATCATATTTCATAAACAAAGTAGGTTTAACACTTTTTAATCTATTAATTTAACTTAACACATTTATGAGTTAATGGAGAAAGAGTGAAATGAAAGTGTTAGTTGCTCAGTCGTGTCTGACTCTTTGCAACCCCATGGACTGCAGTACACCAGGCTCCTCTCTCCTTGAGATTCTCCAGGCATGAAAACTGGAGGGGATTGCCATTCCACCCTCCATGGGATCTTCCTGACTCGGGGATCAAACCCATGTCTCTGGTGTCTCCTGCGCTGGCAAGCTGGTTCTTTACCACTAGTGCCTCCTGAGAAGCCCAACCATGTAATTATTTCATAGATGCAAAAAAAGAATTTAATCATTTCTTGGTAAACATGATTAACAACAGAAGATGGCACAAATGTCCTCTATATAACATTTCATATCTACAAAAAAAAATATGGAAAACATGATATTGAGGAAAATAATATCTTCCCCCAAAGTCAGAAATATGACTCAGTCTGGCAAAAGTCTTTGAAATTGAAATGCCACAAGTTGGTGAGGATATAGAGTCATGGGACTTCCATAAACTTCTGGTAAAGAGTAAAATGAAAAGCATTTTGGCAACATCTCATAAAGCTGGAACTGTGTATAGCCTAAAACCTAATATTATAATTCATACCTAGAGAAATGCCACTCAAAGTGTGAGCCCTGGCCAACTGCTACCTACATACTATCAGCCATTGCACCAGCATTTTGAGTCACACTACCCTCAAGAAGGGCTTCCCTTATAAGGGAAAGAATCTGCCTGCAATGCAGGGGATCCAGGTTTGATTCCTGGGTTGGGAAGATCCCCTGTAGAAGGAAATGGCAACCCACTCCAGTATTCTTACCTGGAGAACCTCATGGACAGAGGAGCCTGGTGAGTTACTATCCATGGGGTCACAAGAGTCGGACACAACTTAGTGACTAAACCACCACCACTACCACCATCACCACCACCCTCAAGAAACTCTTGCATATGTGCAAGGGGAGACATTTATAAAAATATCACTGCAGAATTTTTTGTAATATAAAACATAATAAATAAGTTTACTTGAGCTGGCAAGTGAATAAATAAATTGTAGTATATTCATGCAACAGAATACTGTCCAACAGTTAAGATCAATAATCTATCATAGATTTATCAATATCAACTAATTTCAAAACTAGTACTGAGTGTAAAGAACAAATTTTAAGATAACACACACACAATGTTTCCATGGAGACTAAAAACTTGCAGAATCATGTAACCTTTTAAGGATATCTGCATATCTCTGCAGAACTTGGATCAAGGGAGAAATACACAAGGGACTTCAACTGTGTCTGTTTATTTATTTTTCAGAATATATTGTGAGTAACTACAGAAAAATGTTATATGTTTTTCTGTTTTATATGTGAAACATGAATGAAACAGAGTGACAAACACAAATTCAGGATCTGGGGAGCTAGGAATAGGACCTGGATCAAGGAAGAAATACATGAAAGGCTTCTACTTTGTCTATTAATTTAATTATTTATTTTTAAGTTGTGAGGAATTGCAGAGAAAATGTTAGGAATTGATATACTTTGATGACAGCTCCATGAGTACACATTATAGTATTTTCTCTATTTTAAGTGTTTGAAATATTTCATAATAATTCTTTTAAAGTCATTCTTTAAATGTCTAAAGTCAATTAGACAGGATAGATAGTAAATACCTCATTTTAGAGATGAAGGAGGTGAACTGAGAAAATTAAGAGTCTCATACACGTTTACAAAACCTGTCACAGAAGTCATATCTCCTGATCCCTGAACTCTCATAAACTCCCATACCATGTTGGATACTATATGGGAGTCATGGAAAACTCTTAGGAGATGTCTCTCTGATATCTGTGATAATGTAACGGTTTCTCTCTTCTTTGGGGAAACAGAAGGAATTAACAACTTTCAAGTATGCAAATCATACCAAGACCTGTGGACCTATCTACAGTAAAAAGTGAATATGACAACCACAGAACCCCTTGCTCAAAATCCCTTTGTTTAGAGCTTGCTTTTCCATAATTCTATTAAAGGATTAACAAAACATACACTCAGTGTCCAGAGGTGGTGATAAATGTCCCTAATGAACCTGCCCGAATTGAAGTAAGAGAGTTATGGTTACATGTCACCAAGAGTCAGTTTCTGACCCAGAGGATGCTGTAAAGTGGTCAGAAAACCTACCTACTTTACAGCAGATTTCCCCACAGAGTTGGCTGTGAGATGCCTGCCAGCCCTTCTAGGTCTGCTTCTGTTTTGAATTATGAGTCACACCACTCTCAGAGAGCCACACTTTGCCAACTATAAAGAATCCCTCCAAAGGGAAGACTGGAAGCAATGCAAGAAATATCTGAATTATGCTTATTCTTAGTTAGGGAAATAAAAGCTGTTTGTGCTCTGTTTGGTGTTCTATAATTTTAAAAATTTCACATTAAGTCCCAGACTAAGCAAAGGTGGCAGAGCTCTTTACCCTGACTCATTATAAGGCAGTGAGAAGTCGCCTAGACTGAGGCACACTGTTGCTCTAGCAGTGGGGGTGCAGGGTTGGATATCATACCTCTCTTCCAGGATCCTTTGGAATTTCATTTGCATCAGTTTTCCCCGTACTCTGGCTTGGAACAATGTGAAGACTTCTGATAATCTCTCGTCTCTCATGGCTTCCAGTTTGCCCAGAAAACCAGCTTTTAAAAGCACCTAAAAGAAATGTCAAATGTCAGTTCCAGTCCTAGTGGGCATTCGGTAAATGTCTACTGAATGGCCATATGAGCAACTGATGTATTTGATGATCAGTTCTATTTCTTGTTAATTTTTCATAATGTGCAAAATGTAAATTCTAGAAAGTTTGGTTTTATAAACCTAAAGCTTGCCAAAGCAAAAAACTTCATTTAACCCTGTGGCTGTATTAGTTCCTTAAGAACTTAGACTCTCTTCCTCCTGATCTATTAGCTATGTCTAGGTTGTTTAAGGAACTTGATTTTAATTTTAAGCTAGGCCCAGGCAGGTAAAGTGCCAGATAGTGAAAATTTTTAGGCTTCGCAGGCCACACTCAGTCTCTGTAGAACCTCTGCTCCCACACCACTCCCTCCCTCCTCCCCGCCTCCTCTACCTGTGCCTCCTCCTCCTCGTTTATTTTTTTTCCTCTTTAAAAATGTCAAATCATTTTTAGCAAGGGGGCCATATAAAAAATAGGCCTTTGATATGGCCCTTAGGCCATAGTTTGCTGACCACTGCTCTAGAGAAAGTCACCTTCATCTTAGACAATAAAAAAATATACACACAATTTTTTTTTAAAGAATCATTAGTAAGGGTCAAGATGAGGTGAGTGAGGTACTTAAAGCACAAATTTCAAGGAAGCACTCACTTTCAGGGTTGTACAAGTCAGTACTTATACCACCCTACGAGTGAGTGCTGCCTCAGATTTTGTGCTTTAGGAGGCTCTCTCAATTCATGTTGTGTGATTCTTTGTGACCCTATGGACCACCACGCTTCTCTGTCCATAGGATTCTCTAGGCAAAAATATTGGAGTGGGTAGCCATGCCCTTCCCCAGGGGATCTTCCCAACCCAGGGACCAAACTCAAGTCTTCTGCATTGGCAGCTGGATTCGTTATCACTAGTGCTACCCGGGAAGCCCCTCAACTCGTAATAGTCCTAGCCTAGGTAAGTGGTACACAACAAAAATAACTAAACATACAAGGAAGCAAGGTACCAGGAGTGAAAATCAGCAGAAACAGGTACTCAAAAGGTAGGAGTTGAGTAACATTTTATAAGCATGTCCAACAGAGTTCTCTTTCTGTAAGCTCTCTATCATACATCCTGCAATTCTCCTTTAAGTAATCTGGCCCTTATATGGCTTCCCCAGAGGCTCAGCAGTAAAGAATCTGCCTGGAATGCAGGAGACACAGGAGACTCGGGTTTGATCCCTGGGTCAGAAAGATCCCCAGAAGGAAATGGCAACCCACTCCAGTGTTCTTGCCTGGAGAATTCCACGGACAGAGAAGGCTGGTGGCCTACAGTCCATGGGGTCGCAAGAGTCAAACGTGATTAAAGCAACTTGACACATGGATATCATTAGAGACAACCTGATACTGTCAGGTGGAAACCAAATGTGATAGAGGTTTCCCAAAACATGAGGATCGTGCCAAAATTGCCAAGATGGAGCAGAATTTAGCGAATCACATCTAAGGAAGTTAGCTTTGGACTAACTTTTTGGATAGTAGGGTTGATCTTACTGTTTTTAGTTACTCAGACAGTCTTTCAGAATTAATTTCCTGAAAGCATTCTTATGGATGAATCCGTTCACATGCAGACAGGCAGTTATCTCCAGTAAGCGGATTCAATTTTGTCTAGCTCTGATGTGTATAAACAATTTTTATCACCCTAAAGGTGATTTATTATTTTATATCTTGGCACAAACTTGCTTAGATAAGTAATTATAAAGATGTATTAATAAATATAATCAAGGCCATCATTAAGAATCTACAAACAATAAATGCTGGAAAGGGTATGGAGAAAAGGGAGTCCTCTTTTGGGGTAGGAATGCAAATTGATACAGCCACTATGGAGAACAGTATGCAGATTCCTTAAAAAACTAGAAATAAAATTATCATATAGCCCAGCAATCCTACTACTGGGCATATTCCCTAAGAAAACCATAATTGAAAAAGACACATGTATCCCAATGTTCATTGCAGTACTATTTACAATAGCTAGAACATGGAACCAACCTAGATGTCCATTGACAGAGAGGTGAATAAAGAAGTTGTACACAAGGGAATATTTCTCTACGACAGTCTAGAAGGGTGGGATGGAGTAGGAGGCAGGAGAGAGGTTCAAGAAGGAGGGGACGTATATATGTGTGTGTTCAGTCACTAAGTCGTGTCTGACTCTTTGCAACCCCATGGACTTGTAGCACACCAGGCTCCCCTGTCCTTTACTATCTCCCAGAGTTTGCTCAAATTCATGTCCATTGAGTGATACTATCTAACCATCTCATGCATATACCGATGGCCAATTCATGTTGATATATGGCAGAAACCAACACAATATTGTAAAGCAATTATCCTCCAATTAAAATATATATATATATATATATACACATGATAGAGCAAAAAATGTAATCAAGGCTAAGTTTCAAAGAGCACTGACTTTCAAATTTTCTCTCTCAACAAAGCCAAAGTTTTCACTCTCAACAGAGTTCTGTTTGTATTATTTGTGGTCACAAGAGCTGTAAAAGCCTTATAATTGCATTTTCATGGGTATTTTAAGATATACAGACTTTCCTCCCACTCTTTTCCAAATGCATTCTTTGTGGTTCTCTGGTTACCTTAGTGATTCCAAAGCGGTACTGGGTATGGTCTGTCTCTAAGGAGTCAAGTAATTCTTCAGCTGCTTTTCTGTTGCTTGCAAATTTGCTCTTTGGAAACACCCTTGGGTTCAGAATGTAGTACCTAATTTAAGTAAAAAACAAATCCAGGTCAGGGGTGCAAATAAAGAATAATTTGGACAAGTAAGGCAAAGGAAAGTGTGTATATATATATATATATATATATATATATATATATATATAAACTTCCACCTCTCCTATCAATATGTTCAATTTTCACAAAACTCTTGGCAATAATAATAGGATACAAGCAATAATTCTTTCCTTTGGTATAATAGTTTATACTTTTCATTGTGCTGTCAAGACCACCTCACTTGATTTTATGCTCAAGAGGAAGGAGGGAGAGAGTGGAGTAGGGATCAGAGGAAAGACAAAGAGACAGGCTTAAGTGTCTCTAAGTACAGATAAGGACACTGAGAAGCAGAGACATTAAAGAACTTTTCCAGGATTCCCTCATCCTAATGGTGAGTTGCTGGAGAGCTAGAAATATGCTTCTTAATACTGACACAGGTACTCTTTCTACTCTACTCTACTTTGCTCAAATTAGCTTGATGACTTATAATTGACACTTTCAGAATTCAGGAAATAGAAAGTAAAAATGCCTGTCTTGCCTCCTGCCGCATACCCTGCTGGCTTTCTGCCTTTCACAGGCTCTGCTAGGAAAGAAACAGCCCGCTTGGATGGCAGCTACGATTAAGTACCAACAACATTGCAGAGATTCAATTCAGCCTCTGTATCGTTCTTCTCTATATATTTTTTCTATATGTGGGTCTATTATCCAGTAATAGAGATTTAAGGATATTACAGCTACATGGATGTTGGATTTAAGGGGAAATAATAATGGAACTCTGTCATCATATATCTCACCACCACCAAAACACATCGATCTGTCGTCTGGAGGATATCCACCAACAAACAATGCATGCCTAAGTACTCAGAAAGAGAGGGGGGAAAGAGAAATGCTCCAGGCTTCTTGAATCCCAGGATGTATGTTTACCTTTGCTTAAAATCAGCATACAGCAGTCGGTGTGGAAAACCTTCACGGCATATCCTGATCCCTTCTACGACACCATTACAGCGCAGCTGCTGTAGAACCAAATAAGGGTCCATTACACCTGAAAAAGGAGGTTCACTGTGAGTCCATGTCTAAAATGATGGTTACCCTAGATTCTGTCCTAGCTGCTGCATCTTGAGTTAAAAGAGTCTGAATCTGCTGTTCTCTACACGATAGTTCAAAGGATTCATTCACTGTCAGCCTGATGGCTCTCAAAGTCCCCACCTATAATGTAGGAGTCTCTAAGTAGGATTTACCTGGGATGAATCCTTTAGTTCACATTTAGTCAAGATTATACAAGCAAATACTCCTAGAAGGTGAAAAAATACATTTTTGTCCTAATGTAACTGGCTGGTATGATATCCATTTGCCAGTCAAAAGTCCACTATAGTGGGGATAAAATACAAAAGAGAACTGGCACCTCCAAGTAGGAAGGGGAAGGGATTACAAAAAGGGAGAATGCAAATAAAGGGGAAGGTAAGCACAGCCACAGAATTCTGTTCACTGTTTCGCATTGGGAAGAACTGGCCACACCCAGTCTACATTCTCTTCTGGTGATCTTGAGAAAACTTAAGTTGTGTTCTGAAGTATAAGCCTTCTCCTAGTACCCCTTTGTTCCTGAGATGAAGCCCACTAGAGATGCAGCTGCAGTCTCTGATAGAAGCCTTTGAAAAGCCAACCAATAAGCCATTGTATCTGGCTCTCAGTAAGGCATCTGGAAGAAGCCAAATGGCACTCTCCTAACAAAGACCTGCTAGAATGTTATAAGGAAAATGGGAAAGAGATGATTTTTTGCTTCTGCCCAGGGTCACAGAAATAAACGGTAGGACATATATCCATAGTCCTGTACTCCCATCCCTGTCACAGACAGAAACAGATCATCTGTGAGAAGGAGCGAAAGCCGAGTTCTGTGACACAATAGCATCAAGCATGCTTATTCCCTTTAAGGACATATGAAGAACTGTTCTGATGAGATCATGAAGCTTTTCTTATGACTTTGCCTTCAGAATTAAAAAAAAAAAAAAACCCTGCTGATATCAGAGCTGGCTCGATGGGAGGCAACTCTAATAGGTAACAGATTTGCTTCAAAATAGAGGCAGCTAATTAGATTCCTTGCTGGATGGAAGCAGTGTCCCTAGATGCATTCAGAAACCCAGCTGATGAGAAACAATAAGGCAAAAAACATACAGCGTGAATGAACATGAAGTATTTGCATTGCAAAAACTCAAACTGCAGCATCACCGTTTAGCATTACACTTTCCCCAAACAGGTCACAGACTGTCAAGATTGGGGTCTTAATTATAGGATGTTAATAAAACTGCAAGGTTTTACAGAACCTCAGAAATCAGGATCAGCAACATTTGGCTACCTAATCCAAGGATGATTAGTGCTCTGAAGACAGTAACTGCTTGTCACATACACAGCTTCAAGGCTGACAGCCTCCGACCAAGCTCCATAAAAGCCAGTAATTCAAGAGAAGGCTGGGAATCTTCAAATCCAAGAAGTAAGGAAAGCAATCCCTGTAATTAATATCTGTAGAAACTTTGCTTTGTTAATTAAAACATAAATAATTCACCACCACCTATCTTTCTCATCACCCCCACCCCAGCACTATCCATTCATTAAAAAGTGTCCACTACAAAAGCCAAGAAATGGAAAAATCTAAGTGCCCACTGATGGATGAACAACTAAAAGAGATGTGGTATATAGGTATCATGGAATGTTATTCAGCCATATAAAAGGAAGATATCCTCCCATGTATGAAAACATAAAAGGACCTTGAGGTCATTATGCTAAACAAAATAAGACAGAGAAAGACAAATACCATACGATCTCATTTATGATTCTAGATATTTTCATCCTAAATGTCTTTCCTGAAAGCATTCTTGCCACTAGTGTTTTCATTGCACAACTAATTGGCCATGCAGCAATTTTGCCATAAAAGATAAAATAACTGGTTTCAACTGACTGACAGTTTGGTTTCATTTCTCCATTGACACAGTACTCTCATTCTCATATTACATGAATCTGAAAGAGGCCGAGGGCCTCCAGTGCAGAGTTGGACCCACATTTTCCATAGAACTTGGAACATCTACCAACAGACATGTGACCATATGCCAAGAACAAATAGTAGTGTGGAAAGCTTTCACAACATGATACAAAGCTCAGTTACAAACATCTGTTTTAGTACTTGTATTTAGTGACAGCTCTCTCACTGAGGCAAGAAATTTTTGCAAAAAATAAAAAGTGTAGTGCAGAACAAAAAGGTGAATCAATAAGCCAAAAAAATGTCTAATGAGCTATGAACAAAGACTTGGAAGACAAATGGTTAGGGTCAACCCGCAAAGTAAAATCAGTCATGTGCACAGTGTCACCATGGGTCTGTACACATTTTAAGTACATTCAAAGAATCCATATTTCACAATAAAGTGTTTTTAATTTTGTTAGTCATTTTTCATGTTTAATTATATTCTTTTAATGTCCCTCTTTTTTTTGTTGTTGTTTTATCTTTTATGACAAAATTGCTTGATGGCTAATTGGTTCTGTAGGTGAAAGTTTGCTGCAAAAATGCTTGTGCAAAGATTTTAATAGCAAAGAAGCTTATGGTGAAAATATCACTCACTTATACATGAAATCTTAAAAATACAAACAAACAAATGTATAAAAAAAGAGATTCAGTTTTGTGGTTACTGGAAGTGGGGTAGAGGAGGGGAAATTGGATGAAAGGTCATCAAAAGGTGTGAGCTTCCATTTTTAAGATAAATAAGTCTTAGGGGTGTAATGTGCACCATGATGACTATAGTTAATATTGCAGTACGGTATACCAAAAATTATTAAGAGAGTAAATCCTAAGAGTTCTCATCACAAGAAATATTTTTCTCTTTGTTTTGAATGTATAAGAGATGATGGATGTTATCATTTCATAATGTATACAAGGCAAACCATTATGCTGTATACCTTAAATTTGTAGGCGCTGCATGTTAATTATATCTCAATAAAATAGAAGAAAAAAATTAGAACATTTTAAAAAAAGTATCTACTGCCCCGGAGTACATAACTAAAGAGATGGGTACTATTAAGGAGAGGGAAGATAGCAATATGATAAAGCAAGACTAGAGGGAGTTCTTAACAATTAGAAATGGATTTAGAATCTCTCTTTATGGTCAATTAAGATAATTTAGACCAAATGATTTCCTTTTTGCTGAAATATCCACCTTAATCCCCCAACTGATTATTCAATCCCTTTTTTTTTATACTTTGCCCTTGTAGACAATGGCATTGAAGCTCATCCACATTTTAGCATGAAATTCCAGGAGGAATTTAAATGATAATATCAAGTATTCTAATGTTACCCAACTGAGTCTGCTTTGTGAAATCCTTCTGCATATCCACCTGAATCTTAATTCAAAGGCAATCTTGAGGAAGTTTTGAAAAACTCACTTTTAACTTATTTTAGTTTTCTTTATTAAAATCTACCCTTATATAAAAGAGACTGGTGAATGCTTCTTTGAAAGACGTTCAACATAGCTTAAATCAAAAGAATTTCCTAGTGTAGATTACAAGAAATCTACTTACCTGGTGTTTTGTTCACATTGGGATTTATGCATCTCACAAAATGAGGTGCAGTTGATTTCAGGTTAGTCATTAATTTATTTAGGTTTTCCTAAAATGGAGAACATAATCAACACAAAATCACTTAGAAATCACTAAAAAGACCAATCTACCTCAAGGGTCTCCATGGTGATCAACTTAATCTTAAAACCAGATACAAACCAACAAAGAAATAATGAATTCAACATTTTTCCCTGCTTACCAAAGTATATTATTTCCTTCCTATGAGAAGTCAATATTTATCTAACTGTTCTGTTGTGAATTGTATCTACCTGTTTGGTAGCAATTTGGTAGCAATAATTTATGGAAGGGCAGTAAAATAACTTGAAGAAAGAAATTGCTTCTCAAGTATTCTATCTGTAAAAATTTTATCTTCATCTGGAAGCAGAATCTGAGATGGAGCTTCTGGTTCAATAGATTTATCTGGAGAAGGAAGGAAGCCAAGCAGGGCTGGGGAAGAAGAAAGCAATGGCATGGACTCAGTTTAGTCTAAGTCCTACAAAAGCTCTGAGCATAAATGCACCAATTATACTACAGTTGGTATCTCCCTGAGGCAATGGAGGGACCAAAGTCTGGAGGGGCAGGAAAGGAGATTACTTAGCTTTCCATTCTGGCAACTGTGAGTTGTTATGAGCCTATACTTTCATCAGTGGTAAGATGAGTGGCAGGTTGATAAATGGGATCTAAGTAGGAGATAAACATTGTCCACTAAAATCCATAAATACCAAGATAATATTCAACTTTTCCAACTTGGTTAACTTCAGATACTTTATCCTCATATGAAGATGTAAAATTACAAATAAGTAATATATGCAGATTGTGAAGTAGCTAATATATGAATAGATACAATTAAAAATTACTTTATGCAGAGATGCAACCATTTGAAACGAAGCTCCTTTCTTGCGTTTCTTCTCCCCAAACTGTAGAGCTAAAAAAAGAAGAAAAAAGTACTAAAAAGGCTCCTTTTTGTCACATTATCAAACCCTGGTGATGAAAGCATAAATGTGTCAAAGTTCTAGAAGCAATAAGGCAATGTCTACAAAAGCTTTAAAAATATTTATGTCTCAACATAAAAGTCTATTTCTCGTGCTTTTTCTCAAAGAAATATCAGGCAACTGTGCAAAGATACTCACTGAAGCATTGTTTAGTCATTACAAAAATATTAAGCAAAAATTTAAATGTCAACAATAAGAGATTGGCTAGTTAAAGTATAAAAAAAGAGTATGCATACAATGAAACACTGTGATCTTTTAAAATGATGATGCAGATCCATATTACTGATCTGGGAAGATTTCTAGGGTTTATTTTGAGAGGAAAAATTAGGTTACAAAATATCTGTATATTATGATCCTAAGTGTATATATATATATGTATATATAAGTGTAGCTGTATTATGGCTGACTATATACATAAAAAATGTTGGGTACAGTGTATACTAAAATGTTAGCCATTGTTATCTCTCTCTGTGACATTATAGGTAATCTTTATTTTCCTCTTTTTAGTTTCTCCATATTGTCTTTGGGGCAACACTCATGCATTATTTTTGTAATTTATAAAAAACAATCCATCCCCATTTTCTTGAAGCAAACAAATCTATGCTAAGCCAAATTGCTTTACAAACATTTATGTAGTGCTAATTCATTAAGAGGTACAAAACCCATAGGCAATCTGGAAAAAATGGGCCAGCTAACAACATAAAAAAACTGATGAAATTGCCGAGGCAAGGATCAGAATCTAATCACTGACGTCCTCTTGACATGCTCCATGCCCTCTAAGGGAATCACTCGACTTCTTCGTACTTCCACTTTTTATCCAGGGAAAGGGAACACTACTCCCTCCCATTTATTGTTTTAAAGAATTGTAGCTGGTTTACAGTACTCGGATTCTCCAGAAGAAAGTATGGTTATCATGAGTAATTCAGTGTTTGGATGAATCAGAAACTTGGAGGCAAGTGTTTTCCAGGGTCCTAAAAGAATTATGAAAAAGAATATTCTGGACAAGTCTTCTCTTCTAGTTCAAAAGAACACAGCACACCCTGAAGAGTCAGAAGATAATTTCCTCTCTCAAACCACTCTCTGATTTCTTATAATCAGAGAATTACTCATCTGGGAGCCATATATTTACATGGTCACTATGTATCAAACTTCTCAGGGGTACTTCAGAAGCTATTAGAATCAGGCAAATGCACTGCCTGAAGATTTTCAGGGTCCAAATACAATCGCTGCCATTTCTCAGTCTCCTCTTGAGGTGGGCCCATGGGACTTCAGACATGCTCCTAAATTACGTCATCATGTGCTTTCAGAGTCGGGAAGTGCTAAATTTCTCCATTCGCTGACTAAGTTGATCAGGAGTCCCAAAACAGGTGACAGGAGACACCTATTGAAGCTCGGAGTAAGACAACAGGAGGGTGAGAATGTCAGAAAGTGAGAGGACACACCACACTTAAAGAACACTTTGCCCCACTGCCACAGGGCATTTGAAATCAGGTTGGCTAGATTTTGTTGTTGTTGCTGTTCAGTCATGCAGTTGTGTCTGACTCTCTGCAACCCCATGGACTGTACCACACCAGGCTTCCCTGTCCTTCACCATCTCCCGGCGCTTGCACAAACTCATGTCCATCGAGTCGGTGATGCCATCCAACCATCTTGTCCTCTGTTGTTCTCTTCTCCTCCTGCCTTTAGTCTTTCCCAGCATCAGGGTCTTTTCTAATTGGTTGACTCTTCACATCAGGTGGCCAAAGTATCAGAGCTTCAGCTTCAGCATCAGTCCTTCTAATGAATATTCAGGGTTGATTTCCTTTAGGATTGACTGGTTCGATCTCCTTGCAGCCCAAGCGACTCTCAAGAGTCTTCAACATCACAGCTCAAAAGCATCAATTCTTTTTTCACAAGAGCATCTAAAACGAGGTTGGCCAGATTTTTTGTTTTCCCATAATTTCCATTTTTCAAAGGAAAAAGGAAATACAAATGTGTACATCTGATTTTTTTAAACCAGTGTAGACCAACCATGTTTGAATTCTAGGTTCTGCTCAGGGACTGCCAATTTGGACCTTTGCTATGAACCATGGTGCACTTTCGCCTGCAGCAGGCAGCAGTCCAGATGTGAGGCTGATGGCAGCAACCTGGGCTTTGTGTCCTCAAAAGCTTCGTGTTACACTGCAGAGGTCTGAATCAGATCCTGAGTCCAGGGAGTCTGTCCATCTCTCTGTTTTCTTTGTTTCCAGAAGACAGTGAGAGTGAAATAAGCATGAGGCTAGTAAGCACAAGTTCTGTCTCTGACCTCAGCTTTGCCATTTAACAGTGTTAAATCAATGAAGCAAGCAGGCTGTCAGACTGAGGTGGCTCCAATGCTGTGGCAGCCTGTGTAAGCCAACCAAACTCTATGCCTCTGAAAGTCTCCATGTTACAAAATTGAAATTAAGGACAACCAATCACAAACAGCCACGTGGGCTTTAGATATAGCTAATCACTAGTTTCCTCACTTTGCTTCCACCTTTTCTCTATAAAAGTCTCTCCTTGAGCTCCTGTGAATGGAATGCCCTTAACCCATTCTGGTTTGGTGCTGCCCAATTCAAATAGCTTTTTGCTCAAATAAACTCTTAAAAATTTTAATATGCCTGGGTTTATCTTTCAAAGTAGATTTGTGAGATCTGGGGGTGCTATTTAATTCTTCTGTACTTGTTCCTGTAAGATAGGGAGAGATTTCCCTGAAAGAGTCATGACAAGGATTGAGTAAGATAACGTATCTAGAAGTGTTTGGAAACTGCTGTTGTTTGTTGTTTAGTCACTAAGTCATGTCAAATTCTTTTGCAACACCATGAACAGCAATCTGCCAGGCTCCTCCATCCATAGGATTTTCCAGGCAAGAATACTAGAGTGGGTTGCCATTTCCTTCTCCAAGGGATCTTCTCAGCCCAGGGATTGAACCCATGTCTCCTGCGTTGGCAGGCACATTCTTTACCACTAAGCTACCTGGGGGGCCCTGCTTTGTAAATTACAAACTACTAAACAAGATTAGTTATTAGTTGGTCAACAAGTATTTATGGAGTGCCTGCTAAACAGGCATCTGTTACATGCTTGAGGCCAGACTTGAACAAGTGAGACATAATCTCTGCCCTCAAGAAGCTCATAAAAATTCCATTACTGCAATATAAAAGCACTGTGAAGGAGAATTCCAAGATATTTGGGGGATATGTATTAAAGGAGCTTGTTATTTCCCCAAAATCATTCATCAAAACATGGTTTGCTGCTCTCTCTTTGCAACTTGGTTGAGTAGAAGATAAAAGCAGGCTGGAGCAGTCTCCTTGAAATCTATCTACCTTAGAGCACCGTTTCCCCGAAGAACCACCAGCCTGAGGATGGAAAGGCTAATAAGAGGGGATGACTCAGGCCACGGGGAGCAGACACACATCTCTCAGGAAAGAAGCCAGGATTTTTATAAGCGCTGAGGCAGACGTGGGCTCCATTCTAAGGCTGAAAAATTGAGGAAGAATGTCTGACTCACCAGTGTTGGTACTGATGTAATTTTCAAAAAGATTTGCCAGGAGTCTGTTGGATGACTTCTGAAATATAGCCACCACTGTTTCATTAAGAAAGTCTTTGTTCTTTTCAAGCCAGCCACTGATGTTATAAGGCACCTTTGGAAAGGCATGTAGTTCAGGTAACAAAAAAGGAGAATGCATAAGTTCCTTAGCAAATTATGTAATTCTTTTTAAAAAATCATACATTGTGTACGTCATTTGAATTTAAATCAGTTTAATGTAACAGTACTGAATAAATACTCCAGAAACCTGTGTGCAACCCAAAGAGCTTCTCAGGCTTTACCATTTACATTGTGGAAAAAAAGGAAGAGAGAGGGAGGGAGCGAGAGGGAAGAAGCAGGGAGGGAGAGGAACACTAAACCAGAGTGGGTGGAAGAAATAGATGGTGTTTCCAGGACAAAAAATTCACATCAGCCCTCCTTCATATAGGCAAAAGTAGATGGAATAAAACAACTGCCTCTGACACAAGGTGAGCACTCCATAAATGCTATAGCATTTCACTGTAAATACTATTGTAATTAATATTCAAGGATATCAGAGAGTTACAAACATATCTAGGTATAATTGGCAGGTCGTTTTTAGGTCTAGTATTATTTTATCCTTTATCAGTTCTCTTTGTTCCACCCAGAATCACTGACCAGAATCATAAAAGCAGAATGAAAGAGCACAGCACACACACGTATGTGAACACATACACACACATATACCCCCAGTGGGGAAATGAGGAGAGGGAGTGAGGGGCATTAGGAATCTTTGTTGGTCATAGTTTAGAGACTATTACCTCATAGTGACTCTTTATGAAAGAATGAAAAAAAAAAAACTTCAGTGAAAAGATCAGTTGAAATCACTCATTCACACAATGTGCAGTTGAAAGAAAGGATGAATAAGGAAAAGCCCATGCCTTTGATGGTCTCTGAGACTTTCTGAAACTGTCTTACTTTGAATTGGGTGAGAGAGTCTACTTTTGAAAATTTTGACCTCTGTTATTATAGTATGGTATTTCATTTCCTAAGTACTAAAAGTCTACACCAACTTTTTTGGGGAACTGAGATTTATTTTGTTCATCTCTTCATTTAATCTAAACTTTACAGATATATTTACTTATATATTATCTAAAGATTTGGGCTGAGTACATTTGAAATAGAGGCAAGATAATTCAGGGCTGAGGGTCTAGAAGTAACTTACCACTCCTGCATAATGGACAAGTTCAAAGTGAGCTTCATATTTCTCGTTATGGTCAGCCTTGGGCTTCTGGAAATGAACCGACTTTCCAAAATGGTTGTCGAAAAGTTTGGTCTTGAAAGTCACATCTGTAGCCTGATGAAACATACATTCTTCTTCGAGGATGGAAAAGATGCCCATTGGCTGCTTGGAGATACAGATGAACAGTAGATGAAAAAACAAAACAAAACAAAAATACTAATAAACAGGATTTTCACTAAGGGATGAGTGTAAATCCTTCCCCACAAACCTAATTAGTTGACAAGGGATCTTCACTACATATAACTAGACCTTCATCCATTCAACAAATACTTATTAAATATCTACTAGGTACTAGACACCAGCAGGAGCTGTCAATGTAGTCATGAGCCACATACACAAAGTATCTGTCCTCGAGGTGTTTACCTTTTAGTGGAGCTGACCGGCAATAGACAGATAAACACTAAATAAATAATTTAGTTTGCTATAAGCACCCTGAAGAAATCATGCAAAGTAAAGAGAGAGAGAATGACAGAGGCTATGTGAGAACTCTTTTAGTAGGAGAGTTCAGTAAAACCTTCTGAATGAGAAGAGCAAATCCTGAGAAGACATGTATACAAGTATTCTGGGCAGAAAAATGAAGAGTGCAGAGGCCCTGAAGCAGGAACACTCTTAGCAAGTTTGAGGTCCTGCCAAAGACAAATGTGGACTGAGCAGAACTAGTCGGAGATAGCGTGTGGAAAGAGAGGGATACAGTACTGGAGCCTAGAGGCTTTCCAGGCCATGGTAAGACATTTGGATTTTATTTTAAAATGAGAGGCCTTTGGAGATGTTTTACAATAAAGTGATTATGATTTAATTAATGCTTAAAAAGGATTATTTGTTTTGATTGGCAAATAAAAGCCTATTGGCCAATACTGACTGTGGTCTCTATTGGAAAGCCAGTGAGCTAAAAATGGTTTGAGATCCAACCAGTCCATCCGAAAGGAGATCAGTCCTGGGTGTTATTTGGAAGGAATGATGCTAAAGCTGAAACTCTAGTACTTTGGCCACCTCATGCGAAGAACTGACTCATTGGAAAAGACTCTGATGCTGGGAGGGATTGGGGGCAGGAGGAGAAGGGGACGACAGAGGATGAGATGGCTGGATGGCATCACCGACTCGATGGACGTCAGTCTGAGTGAACTCTGGGAGCTGGTGATGGACAGGGAGGCCTGGCGTGCTGCAGTTCATGGGGTCGCAAAGAGTCAGACATGACTGAGCGACGGAACTGAACTGAACTGATTTAAAAAAGCAGACAAGAAAGGATATGTGATAGGAAATCGAGGACCCAGTCAGCAACCTTTGTCTTTTAAGGGCCTTACAGTAAAGCTCTTAGACTTTGTGGGCCATAGGGTCTCTGCTGCTCCCTGCCATCAACTCAGCCATTTCAGTCCTGAAAGCAGCAACTGACAATATGTAAATAAAATGAGTGTGATGATGTTGCATTCAAACTTTGTTTCCAAAAACAGGCTACAGGCTGGATTTGGCCTGCAGGGCTGCAGTTTGCTGACCGCTCATCTAAACAAGTGATAGTGTTGGAGACTGTGAACGGTTACTGAAACGTGACGTGGGTGTTAGTGGAGCTGGGTCACAACTTGCTGATGGACAGAATGTGGGGTGTAGTAGAAAGAGGAAGGCTGACTGCGGTTTTGGTTTGAGCAAATGGGTAGTGGATGTTGCCATTCACTAACGTAGGGTACATATAGGGAAAAAACAGCTTTGGAAAGGGAAAGATCAAGGATTCTTATATTTGCAAATCTACTTGTGTGTTTATATGTTCGTTTATCTCCACACATATTTTTGAAATGCCTTCTATGAGCAAATCACTGTACTAAACACTTCTGGTTAAAACAGGAAAATCAGACGTGGGCTCTGGCTGTAGAGCATCTAACTGGGCAGACAAGACATGCAGATAATAATAAATAAGCAGACTCTAAAGCAACAGAAAATGTCATGAGAGTTCCAAGATAAAACAATGATCCCTTGGCCCAACAACATAAATTTCGTGATTCTCTACCAACCCATTCTACCCAAGAACCACAAACTCTCAGATGTGGGAGAGACCTTACAGTTCTCGCCCAACCCACCTAAAAGCTCATTGAATTCCTTTTACAATTTCCCTCTAAAAAGTAGGCTAGCTTAGGCTTTAATATTTTCATGGAAAGAGAACACATCAACATTAAGTTAAGGCTCTGGCTGGGTGATATACAAGAAGAAAATTTGTTTGTATTTTAAAATCCTTTGTTTGAAATTATGCCACTGGAGCCATACGAATGGGTCTAATTTGGATGATTAGATACTTGAAGAACATGTTTTTGATCCACCTGAGTCTATTGTTCTAATGCATGGATTATGGTCTTCTACCTCTTTTGTCTAATCTCATAGACTTAGAACCTGCATTTTACAGCAAATGCATTCAACGACATTCCATCAACAACTCTTGGACATCTGGCACATACTGTACAACTCTTGTACTCCAGCAGGGAAGATGTCTTCTTCCCTCCCAAGTATCCAAGTCGGGAATGATGCAGTAAGCAAATATGCAAAGGATTGCTCCTGGCAGCATTGACCTGGTGGGTTCTTGACAAAATGATGAATGTGGAGGGGAACAAGAAGGAGGGAAAATCTGATAACACTAAATAGTCGAGTCACCAAGTCTTGGAGGTGTGGACTTCATTTCGTATTGCATATTTTCCTGCCACAGAAATAGTCAACCTTTCATAAAAACTAGAATGAATCGTTTAAAAACTGTAAGCATCTCCTGGGGTAGTTCATGTTAACAAGAAGGACATGCCAAAGCCTCACAGCAAGCAGCAGCCCATCTCCAGCAGATCCACCTCCCATATATGAGGACTGCCATGTCCCTGGGACTCAAATGAAGCCATCTTCCGTTTGGGGATGAACGGATGCTTTATGCAAAGCAAGTAGATATCACAGCTCAAAATGTAACAATTAAACCACTGAGGAGGGAAAAGCTCTATTTCTTCAGGGTCTTCTCCATTTCTCCAATGCTTAGGAAGTATAAAACTTCTAATAAACATGAGGCCCTCTAGCAAATTAATCTCCAAATAGGTCAGGGAAAGAAGTAATTATGTTCTGCATCATAGCATCAATTGTCCTCTATTGCACAGTAAATGGTCTGAGTCAGTTGCCCTGACTCTGAACATTAATGCTATAACCTCTCCCTCTTCAAATATTATCAATTCAGCCCTCCTCTCTTTCACATCTGTCACTTTCTTGCTATTTCCATTTCCGCTATCCTGATTCAAGGCTTCTGTTTCTCACTTGCTGTAACAGCTTTTTAATCACCCTGACGTAGCCTTTTCTCCCATTCCTGACCCCATACACAAACCCACCAGAGTAAACCCAAGCATCTCTGACTACCCCATTACCCAGTGTGGAATCCTCTCTGGCTCACCATCACCTAAAAATAAGTTATAAATTCATTAAAATCCCTTCACAGCCTGACTCCCTTTTTTTAAACTTCCAAATCCTTCCCTCTGATTATTTTTAACTCTCATCAGATTTTTAAATGCATCCATTACTTTCCTGTCTCTAAGCCTTTGCTCTTGCCCATCCCTCCGCATGTTCACTGTCTTCTTCTTTTCACCTGTTGAAATCATGTCCATTCCTTCAGACTCAGCTGAAATTTTACCCCTTTCCCACCAGGCCTTCCTATATTCCTGCAGGCAGAGGTGACCTCTGCTCTTTTGAGTTCTGTGAGTCTTTGTGCCTTTACCACATTTATCCTAACGTATTTTTACATTTATTAGACTTACAAATCTCCTGTTTGACTGCATACGTCCTAAGGGCAAGTGCTATTTATAACAAATACTTAAGTTTTACACAGCATTTAATTCAAAGTTTTATAATAGTAATGAGTTATTAGGCCTAAAATTAAGGTCCAACATTTTGTGGGCTTTGACATCTGGGGAACACCAGGAGAAACTAATCACAGGTTCTCCTCCCCACATGCTCCTGTGGGTTATGTCCTCCAGGCTTGCAACATACTTTCTCATGGGAATAGGCACAGAGCCCACTGATTCTTGAGTAAGGGACTTCAGTTCCCTACCAGCCCATGGAGTTATTTAAACAAGCCAATCACATCCTCCAGTGGGAATCACTGGTTGCCTCACCCTATTATTACTACAAAGCCTGCTTCCCATAGCTCTCAATTATTCATTCTGCTCCTAAGTGCAACTGCTGTGCAGCCCCATATGGCATGCAGTGTCCTCCTCCCCAGTCTGTGAGTATATGTGACTATTAAGCCGCTGTCGATCTCATCTGTCCACTGACAGGTGTCTTGTGGTCAGCCATCCCCATAACCCTAGAAGAGGAATCCCTCCCTCACCACTGGGGTAACAAGAAAGTGATCAAAACAAGTAGGTGCTAAATACACTTACTTGTTAAAAGCTGAAAACTAGTAAAAGTTTTGGTCTTCAGACCTCTTGCTAATTATATCCTCAGTACCTTGAGTGCCAGGATGATACCTCTGGTTTGTATTTCTCCCAACACTTAGTAGAGTAGGTCCTAAGGTGACTAAAATCTAAGTCCTCAACAAAGGAATTAATTGATAAGTGAACACTAAGACTTACAGGTTTGCGCTTTGGGATGGGGTGCTTTACTGTGGGCAATGGTTAGGCAGAAAGTAAAAGTTGTGAGCAAAAAGACACAATGCAATATGTTTAAAGAAAATAGTTATATGCATTCAAGGGATAACTAATGAGATATTAATGTGATTAATTTTATAACAAAAATACTAGAATTAGCTTATCTAAAGAACTCTATTTGGGAAGTGGCAATACTCATTGCCAAGATGCTACCAGAATTCAAAATTATTTTAGAACCTACTATGGGATATCTGACACCTTTGACTATTGGCACATGGAAATGACCTGTAGTCTGACTATGGATTATTGCATAGAAACAATTATGAGTTATTTAGCTAAGTTAGACAAATTATGTGAAAAATAGGTAATACAGTTAGGATTCAAAAACAGTTAAGATGATTGGTATTGAAGTCAATTTTCTCCTGAAGACAGCAAAAATCTAACAATTTCTCCTAATCCCCATCCTGTGAGGGACTTTTTCCAAGATGGCTGAATTATTGAAAGAAGGATGTAGCTTCTCAAGGTGACTCCACTGCAGGGGCAACAGTTTCTAAATGTATAATTTTGGATGTATTTGTTTAAAAAAATAAAAATAATCTCTTTACCAATACCTATGTAAAATCATAAATATGTAATCATATGTTAATATTTAATATGTTGATTACTGATGTTCAAGTTCTAAACAAACTAGAATAATTCAAGTAATGAGGTAAGTGTAAGTTAATCCTATAATAGATCTGTTCACTGCATTTATATAAGGAGGTTACTGTATGCTTGAAGACCAAATTAACAAAGTTGGCATGAAAATGTATTTTTTAGCTTGATATAAACTTTTTTATAAATATAAAAACTCAAAACTTATATGTATAAAAACTTTTTCCTTATAAACACACAGATGCATTCTATATTTTATATGTAGTGATGTATTTTAGTTCCTTCAAACTTTGAAAAGTTCCCATGGTGCAGTCTGTTTCAAGGAGAGAGTTTGATCATTAATATTTACTAAAAATTTCCTTCATGTAGACTGAACAAACACAATGATCTTTTCAAAATATAGAATCATTTCAAGAAAGGTTTTAGTATTCCACATTTGCCTGACCTGAACCTTTGAAATAACTCACAGGAAACCAAACACTTATCTTTTCCTTTTATGATTTACTCATTTTTCCCCTTGTTTTATCATATCACTAGAAAGTACAACAGGAAATTATATCAATGTTGCTGGTGTCTTAGAATAAGTTTGATTGTCATAAATAAGATAATAGGCTTCAGATCAACTACAAATCTGTAACACTCACAGACGTATCAGGAGTTGAATACTGTCTGCATCCCACCTTCCTGCCTGAATACAGTATTTTATCATATTTAGAGTAAGTAGATTTTACAGGTGACAACTGCCCAAATTTAAAGCTGTCCCTTGAAGGAGCTCCAGTTCTCTTGTTTCGTTTCTAATTAGAAAACTGTAACTCTAATAATGCCATCAAACATTTCCCAGATCATGGGCAGGTCATTATTATCATTATTTTTAGTCAACTCAAGAGTTGGTTCATTATCACCATTTTTTGAATCAGCCGGTCCCCTCCCCAGAAAGTGGTTATAAAATAAATAAAATCAATGTGATGTCCACTCCTGTTAAGAATAATGGCTATTTTCAAAGAAGATTTAGTTTCATCTAAAGATCTAACATGTAAAATGGATGGGACAGTGATTGATAAAATCTGGGCCCCACAAAAGACAATGAGTGAGAGGTTAGTCATCCTCACCCCTTTCTAAACAAGGTTGCTGAGAATCAAATGTGAGAGCAAAGCATAGTTGTCCAGACAAGTGCAGAATTCACTGCAATCCACAACTATTGCAAAAGATAAGGCCACATAGCTGCTCACACCTCATCATGCTTGCTCCCTTGGACAAAGCCACAGAAAAACCATATTGAATTCCCCTGGCAAATCTGGTTAATCTTTTCTAGAGCACATGGAAAGATTTCAGTGTATGGGAACATCACTGAATTTGGAAACCATACACTGCAGCTAATTTACTAATAAGCCATGAAGTATTGTCATAAATTACTTAAACTAACTGGTACTTGTCCAATTAAATGAACAAACTACATCCTGCAAGGTAGTGGCCTTGAGAATTTATGGCGGTTGTTTGTTTGCATGCTAATTTGCCAAATTTCGTTAAGCTGCTCTGGGTCTACTCATTCACCTTATGTTAATCAGCCAAGCCCTACAGTGGTCATATTTTCAGCTCTGTGTTTTTCCAGTCAAGACCGTGACCATTTTTAATCTCAACAAGCTTCCTCACGCATTAACAGCGGAGGCCATGCATAAGCAGTAAATATGTAGCGACAGTGTGAGTTAGAGATGATGGAGTAGGTAACTGATGTGCGACTTTAGTTAGGATGCCACAGGGCTGCACAGAAAAACCACTAAGAGAATATGTGCAGAGCTCTTTACCCTATTTCCCATCCCCTTGACAGAGCCAGGGTCCTGACACGGATCAACACAGCAAGCAGGGCCAATTCTCCTTAAACAAAAATGGACGGGGGAGAAACATGCCTCACCTTCTCAACAAGATCCACACAGGCTTGCAAATCCAGGCCAGAGTCGATGGACACCCAGTCAATGCCTTCTCTCCTATATTCCTCTTGCTCCAAAATCAACGTATGCTGATTGAAGAACTGTTGTAACTTTTCATTGGTAAAATTAATGCAAAGTTGTTCAAGACTGTTATACTTCACGGTTGTGATCAGAAATAAAATTGAGAAAATAGTAATTATTGGAGGCAATGGATATGTTAATTAACTTAATTGTAGAGATTATTTCACAATGTATATGTGCACTGAATCAAGTTGTTCTGCTTAAATATATATTTTTAATTGTCAAACATACTTCAATAAAAAAAACAAAATAGAGGTTCACTTGGAAAATATAAAGAGAAAACCACAACCACTATCATATGTTGGCAAATAAACCCAATAAGTAAAAATTGCTCAATTATATTCTTAACCTCCTTCATATATATCTGAAAATTAAGATTATGATAGGAAATTAACATTTAATGATATTACAATTCAAAATCATAAAAGATGTCTTAATTTACCTTTATTTAAGGTTGAATTAATTTCCTAGCACTATTAATCATAATGATTTTTATTGTTATTTGTTAATATTAATAACAGCTTTTTCCAACCAAAGTAGCGTTTAAGTTTGCACAGAATGATTCTCATCATGCTCTGACTACATCTTCTGGCATTCAATTCACATAGTCTAATCCTCTTGTAAATATACATCAACTTCACTCTTACCAGATATACTTACATCAAGCATCTCAAAACCAGTGATGTCAAGAATGCCAATGAAGAATTGTCTTGACTGCTTGGCGTCCAGGACCCTGTTGATACGTGCCACCAGCCACTTAAACATTCTCTCATAGATTGACTTAGACAAGGCACCAACAGCATAGGTCACCTGAAAATCACATCAAAAGTAGTCCTTCGCCTGACAACAGTGTTCATTTTGACCCTGGGCATTCTCTATCAGTAACCACCTTCTAGTAAAACCAGCATATATTTATCTGCTTTCTGTGGTTATAGCTTTATGCTGAAGATAAGGGGAAAGGAAGAAAGAAACAAGGGCAAGAGTAAAGCGAGAAGGAAGGGAGAGAGGAGGAGAAGGGGGGAGAGTTACGGGAAAGGAGGCGAGCTGCCTGGCGCCTCCCCACCCAACACTCCTGTGAGAGATTCATGTTCCTACCACTAAAGGACCAAACCTCCTGGGGTAGGGTGGCAACATGTTCTAAAACCTTGCTGTTCAGAGTGTGGTCCTAAGACCTGCAGCATCAGAATCACGTGAGAGCTTTTTAAAGATGCCAATGCCCAGCATCTTATCCCAGACCTATGAATCAGAATTTGCACTCTGGCACAATCCCCTCTGACTCCCACGCACCATAAAGTTTCAAAAATGATGGTAGAGTAGGTTAGGAATATAGAATCTCTAGCTCTTTCCTGCTGCTGCTAATAAATTGCATAACTTTTGGCAAGTGACCCAATCTCTCTAGGGTGCAGTGTCTTCCCCTGAGTTATGCTCTTGAAGATTCTTTCCAGCCTCAGCTTCCACCTATTTTATTAGTTCCCAGGGCTGCCCTCAACTCTGCATAGGGAGAAGGGCAATTTAGTGCATCGTTCTGACTCAGAGTCCTCTACTGTAAAACTGAGGCCACATTTCACCTCCCTGGAGGTGTGGGTCAAAGGCGCTCTCCTAACCTACTGGGGAGAGCTCCAACCTCTGCGTGTGATGCTGCTGCTTTGCGGATGTAGAGCCTGCTGCCGTGACGCGCAGGCGCCGCTGTCGCTGCAGCTTTCTGACAGACTCCAAGGAGGAGTGAATTTCAGCTGGACCGTCTCCAAGCCTGGCAGGGGAATGCGCTTCAACGACTTAACATTTAAAACAGGCCTATCACACCCATCCTTCGGCTGCCCAGGACAGTGCGCACAGCAGGAGCCAGTTGGTGTCTGGCGGTGATTTAGTTATGAGTCATCCACTCCCTGATCAGTTACCTTGAGTCATTTCCACAGTAATCCATAAGCCGGATGGCATCACAGTTTTTTATTATTGGCATCAAGAGCAGACACGCACAAGTACAGCACCGAGAATGATTTTTATTCTTCAGAGCATCGAGGAAATCACTCTATGTCTACAGCAGTCACTTTGAAAGTTTAAAAAGAACGTGACTAACTTGCTTCCCCCCCTATTAATTCCCTAGATACTTGAGAAGTGGGAGTGAGAGAGAAACTGGCTGCAGCTGGGGAGTAGTGAAAAACAGGAAGAAAGCCTGAAATTGTAGCAGAGGTTAAACAGACTCATGACTGAGCTCTTTTAAAAATAACCCCAAAGACTTTGATTACTTGGGGGTCAATAATATAGGATAGAAAAAACAAAACTGAAAAGGAGTGCAGTCAAATAGCTGTATTTTTAACCACCTTGATCCCTGCCTTCCTCATCTGCAAAATAATATTAAAATATGCTTGTCTCATGGTTGTTGGAAGAGATTTAATGAGACGGAAGATGTAAATAGACATAGCACAGTATTTGGCACTTAGAGTCAATCCAATAAATGCTAGTTCCCCCTTTCCTATTCCTTCTCCACTTTTATCACTTCCTCATCCTTGATCCAGTATTTACTATCCATGTTGCTTTTAGCAGTTAATCGTTCTAAGCTGACTGTTTTTAATACAATGGAAGCATAAATAAGATCAACTTTGCAGACTTGCTGTTCGATTGAATGAACCGTGCATACAAAGCACACAGCACAGCATCCACAGTGAGCATTCAGTGGCTACTGATTACTATTATTGTTTGATCATTATTAATCTTTTCAAAGTAAAATAACCTATTTCTAATAAGCATAGTTAGAATTCTCCTAGAATCTTAAAATACTAGACCTGAAGAGCCTTGGTTCCTGATAATCACGTATGCTGCTGCTGCTAAGTCACTTCAGTCGTGTCCAACTCTGTGCGACCCCACAGACGGCAGCCCACCAGGCTCCCCTGTCCCTGGGATTCTCCAGGCAAGAACACTGGAGTGGGTGACCATTTCCTTCTCCAATGCATGAAAGTGAAAAGTGAAAGTCAAGTCACTCAGTCGTCTCCGACTCTTGGCGACCCCATGGACTGCAGCCCACCAGGCTCGTCTGTCCATGGGATTTTCCAGGCAAGAGTACCGGAGTGGGGTGCCATTGCCTTCTCTGGATAATCGTGTATAGTGGCTCCCAATTCAAGATGGCACACCCCCCACCCAAGGGAAGGGGGCACTTTGGAACAGGATGGGCATTTCCACATCATCAGTGACTGAGACTGTTGCTGGCACTTAGCACCTGGGAACAGGAATGCAAAACCTCCTTCAATGTGTGGGACACTCTCATACATGAAGAATTATCTCCTTTAGATGCCAATCATTGTTCCACTGAGACCCACAGAAGAATTTAACCTCTTCATGGGGTGCTCAGAGAGATGGAATATTTGACCAAAGTCCCAGAGTTAGATAACATAAGAGCTAGAACTAAGTTTTGTATAAAGTGTTAACACTGCAAGAATTTTTGCCATCTTTTGCAATTGTCATCAACAGAGCATATACATCTCTATTCTTAGCAGTGACAATTGTCTCTATAAAGTCAGTAAAATTCCTAAGAAAAGAAAAGCCTTACAGTGTGCTTTCTTACTCTGTTTTCAGGAGATGGAGGAAAAGAGAGTGCTCAAGCAAGAAGGTGGGGAGGGGAGGGGGGCATGGAGGATGAGGGTTTTCTTTCTTTTAATGTTGAATAATAATATATTAGCTTGCTTCACTGATTCCATTATAGTAGAGGCTGGTGTGGTAACTCAGTCCCCGAGAACACAATATTAAAGAGACGAAGGTTTGATTTCAGTCCTCCTATGGGCTCATTAGTTTTACACTGAGCAAGTCCTTGTTCTATAATCATAGCATGTCATGCATGCATGTGGTGGTGAATGTCTTAAAAGGCAAGAAGCTGCCAGACATCTCCAGCCTCACTATGAAGAAATAGCTCAACTACTTGTCCCACTGAGCATGGCTTAACGTCAGCCAATATTTCATTTATTTTAACATTTATGGAGCACCTGCTGCTTGCAGGGCACTGTGCTAGATGCTGGGGTACTAAGATGAATTAGACACAGTCCATGGCCACAAGAGCTCAGGTCACCAGGGAGGACAAAAATGCAGGCAAATTGTTCCCATAGAGTTGATATTATGGTAGAGATAAACTTATTTAGTTATAGAGTAAGCTGAACTAGGAAATTGATTTTGATTAGTTGTTGAAATGTTTTAAATGACAGTCACACCAAATGCCTGTCTACCAACATATCAAAAGAAAGAGAGTTTATTGTTGTCAAAATAACTGTCTTCTGTCACAAAGTTGCATGTTTGTCTATCTCATTTTCAGATTTAGGATGTCTACAGAGCAAGACAGTCTAGGTGTCACCTGAATACTAGCTGGGTATCCTTTGGAATGTTACTGCTGTACCCTAACCCTTGGTTTCCTCAACTGGAAAAAACATAAGTATTCTTACCTTACCTACCTCTGAGTTTTGTTGTAGGAATGGAAGGAGATAATATGAATGCTTTTACATGTTATATGTGATCAAACCACTTTCTCTTTCCAGAAAGACTACACTTCTCAGCCCCACAGTAGCTATGGAGAGAATTTGACTAGTTTTCACCAATAGAATCTTACTAAAAGTGATATCACTCCTAGCCCCAGGCAGTTAAAGTGTGTGTACTTTCTTCACAAATAATTTTTTCCCCTGTGCAGCAACACTGGAGGCCATGCATTTCAGATGGCCTGAGGACAAAATTGAAGAAGGTGGTCTCATCTGTATCGGGCCTGGTGTGAGTAAGACATAAATGCCTATTTTATTGTCACTAGGATTTTAGTGTGCATGTTACTGTAGCAGGGCTTGTCTCATACTAGCACATTCCAGATGTCAATTATTATTTTGAAATACACTATCATATTTAGATGGTCTTACTAGTTGACTGTCCTGTGACTATTTACTGCACAGCCTCAGGATCAACACTTCTCAGAGCACTCATTATTCTAACATTAAAATATTCTCCTGGATACTGAACAAAACCTATATGACCTTCCATCTCTCACTTTGGTTCTCATTTTTCCCCCTCTTTGAATGCTAACTTCAGCATATGTGCTGAAACCCTTTCTTAATGAATGCATCTGATAGCCTAAAAAGTCAATATTCCAAATAGGTGATAGATTTCAATTTATCAATTTTATTCATGTCAGAAACTATATTTTTAAGAGCCTCTTAGCTAGACCACAAAGATATTTATTATAAAATGTAAAGGACTTCCCTGAATCTGAAGAGACTTGTTGCTTAAGGGGAAACTGTCAAAATGGTATCTTTCAGACTAGAAAGACTCTTAACACAAGAGCATTTACTGTGGTGTGCATCACAGATGGAAACAGAATACTGCTCACAGTAATTCTCTTTCACTTTTTTACAGAAGGCCTTGTTACAGACATCAGAAGTTGAAAAATACACAAATAAAACCTGTGTACAATTAGTACAAGAGGATAGAATCATAATACTCTGGAAGTGACTTACCTGTTCTACATTTTGACTTCTAGTAACATATTCATTACCAACTTTGATTCTAGGATGGATCAAGCCCTTCACCAGCTCAGAGGAGTTAATGCCCATGAGGAAAGCAGCCTTGCCAGCATCTGGTCAGAAGAAAGGAAGGAAAAGAAGAAGAGAAGGGGGGAGGGAGAGAAGGAGAGAGAAAATAGTAAGAGAAAAGAGGGAGGAGGAGAGAAGAAGGAAAACATTGTCAAACTTCAATCTCCACGTGAACCCAATAGACAGCCCAGAAGACGGAAAGATGGTGTGGTTAGAATGATGTAGCAGGGTAAATTGTAGTTCTGAAATAAATGCATGGACCCTAAATGATCCTAAAAGACTCTATTTCTTGTAAATGCAAATCAAAATCACAGTGAAATGCCACTACACACTCACTAGAATGGCTATAATCAAAAAGACATGAGTGTTTTGGTGAAGAAGTGGAAAAACTGAAAACTTCATACACTCCTAGAATGTAAAATGGTATAGCCACTGTAGGAAACTGTTTGGCAGCCACTCAGAAATTGAACATAGTTACTGCAGGATCCAACAATTCCACCCCGAGGTATACATCCAAGAGAAATAAAAACATATGTTCACACAAAATAGTTGTACACAAATGTTCCTAGCAGCATTACTCACAATGGTCAAAGAAAGGAAAAAACACAAATGTTCATCAACTGATAAATGGATAAACAAAATGCAGGATATTAATTCCACAGAACATTTTTTTAACTACAAAAAAGAATAAAGTATTGATGTATGCTGCAACATGATTGAGGGTTGAAAACATCATAGTAAGTGAAGAAGCCTGACACAAAGGCCATATATTATATGATTTTATTTATATGAACTGTCCAGAATAGGTAAATCTAGAGAGACAGAAAGTAGATTTGTAGTTGCCAGGGGCTAGGGGAAAAAGGAATGGAGAGTAACTACTTTTGTATACAAGATGTCTTTTTGGGAGTAATGACATGTTAGTCAAACCACCTTCTGAATATGCTTAAACTCACTGAACTGTATATTTTTAAAGAATAATTTTATAATATGAGAATTATAGCCCAATTAAAAAAAAAATCCATTTCTTGATATTGCCCCTCTTCTGAAAAGAATTGTTCATCTGAAGAGGATGAAAATCATATTTTCATTATTTGCCTATTTTCCCCTTCTACATATATATTTGTAGCTCCTTTCAATGGAACCAGAACTTGGACCATATATTTGGGTAATTCAAGACCTATCAACAGAAGCCAGGACACTTGCCCAGTATCTCTCACCTTTCCTCTCCTGTGAGTCTCTGCCCCACAGTGCCCTCTGCTGCCTAACAAGAAGACTTACAACCCGCATAATTATTCTTATATAGAATGGTATTTTCATTTTCTTAGGAAAGAAATGAAGAATGAGTGCTATCAGAAGGAAAAGTAAATAAGCATGTATCACGTCAGGTGTTAAAAAAATGACAATAACACGAAAGAATGCCACAGGCGAAAAGCTATAAACACATTTTAAACTGCGTGTTTTTTTTCGGTTATCAAACAAAAGGAATATTTTGCTCAGTTGAAACCTCTCTGCTGTCTCCCATTTTAAATGAATCCCGAGATATATATCTGATGTAGTCACTCCATAAAGTTAATGTCTTAGAATAGAAGGAAATGGAGTCTTTCCTTACTTCATTAAGAAGTACAAAATTTCCTGAGCAATGGCCACAAATAGAAAATAAATTAAAAACAAAACACAATTAAATAGCTATATGTCATCTATATTAACAATATCCATTTCCTTTTTGTGGGGCCTTTAAAGTTTTCACAAAGACTAGAAAAGCTTGAAATGTTTGATTTATTTGTTAACTAAAGGAAATAGCAACCCACTCCAGTATTCTTGTCTAGAGAATCCCATGGACAGAGGAGCCTGGTCAGCTACAGTCCATAGGGTCACAAAGAGTCAGACACAACTGAAGTGACTTAGTATGCAAAGTCAATATATATTATACATTCTAGAAATGTATCTACAAATTCTACATCTACTCCTAATCAGTGATAATGGCCTAGGAACTCCATTGCTATGAAATCTTTCAAAATGCAAAGACTGGGAAAATAAGTGGAAAAACCAAAAGTAGAGCAGACATTCTGATCCTATACTGAGTTATTCTTGTTAAGAGCACCAAGTTTGGAGACAAAAGCCTGATTATTTCAAGTTGAAAAGCCAAGGGGTAGGAATCAAAGACTTTTTGAGCCAAAGGAGAATTTAAAGAGCATCTAACCCAAAATGAAAATATTTCAAAGGAAGGGAGAAATGCAGTGTGCCTGATGAATCCGAGTGGAGCTGAACAGTAACCAATGATGTGAAAAATGAACAATTCCACAATATCCGTTCAGGAAAAATAGACAGGACTTCAGCTCTCTATGCTTTGGAAGCATTCAGATGGACAATGTAGGTAATAATAGTCTCAATTTCACACAATCTTTTTCCACTGTTAATGACAGTTCTTTGAGTCTATTTTTATCCATGAACAAAGGAAACCCAAATTCTCTTAAGGTAGTATCCCACCTTAAGCTCTAACAGAAATAGCCTTCAACATTGCAGAATTATTTCTTTCCCACTCCAGAGACATTCAATGATCTGCAGAAAGAGGAGTAGTGTGCCTTGGATTTATCCCAAAGGCGTACATTAAACATCACATTTATTCATCTTCTTTTTTTAACAGAAAATAACAGTTGTCATGTTCCCCTCCTCAAAATTACTTCCTTTGCATTAAAAGTTTATAGTGTTACAACCTAGATGGAAATAGTTTAAATTGGTGAAAAAACATCCTTCTAACATTCAGGAGATGCCATCATGAAGACAGCACTGCCTATAAACATATGTTGATTGTGTGACCTGATGTATTCCCAGAAGAAGCTTTATAAAAATCCCACCAAAATAAACATCATTTTCTAGGACCTGGTGGATAAAACCATGAATTTTAACCAGGTTGTATCATCGTACCTGGGAGAGGTTTAGCTAGAAGGGTTCTTGTCACTGGTATGGATCAGGATAGCCTGGAGAGTTCATAAAAGAACAAAGTACTTGCTCACTAGAGGAGGTTAGGGTTTATTTTTAGCATTTCACCAGGCGATTCTGATACACATGAGGGTATGAGGGTTGGAGAACAGTCCTCAACCTTGGCTGCACATTGGGGTCACCTGGCAAGTCATAACCACAAACCCTGATGCCTGCATCCACCCTCAGAGATTGATTTCTTTTGGTCTGGGTAAGACCTGAGCTTCAGGAATAGAAAAGCTCCCCCGGTGATTCTAATGTGCAGCCAAGTCTGAGAACTACTCTCTAGAGAATGGTATCCAGATTTGGTAAGTATAATTAGAAGATGGAGAGAATTCTGATGGCACCTGAAAACAGATAAGTAAGTAGAGAAAAACAAAGGGACAATTCTATCCCAGTACAGTCTGATGTATAAATAACAAGATATAAAGAGAGAAACAAAATTCAGTTTTGTCAGATTGCAATCTGGCTAATGTGAAAAAGGGTTTTGAAAATGACCTTCAATTCATCTTATATATAAGGTTATAATGTGGTTTCTGAGCTGTTCACCCTTTCTTAATTTATTGAACAGTTTCTGAGCACTTGCTATGTGCAAGGCCTGGTACCAAATGCTAGGGTGAGAGGACAGATAAACAAGACAAAAATCCTTGACAGCAAGGAGTTTATAATTCACGACAGTAAATAAAACAGACAAAAATAGCAAGTCAATAAAACAACTGTTATAAAGAGACAAATTATGAGTATCATCAAAGTTTGAAAGAGAGAGAAAGATCTCTTTTGGACTGCATGAACAGGGAAGATTTCAAGAAAGAAACAACATTTGGTCTGAGCCTTGAAGGATGAGGAGGGTTTTGATGGGCAAATATGGGAGAACAAGCATTTCTGAGACAGAGAACAACATGACTTAAAGGCCCAGAGGCGGGCAGTGCAGTGATGGTCAAAGATGGCAGACTGGACCAAGAAGTTAGAAAGCGAGATAAACAGAAGAGCAGGTCACTTGTGGCCACAGGAGACATCTGATACTTCTGGAAGGTATTATTTAAATAATGGGGCTATATTAAAGGGGCGTTTGGCAGAGAAATGGCAAATTAGAACAGCAAATTAATCAGCATGGCGAATTAATGGCAAACTAATCAGAAAGATTAATTTTGTGGAAGTGTGCAAAGCAGACCAGAGGGAGGCAATTACAGAAAGTGAACCTACTGTGGGACAGGGGAGTGCAAGGGGCTGAAAAGTCTAAACTAGTAACAAGAAAGAGCAAAAGACTGAGAAACACGATGAAGATGTTTCTAGTCTGAGAAGTAGAGAGAAGGACAGTACTGAGGATATGAATAGAAGAGTCAACAGCGAGACATCACTTGAAGAAGATGATACACTGCGTTTTCGCCATGCAGAGTTTAGAGTAGCAGGAGAACATGCAGTAGAAAGTTAGAAATGTGGGACTTGAACTCAAGAAAGAGGTAAAGCTAAGAATGTCCCCTTTGGTTTGGGGCCCTTCCTCTTTTCACTCTCTTCTCCATCTGTCCAACTCCTTCAACTATTTTGTAAATGATTAACTGGAAGAAAATTACCAAGGCTTAATATATTAAGAGCCCTTAGAAATCAATAAGAAAAAAATCTGTGCCTCAATTTTAAAAATGGGCTAATGATGGAAACAAAAATTTTAAAAAGAAACAATATAAATAGTTGATAACCTATACAAATGTTAGCTTTATTAATACATAAAAATAAAATAAAACCTGGCTAATTGACAAGTGGAAAACAACTGCTGATATTGATGAGTATAGTGAGAAAGTCACTCAACTAAAAAAAAAAAACACAAAGGATATGTCCTATGATATTAACTGACTGTTCCTGAGTAGGTAGGATTCATTTAACAAATAATTAATTACTACTATGGTAAATGCTACTATAATACAGAGCCAGACACTGTCTTAATGCCTGGAAATACAGCAGCGCACACCAAATTAGACCCCTGCTCTTTTGGAGCTCCCGTCTGATGGAGATTGGGGAGTAAGACAGCCAATAAAGAGCAGCTATTATGAGTGACACAAACAAAAATATTCAGAGTAAGGAGATAGAGAATGATAAGAAGGAGGTAAGGGTCGTCAGGGAAGAGCTTTCTGATAAGGTGACAGCCAAGATGGCACCTTGACAAAGTGAGGGAGTGAGCCATGAGGATACCTAGGAAGAGTTCCAGAGAGAAGGAGGAGTTGGTGAAAAAGTCCTGCAACAGGATTGCTCGAATACTCCCGGAAGAGCCAAGAGATCAGTGGACTGAGTGAGAGGAGTGAGAGACTGGGGAAAGGGTAGGTGACGGCTCTGCCCCTGATTCCACGGAGGTGGGTGCGTCCACACCAAGCAGTTCTGTGACACCAGATGGAAGTCCTACAGTTCAGCACAATTCTGACACCAACTACCCGAGACAGCATCAGAGTCCACAGGTTGAGTGCAGTCCTATTAATACAAGACTGCTTCCTCCACTTCAAAAGCCAAATGAAAGTCCAGGTTGTTGCTTAGGCTGTTGACCAACCAGCTATAGTTTGGAGGTTCCAACGACACCCTATTTGGGTTCAGTTAATTTGCTAGATTTAATTTTCAAGGGATTAGATCTGATAGACAGAGTGCCTGAAGAACTATGGACAGAGGTTTGTGGCGTTGTATAGGAGGCAGGGATCAAGACCATCCCCAAAAGAAGAAATGCAAAAAGGCAAAATGATTGTGTGAGGAGGCCTTAAGAATAGCTATGAAAAGAAGAGAAGCGAAAGCCAGAGAAGGAAAGGAAAGATATACCCATTTGAATGCAGAGTTCCAGAGAATAGCAAGGAGAGATAAGAAAGCCTTCCTCAGGGATCAGCGCAAAGAAATGAAGGAAGACAACAGAATGGGAAAGACTAGAGATCTCTTCAAGAAAATTAGAGATATCAGGGGAACATTTCATGCAAAGATGGGCACAATAAAGGACAGAAATGGTAGGGATCTAACAGAAGCAGAAGATATTAGGAAGAGGTGGCAAGAATACACAGAAGAACTATACTAAAAAGATCTTCACAACCCACATAATCACGATGGTGTGATCACTCACCTAGAGCCAGACATCCTGGAATGTGAAGTCAAGTGGGCCTTAGAAAGCATCACTATGAACAAAACCAGTGGAGGCGATGGCATTCCAGTTGAGCTATTTCAATCCTAAAAGATAATGCTGTGAAAGTGCTGCACTTAGTATGCCAGCAAATTTGGAAAACTCAGCAGTGGCCACAGGACTGGAAAAGGTCAGTCTTTATTCCAATCCCAAAAGAAGGCAATGCCAAAGAATGCTCAAACTACTGTGCAGTTGCACTCATCTCACACACTAGTAAAGTAATGCTCAAAATTCTCCAAGCCAGGCTTCAACAGTATGTGAACAGTGAAATTCCAGATGTTCAAGCTGGTTTTAGAAAAGGCAGAGGAACCAGAAATCAAATTGCCAACATCCGTTGGACCATCGAAAAAGCAAGAGAGTTCCAGAAAAACATCTACTTCTGCTTTATTGACTATGCCAAAGCCTTTGACTGTGTGTATCACAACAAACTGTGGAAAATTCTTAAAGAGATGGGAATACCAGACCACCTGACCTGCCTCCTGAGAAATCTGTATGCAAGTCAAGAAGCCATAGTTAGAACTGGACATGGAAAAACAGACTGGTTCCAAATAGGGAAAGGAGTATGTCAAGACTGTATATTGTCACCTTGCTTATTTAACATATGTAGCATGCATTATGAGAAATGCTGGACTGGATGAAGCACAAGCTGGAGTCAAGATTGCCGGGAGAAATAACAACAACCTCAGATATGCAAATAACACCACCCTTCTGGCAGAAAGTAGAAGAACTAAAGAGCCTCTTGATGAAAGTGAAAGAGGAGAGTGAAAAAGTTTGCTTAAAACTCAACATTCAGAAAATTAAGATCACGGCATCACTTCATGGCAAATAGATGGGGAAACAGTGGAAACAGTGACAGAATTTCCAAAATCATTGCAGATGGTGACTACAGCCATGAAAGTAAACGAGGCTTACTCCTTGGAAGAAAAGTTATGACCAACCTAGAGAGCATATTAAAAAGCAGAGATATTACTTTGCCAACAAAGGCCCACCTGGTCAAGCTACGGTTTTTGCAGTAATCGTGTATGGTTGTGAGAGTTGGACTATAAAGAAAGCTGAGTGCCAAAGAATTGATGCTTTTGAACTGTGGTGTTGGAGAAGACTCTTCAGAGTCCCCTGGACTGTAAGGAGATCCAACCAGTCCATCCTAAAGGAGATCAGTCCTAGGTGTTCATTGGAAGGACTCATGCTGAAGCTGAAACTCCAATACTTTGGCCACCTGATGAGAAGAACGACTCATTTGAAAAGACCCTGATGCTGAGAAAGATGGAAGGCAGGAGGAGAAGGGGACAACAGAGGATGAAATTTTTGGATGGCATCACCGACTCAATGGACATGAGTTTGAGTAACCTCTGGAACTTGGTGATGGATACGGAGGCTTGGCGTGTTGTGGTCCATGGGGTTGCAAAGAATCGGACATGACTGAACTGAACTGAATTTGCTAGAGGCTCACAGAACTCAGAAAAACACTTTATATACTAAATCAATTATTTATTATAAAAGAATATAATTGAATAATAGCTAAATAGGGGAGATGCCTAGAGAAAGTTATGGGGAAAGGGTGCAGAGCCTCCACACCCTCTCCAAGGATGCCAATCTTGCCAAATTTCCCCAAGTTCAGCCACCCAAAAGCTCTCTGAACACTATGCTTTTAAGATTTCATGGAGGCTTCATTACATAGGCATTGACCACTGGTGATTGAACCTCATCTCTAGCCCCTCTCCTCTGTCCTGACAGAGATGGGACTGAAAGTTCCAACTCTCTAATCACATGGTTAGTTCTTGTGGTGACCAGACCCCAATAGGCACAGTCCAAAAGTCACCTTGTTAACATAAAATGCACCTTTATTGATCTCATAACTCAGAAAATTCCAAATTAAGAGCTCTGTGCCATAAACTAGGACAAAGACCAAAGATAAATTTCATATTATCGGTCACAATAGGGAGATGGGATTAGAGAGAGATTTGGAGAGATATCAGAGAAGACAAGGAGGCTAAACTGAGGATTCGGAGCTTATTTGAGTGAGATGGGAGCCATTTGTGAGAGGAGGGGATATGGGATGGCTTATACTGTGAAAGGGTCATTGCTGGCTGCTCTGTGTGCAGTAATGGGGTGAGGGTGGAGGCAGGGAGATCAGGAAGGAGGCTCTCTGGATTGTCTGGTAAGAAACGGAGGCTTAGGCTAGGTGGTGGGAGTGAACATGATAGCCGTGGATGGCCGCGAGTTTTACGCACGTTTAAAGGTAGAGACAATGAAAAAGAGAGGAGTTCAGGATGACTCTAAGCTACCCATGATTTGAGTCAGGGCAACTGCGAGAGTCCAGGTGACATTTAGTATGAAGACTGAGAAATGAAGAGCTGGTAGCAGGGGCAGGAAGAGGTGGAGAATTCGGTTCTATACAAGTTGAGTTTGAGATAATCAGCTAAAAAATGAGCAGAGAAAAGTGTCAAGAGTTGAGACCAGCAATTCCGGAGCAGTTAGAAGTAAGGAAGATGAGGATACACCAGCAAAAAAGCTGAGAAGCAACCACCGGGGAGATAGGATGAGATGACTTGCTTCATTTGCTTATCTTTATTTTCTGCTTAATAATTATATCCTGCTTTTGTAATAAAAATAATTTTTAAAACTTTGTTTCAAAGCATGGAAAAAGCAAAAAAACAACAACAATGACAAAAATAACAAAAAAAGGCAACAAGAGACCATGGAAGTATATATTAATATGTTGATACCATGTATATATTGCACTAACAATTGACACAACTGAGTGACTGAGCAACGAGAGTGACAGAGTACATTCTCTCACTGTATTCTCCTCTGAGCCCCAGGCTCCTCTTCTCTAAGGGGACCTTTTGCCCACCCTATCAACAAAAACCTTCAATTCCTATTATTCTTTATTCTTTTATTCTGCCTTTTCATTCTGATTTCATGCATGTATTTGTCCGTTTATGTGTATATTGTCTATCTCCCACACTAGACAGTCAAGACAGAGATGATATGTTGTTCACAGGTATATCTCTAGCATCAGGTATAATCCCTGCACAGACTGGCCTCAAAACTATTTGTGAAACAATAGAAAAACAAACAACCCAATGCAAAAACAGGCAAAGGAATTGAATAGATAGTTCTCCAAAGAAGATATACAAATGTCTCGTAGGTCCATGAAAGATACTCAACATCACTAATCATTAGGGAAATGAAAATAAAAGCACCACCGAGATACCACCGTGTACCCATACAGATGGCTCTTATCAAATACAAAACAAAACAGAAAACAACAAGCGTTGGTGAGGATGTAGAAAAATTGGAACCTTTGTGCATCACTGGTGGGAATGTGAAATGGTGCTGCCACCACAGAGAAACAGTATGGTGGTTCCTCAAAAGATTAAACATAGAATTATCATTTAATCCAGCAATTCTACTTCTGGGTATACACAAAAAAGAATAAATGCACAGGCTCAAACAGATATGTGAACACTAATGTTAACAGCAGCATTATTCAGCAGTGAAAAGTAGAAGCAACTCACGTGTCTGCAAATGAACAGGTAAACAAAAAGTGGAATATACATGTGATGGAATATTATTTCGCCTTTAAAAAGGAATGAAATTCTGACACTTACTGCAACATGTTCTGAAAACATTACGCTAAGTGAAATAGACCAGACACAAAAGGACAAACATTGTATGATTTCATTTATATAAAGTATGCATAATAGTCAAATTCATAGAGGCAGAAAGTAAAATGATGTTTTCTAGGGGTTAGGGGCAGGGAGTAATAGGGAGTTATTGCTTTATACAGAGTTTCAGTTTGGGATGACAAAAAAGTTCTGGTGATTAACAGCAATGGTGGTTGCACAGCAATGTGAAAGTACTTAATGCCACTGATATGAACATGTAAAAATGGGTAAGATTTGATGTTGTGTATATTTTACCACAATTGAAAATACAAAATTTAAAAAAATATTTGTTGAAAGATTTGAGTGAATATTCTTTTCTATTTTTGTTTCAGATGCCAGGAATTTTATTAAATGAAGTCATTATGACTATTATTCCTCCTTTTCATAATTGTAATTTTCTATTTTAATGATCATTCTAGACAGATCACTCACTATAGATCTTTTTGGTAAGTAGGCATGACTATAAATTTTTATAATGTGAATAAAAAGCAAAGGGAAAAGAAGCCATTTTGTTTTCAACTTAGTGAACACTCCAGCTTTAGAATTCTAAAAATCTTTGTTCACACCTTCATTATGTCACTTCATACATCTCATAGTGATTGGTTCCTTTTTCTGTTTTTCTCCAGAGTCTATATGCTGAAGGCACACTGAATCTTAGTCAATCCTGTTTTCACCCAAGTTTAGCAAATTTACTGGCATCATCAATAATTAATTAAGGAATGTGTCTTATTCTGAGATACAAGGACTCTACAAAGAAATGATGACTGAAAATATAATATATGGGAGGGCATCAATTGAGGGAGATCACTGATTAATTTCAACATTTCCTAAAAACTAAGAGGTGAGGCTAACTGCAAGGAAAGGGAGTAGGTCTACCTAGGGTCAGAGATTTGAAGCTCCTGTATGCCCTGTTTACAGAAGTAATCCTTACTTTCTGTGCCATCTGCTTCCACTTGGTCTTCTCTGGGTTTCTGCTTAAATTTCATGTTTCCAAAGTGCAGGATGGCTCCAGTGAGTTTATAAGATCCATACTTCTCATCAGAAAGAAAGCCTAAGATGTCCATGGCTTGCTGTAAAAAGAGAAGCAGATGGCCAAGTATTCATTTGCTTAATAGCTGTAGTAAGCACCTCACCTCCGCTGTGTATCACACCTCCCTCCACTTGCGGGCCGTGGGCTGCCTGCCGGAGGGAAGGAGATGGATTACCACAGCCCTGAAGTATGACAGTTCTGTTCAAACTAATGCAAATTGGTTTGAAAGTGCCCTGTTGGCTCTTGGCCACCTGTAGCCTGCTCATCCCTTTAAAAGAGAATTAGGAAGGCATATGACTTGACTTGTTTAACTCAGTAGTTTTAGAACTCTCCTCAGATGCCTTCTCCTCTCCTGTTCCTCTCTTCTCCCTTCCAATAATCTATCATTAACTGGCTATATGAGCTCAATTATTTTGCCTTCATGGTTATGGGATAAAGTAGCACCATATCTGATGGGTTGCTTATTTCTGGGATCCCATATGTTCTCCCATATTTATTCCAGATTCATTTTAACAACTGGCAAAAGGAAGTATTTAAGAAAAGAAGAACTATGTCACCAAAGAACAGCATCCTAAGAAGCCACTGCACATGGTAAGAAGTGTGATCTCACACACTCCAGGAGGGTGGAAATTGGTAATCCTTCTAGTAGTTAATTTAGAATATGTATCGAGAGACTATAAAAATTTCATAATCCTACCTTTTAGAAATCTAGCATAAGATGAATCTGATATACAGGAATGTACTCACCTACAAAGATATTCACCACAGTAGAAAAAAAAAACCCCTCAACCTTGAGTCTAACAATAGGAGAATGGTTAAATAAACTATAGAACAAATGTCTGATAAAGTATTAAGTATCCATTAAATGTTTATGAAGAGTATGTAATAACACTGAAAATGCTAAACATTAATCAAAAAGCAAACAATATATCAAATAGCATTTGTAGAATGATTATGATCCTTGATTTTAAAAAACACCAAAACAACTACATAACAGCAATCCCAAAGAGAAAAAAAATAAAAGAATGAAAACAGTGGTTATCATTGCATTGAAGCATCTGCCTACTTTTCTATATGTATCAAAGTTACTATACTGATGAAATAAATAAGTATAAAACTCTGGACAGAAGCAGTCCTATAGGGGCACCTTCCACTCTCCACTCCTAGGGAAGGAAGGTCACTTCTCCAGGACCCTTCGGAAGAGAGGAGATCTAAGATGCTTTCTTCCATGTCTCACTGTCATTATCAGACTTTGCTCTGATAACTAACAAGCCTTACATCCGTGGCCAGCAGTTCTTCAGCATCATCCAAGCTCTCCACAGCAACTGTTCCATGAGAGCAAAAGTGAAAGTCAGAGGGATTTTCAGACACCAGGCACATATCTGCAGTGGGAAAACCATCAGTTAAACAGCTTACAGAAATCCACAAGGGTTCAGAAAATAATTGACCAATATTCACAGTTTACTCTTACGGCTTACAGCATACTTGTAAACAAGCCAAAATAAAATCCATATGCTACACCCAAACCTCTGCAATCAATTTCTGCCCTCTATTAACTTGTCAGTCATGTTCTAATGCCTCCCAAGAGAAGATCAGACAGGCCAAATCGGAAAGCAGATTCAATTGCAGCCACTTGAATTGGTGTGAAAAAGAAAACAGATAATGCATGTTGGCAAAACTTGAAAACAGGAATTTGGCCTAGATATGCGGTTGAGGGCCAGAGAACAACAACAACAACAACAACAAAACATGGTTTGTAAAATTTTAAGTATAACAGGCCTGAGCTTCAAAAGCTAGGCAGCAGACAGAAACTGGGGTCAAAACCCAGGGAACATTAGCAGTATAACCCTGTCACATCATGTCCTCCCTATTAGGAGGCTGAGTCTGTCTTTCAAGGGATCCATAAATCAGCTAGTGTGTTCACTGCTGCACCTCTGATATGTCTAAGACTCCTGACATGATTCACCTAGTCAGGAAACATAATGAAGGCTGAAGCCAAGGCAGGCCATCAGCAGCATGTCTGCAGGCAACTTGGCCAAATCACATTAACCTCTTAAAGCCTGACACTCACTCCCAGTGAAGTTTTATAGAGCCCATCTGAGTTTTCTGTTTAGCACTCAATGAAGTGAAGTTCTATTATCCTGAAGTTAGAAACTAAGAAATTGGACTATGTGAATGTTCCAAATGCTCTATTTGGAAACAATCCAAGCGTCCATCATTAATTATTCCTCAGCAAACAAAAGCATGCACTATGAACACGTGCTACAGCATGGGAGCATCTCAAAATAATTTGCTGAGTGAAATAAGCCAGACAAAAGAGTATCCACTGCAAGATTCCATCTTATAAAATTCTAGAAACATTAACTAATTTGTCGTGACAAAGCACATTAGTGGTTGCCTAGGTACTGGGTTGGGAGAGGAGGGCTTGAAGGAGTCAGAAGGAGCAGCAGGGAGGGATTTCAAGAGATCAGAAAACTTCTGAATGGATATATGCATTATCTCAATTGTGATGATGGTTTCACCTTATAGATACACACGTCAATGTTCACACTTAGGTCAATAATACTTCAATAAAGCTATTTGATAAAAGTAATTGGGCTAACCCAAAAGAAATCAGGCTGAATTCAAGTATAATATATATTTTAAATAGAAATATAATTCATAATAATTTTTAAAGTATTTATTTCAATGGAGATTTAAATGTCCTTTACATGTTAATACTTCTCAGGAATCTCCTATATTATTCCTCATGCCTCACTTTATATCAATATCTATTAGAGATCCAGTAATATGCCAGGAATTATTGTAAGTTTTATGGATACATCAGTGAAAAAAAAGTCATTCCTGCCCTCACAAAGCTTATATTCCAACAGAAGACAGAATTAAAAGTAAATTAGTAAAAATATGACATGTAAAACAGTAGTAAGTGCTAAGGAGAAAAATAAAAGGGAAAAGGAAGAAAATGTCTTGGATATGCAGAGTTTCCATTTTTAACCCAGTGATCAGAGAAGGCCTCCATAAGGTGACATTTGCGTAAAGAGAGTTACAGGAGAGAGTCATAAGTACAGGAAGAAATTTCTAAGAAGAAAAAAAGCAAATGAAAAGGCCTTGAGGTGGGGTGCTTGCCTGGAATTTTGAGTGGCTAAGGTTGGTAAAAGAAAGAGTAGGCCATGAGGTCTAAGAAGCATCCAGAGGCCAGATTATAGTGCCTCACAGGCCATGGTGAGGATATGGGCATTTCTGCTCTGTGTGAGATAGGGTCACAAGAGGTTTTTGAACAGAAGAGTGACATCATCTGATTTTTTTTTTTTTTAATTTACTGTGGCTGTGGTTAAAGATAGAGGGAGAGGGTGGAATCAGGGATAACAAGAAAGTTAATGGTACTTGACTTGGGGGTAATAGCAGACATGGTAAGAAGTAGCCAGGGCTTGGATTTTGAATGGAGTAGAGTCAACAGGATTTGCTGATGAAACAAATGAGAATAATGTGGGAGAAAATTCTGATCAAGCATAACTCCAAGGGTTTGTGCCCAGGCAAGCAGAAGGATGGAGATGCCTTCAGATGAGCCACTAAACACTGTGGTGGGAATAAGTCTGGTGGGGTGGAGTTTAGGAACAAGGTTGTAGGCATGTGAAGTTTGAGACGCCTATTAAACATCCAAGTGGAGACATAAAAAAGTCTGTTATCTGTGAGTCTGGAATGCTAAAGAAAAGTCTAGACTTAGGATCAAACTTTGCAAGTCATCAGATAGAAATGATCCTTAAAGCTGTCAGTCTAGATGATCTGTCACCACAAGACAAAGCCAAGGACTGAGCCCCAGGGCCCTCTAAGTTCATGTGCTGGATGAAAGAGAGCAACCTGCTACGCAATGCCCAGAGGTTTAGGGGAGAGGCCAAGGGGCAAGATTTTCAGGAAGAGAGAGTCATCAAGGGTATCAAATACTGTCCTGACTATACGCTATCAAGACTCTCTCTGTATCTTATGCAAGATTCATTCATGACTTTACTGATGACCCTCAAATCTATATTTTCTGAGCTCCAGACCTAGATCTCCAACTTCTTGTTAGACATTTCAAGGTGAATGGCCACAAGTAGCTCAAACCCAGCATTACCACAATTGAATCAATGATGTTTACTGTGTCTGCCCTGAAGCTATTCTTTTGTGATTTCTTATGCAAGTGAATATCACCAACAGACCCAGGCCAGACACCTGGGTGCCACAATGCCTTGTCCCTTCACTCAGCTCAAATGCAGACATCATCTCCATGTCTTTCAAAGCAAAGCATTTATTTAACCTATTTTCTCTACTGTAGACATATGCTATGGGAGGAGGAAAGGATACAAAACTGAAATAGTCCTTTCCCTCAAGGAGGCTGGAGGAATCATATACCTAAACCATACAAAAACGGGGAACACGGGTATACCTGTGGCAGATTCATGTTGATGTATGGCAAAACCAATACAATATTGTAAAGTAATTAACCTCCAATTAAAATTAAAAAAAAAAAGAAAATGCTGTACTTTAGGGTGGAGGCATGTTTTAGTTGGCTGACATTAAAAACGAAATCTACTTTCCAAGATTGGTCTGCCAAGATTACCTTTTAGATCATTCTAGATCCACCTTTTACAGAATTTTTATTTTACTCGTGTTTATTATATCATTTTTTATCATTTCATCCTAGTCATGATGATCAAATGTGCTATATCTGACATTATTTTCTCCATGTTAAATATAAGGAAAATAAAAGGCTAGAAAGGCATCCTAATTGCCCAGAGGCAAATTAATGATAAACTGAATTTAGAACATAGTCTCTAATGCTTCTGCTAGACTATGCCACCCACTGCTCCAACCTGTGTGAGTGACTATGACAGGACTCCCATTTCCTCCTTTGTCATAGACAGAAGGAGGGTCTTTCTTCTGTGCAAGCTCAACACTGGACAAGCACAGAGGGAGATGGAGCAGAGAGCAAGAACACTGTGTGCCTGAGGACTGGAAGACCAGGTGGAGGAAAGAGCCAAGATTCAGGAGGGGGCTGGTAATAAGCCAGAATGTTGGGCCCAAGTGCTACGTGTGAATTCTCCCTCAATCTCCCCTCTTCCAGAAGCATCATTTCTAGAAGTCATTTAGCACACCCAATGGACTTTTTTTCTATCTCCTTACAACCAGAACTATGGCTGCTGCACTGGAGTAACCATTCCCTGGGGCAGCTGCCCCCTTGGCAGGAGGTGGCCGCTCTAGAGAAGCAAGAGTGTTTGAGGAAGCCAAAAAGGCCTTCAGCTCAAACATCTTCCCCACTGGGCCTTATCAAAACTTCTTTTCAAGGAGCAATAAATTTTAATTGGGTTGAGGATTGAGGTTTTCTCAGAAGAGTATCATGTAAACAGGGATTCTTTTATTTAATTAATTTCATTTCTACCATGAGAAATGGCCTTGAGAGAATGAAAAAAAGTATATGCATTTCATGAGATACTGAGTCAGAGAGACTGTCTAGGCCAGAAAGGTCCCATATAGAAGATTGTTAACCAGGCTGTGGGCATGTGGAGGATAGGGATGGGAGGGAGGTGAGGTGGGGGAGCAGAGAGAGAATGGATGAGAGGATGCTAACTGTAAAAGTTAATTGCTTTACACTTTCAAAAAGTATAGGTGTCGACAGTTCATTTCTAGAGCCCAGTGTCCAGTTGGAGATGCCTAGAACCCGTTAAGAGTGAGTGTTTTATCATTCAAGGCATTGTTTCACATGTCATCCTAACATTGCACTTTACTTTCAGAATGGCTGAATGTTCTCCAAGATTGTGTTTACTATGAAAAACAGTGAAACTGACAGTGGGCCGAAAGAAGTTTATCATCTTAGGAACCGAGTTCTGTGGCTAGGCCTCTATGCCCCATCACCCATCGTTAGCGGTTCCTCAGTGCTGCGATGTGCAGCTGAAGAGGTCGTGCACTGCCCAGCTCCAGAGAGAGTCATTCACATAGCTTACGATTTGAATAACATGCTCTGGATTTGGGAAGCATTCAGATACCTTGCACCCCCTAATAACCAATGCGGGGAAAGGGACTGAAGATATGAGGCTAGTTCAAGAGAGAGCTAATGGGTAAAGAGGGTAAGCTGAATAAGCTCCAAAACAGGCCCAGATGCTGACCATTCCCTTCTCCAGGGGCACTCAGGGTCCCAGTAGACAGATCAAGGGCAGCTCTTGGCTGCCACCACGGTGTAGTACTGTCTCACACTTTATGGAGTTCTCAGGGCATGAGGCAAAGTGTCAAGGATTCCAAGAGGCAAAGATTTGTTTCCTGACCTCTTCTTCTGGAGTTTACACACCAGTTGAATAGCAAGAGTGGGCACAATAAATGAATATAAAGAAAAAAATCAAAGAAGAGAAAAAGGAAGATAAGTGGTAGACCAAGCTATATAGATGGCGTTCAGAACTAAAGGATTTTGGGACTTCTCTAGTGGTCGGTGGTTAAGACCTCCCCTTCCAATGCAGGGGGTGGGGATTCGATCCCTGGTCGGGGAGCTAAAAACCTACATGCCTGTAGACCAAAAACCAAAACATAAAACGGAAGCAGACTGTAGCAAATACAATAAAGTCTTTGAAAATGGTTCACATTAAAAAAAAAAACTGAAGAATTTTAAGGAGCCATGTCTAAGGGAAGTGGGGGAGTGAGTTTTAGCTGTGCCTGGAACAAGAATCAGCACTAACCGAAGAAAAAAAAAGAGGAGCAGGAATCTTCCAGGCCAAGTAGAGGCTAAAATGGGGCTGGCTCTTTGGATGACACATCACTCCATTTCTTTGGCTCCTTCTGTGGGAGGAGCCACTGCTCCCACAGAGCCTCCACCCTCTGCTGTCATCTTCCACACCTGATTTGCTTGTCATACACAAATGCTCCTATTTTAGGAAATTTGGACACAATCTTCACAGGCTAAGCTCTACCCTCTTGTGTCACTCCTCAGGATACTCAGAAGCTCTTCTTTGGCAGCGATGAATACAAACAGTTTAACATTTTTAAATATTCCAAAGAATGATCATTGGTGTCATAAACAAGTGAACCAACAATACTCAGCCTGAACCACCAGATGTCAGGCTTTATTCACTAATCAATCTCAACAGGCCACAGACTCAACAAAGTACATGAGCTCGTGAATTCATGATAGGAAGTTTCCATAGCAGCCCAGGGTCTTCAGACTGTTCTATTAGCAAACAGAGATGCTCCAAAAAATCTTGCAGTCACTGCTGTACCCACACTGGACCCTACATGTTAGCTGCTCTATATTGTATAGAAATGAGTGTCATCTGGCAGAGCTACTCAAAGGAAAACTAAAAAAAAAATTCTGTTCCAGGTTGAGATAGAGGGAAGATAGTAAGGAGAACAGCTGCTGCTTTCATACCACCAACTGCACCTATGGCAAAATATAACTGTCCAGTTTGTAGAGCTTTCTCTATTTGCTGAGGGCACTTAGGAGTTAGAGACCAGGTAGTTAAAACCCTGCTGGATGCATACCATACTTCATCTAAGCAGGACAGTCTGAGGGGATTGTTTCCCATCAATTTGTTCATCTGGATCTCCAATCACCCCACAGTCACTCCTGTGGGAGCACTGTTGTCCTCAATGGCAGATGTAATACCTTTGAAACCCAATCAGCTTGTCATTCTTCCCTTCCAGTGACTTTCCGGAGCACTGGAGACATAAACTCTCTGCCATGCCACGCGAGGTGCTGCTTGGCCTGGCCCTACCTGTCTGCCCCTACATTACCCCCTCTATTCCCCCACTCTGCCCCCAACAATGGCTGTTATGCTATTCCAAGAATAAACCAAATACACTCCTGCCTCAGGGCCTTTGCACTCACTGTTTCTTCCCTCAGGAAGTTTCTTCCTGGAAGTCTTTGCCTACTTGTTCCCTCATTCAGGTGACTGGAAAAGCATAGCCTTCTTCCCCACACCCCGCCCCCACCCTCTGGCTTCACTGCACAGCTGGCCAGATCTTAGTTCCCCGACTAGGAACCAAATCCAGGCCACAGCAGTGAGAGTGTCAAGTCCTAACCTTTGGACTGCCAGGGAATTCCCAAAACATTGCCTCCTTACAGAGATCTCACCTGACTCTTAATATCTAAAATATAACCACCTGTGGAGATTCCAGGCTTTCACTGCCATGTGGCCCCGTTTCAGACCCTGGTTGGAGAACTGCAAGCCACATGGTGTGCCCCCGCAAGAAACAAAATTAAATAAGATATGAACTTTCATTGCGCTACCAATTCCTAATTCACTCCATCCCCTCATCCACCTTATTCTTCTCTATAGACCTACCATTGTCTGAAATTATATATTTTTCGTTTACTTATTTGTTATTGTCTTTCATACTAGAATGTAAGCTCATGAGGGCCAGGACCTGTGGGCCCTGTTTACTTCCTTATCACCTATCCTTTAAGAAGCAGTGTATACTTAGTGACCCCACAATAAATATTTGTTGAATGAATACATGAAATTCATTCTCTTACCCTATAAGTTACTTTTCTATTTCCATTCATGGCACTTCTTTTATCCTGGTCAAATTACTGAATTTGGGAGTATTTTTGACTCATCATTCTCATTTTTGTGTTCAATCACTGCCAAGACTTTTCTACTCTTTCATGCGCCCACCCCCTTTTCCCTCTATGCCCATAGTGTCTTAGATCAGTGGTCTCCAACCTTTTCAGCACCAGTGACCTGCATCATGGAAGACATTTTTTCTACAGACTAGGTTGGGGGGTTGGTTTCAGTATGATTCTGGTGCATTACATTTATTGTGCATTTTATTTTTAATCTAATGCTGCTGCTGATCTGACAGGAGAGACGATCTGAGGCCTGGAGGTTGGGGACCCCTCCCTTAGACTGTTGTCTCATCGTCTTATCCTAGGACTGTTGAATCACTTTCCTCAGTATTTCTGCCTCCAGAGCATCCTGCCTATCACACCAGCTTAACTGCCACTGCCATCAACAGATCATGACCTCCCATTACCCCATCCCCCTCCACAAAACACCACACCCCACACACTTACTCACACACATGCATACAACACCCCTCAACTTCCTGAGTTTAGAAACCATCCAAATAAGACCTCTACTAGTCTTCTATGAAAACACTTTCCTATAGGTCACCTGCTCTCTCTGTTCCCTGATTTTGCTTTGACTTTTCCTGACATTGTGTACACTATTCCTGCTACCAGAAATGCCCTCCACTCATCACTCTGGTTAAACCCCATTCCCATTCTTCATATCACAATACAAATCCTCCCTTCCATATAGAACTCACATTGACCACTACACACCATAGTAATGTCTCCCACCTCTGGCCTCATCTCTACTACCCACTTAAGTGATAAGTGATTTTAATCATTTAAGGCCTTAAATTATCTAATGCCTTTTATACACACACACACATACATGTGTGCACATGTGCACACACATACACATTCATTTACCTCTGCTGGGAATCCTACCCACCTCCAAAAGTGTTTGACAAAAGAAAAGTGTTACCATTTACTCTCTACCTATATAAAATTATAGAACATTGGGTCTATATTTGGTTCAATTTCTTACATTTTAGGATAAATAAACTGAGGTCCCTCTAAACAGGCTAGTAGACATTAAACAGTACTTTTCCAGGTCTGATAATCTGACAACTGTCTTGTTTTAGAATGACACTCAGCCCCAGAATAATACACTTACCACGAAGTTCTTTTTTTCCAGACAGAATTTGATAGAATATGTGGTAGTTCCTCTCTCCGGGCTGCTGGAAAATCACCCGGGATTTTTCAAGCAAATCTGCATAATAAGGCATGAGTAAAGATTCAAATGTAGGTGTTCTTGCAAAACTTAGAAGAAAAGTGATCAGACAGTGCAGTGCCTACTTACAGATGTCAATATCTGCAGATGACAGCTTGCCTCTGGCACAAAAGTGCATCCTGATGAACTTGCCCTGAGTGAACACAGAACATAGTCTCCTATTTAACATGTCAAACAGCTGCAATGGTTTCATTATACACATCACTCCCAAAGTAACTACTTCCTCCAAAGTTAAAAAAAAAAAAATTCCACATGGGGTGTGATGGCGCCAGTTAATGTCAAGAAGCAGCCAGAGTGTCATCAGGACTGGCAGTGGGCCCAGAGTCTAGCCTCAGATCTGCTTATCACTGGCTGTGTATTCTTTTGTTTTTTAATTTTTTTATTATTGAAGAGTAGCTGATTTACAATGTTGTGCTAGTTTCAGGTGTACAAAGAGATTCAGTTTTATATATATAAATGTATAATTTTCATATATATAAATGTATAATTGTTATTTATATAACATATATAATTTCATATATAAACAATTTATCTATATATAATTTACATATATATATATATATATATATATATATATATATACACACATTTTTTTTCAGATTTTTTTCCATTACAGGTCACTATAAGACATTGAGTATAATTCCCTGCACTGTACAACAGGTCCCCATTGGCTATCTATTTTGTATATACTAGTGTGTACATGTTAATCCCAAACCTGTAATTTATCCCTCCCTTCTCCTTTTGGCTGTACATTCTTATGTGCATTATAGAATCTCTCCAGGCCTCAGTGTTCTTATCTAAAAATGAGAAAAATAATATCTGCTTGGTATATTCTTTCATTTACCAGCAAACATTTGTTGAACATCTACTATGATCCAGAAAACCTGCTAGACACTGGAGATACCACATTGGAAAAGTAGGTGTGCCCCAAATCTAAATTCTAGGTGTAAGAAGCAAATGCAACAGCTCTGACTGAGGAATATTTGATGTGTTTTGAAATCAAAAGAAAAGCCAGATGTGAAGGAGTGCAGCAAGTAAGAGAAAGCAGAGAAGAAAGCAGAGTCTGAGAGTCGGCAGGCAGCAGGCACCGTATTAAGTCAGCCATGTGGCCACAGGAAGGAGTGGGGTTTTACTTTGTGTGTGCTCAGAAGGTACTGGGAGGTTTTAAGCAGAAGAGCAACGTGATGGGACTTAAGTTTCAAAACATCACCTTGGCACGATTATACATGAGGCTCCCTTCCTTCCTTGTCAATGAAAAGCCATAAGACAGTGTCTGATGGGACAGAAAGTCTGCCCAGAGGTTACAGAGCCCAGGTGCATCAAGACACAGTCAAGGAGGCAGTCCAGTGGGCTACGGCCCCCAGGATGAGGAAGTCAATGCAGAAGGGAAGGCCACCTGGAGGAGGTGAATCCAGGCAAGGAAAGAATCACAGCAGGATGCAGACTGGCAAGGGGAGAGCAGCCACATACATGCAGGGTGAGTAAGCCGTTAAGTTAAAAAATGCAGTCTAACAGGATCCATACACACAAACACACATTTGTACCTATATACTCACAAACATGTACATAGGTGTCCCTGCATGTGTATGTGCATTTACACACATACACATTTATGTACTGTCAACTGAAAAAAACTCACAACCTAAAAGTTGGGAATTATGTTTATTCAGTGGACTTACTGAGGACTTAAGCCCGGAAGACAGCCTCTCAGATATCTCTGAGGGACTGCTCCACAGAGGTAAGGGAGGTGCCTGGGTATACAGGAGTCTTTGCAACAAAAACCAGGTAATCAGAACATCAAAAGATGCTGCTAATCAAAGAAAATAGACCATCTCGAGTTAATGAGTTTAGTGCTTATCTATTTATGGGAAGATGCAAGAGTCTGGCTCACTGAAATTACTCCTTTGATATGCTCCTTAACTATCTAGGGCCAGTATCCTGCTTGTCTCCAACTTCATGTATGGAGTATTAATCTAAAGAATTTAACCTGGATTTCTTGATTTTTCTATCTCCCCTTTCTTTCTCTTGTCTTTCCTTCCTTCTTTCCAGTCATCCATCTTTGTTTAATTTGCTTTGCTACTTCTTCCCTTCCATCCTTCCAAGGTTTTTCTTGTTCTTGGTCTTTTTCAATTGCTTTCTTTCCTTATTTATTTTTCTTTCCACTCCCTATTCTCTTCTTTCTTCCTTTTATTCTACTCTTTTCTTTATCTTCTTTTGCTCCTCCCTCTTTTCCATCCTTCCCTTGTCCCTCTCTTGGCCTTTTCTCCCCCCAGTTTTATTCTTTAGTATTTAAGCAGAAATTCTCACCACATTCTGACAAATCCAAAATCTATCCTTTGTTTTCTGGACCAGTATTAGTACCTGCTACACAGCCAGATACCACAAGCAGAGGTAAGTGTGGTCAGGGCAGCTCTAAGGTTTTTGGAGGGAAAGCAGTCAAATAAGCAGGAGGCTATTATTTAATCATGCCTAGAGACTCAGCAGAAGCAGCAGCAGAGACTCAAAAGGAAGCCTTTTACAAATTTCCTTGTAAATTATATAATGGCTCCCTGACACTCATTCTTGGCATAAAATGGGTTAGTGACCTTAACCCAGATCGTTTTATCTTGGGACTGTTAGTTATCAAAAAATACTTTAAAAAGTGTTTTTTTTTCCCTGTCAAAAAAATCTCCAGTGAAATATATCCAGGGGCAGGGAGTTCATAGGCAAAAGTAGAAACAATAATTGTAGTAAGTGAATTCGGAAGTGCTTACCAAAATGACTTTTACAAGGAGTATAGGAAATTACAAAGAAGAAATTACTTTCAAATCTGTAAAATGTAGTAAAATATAAAACATCATTAGAGTTTGCTGAGTGAGCTTTCCTACTGGGAGTGGTAAGGAATTTTAAAGTATTAACATATTTTCTTCCTGAAATTGACCACCTAGTAGAAGCTTCTCAGGTACTCATCTTAATTGTATTAATGATGAAGCTAGTAAAATTTTTTGAGGAATCTAACAATATTGTGTACAGTCATCAAAAACCTTCTCTGATGTTCTACAAAAAATTTTTTTCAGATCTGTGTGCTCAGGCATGAAGTTAACCATTTGCTAAAAATTAAAGATTCCAATATACTGCTCAATTCAGTTACTTACAAAACGAGAAGAGTTGTCATTTCTCAGGGTTTTGGCATTTCCAAATGCTTCCAAGACAGGATTCACTTGTTTGATTTGATCTTGTAGAGTTTCCTTGGATACAGGTAAGAGAAATACAACTGATGAAGTGTTTAGCAGAATTCTGTAATGTGGCAAGCCCTCCATACCAAGGTCAAATCTCATTCTTGTTCTGATAATAAGTGGCCAAAAACCACTTCTGAATTTGGTGATAAAATATTACTTTGGAATGGGAACTTAGAAAAATAGATGGAGGAAAGACTGACAGTATATGATGCCCCTAAGAGTATAGGTTGGAGGTCATTTACTTGCCATGTTTATTTTTTGGTTGGCATTGGTATGAGTAGGAAAAGAAAGTTGATATTTTACCAAAGTAAATAATAACAAATACCATAGTCTATTTCCAAACTTCATTCCATATACTTCTCCTCATTGCTAATTTGCCACCCTTCCCATTCAATCCTTACACCTAGAAATTTATTCTAAGATAATACAACAGACTCTGGCATTATCAGTTATATTTTTGCTTGCTATTATTCCTAAGTAATCTAGAGGTTCATACCAAGAAGTGACTTGAAACAGTATTTATTAGTCTTAAGTTTAAATCCTACGTGCTCAGGCTGATGGGGCAAAGCAGGTTATCTACTTTGGGCAAGTCTTTTTTCCCCTCATTGAATGAGTCTTAATTACCACTTAGCACCTAAACTGCCACTGCCTAAACTTTCCACTGAGTCCCAAATACTCTTTGTATGAGGAGAATTTCACAGTACATAGTATTTTAGAATCTATAGACTTATAAATACTATGTTCTTTCTATGTATTGTGGGTTTACTTTAAGTAATTGGACTATAAGAGCAAAATTTTTCATAAAAGTTTTTGTATTATGTATTGTGTTATGTATTATCACAGGGCTCAATGGTTAGACCAAACAAATGCACACCAAATAACCTAAAATGTACACAAAAATAAAGTATCACATAGTGGATAATAGAATTCAGTGATAACTAAAGAAATTAATCAAATTCAGGAATATGGTAGCTGGAAAAGAAACTTTCTAAGGTTTGAAAATTGGACTAGATTGCTATTTTGACATACTTTTACTTTGGAAAAACAGCAGGAAACATCCAGTATCAAAATGAAAAGCAAGATAGCAAATTCAGGCATAGAAAGACGAGAGGCTCCAACAGCTCAATAGCTCACTGATTCTGAGCACTGCTCAGCATTGGCACCCCAATCCAGTACTCTTGCTTGGAAAACCCTATGGATGGAGGAGCCTGGTAGGCTACAGACCATGGGGTTGCTAAGAGTCGGACATGACTGAGCGACTTCAGTTTCACTTTTCACTTTCATGCATTGGAGAAAGAAATGGCAACCCACTCAGTGTTCTTGCCTGGAGAATCCCAGGGACGGGGAAGCCTGGTGGGCTGCCGTCTATGGGGTCATACAGAGTCAGACATGACTGAAGCGACTTAGCAGCAGCAGCAGCATTATCTAACCTTATTTTACAGACCACCTCTCATGTCTAGGTATCCTTAGATTATTACCAGTAAGCTAAAGCAAACATTACCAAGTATAAAAACATTTAAATAGAAGGTAAAGTTTTTCAGAACCTAGAATGTGGTTAAAGTTGAGGGTACATCCACTGAGCGTTTGGAATTTGAACCAGAAGGTAGGGGAAAAGGAAGCAGAGTTCTCAGTGCATATTTGAGGAAGTCTGACATCTCACAGTAGCTAAAGGGATTAAGAAATAGTAATACCAAAAGTGGCCATTCAAGGCATTGGTGACCATAGTTTGAACAGAAGATCCTGTGGATCTTAAGTACCTAATTCTCAAAGAGTCCAACCAAGAAAGATCAGGCCAATAAGGGCCCCTTGAAGCAATCTGAAGCAGATTACGTAATTTCATGGTTTTGGATGATTGGTTCAGAGCACTTGATGATTTTCCTGAGAGGAAAATATGGGGAAAAAAAGACTTTTCATAATTTTTTAATTGTTCTGTGGCATTGTTCCCTCCTTTCTCCCCATAAGTGATCAGGGCAGAGCCTCCATCATTAGTGGATAGGGCCATCTCACCTTTTCTGCCAATATGCATAAATGCTTACCAGCTTTTCCTTGGATTCACCCGTGGTTGCTACAGTGGCAAAATACTGGATAATATGTTTGGTGTTCACTGTCTTTCCAGCACCAGATTCTCCTCTATGATCAGAAATTCAATGAAAGTTAACTGGTTCAGATTATAAATGCAATGAAAAACAAATAATTTTAGCCACATTAACTAAGAGGGAGAGTTTTAAGGAAATGTGGAACTTTAGAGGGAACTTGAAGGAGAGGCAGACATTTAATTGGTTGGGAGGGGGGGTATATCTTAGGCTAGAAATGCAGCATTAGCAAAAAAAATCTGGAGTAGAGAAAGATCAAAGACTTTTATGAAAATAAGAAGCCTGCCCTTCTTGGTCCCGTTAACCAAAAGGTTAAGGGTATCTTTGCTAATTAGATAGGTCTCCTCATTACCAACTGTTCAAGAGACTGTCACATATGAAGGCTATGACCACATGGCCAGGTCCAACCCTCTCCCTCAGAAGAGAACCAGTCAGTCACTCCACCAGGGTGTTGAGCTTTACACTCCCCTTTTACCTTTACAGTCAGCTAGCTTTGTAATATGGGGAGAACACCGTGGTGAATTTATAGCCTCATTGCCCAAAGCATCATAGGTTTAAGCTCTGCTTTTATCTGTCTGAAACTCTAAAAAATAAGTCTGTCCTCTCTGCAAAGGATTGAACTCTGACCCCTCTTCTGGCTCTAAGTTTCTGAGACCCTATTATTTTTCTGGGGATGACTAAAGCCAACAGATACATGAGCTGGCATCATCATTGCTTCAGAAGAGCAAGAACTTGAGCATTTCCCTGCCTCTCGAGTCCTAGCCTCTGCCTCAGTCACTGTGCTGACAGTTCACCTGGCCAGCCAGTGCTCCTCCCTGCAGATTAACACACAACATGTTCTCAGTGAAATCCTTTCCTTCCTTCCTCTTCACTCCCTTTTCTTGCCCCTCCAAGCACCATCTTCAATTCCCACTACCTAATGTACGGGGCTTCCCAGGTGGCACAGTAGTAAAGAGTCCACCTGCCAGTGCAGGAAACACAAGAGGTGGGGTTTGATCCCTGGGTCGGAAAATCTCCTGGAAGGGGAAATGGCAACCTGCTCCAGTATTCTTGCCTGGAAAATTCCATGGAAAGAGGAACCTGGCAGGCCCCAGTCTATGCGGTTGCAAAGAGTAGGACACAACTGACAGACTGAGCATGCAGGCATGAAACACCTTGGCCTGCTGTAGTCTGGCTGCTCGCAATAGCATGTCATCTGTTCAGTGGTCATACCCACTGGACTTTCAGTCTTTCAACCCAATTAGCCAACCAGGGAACTCTGAAAATGATCACTGGGATAGGGAGCTCTCTTCATCAGGAAGATGATTAAGACCAGCGTGTGCACTGCAGGTTCTACAGGATCTTCTGAAATGGGAGGCAGCCTAGTGGGTACCATATGTGGCTAAGCACTCACTTACGTGTTATGACAATTTCCTGAGTGTCTTACTATTGCCTAGCCTGTATCTGGTATCTGAAGAACAATTCAAAGGCAGTGAATTTATGTTTCATATCCAGTGAAATGTAGGTGTCTGTTTTGATGGAAAGTCTCACTGCTGGCCAAAAAGTAAAAGCAAGCACTTACGTGAAGAGTATAGACTGATTCTCTCGACCTACAAAAGAAAGGAAAATGTCAGAACATTCTTCTGCTAGAATTTCTATGTATGGTATGAATTTATTCAAAATTTCCTTGGTTACAGTTTGAGAACAGGAGAAGGATTTGCTCAGTATACAGTTAGAAAAAAGATACTATTCAAATGGTACAAAGTAAAATAGATTTTTCTCTTGACCCTATGTAGGCCAGTCATAAGAACATACAAATTCCATCACCATTTCCTTGCTCCAAATATAAATGATAAATGGCAAACGGTTGACATATCACTATTTTAAGGCTTTTATTAAGCCTGGTATAAAAATAACTACAGAATAACTTCTTTGTGCCAAACATTCTAGCAGGTGCTTTTTGTAATAAAAGCTGACAGCTACAGGGGGCTCACTCTGGGCCTGCCACTGGGCTGAGCACTTTCAAGGCATTATCTCCCTTAATTTGACATGTGAGCTAATCGTCCCCATAACCCTAGGAGGTAGGCCCTATTTTGCCCATGTTTCATCTGGAAGGAAACAGGGCTTCAAGTGACGAGGCAGCTGTAAAGGCCATGCTCCGTTCACAATGCCTACCTGCCTCTTAGCGACGTGGACAAAAACTAGATCAGATATTTTTACCCTTCATTTTGTAGGGCAGACACTTACTGTGAAGCATATCCTGAAAGGCATTACTGGCCACAGCGAAGATGTGAGGGGGAGCGTCTGATCGCCTCCTGCCTTTATAGGCTGCCGCCACTGCTTTGTGATACACTGGAAGCTGCTTGTGAGGGTTGATGCTCACACAGGAGAGCCCTGAATATGTCTGATGGAAGATCAGAAGAGATTTCTGAAGATAGGTTAGGGATACTTGCAGGCTTGTCAGCTCTTTCACTGTCGGGTAACATTCACTTGAATATTTACTTACAAAGGAACGAAGAGGAAAAGGGCTTTTGGATTCTTACAGAGAAGGGACTTCGAACAGAAAGAGACAGAACCAGGTTAGAGTAACAGGGGACCTGGGATTACCTCTTCCCTGGGAGAGCTGTCAACCACGAACTTGTCTGACACACACACAGGCCTTTCAAAGACAAGGAGGATGCTGACAGCAGGACTGCTGATTTGAGGAACCCACTCTCAGGCCTTGAGGCCTGAAGGGAATCTGTGTCTCAGCAGGGTTAGGAACGTGACGCTTTAGGCCCTGAGGGGAATAGCTCAGGTGGGTCACTCACAGCAGTGGTTGCATTGTGGCTCCCCAAAGGGTATGTCCACATCCTAATCACCAGAAAATTTGATCTTATTTGGAAAAAGGATCTTTGCAGGTATAATTGAGGCAAGATCTCAAGATGATATCTGGTTGATCCAACAGCTAAAGACCTCATAAGAGACACACAGAGGAGAAGGCAACGTGGAGACGGGGGGCAGAGACTGGAGTGATGCAGCCACTTGCTACCCAAAACCAGTACAGGTGAGGACTGGTTCTCCCCTTGAGGGTCTGGCGGGAGTGCGAGAGCCTCAGATCTGTTTATCTGATCTTGGACTCTGGCCTCTAGCATTAGGACAGAATAAATTTCCTTTGTTTTAAGCCACTCTGTTGGCGGTGATTTTGTTACAGCATCTCAGGGAAACGAAGACAGTCATGCAGCAAATCAGAGTGCCCGGGAGTAAGCCAGTCGCATGGCTAGGCTTCCACAGTAATGGGTCCCAAAAGCCTTTATCTTTGCCTAATCCACTCAGTGTTGCTTTGGCTGGATGCGTCCTGAGTGAATTAAAGGAGCTGAGCAATGAATCCTCCCCAATTCAATGATGATGGGGGAAAAAATCATTCCATTTATTGAGCACTAACTAGATAACAGGCACTGAACTACATGTTTTACCTACATTCTTTGTTTTATCCTTCAAGCTACCATGAAGAGACAGGCTTTACTGTCCCACACTACTGATAAGGTCACTCCAAGAAGAAATAACTAGGGACTTCCCTGATGGTCCAGTGGCTACAACTCTGCACTCCCAATGCTGGGGGCCCAGGTTAGATTCTTGGTCAGGGAACTAGATCCCACATGTGGCAGCTAAAAGTTTGCATGCCGCAACTAATTGTTTACGTGCTGCAACTGAGACCCAGCACAACCTAAATAAATAAATACTTTAAAAATAATAATAACTAGTAAGAGACCAAGTTGGAATTTAAAAGTTACTGGTCTATCACTCTCTAAGCCTTGGGCCTTTACTTTAGGATAAATATCTGTGGAAAGGGATACATGTATACTGACAAAATAAAACTGGAAAAAGGTAAGGTCCCTCCCCAGTGGGCATTTTGCAAAGATTATCCTTATATGAGTATGCTTAAACTCAGTATCTTTTTTCACCTAAGAGAGGGCTGGGACATCACCAATATGATGCCAGCATGCTGTCAGCAGAGAGGTACATACACGTACATAGATCATCCAATGGTCATAGCGCCTCCTCAGGGCATGCAGCACAGATGCTTCATTGAGGTGAGTCAGTGTTGCCATGTCTTCAATCATTTCAAACTCTGGAGGATTCATCTGCTGAATTTCATCCTCCTTGACACTCAGATGCTGCACAGAGGAGAAAAATATAAGATATATTCCCCTACTGCTTCTGTGCGCATTCATTTTTACCAGGCATTGGGAAGAATATTCAAAGAGTTAAGAAAAAGATGCCTCATCAGAGGATGGAGCCCAAGGAAGTTAAGCCAACCTGTTTCTTCCAAGAAACAGGTGTTCCTCCTACTCATGTTCTCTCTTTGCCCAAAGACAAAGTCTTTAAAAGGGCTTTGGTTGAATCAAAATGTTCTAAATTGCATCGCCCTGATTCTGCGGCTCCCCACTGACTGACGGCGCCTGAGATAACTCACATTATATTGCACATGATCTAGCCCCTCCCTGGATGTCTCAGCATATCCTGAATGTCTAAAAGGAGGAATTTAGGGTAATGGATCAAGCAGACAGACTCAGCCTTTCAGACTTACTTTAGACCTACTCTCTTCCTCAAGCCCTCCCCAACTTCCCCAGCTCATTATTTTTCCATCCTTAAGTCTTTTTACCATATATACAACCTGTACTATCTTGATATTATTAACTCTTGTCTGTGTTTTAATAATTGGCTGTGTGTGCATGCTAAGTTGCTTCAGTCATGTCCAATTCTTTGCAACCCTATGAACTGTAACCTGCCAGTCTCCTCTGTCCATGGGATTCTCCAGGCAAAAATAATGGAGTGGGTTACCATTCCCTTCTCCAGGGGATCTTCCTGACCCAGGGATAGAACCCAGGTCTCTTATGTCTCCTGCATTGGCAGACAGATTCTTTACCACCAGCGATACCATCGGTACTTCTTGAGTACCTTCAATGTCCTTAGCATTGTGATAAGGGTTTTGATAACTATAGAAGAAGAAACCATCAAGATCCCTTCTTCAGATGCTTTTCAGCTAGATTATAAGCATCTGAAGAAGGGATCTTGATGGTTTCTTCTTCTTATCACAATGCTAAGGACATAGAAGGTACTCAGAAGTGTTGATACCTTGATTAACATTGCATTGTGATGCATTGCAACTATCAAATTGTTGCTTAGAGTTACTCTGATAAGTTTTCTAACCCTATTTCCTGTAGCCCCTTTTCCTTGATTAATACATATTGGTATCAGCTAATTGCTCCATTTAATCCCAGTTGGTAATACTTCTTCTAAGGCTCCCACACTTTTCATATTTTTTTAAATCTCATTCCTATTAAGTCTTTTTTGGCACTGTTCAAACAATAACCCCTTTTCTTTTGAGTCCCTTTCAATTTCCATATTTCATGAACTTCTCTCCTGTAGAACATCATCAGGTCTCTTACATAAAAAACCTCCCCTCCTCCTCTGATTCAATTTTTCTCTCTTCTTTCAATGCCAACTTTAAGTATTACTGCCCACCCACTGGCTTTATTGCCTTTGTTAATGTTTCAAAGATGAGATGGTTGGATGGCACCATCAACTCAATGGACATGAGTTTGAGTAGACCCCAGGAGTTGGTGATGGACAGGGAGGCCTGGTGTGCTGCAGTCCATGGGCTCACAAAGAGTTGGACACGACTGAGTGACTGAACTGAACTGAATGTTTCAAAGACCAAAGGTGACTGGAAGTGTAGTTACTTCTAATATCAGGAGGAGGAAGCCTGGAGCCAGGGGGATGCAGAGTGGGGCTGGGGGAATGAGACTTCCACTGTATGGTGAACCAAACCACCTACCTTTAGACTCCTCTTTCTACATTATTAATTTACTGCTTTCATGCTGATCTTCCTATGATTTCTATCATAGTTGTAACCCCATTATATGCATAAATCACCTTAACTACTGTTTTAAAAGATAGCAGTTTTAAAAAATGTACTCCGAAGAACAAACTTCTCATCTGGAGGCCTAATAAAATTGAACCAGACACAAGAAAGTGCAAAGACAACACACAGATTCGGAGGTAATAATTGAATCCTCCTGTTTCCTTATTTAAGACATTCTAAATTTAACCTTGCCTACATGTGTATGTTCCTATTGATAAGGACCAAGCTCTCCCCTTAATTCCATTAATTAGTTATATAAAATCTACCTAATTTGTGATTTTTTTAAGTGTACAGATACTGCAAGGAAGGCATATTAAGACACCATAATGGTAGTTTTTGAGTGGCCTCCAGAATTTTTCATTTCAAATGATGATACTTTGAATCATAAACTGTCCAAATACAAAGATAAGGGTATGAAAAAGATAAACTTTCTTGATAATGATTGTAACTGTCTGTTATAGGATGTGGCCTGTTATGGAGTTGGAATGGGCAGAATTGGAAGGAGACTGGAGAATTACATATGGGCAGGAAATCACCTGTAAAATCCAAAAGGATATGTTTATTGAGTCAGAGCAGAAATAGGCCCAATTCTCCACCATGGAGCTGGCAGGCACCTGAGGTCAATGATATTGACAAAGGTGCTGAGAATGGGCTGTCTGTTCAATGGGCTGTCTATTGCCTGCGGTTCTGAGTGCCTAAGTGACAGGGCGAAGGGGCTGGGGACTGTTACAGCCTCACTACACATTCTCTCTAAGATGCATCACCATCTAACTTATGCCCCAACATTTGACCTAAGTTCCTCTTTCAAAGGTCATGGGTGACCTCCTGATTCTGAAGTCCAAGGCTTTTCACAAGCCCTAAATCTCTTTCTCTAGCATTTAACATTACTGACCCTTGCCCATTTCTTGGCTCCTCTGACACTGTTCTATTCTTATTCAAATTATCCCACTCTTTCCTGATCCTACTAACATAGCTTGCTTCATATTTCCTAAGAAGGACAGTATTTACTCAAAGTAAATATTTCCTAAGGTTATTACTTATTCTAAGAGGTACTTTTAAAAAGAGCTTGAAATATGATGAAAAAAGTGGGAAAGCTGCGCATGCTAGCTAGCATCAGTGAGATTTACCACTAGCAATTGGTTTACTCTGATTCTTCAATGTTTACCATTAAATCTTTGAGAATAAGTGGAGGAGTTTCTTAAAGATGAATGAGTTTTCTAAAGTGGGTCAGTGGTGTCTCCTACCCCAGGTTATTAACAAAACTTAATTATTGAACAGCTAACTTAGTCACCCCAGGGATGAAATAAAGATTTCTTTACCTTTCCGTCTGTTGTCTCAACAAGTAGTCTGCCATCACCTCCACTCCCTTTAATCTCAGCCTCAATATAAGCATTCTTCGCATCATGAATCCAGCACTTTTTCTTCCCTATGGAGGAAAAAGATGGATTCCTAACTACAGTTCTTATAGGAAATGTACACTGGACAGTTTCATACTGACAGACATGGTCTCATTTCCGGGGTGTGCTTATTGACCAACATAGGAAATTGCAAAGTTAGATAAAATCATGAAAGCCCATCCTGAAGATAAACCCACCTAAGGACTGTATAGGAAAAGAAATATGTTAGCCAATGGAGAATGGAAACATTTTGCTACGTGACAGTTAAGTGCCAACCATTGCCCACCCCTCCATCCCCAGCATTTACCTCCCACTAACAGCTCCAGGTGCTGAGCGATTGGCCTGGTGCTCTTACCCTTTCTAGCTCCTCTCCAAAAAACATCACTCAAGAAAAGTCTGGTTACTACTAAGTGAAAATTTAGGTTACTGTGCATGTCTGTCTGTCAGGGTTTTTTTAGACCTTATTTTGGAATGAAAGCATTAATAATAAAGACTATTATATGGTAGAATTGGAGGCAGGGGATGATTGAAGAGAGAGAATGAGTTATTTCTGTCATACATCTTAACTGATTCATATTTTCCCCATATATTATTATTTTTCTCTCTCTCTGCCTCCTCTACTCCATGTCTCACACGTTAGCAAAGCAGCCCTATAAAGGGATTAACCAACAAGAGGCGCTGGGTGAAACAAGCCAGAATTCTTACAAGCAGCTGAGGCAGCTTCTCTTGGCCTCACTGAGATGCTTCTCAACTCCTCTTCCACCTGAGGCAGATAGCCAGGGAAGATGAATAAGAAACGCACTTTGAAAAGAAAGTGAGTCTTTTTTAACTCATGGATTTTATTTTTTATTTATTTTTTGTTTTTATATTTTTAATTGGAGAATTGCTTTACAATGTAGTGTTAGTTTTTGCCATACAACACCATGAATCAGTTATACGTATACATATATCCCCTCCCTCCCTCCATCACACCCCTCTAGGTCAACACAGAGCACTGAGCTGCCTGTGTTATACAGCACCTTCCCACCAGCTATCTTACACATGATAGTGTATGTATGCCAGTGAGTCTTATCAGAAGCTCAGGTAGACGGGGAGAGGGAGGAAGGAGAGCATTTGGCTGGAAGAAGGAAAATCCAAGTCCATGGTGGTGGGAGGCATAGAGAAGGCACCACTGCAGCCTTGGCATTGGAGGGTAGTGTCAACTCCATCCCAACTCCCCAACCCAGGAACCACAAAAGCTGGGAAGCCTCACTCCTGCAGGACAGGCAGCTTCACCAGACAACCCCCCAGAGATAAACGGTAGGACCTGAGGATAGAGTGTGTGAGAAAGAGTTGAAACTGGGCAGCATGCACCCCTCTGCCATCACGTTTGTCTCTGAAAAGAATCTCTGCTTCCTACTTCCTTGCTGTCACAACCTCCACTGTACTCTCTTTTCATTTCCCTGATTACAACCAATTCACCCCTCAAACTGCTGGGCAAGAGAATTTTTGTTTTCCTGGTTGATTTTGGATTTGCTTCTACTTGCTTGCATTTTAAATACTGCCTTTAATTGTATCTATCATTGGATCTTCTTGCAAAAACTAATTTTGCTTTGTGTTGTGTTTATGGTTAGATGGCATCACCGACTCAATGGACATGATTTTGGGTAAACTCTGGGAATTGGTGATGGACACGGGGCCTTGCATGTTGCAGTCCATGGGGTCGCAAAGAGTTGGACACGACTGAGCAACTGAACTGAACTGTGTTAATGAAAATAGGCTTGTTTTTGAAAAGCACCATTTGCATATATTGTGTGCATTTAAGGGAAAGGTACTGTATTTTAAAATTCTCTTCTTTATTTGATAGACCCAGGTCTCAGTGCTCTCTCCCAATAAAACACCCTCCACCCCACCCCCTATGTGTCTCACACATACACACACACACACACAAAATCTAGATCCATCTTCATTTCTTATTGACCTGGGCAGTACCAATAACACACTGGTTCACCTAGGAGGCAAAGTGTAGGGAGTTGAGGGACTTGGAGACATTATCTTCTAGGGGAGAGATGTTCACAAACATGAGCATCTTAGCACTGCCGCCCAGAGAGTTCTAAAGCAGGTAGGTGAGCTTGCTGTTTCAGTAAGGCCCATGGGACTCCTTGTTGCTCAAGGCCATGGTGACCAGCCCCAGCGTGGACAGGCTGCTGTTAATGGCATGCATTTCCCAAAGGTGTTCCTGCTCCGCAGGGCTGAGGGATAAGCCAGGGTCTAGCTGCTCACTCCCAGCCAAGTCCACAAGGCTGAGGGGGGCTGCACACTGCAGGCCTCAGCCAGCATGTTTCCCAGAGATCTGCAGCTGGAACACGCTGTGATACATGAGGAGCACTCCTTCTGGACTGTACGGGCAACAGCCCAGTTCTGGTGGGCTAGTCTCTCTCTCACAGGAGACCAGAACATAGCACATGTCAGTGACATTAAGCTCCTCGCTGCCTGGCCCTGCCTGGTGAATCACACATTCACCTCCTTGGCCCTTCCGGGTCCCAGTGGCCAGTAGGTCTCAGACAGTCTCGTTGTAGATCTAAGTAACTTGCCACAAAACTGTAGGTCCAGCCCTGGCCACTTAGTTCCTGGGCCACAGAAAAGAGGTGCCACAGGGCCCAAGGGATCAGCCCCTCCATCTGCGGGTCTCCCCTAGGCCCACCCCCCATGGTGAAGGTCTTACCACTGCCTGTCTGTCCATAGGCAAAGATGCACACTGGAAAGCCATCCAGGGCTGACTGGACAAGCATAGAAATTTCCTTAAACACTTCATCCTGTCCACTCCCTGGTGGGAAAACCTGGTCAAAGGAGAAGTCATGGTGGGTAGGGGCAGCTGGTGCCCCATTCAGGGTCCCACACTGCTCGTCAGACCAGGAGAGGCTGAGGCGGGTTGGAGGGTCAGAGGGCCCACAGGGGCCAGAGGGAAACTGGAGAAAGCCAGGGGTTGGGGTGGACTCCCCTGGAAGGATGGGGCGGACCCGGCAGAACACACAGATGTTGCCTTTGAGTTCCTGCAGTTGGTTATGTAACCGCCGGCTTGAGCCCGTGGAGACATTTTTCCCGCTCAGCCAGTGGGGCCTCCCAGACTGCAGCCTTCCGGCACAGAGATGCCACCTCCACTTGGCTGTCCAACAGGGAAGCTTCTGAGGTCTGCAGGCTCCTCTTCCGCTCTTCCAGCCAGGCAGCCAGTCACCTCCACTCCTCCGACCATCTGAGATGTTCCTTCTGGAGCCCTTGCACTAAGTCCTCCTTTGTGCCCAGCCACCTTTCCAGCTCCAGGACCCAGGCACTCAGGTTCCCCAACTCCCATTGGCCTGCTCAGCCTGGGCCCACACCCGGTCAACTCCAGTGTCCTGGACTCTGCCTCCAGGGCCAAGGCCTGTTGCTGGGCCTCTCTGACCTGGTCCCACAGCTGTTGGTTCTCCTGGTCCAACATCTGCTTCCTCTCACCATAGCATTTCAGCTCTGTGTTGAGGTCACATAACTGTCCATTTGAGTCCCAGACCAGACATTTGGGTTTCTTCCCTTCCACCATGGGAGGGGCAGCTGTTGTTCTAGGCTTCTGGGCAAGAACAACAGGACCTGGCTTCTGAGTCTTCAGCACTGTGGCAACAGCTGTGGAACATCAGGGTCCTGGCTTCTTGGGAGCTTTGGGCACTGCGGTCTGGCCTTATGTCTGTGGCACAGAGGTGAGGGCTGCTGCTCTGGGGTGGGTTGTGGCCACTCCAGTGCCCAGGCCTCCTATTATTTTCTTCTCAGGCTTCAAGGCCGCCTCCATCTGGTCAGGCCTCCTCTTCAGCCTGCCTCCCAAGAGAGACAGCCAGGAAGTGGCCTTGGGCGGGGGTCTCTTCAGCTCTACGCTCCCCTTCACTTCCACCAATGGGGACCTCTGCTGCGGCTCCATGTCCAGCTTAGTGCCACTCACATTGGGCAAGCGCAATGAAGAGGACACAGAGCCAGGGCTCCCAGGAGCCACGTTCGCTTGAGCGCTCGCAACACAAGAGTATGCACACTCCGTGCTCCTGAGCTGCCTGCCCCGCCTGTGTTTATAAACCAAGTGTTATTACTTGAAAGAAACAGGGGTACCATCTGGCACAGATTTTCCTTTTGTTATTTATTAGAAAAAGAACCTAGGAAAAGAGATTAAGGAAGTTGTCCACAGTCACATAGATAATTAGTGGCAGTCATTAAAATAACGACTGTAGAAATTAGATCATTTACCTCCCAAGTCAGAGCTTTTCCACTAAAACGTTCTTCCTCTGTCTTATATGCTGGGCTTTTTTCCCTCCAATTTTTCCCTCAAAAATAAGGTTCATGATTAGTTCTTTCTTTTATCAGCCTCTTGATTAGTTCTTTCTTTTATCAGCCCTGGAAACTGTGGAAGAGAAGAATTTTCAGAAGCACTTAACTACCCAAGACCCAGTCTCAGGGCGGGATGGTTTTGAAGATGAAGTAAATGAACTCAGTCAACTTTTCTTTGCATTCTCATGAATAATTGCAAGGATGGAAACAGAGGGCAATGGCTTTGATTCAGGCTGCCTGGATTTTAGGCCTGGCTTAAAAATATGTAAGACAATGGTCTCAACTCTTTGAGCGTTAGTTTTCTCATCTGAACACTCAGGAGTTTTATCTCTATGATTTCATATTTTTAGATGATTAAATACCTTTTCCAAGATAAAGGGAACATATGTGTATTGCAAAAAAGCTTTAAAAGTAGAGAACTGTATCAAGAAAAAGAAATTAAAGAATCATCCATAATGGAACTCAGAGATAACAACTGTTATCTACCTGAAGCATTCTTTTCAAGTCTGTTTTCTATGATACTGATTAAAATTGGAGTAGCACTATATTTAGTTTTGAAGTTATTTAAATAGTTTATTTTTTCTATAAAAATCACTTGCCTTTACCTTGAAATGGTGTTTTGTTTCTATTTCTGAAAGCACACTTCCTCCCTGATAGCCAGTGATTCCGGCTTTCTTTCCCAGGTATTATAATAATGTGTTGTGTTTGTTTTTCACATTATTGTCTTTATTTGATCCTCATGGAGGAAGGTAGGCAGAGAAAGCAGATGGTCCCATTTTAAAGATGAGGAAACTGAGGCTCAGTAAGGTAAAGTGATTTGCTCTAATTAGACTGCCAGAAAGAATCAAGGACAGGGAATTGAAAGCAAATTGAAAGTGTTAGTTGCTCAGTTGTGTCTGACTCTTTGTGATCCCATAGACTGTAGCCTGCCAGGCTCCTCTGTCCATAGAATTCTCCAGGCAAGTATATTGGACTGGGTTGCCATTTCCTTCTCCAGGGATCTTCCTGACCCAGGGGTGGAGTACCAGGTCTCCTGCATTGCAGGAAGATTCTTTACTGTCTGAGTCACCAGGTAAGCCCTACTTGGCAAATACTCTTATCATACTGCTTCCATTTGGCCTGAGTTCAAAAAGCATACTCCATTGTCTACTGGTCCAAGGGGATGGAAAACTTCTGCTGACTCTCTTTGTGCTTCCAGTGCATTTCTATGAGAAAGGATTGTTTGACCCCCCTGCCCCCCAAAAAAAATTAGTTAGAAATTGTGTGGACTGTGATATTTTAAGTAATTTTTACTGTGCTGATTCTAAATTGTATCATCCAGTTATCTCAGATGCTTTGGCATTTTGATTTTCTCCTGGCACTACTAGGATCTTGTCCCTCATTATCTAACTACCTGTGATGAGCTTCTGCATGACCACTTCTGACCTCAGGGGTAGTTCTGTTATTGTATATGATTTGATGGATTATAATTAGCTCCTGTAAATCCAATCACAGAAATGAAACCCAATGACTGGAAACTGGGAACTGATCCAGGACTGGTCTATGATGGAAATAGAATATCCTGCCTAACTGGCTTGAATTATAATTGGTTATATTAAACTCTAATGTTGACTAATTCAGAGTACTAGAATGACTCTCAGTCAGGGTTTATGCTGCACTGATGAACACTTTTTTTTTTGAATTGAGATATATAAGTGTCTTGATGCTGGATCACACTCTGAATCTGACTCTAAATCTCCAAATAACCAAAATTCAGAAGACGACCATGTAACCCAGACATGTCAAGAAAGGCGGCGGGGGGTGGGGATGTAACATTTAGAGATTTTAATGTAGTACTCAGCCTTTATCTTATGGACAAATCCTCATTAACCTTTGTTCTTGCTGTAACTACCAAGAAATTATTCATCAGGGAGAGCAAGTGTCCCAATTATCTTCTGTTTAGTGTTGGCTGAGTGACCCTCCTGATCTAGAAGACAGCCAGGGGGCAAAGTTCCAGCATCAGCAAAACCTGAGGAGGGCCCAGGACAACTTCTGCCTCACCCACCTTCCTGGAGCCTCTTCCTTTATCCTTCTTCCCAGTGCACCAACCCCTAAGGTCTAACCTCAGCCCCTCTCTTTACCCTGCTATTTAACCACACAAAGAGGCTTCTGAGAAAGGCTTTATCTAGGGCCCACCTGGGCATATCTGTGTTGTAATCAGTTCAGTTCAGTAGCTTAGCCGTGTCTGATTCTTTGTGACCCCATGGACTGCAGCATGCCAGGCTTCCCTGTCCATGCCGAGTCGGTAATGCCATCCAACCATCTCATCCTCTGTCATCCCCTCCTCCTCCCACCCTCAATCTTTCCCAGAATCAGGGTCTTCTCCAATGAGTCAGTCCTTCACATCAGGTGGTCAAAGTATTGGAGCTTCAGCTTTAGCATCAGTCCTTCCTATGAATAACCAGGTCTGATTTCCTTTAGGATCGACTGGTTTGATTTCTACTTAGTCCAAGGCACTCTCAAGTGTCTCCTCCAACACCACAGTTCAAAAACATCAATTCTTTGGTGCTCAGCTTTCTTTATAGTCCAACTCTCACATCCATACATGACCGCTGGAAAAACCTTAGCTTTGACTAGACCGACCTTTGTTGGCAAAGTAATGTCTCTGCTTTTGAATATGCTGTCTAGGTTGGTCATAGCTTTTTTTCCAAGGAGTAAGCGTCTTTTAATTTCATGGCTGCAATCACCATCTGCAGTGATTTTGGAGCCCCACAAAATAAAGTCTGACACTGTTTCCACTGTTTCCCCATCTATTTGCCATGAAGTGATGGGACCAGATGCCATGATCTTAGTTTTCTGAATGTTGAGTTTTAAGCCAAATTTTTAACTCTCCTCTTTCACTTTCATCAAGAGGCTTTTTAGTTCTTTGCTTTCTGCCATAAGGGTGGTGTCATCTGCATATCTGAGGTTACTGATATTTCTCCCTTCAAAGCTTGATTGCAGCTTGTCTTCATCCAGCCTGGTATTTCACATAATTTACTCTGCATATAAGTTCAATAAGCAGGGTTACAATATATAGCCTTGACGTACTCCTTTCCTAATTTGGAACTAGTCTGTTGTTCTATGTCCAGTTCTAACTTTGGCTTATTGACCTGCATATAGATTTCTCAGGAGGCAGGTCAAGTGGTCTGGTATTCCCATCTGTTTCAGAATTTTCCACAGTTTGTTGTGATCCATCCATACAGTCAAAGGCTTTGGTGTAGTCAATAAAGCAGAAGTAGATGTTTTTCTAGAACTCTCTTGCTTTTTTGATGATTCAGCAGATGTTGGCAATTTGATCTCTGGTTCCTCTGCCTTTTCTAAATCCCACTTGACTATCTGGAAGTTCATGGTTCATGTTCTGTTGAAGCTGGCTTGGAGAATTTTGAGCAGTGCTTTGCTAGTGTTTGACATAAATACAATTGTGTGGTAGTTTCAACATTCTTTGGCAATGCCTTTTTTTGGGATTGGAATGAGAACTGACCTTTTCCAGTCCTGTGCCCTCTGCTGAGTTTTCCAAATCTGCTGGCATATTGAGTGCAGCACTTTTACAGCATCATCTTTTAGGATTTGAAATAGCTCAACTGGAATGCCATCACCTTCACTAGCTTTGTTCGTAGTGATGTTTCCTAAGGCCCACTTGACTTTGCATTCCAGGATGTCTGGCTCTAGGTGAGTGATCACACCATCGTGGTTATCTGGGTCATGAAGATCTTTTTTGTATAGTTCTTCTGTATATTCTTGTCACCTCTTCTTAATATCTTCTGCTTCTGTTAGGTCCATACCATTTCTGTCCTTTATTGTGCCCATCATTGCATGAAATGTTCCCTTATATTTCAAATTTTCTTGAAGAGACCTCTAGTCTTTCCCATTCTATTGTTTTCCTCTGTTTCTTTGCACTGATCACTGAGGATGGCTTTCTTATCTGTCCTTGCTATTCTATGGAACTTTGAATTCAAATGGGTATATCTTTCCTTTTCTTCTTTGCCTTTAGCTTCTCTTCTTTTCTCAGCTATTTGTAAGACCTCTTCAGATGAACAATTTGCCTTTTCACATTTCTTTTTTTGAGGATGGTCTTGATCACTGCCTCCTGTACAATGTCATGAACCTCTGTCCATAGTTCTTCAGGCACTCTCTCTATCAAACTACCCCTTGAATCTATTTGTCACTCTCACTGTATAATCATAAAGGATTTGATTTAGGTCATGCCGGAATGGTCTAGTGGTTTTCCATTCTTTGTTCAATTTAAGTCTGAATTTGGCAATAAGGAGTTCATGATCTGAGCCACAGTCAGTTCCCAGTCTTGTTTTTGCTGACTGTATAGAGCTTCTCCATCTTTGGCCGAAAAGAATATAATCAATCTGATTTCGGTATTGATCACCTGGTGATGTCCATGTGTAGAGTCTTTTGTGTTGTTGGAAGAGAGTGTTTGCTATGACCAGTGCGTTCTTTTGGCAAAACTCCATTAGCCTTTGACCTGCTTCATTTTGTAGTCCAAAGCCAAATTTGCCTATTACTCCAGGTATCTCTTGACTTTCTACTTTTGCATGCCAGTCCCCTATAATAAAAAGGACATGTTTTTCAGGTGTTAGTTCTAGAAGGTCTTGTAGGTCTTCATAGAACCATTCAACTTCAGTTTCTTCAGCATTACTGGTTGGGCCATAGACTTGGATTGCTGTGATATTGAATAGTTGGCCTTGGAAATGAACAGAGATCATTTTGTTGTTTTTGAGACTGTATCCAAGTACTGCATTTTGGACTCTTGTTGACTATGATGGCTACTCCATTTCTTCTAAGGGATTCTTGCCACAGTAGTAGATATAATTGTCATCCCATCTATAAGATGGTGGAGTAGAAGGATGTGCGCTCATCTTCTCCCGAGAGAACTCCAAAATTACAATTCGCTGCTGAAGAGCCATCGGCAGGAGAATTTTGGATCCTACCAAAAAAAAGATACCCTACATCCAAGGGCAAATGAGAAGCCCCTGCAAGATGGTAGGAGGGAGGAAATCACATTTAGAATCAAACCTCATAACCGCCAGAGATGCTCAGAGGGATCAAACAAACCTTGTGTGCAACAGGACCCAGAGACCCCACAGAGACTGAGCCAGCACTGTTTTTGAGTGTCTCCTGCAGAGGTATGCATCAGCAGTGGCCTGCCACAGTGGCAAGGGCTCTGGATGTAGCAGACCTGGGTATGGCATAAGCCCTTTTGGAGGAGGTTGCCATTAATCCCACCATAGAGCTTAGAACTTACACACAACTTGGGAAACAGATTCTTGGAGGACACAAACAAAACTTTGTGTGTGTGCACCAGTATCCAGGAGAAAGGAGGAGTGACCCTACAAGAGACTGACCCAGACTTGCCCGTGAGTGTCCAGGAGTCTCTGGGAGAGAGGTGTGGGTCGGCAGTGGCCTGCTTCACTGTCGGGGCACTGAGTGCAGCAGTGCACGCATGGGAACTTTTGAAGGCCGTCTCTATTATCTCCATTACCTCCACCATACTTTGGCCTTAGGTCAAACAACATGAGGGAACACAGCCCTGGCCATCAACAGAAAATTGGATTAAAGTTTTACTGAGCATAGCCCCTCCCATCAGAACAAGATTCAGTTTCCCCCACAGTCAGTCTCTCCCTTCAGGAAACTTCCATAAGCCTCTTATCCTTAGCCATCAGAGGGCAGACAGAATGAAAACCACAGTCACAGAAAACTAACCAAACTCATCACATGGACCACAGACTTGTCTGACTCAATGAAACTGAGCCATGCCCAAGGGCCACCCAAGATGGATGGGTCATGGTGGAGAGTTCTGACAAAACATGGTCCCCTGGAGAAGGGAATGGCAAACCACTTCAGTATTCTTGCCTTGAGCACCCCATGAACAGCGTGAAAAGGCAAAAAGATAGGACACTGAAAGATGAACTCCCCAGGTTGGTAGGAGGCCAACATGCTACTGGAGATCAGTGGATAAATAACTCCAGAAAGAACAAAGAGAAGGAGCCAAAGCAAAAACACCACCCAGTTGTGGATGTGACTGGTGATGGAAGTAAAGCCAGATGCTATAAAGAGCAATATTGCATAGGAACCTGGAATCTCAGGTCCATGAATCAAGGCAAAATTTGAAGTGGTAAAACGGATGGCAAGAGTGAACATCGACATGTTAGGAATCAGTGAACTAAAATGGACTGGAATGGGTGAATTTAACTCAGGTAACTGTTATATCTACTACTGTGTTGTAACAGTGCTTCCTTAGAGAGAAAACCTGTCATAGCAACCAGAACCAGGGTCTCGGCTGCCTCACAGGCCTCCTGCTCTTCCTCACAAACCCCCATCTTTACCCTCCACACCCTGAACTCCTCAATTGCTCAGAGGTTCACAGAGACAGACTGCACTCCAAGCAAATAAGTTAGGCTCCAGAAATGACAGCTCCTCCACTCTGATATCTCAGTTGCCACCCAGAAGCAGTAAAATAAAGTGAAGCTAGCAGCTGCCGCAAGACTTACCATCGAAGGCCATGGCCTTAAGCAGAAGCAGCTCATCCTTGCTTATCCTGAGGAAGGCCGCGGCCTCGCCAAGCTCCGACAGGTCCATCCTTCTTAAAGTGATCCTCCCAGTCAGGCCGAGACCTTAAAGTGAGCCGAAAAGATTCACTCTGCAGAAGAAGGAAGGAACCAGGGGAAAGGAGGCATCAGGAACTGAGGGGATAAATTATTCACCATAGACAGACAATCAAGGGTTGAGTTTTCTTTTTAACTACCTTTCTGCCATGTCTCAAGTATATGATGAAGCTGTACACAAAGAGTCTTACTCTAGCAGGATCCATTTATGCAGGTGGCACAGCAAGTTCAATGCCTAGAGTCCACAATACTTTTAGAGGGCCACAAAAATATTTTAATTTCTTCTAAAAGCAGAAGAAAAAGGGACTTCCCTGGTGATCTAGTGGTTAAGACTTTGCCTTCTAATGCAGGGGGTGTGGGTTTGACCTCTGGTCAGGGAGCTAAGATCCCACATGCTTTGTGGCCAAAAAACCGAAACATAAAATGGAAACAATATTATAACAAATTAAAAACTTTAAAATGGTTTAAAAAAAAACAGCAGAAGAAATATGTGAAAATAATATTAATGACATATAATGATGAAACCAGCCTGGATTATATTAATCAGTCTTTGTATCAACCAACACGGTTGTAAAATCCAATTTTTAGCACTTTTTGTGAAGGAAGGAACCCACAAAGACAAAAATGCCCACAGCCTATAAGAGTCATCATGCAACCCTGAAGCCCAGAGCTCTGACCCTGGTGGGTGGTGGGATGGAGGAGACTGAGAAACAGAGGGTTATGGACACTAGGGCCCTTGTAGGAGTAGAGGAAAGGCTTGCAGGTATCCAGGTACACCCAGGAAGATAGTGCATTGTAGCCAGATCATGGCAGCAAAGAGGGACGTTTTTCAGACCAAGCTCAGCATTAGTGAATAAAGGAATAAAAAGGTGAGTACTGCAGCAGAGGTGAGTGTCTGGGAGCAGGCAGTACATGAAACTGCTGGTAGACATTTAGGGAGCTGGTGGGCTGCAGTCCATGGGGTCGCTAAGAGTCGAACACGACTGAGCGACTTCACTTTCACTTTTCACTTTCATGCATTGGAGAAGGAAATGGCAACCCACTCCAGTGTTCTTGCCTGGAGAATCCCAGGGATGGGGGAGCCTGGTGGGCTGCCATCTATGGGGGTCACACAGAGTTGGACATGACTGAAGCGACTTAGCAGCAGCAGCAGCAGCAGATAGGACAGCACATGCCAGAGGAGGGAAGCAGGCTTTGTGGTGAACAGAGTGAACAGAGTAAGGAGTACATCAGCTCGAGCAAGGCAGTGTCCAGTCTTGGATGGACTGGGTTGCTGGGCAAATTATCAGGACTAAATTCATTGCATGTTCACGCTATACCCTACACTTTACTTATTTTATCTTTAATCTGCACACTTCACATTTGAAAATGAGAAGAAAAAAATCTAGGCTGTCACAGTCCCAAATGAGAGGTCATTCTAATTGGACAAAAAAGTTCTTAGGTTTTTTCCTCTCCACTCATTTGCACGAGCAAGTCTTAGTAGCCCCGTTTTATAGATGAGAAGGTAGAGGACTTTCCAAGGTGGCTTAGCTCTGATTTACCTCATGACTGAAGAGCTCCATGGTCTATTCCCTCCTGAATGAACTGCAATCACTTGCTACTTCACACATGCATGAAGATTAACAAACCTAATCATATATTGTCACCCTGCTTATTTAACTTACATGCAGAGTACATCATGATAAACGCTGGGCTGGAAGAAGCACAAGCTGGAATCAAGATTGCCGAGAGAAGTATCAATAACCTCAGATATGCAGATGACACCACTCTTATGGCAGAAAGTGAAGAGGAACTAAAAAGCCTCTTGATGAAAGTGAAAGAGGAGAGTGAAAAAGTTGGCTTAAAGCTCAACATTCAGAAAATGAAGATCATGGCATCTGGTCCCATCACTTCATGGGAAATAGATGGGGAAATAGTGGAAACAGTGTCAGACTTTATTTTGGGGGGCTCCAAAATCACTGCAGATGGTGATTGCAGCCACGAAATTAAAAGACGCTTGCTCCTTGGAAGGAAAGTTATGACCAACCTAGACAGCATATTCAAAAGCAGAGACATTACTTTGCCAACAAAGGTCTGTCTAGTCAAGGCTATGGTTTTTCCAGTGGTCATGTATGGATGTGAGAGTTGGACTGTGAAGAAAGCTGAGCGCCAAAGAATTGATGCTTTTGAACTGTGGTGTTGGAGAAGACTCTTGAGAGTTCCCTGGACTGCAAGGAGATCCAACCAGTCCATCCTAAAGGAGATCAATCCTGGGTGTTCTTTGGAAGGACTGATGCTAAAGCTGAAACTCCAATACTTTGACCACCTCATGCGAAGAGTTGACTCATTGGAAAAGACCCTGATGCTGGGAAAGATTGAAGGTGGGAGGAGAAGGGGACAACAGAGGATGAGATGGCTGGATGGCATCACCGACTCGATGGACATGAATTTGAGTGAACTCCAGGAGTTGGTGATGGACAGGGAGGCCTGGTGTGCTGCAATTCATGGGGTCGCAAAGAGTCAGACATGACTGAGTGACTGAACTGAACTGAATCATTTATTTTATGGCACTTAATCTATTTTCTGCTTTGTGGTGACTTGGGTGCATCCATGACAGCATTTCTGGCATGTGGTTTAGAGCAAAGTCTACTGGTCCAGCCCAAGAGTTAGTTTTATTTCTGCTAGAATATAAGCATACAGTTTATGCTGTAACAGAAAGTCACAATTTCTCTATGTTTACTTTCCTTCCCTACACAATGCAAGGACTAGTCATAATCTGTAGGGACATTTCCCAAGATAGAAGTACTCATCAGAAGTCCATGAGCCAAAGCCCAGAGATAGGATCAGGGGTGATATTTTCCAGGAGGAAAAGACAAAATTGACTTTTCTGCAGGTAAGCGTTCAGATTCAGGATTTGTAACAATAATACATATTAAGCACTTGAATAGATAAAATAGAATAGATAAAATAGATAAAGGAGAGCTCTGAAAGTTAGGCAGAGAAGTTTTGGAATAGACTCTAGGAAACATCATAAACTCTGGGCAAGGGCATGAGGGGAAGCAGTATTTTAGGAAAATGGTTCTGGCAGCCCATTCAGGGTGGATTGAAAAAGAGAGAAGCTGTAGTCAGGGAGACGAGTTGTGAGTCTGTATCTGTGAGAGAACTGAACCGTATCCTCCTCTCACTTATGTGTGATTTCCTGGTGACTTGTATGCAATAGACAGTAGAGCTCAGGAAGTATACTTTTAAATGGAAGAAATCCATAAATTTCCTGGAGTGTGAGTGTGTGTTTGTGTGTGTATGTACGTATTTCCTGGAAAGATACCTAAGAAACGGATATCTGGGGAGTGGGGACAGGATATAGGTGGGAGGAGGAGACAGTTACTCCACACTTCATACCATTCTGGTCTATTTCAATTTGTGGAATGTGCATGTACTTTCATATTTAACAGATTTTTTAAAGTAGTTCTTATTATAACACCAAGGATAAAGAGCTCACATCAAGATACAGATCACATAGCTGTGTAAATCGTTTTCCTAGTCTGGACCACTTAGCATAATTAAAGATGTAGAAAGGAGCCCTATCCAGGAGGAAACTGCATTGCTAGGAGTATAACTGTTTGGAGGTAAGTAACTAAGGCCAAGAGGATGACCCACCTGAGTGCCTTTGAAGTGAGTACAAAGTCCACATTATATATATCCATTATTTACAGGGGGTGTTAGTCACTCAGTCATATCCAACTCTTTGTGACCCCATGGACTGTAGCCTGCCAGTCCCCTCTGTCTATGGAATTCTTTAGGAAAGAATACTGGAGTGGGTTGGCTTTCCCTTCTCTAGGGGATCTTCCTGACCTGGGGATCAAACCCAAGTCTCCTGCATTGCAGGCAGATTCTTTACTGTTTTAGCTACCAGGGAAGCCCATTTACAGAGTACTTAGAGAAGGGAGAAGGCAATTGCACCCCACTCCAGCAGTCTTGCCTGGAAAATCCCATGGACGGAGGAGCCTGGTAGGCTGCAGCCCATGGGGTCGTGAAGAGTCGGACATGACTGAGCAATTTCACTTTCACTTTTGACTTTCATGCATTGGAGAAGGAAATGGCAACCCATTCCAGAGTTCTTGCCTGGAGAATCCCAGGGACAGGGGAGCCTGGTGGGCTGCCGTCAATGGGGTCGCACAGAGTTGGACATGACTGAAGCGACTTAGCAGCAGTAGTAGCAGTAGACAATGTTTCTCTCAGAAAGCTGGACTCAGAGAGAGGCCTTAGATACTCATACATGTTTGTTGTACAGCCAAACAACTATTCCGGCTCTGTTCTAGCCTTCACTTTTTCAGGGACAGAGTAAATAAGTATACAAACTACCATGATCCCATTTACATTCACATGATACAATTTCCTGAGTTAAACATCTTGGTTACCAAGTGAAGACAAGGAGTGGGAAGGCCTTAAGTGAAAGGGAGAGTTGACATGTGAGCTTTTCACCTTAGCCTGGAAAGGATCATGCTGGTCAAAACCTAGCTGCCCTTGGCAGAGGGAGGGTAAGTTAACAGCTGTGTGAGAAGTGACACCAGCTTGAGTGACCAGCCATTCCAGAGTGGCTGGGGATTGAAGCATCTCCCAGGATTTGGGACTTTTAGTGCTCAAACCAGGAAAGTCCCATGTAAGCTGGAAAAAGTTGGTTACCCTCCTTTTAAGTCTAGAGTAATCCAGTAATTTTAAGAATAAAACCACTAGTTTGGAAATCAGCTATTTTTATGATTGCTCGTGGTATTTTCTGTGGTTCTGTCTCTCTCTAGGTATTTTGTCAATAGCTTTTTGAAAACATTCATTTATTCTCCACTCAATGTATTCATATTGCCCATCAGTAACTGCCCACACTAGGTTTGGGCGCTGCAGGGTTGAGCAGGATAAATACACTCTTAGCTCTCTTAGAGTCAGAGATTGGAACTAGGTCAGGCAGGGTTGGGTGAGGGTATTCCTTCCATCTTGAATTATGGTTACACTTAGTCAAATTTGCTGAGGAAATCTTCACATCCCAGGAAGGAGTAGTGCTGGCTATGCAGCAGAAGCCCAGGAGATGGCGGAAGCCAGGGGAAGAGGTGTTTGTGTGGCCATGCCTCCCACTCAGCTAAAACCTCAGGCTGGGTTATGCTGTTCTTGACACTGTTCTCGGACAGGTCCCATCCCTCCCCAGTTATCCCCTGCCTGCTGCTTCAATAGAAGGGTTCCCATCTTTCAAAATGAACCCTGTGAGTCATTTACAATTTCTCTTCTCTCTTGGGCCCACATTCAATTGATCCTCAAGTCCTATTGATTCTATAGTTATTCAGCTTTGAGCTACTTTTAGCAGACATGATTTTGCATACCCACTGAGCCCACACACTGCTCTGAGGAGCTCCTGCCATCATCCACAGGCAAAAAAAACACAAGCTGTTGTGTCTGTCAGGTGACACTGTTGTCCTGGCCCAGCAAATACACTAAGTCTGAGTACCGGATCCAAGCAGAGTGCCTGTTCCTGGAAGACAGATTCAGGACCTAGATGCCACTCTCATCCTGGGTCCTTTGTTTGAACTGAGTGGTACAGACTCTGGGGTTGAGGTGGGCATTGTGGTGCGGGCATGTGGTGCCACATGCATGCTAATCAGCAGAAGCTTCAACAGAGAGGGGATCATAAACAGGAGGAGAAGCAGCAATAAGGGACTGAGAAAAGGGAAAGAGAGCCTGCTTGCTTATATGCCAAATAACTTTCACAGTTACAGACATTTTGAGACCTAGATTCAGTCCCTGTCTTTGGTTTTCAAAAAGTCTTTCAATAACCTTCCAGAAAATCCCTAATTCTTTCCTTTAAACTCAACCTTAAATGATCTTAAGTGTGTTTCTGGCTTTGCCATCAAAAATTCTTAATGAAGACATGATGTTCCAGTCTTTGTCCTAATACAGATTCTTACTTAATCTCCTAAAATGATGTGAAGATTATATACAAATAAAAGTCAGCGCAGTGTCTGGTGCATTGTAAAATTTCAATGTATGTTAACTCCTCTTATTACTATTCACAAGCATTTGTTCTGGGTTTCAATGCTAAATTGATTAGAGAATCTGAGAGGTGTGAAACCATAATAAAGGACAATACCTTTGGGAAGGAGAGAGGGGGGACAGAAATTCACAAAGTGGCAGTTGTATTTGGGTGGATGCAGGTGAGACAAGGGGATCATTTACTTGGGTGGTGGTCTGGTCACACTGACTAGGTCACACTGACTCTAATCCTCTCATGGAGGACTTTCAGTAGGTCCTCTCAGAAGGTCGTCTTTCCAGCAGTCTTTCCTCTTTCAGTCAGGATTAGATGATACATGTCTGGAGGGAGGGAACACAGAGATTGTCTCCTTTGAAATCCTCACCACCTTGGCATTTTATTGCCCTCACTGTAAGCAGAAACTCAATGTCTACTAAGTAATTTGTTAAAAGAGGTAAAGTGTTAGCAACCCCAACAGTTTTCAAGTTGGTTTCATCATAATTGATTAATTCACTTGAGTTCTTCATGAAGTTAGGTTATTATGTGTGTTTACTTTCAAAGGCTTCGACTGCTGGGAAACCGTGATGCAAGTAATAAGAAGAAATATTAATATTCCTCTGAGTAAACAAACACTAAGAATCTCTCAACAAAGCCTCTTCCGTTATTAAAATTGGAGACAAAGTGCCTGCAAACGAGAATGGATTTATCCGGATGTCAACAGAGGAAGGGGAGAATTATCAAGCACTTAAATGATTCCCAACAAGCTGGAACATGTGTCTCAAGGCAGTAAGTGAAATACATTTACTTACAAGGCCCACTGAACACCACAAATCTGGGTAAATGCTACAAGATGCTCTTAATTAGGGGCATGACTGGAGAGACAAACAAAGATGCCGCTATCTCCTAATATTCATGCTGCTGGGATAACCTGTTACATGCCTCAACTCAGCAAGGTTTACTTGGTACAAAACTGCTGATGACTTCGTCTTTATGCATAAATCCACCACCCCTTAACCAGTTATAATACCTACATTTTATTTATTTACATGCAGATTAGCTTTCTAAAAAAGCTGGGTCTTAGGAGAGAAATGTTAAAGTATTGAGGTGAATTGAATTATAAATCAAGCATGTTGTGCAAATTACTACTTGGAGCACTCCAAGAAGTGATAACGATTCCAGCTCTACATCTCTGGGTGGTCCAGAGCTCACTTGCCATTCTGCTCTCCCTCCTCCGAGTCTCTCTCCAGCCTACCACCTCCCATCACGCCACAGAAACTGTTCTTTCTAATGATCTTCTTTCAAAGAACAGATCCTAATGGTACTTTTTGGTCTCTAATCCTACTCCCTGGTTCTGGGATACCTTCCTCTTTCTGTTCTCTTCCCCTGTGCTAATTAACTAATCAAAGACCCATCCCCAACAAACATGGTGCTTTTTATCAGTGACATTCCTCTTGAGCACCCCCCTTCCACTGGTGCCCCCTCCCAGCTTCTGGGGGCCCCTTCTATCCTGTCCAACACCACCTTGCCACCTTGTCTCATTTCTTCCTGTCTCCCCACCTTGGATCAAAATTCTGATTTTCTGTACTCAGCTATTTGCTATTTACCCAAAGGAAAAAATTCTAAATAAATTCTGTTATGTATTCATTGTCAAGTATGCCCTCTTAGGCACTATGTGTTAAAAGAGTAATAAGACCTTAAGAAGGTCCCACCCAACTGAGGGCTGGGCTACAGAGCTGTGTACCAGTTCTTATAATCCCCCATGAAAAATGCTAGGATAGAGCTGTACACAGGGTGATGCAGACCATGGAAGCATGCCCCTCACTTCTAACTGTATTTAAAAAATGAAAGTTTCCAAAGGCAAGAATCTCAAATGGCCTTAAAATGGTACCCATGGAGTCAGTAGCAACACTATTTTATAAGAGCAAATAATAGCTACCATTTCTGAGGATTTATTGGACACCATTTTTTTTTCATACTGTTCATGGGGTTCTCAAGCCAAGAATACTGAAGTAGTTTGCCATTCCTTCTCCAATGGATGACATTCTGTCATGTATGGATGTGAGAGTTGGAATATAAAGAAAGCTGAGCGCCGAAGAATTGGTGCTTTTGAACTGTGGTGTTGGAGAAGACTCTTGAGAGCCTTTGGACTGCAAAGAGATCCAACCAGTCCATTCTGAAGGAGATCAGTCCTGGGTGTTCATTGGAGGGCCTGATGTTGAAGCTGAAACTCCAATACTTTGGCCACCTGATACGAAGAGCTGACTCATTTGAAAAGACCCTGATGCTGGGAAAGATTGAGGGCAGGAGGAGAAGGGGACGACAAGGATGAGACGGTTGGATGGGATCACTAACACAATGGACATGGGTTTGGGTGGACTCCGGGAGTTGGTGATGGACAGCAAGGCCTGGCGTGCTGTGCTTCATGGGGTCACAAGGAGTCGGACACGACTGAGTGACTGAACTGAACTGATTGGACACCAGGCCCTGGCTTATGTGCTTTACATATATTAACTCTTTTAATCTCATAGCAGTTCTATGAAGACATTTATAATAACCCACATTTTATAAAGACACAGACTTGGAGAGGTAGTAAGTGATGTCTCTGGTTGGGAATCTGGATACACAGAGGTCATCCTTGATTTCTATCTCTCCCTTCACCTTCATATCCAATCATTTGCAAGCTCTGTTGACTCTTTATCTAAGTATCAATCAGAACCATCTATATTTTCCCATTCTCCACCAGCACCCAATCAAGGCCATAATCATTTCTCTCTTGGCTTATTGCTTTACTCTCTGGTTTGGTCTCTTGACAGCAGCCAATCCAGAGTGAGGTCACATGTACAGGGGCACAATCATACTACTATCTTATTTAAAACCTTTCCACTCTTTTTTTTTTTTTTTTAAGATAAAGTCCAAAATATTAACAGGGTTTGCAGAGCTCTCCAGCATTTGTCCTGCCTGACTTCCCCAAACTGTCTCCCATCCTCTCATGACAGATAAGCCCTGGTTGGTGTATTCCTAGGAAGCACCAAGGAGTACTCTCTGATCTCTGGGCATTCACACAGGAGGTGACCTTTGGCTGGAGCACTCAATCCTTCCCCTCTGCCTCTGGCTAGTTCCTCATTACTCTTTGGGTCTCCATTAAGCAGTGTTTCTCCAGGAAGCATTCTCCAGGCTGTGCCTCTCTTAGATATGTTCTTAGATCCCTTTACTACATGTATCATGGTAATCTTCATTCTGTATTATCTGTTGAAATTCTAGCTTCCTGACCAAATATAAGTGATCTTAGGGCAGGGAGTAGGTCTGCTCCATTCAGAGAGGATGCCAGACATCTGCACAGACTAGGGCCTTCATAAATGCTTAGGAAATGAACCAACAAGCAAATAAGACCCATCAGTCTGACTCCTGAGCTCATGCTCCTAAGCATGATGCCATACAGCATTCTTGCTGAGCTTCAGCTTAGGAGGCATCATGTTCTTGGTTAGAAAAGTATCACCACCCCATTCTCTACTTTGGATGAGAAATGAAAATCTAGGTCTATGGTATAAAAGGAGTATAATTGGAATAAAAATCAACTGGTTGATTGTATTAAAAAAACTGAACTTGCAGCTACTGCTGCTGCTAAGTCGCTTCAGTCGTGTCTGACTCTGTGCAACCCCATAGAGGTTTAAATAAATAGCTTATTTTTTAAAGAAAAATATTAATAATTGTTAAGAAGTCAAAACTATATTCCAAGATTTTTGAATCAATGGAATTTTAGAACTAAAAGTTATTATCAGTTCACTCAGTGCTCCATAATTTAGAGGTGAGCATGAAAGGGACCAATAAAATAAACAATTGGCCTAAATTCACCAGCCAGTGATGGTGGGGCTAGGCTGAAAGTGTGGACAGTTCTGAGCAGAGTTTAGAAAAAATAATCATGATAGATCTATGAAGAGGAACTGAAGAAAATTAAGGGTTGTATCTTTGTGCTTCAGAGTTGAAGGCAAATATATTCTCCCATAAAACACTAGTTAAAACCACACTCAGAGAGTAAAATATGGATAGAATAGAACATTGTCATAGTCTAGTAAAATATTCCTTGGGGTCAGTGACCAATAATTGGCATAATAGCTTAACACCTAGTTTAGAATTTCCAGTGATATTATTACCCAAATGATATGCATTAAACATTTTAGTAACTCTAAAGGTTGATGTATAATATAAATCAAAGGTGTTATTTGTATTATTCTCATTGATTTTGTATTTTTCTAAATGATATGACCTTAACCCAGGATAATTATATGAATTTCAACTATGTATAATTATAATCCAATTATAATCAACATCTTCACATGATACTCAAAGATATACTTCTCTAAAATAAAACTGGAGTATTATGTATTCTAGTTCAATAAATTCAACAAATACTTTTTGAATACATGGTACATGACAAAAATTGGCAAAATACTTGGGATACCTGAACAGTTAATACGTGGCTTTTGTTCTCAAGATTTAAATCTACTAGGAGACAAGACTTGTCAACAAATTGTTTCCAGCATAAATGCAATAAGGAATATACATTTGCTAAGAGATTATAATGAAAATATAATTGTTAAAATTCTAATCCCAGAAGGATTCTATTCAATAAACACATTTTTTTTTTCTCAAAATATTTCAGTTCATATAATGAATAACGCCCAAGGTAAAAAGAGCAGTAAAGATAGCAAATTGTCTTCATACTCATCATTCAGCATACCAGTGGGAAAGGAAGAAGAGAAAAACCTACCTTGAAAAGAGCAAAGGAAATGAGCAGGCCAGTGCTGAATCAAGACTTTATACACTTTTGTAAAGGTCAACAGTGACAACTTCAGACAATTTTGCCATTGTTTCTAAATTTGTCTGCTGGTTTTTGAGAAGTTGAACCCATGGATCTGGATTTGGCACCCAAAATGTCTCTGAGGTGTGGGTGTAGGATGTCAGAAAACTATTCCATTTCTATAACCAAAATCCGCAGGCTAATTTAACTCATTCTTTAAATGCTTGCTGCATAATAGGATTAGACAATATTAATAAGAGAAGCAGCAATATCCCTCCCTTGTGACATCAATTTTGGAGTCTTGGGGTTAGTGCTATTTCTCCCAGTGACTTTGAACAATCAAGCTATGGGTCTCAACATTTTTCACATTTCCAAGTTAACAGTTAAGCAATAGTTTTCTACTATTTATTTAGGCCACTCTAAGAATACTAAGAACACATATTAATGAGTTTCTATATTCTAAGCACTGTTCTAAGTACTCTGCATATATGAATTCATTTAAGTCTCAGATCAACACTAAAAAGTAGGACTTTCATTATTCCCAGGTGCTGCTGCTGCTGCTGCGTCGCTTCAGTTGTGTCCGACTCTGTGCGACCCCAGAGACAGCAGCCCACCAGGCTCCCCCGTCCCTGGGATTCTCCAGGCAAGAACTCTGGAATGGGTTGCCATTTCCTTCTCCAATGCATGAAAGTGAAAAGTGAAAGTGAAGTCGCTCAGTCGTGTCCGACTCTTCGCGACCCCATGGACTGCAGCTTAACCAGGCTCCTCCATCCATGGGATTTTCCAGGCAAGAGTACTGGAGTGGGGTGTCATTGCCTTCTCCAGAGGCAGAGGTGATAAGCTAGTAATTTTTGGAGACAAGATTTGAACCTAGAATGTTCGGCTTCAAAAGTCAATTCTCGCAATCATTACGGTATACAATTATTCATTCTTAATTCTGATAAAGTTCTTTAATATCTTCCCCCCCAAAATATAATTCTACAGGGTGTCCTTTCTATCCAAGGAGATATATTGCTATCTTCTTCTTCCAACTGCCAGGACATTTTCTCTCAGTCTCTAGGTGAAGCAGACAGCTAGCTGATTGCTATAAAGGGGAAACAGCTAGACAAAACTCTTGGCTTTGAATCACTCTTCCAGGACTTGAAAGCCATTTATAAAACCTGAAAATGTCTCCCTGGAGCAAAGGACTTTCTGAACTATGTTTAAAATAATTTGGGAAGTAATGTAAAGAAGTGGAATTCTCTGAGGTTATAGGAAACAGCTCATGCAATTAGTTCTCAGCACTGATGGGCCAGTTCTGCATAACTCTTACCCCAAACCAGTTAATTCACCATTTCCCACTGAGGAAAAAAAGAGAAGAGAGTAGAGAGACACCTTTGCTGAGGCCTATTACACAGTGTTGCAGGCAGAAATGGACTACTAATAAATGCGGAAGCAACTACTACATAATTATAGCTAGTCAGTTATGCTAAAGTGAGCCAGTGTGGCAGCCTAATTGAGATGATCCTTGTTACTTCTTACAGGAATGCAATTTAATTAGAATGGGTAAACTACAGCAGTAACCTCACAGAATCCCAGGCAATATGAGATGAGTAAGAGAAATATCACCTTGGCTGGCTTTCAGTCTGTAGCACATGGACATTGAAGGTATTTACTTGGCTTTTGGCAGACTGGGAGCCCTTTACCATGTGTGTTTGGGCCTTGGGAAAAAGGGTGTGTTCTTGTGTTTAGAAATTTAAAGAAGAATCAATCCAGATAAAATGGACAAAACAGTTTAATGTGCATTTTAAGGAGCTCTGAGGTTTCAAAATATCCACATGCAGAAGAAGCTAACCAGATTGGATTTGCAGGAGGGTCTAATCTGGAATAAATAAGAGACAGCCGTGAAAGTAACAAACAGTGAATAGTCAGGAGGAGAGGCAAGTTCCTCTAGACTCTGAGCGCAGGTAGTGGGGAGCAAAGGTGGATATGCTGAGAGGAGGGGAGTATTCTGATCCAGTCTATTGGGAAAAAAATCCCAAGAAAAGGCAGGATCAGGATGCTGCTGATTTGGCTCAGTTGGCATTTGGTAATTGACTGGTCTACAGGGTTAGATAGGCAGGCCAGCCCTGGATATTCAAACGTGGCTCTGATATCATTATGATAATTCCAGGAGAGTAAGGCAGGGTTGCTGATTCTCTGGCTCAAATAGAGAGTGGGGATCAAAACAAGAGCCTTCTTGTAAAGTAAGTTGTATCTTAAAAAAATAAAGCAGATGAGAGTTAAATTCTGTCAACAGCTGCTATATTCAAATGGTAAAACCCCACACATAATTGACTGGACAATCACATTAAAGTAACCATGTACTCCCAACAGAGAAACCTCTTTGAAGATTTGTTGTATATTGATGATAAGAAGTCATTCTACTTAAAATGCAGCTAATCAAATACTCTAAATGTAGCTTGATCAAGCGAACTCCAGGAAAGCTTGGTGTGCTGCATTTCTTGGGGTCACAGAGTGTTGGACATGACTTAGTGACTGAAAAACAAAAACATAGTACTCTAATATACAGACCCAAAAGTCACATATCAAATCTTACTATAATAATTGCTGAAGACAAAATGTTTGCAACACTGACTACACAGATGTTACTAAACCATTTGAGATCACAATTTATAACAAATTGGTCTGTTTTTAACTTAAATAGAAGGGTCAATATCATAAAAGATGTTAGAGTATGTTAGGGAGAGAGGATGGAGAGGAGTTTGCTGCAATTTAAAAGAAGGAAAAAAAACCCCAAAATTATCAAGTCCTCTCCTTTTCAGGGTGGCCATCTTTTCCCTTCCCTACTCTGTCGCTGTGATTTGACAATGAGCACATTTATCAGAGGACTTGGTGTGGAAATAGAGTGATATGTTCATGTTTGTTAGAAAATAAGATTGTAAGTTTATGAGGATAATTATTAAAGAAGTGGCATTTAAATGAGAATGAGTTATAAAAGTATCATAGTATATTAAAAAATTACTCAATGGATCTAAAAACAGTGAGGTCAGATTATGGATTCTTCAAAAAATGTATTTTACATCCCTATATTTTCTAATATTCTATAATAAACATATACTTTTATATAATAAAAAATTAGAATAAGATGCTGGTCAGTATTTCTGGGTGTAAATTAGGGTTGTTACTAGGTTATGTCTTTATATTCATATATATAATGTATACTATATGCATGTACACATATAACTAATATATAAATGAGTCAAACATATTATACACCTTTTTTTTTTTCTGGCTTGCCTTTGGCCTCTTGCCATAATCTGTATCATGCATTTTCTTATACTTCACTCACATCATTTTTCCTGCTTTTCCCTCTCGCCCCATACAATGACCCAGGTTCACAATTTACAGTTCAAAATTTGAGTTTTCTCCATGCTGATATGCTCATGTAGATAAGGAAACACATCACACATTGTTCCTGGTTGTTTAACAAAATGGGATCAGTTATATACAGGTATCTAGGTCATGCTTTCTTCACTTAATAATGTCATTGAAAACCTGTTAAACTAATCAAAGGAACTCTAATTCCTCATTTTAATGGTTGTGTTATTCCATGGTGTGAAAGTAGTGAAAGTGTTAGTTGCTCAGTTGTTTCCAATTCTTTATGACCCCATGGACTGTAGCCCACCAGGTTCCTCTGTCCATGGAATTCTCCAGGCAAGAGTACTGGAGTGGGTAGCCATTCTCTTCTTCGGGGGATCTTCCCAACCCAGGGATTGAACCCAGGTCTCCTGCATTGCAGGTGGATTCTTTACCATCTGAGCCACCAGGGTTCTGAGCCATTCAGCAGTTAGCCTACTGAAGTTTCTAGATTTTTTTGCAACCATAAAAAATACTGTAATTGGCATCTTTGTACATGTGTCCTTATGCATAGTTTTATTACTTTGGGAAAGTGTCCCTGGAGTGGGAATATTAAGTCAGAGAAAATACATCTAAAGTTGTAATAGATATGGCCAGATTGCTTTCTGAAAAGGCAGTAATGCTTCACAATTTCACAAGGCATGCATGAAAGTACTCTTGACAGTACTCAGATTCTTTTTAATTTCTGATAATCCAACAAGTATAAAGTAATATCTCATTTTTAACTTTAATTTCATTCCCCTGTTAAATAACTTGAACATGTTTTCAAAAGCTTATCAGCCATTTGAATTGATGCCTGTTTGAGTTGTTTATTCTGCCTGTTTATTTTGCTTATTTTGGGGGTACTTGGTTTTTGTCAGTTTGCAGTTGTTCTTTGTACATTTTTTATCCTAATCCTTTGTCTGCCATCTGTATTATCAGTATAATTTATCATATCATTTGTCTCCTGAATTTGTTTGTGGTAACAGTTGTATTATATTTTGATACAGTTAGATATACCTATCTTTTCTTTTTATAACTAACAATATTTTTGTCTAGCTTAGGGGGATTATAAATGGTTATATTTAGCCAGTATTTCTTGGTAGTCTCGGTATTAGTTGCCATGGGGAATGACAACAATAACAAAATTGCCCTTTGCAAATGAACAAGTTGGGAACAGAAAACTCCACAATAATGACAAATAAGATAGAAGTTTATTTCTGTCATAAAGTGAAGTTAAGGAGTTCATCCAGAGCTTGCATGTATATCCCAATGCAAGGGGTCAAGTTTCTTTTCCCTGATGATATTTTGTGCATGGCTTCCATTCCCCACATCAGCTCATGTCTCAAGATTCTGTTGGAGATACAGTCATTTTGTCCATTTCCAGTTCAGAAGACAGAAGGAAAAAAGAAGGGCCAAGCCCTTTAAGGATTTTTTCTCAGAAAAAGAGAGGAGAGTGAAGAGAGACAATGAAACACTCTTTACTTCACGTGGCCTCGTGCTCAGCCAAAAACTAGGTGTCTCAGTACTTTGGAAGATGGGGGAACGCTCACCACAACAGTTTCAAAACAATTAGTTAAGAGATTTGGGGGAAAATATATCTTTTATAAAGACTTTATACTACTCTAAATAGATACATAAATGATGAGTAAATACATTCATGAATTCACTTCTAATATTTTTCCAGAGCTCATTTACTTTGCAGAACTTCTCTCTTCCAACATAGCCACTCTCCAATAATCTTATCCTCTAGCCAAGTGGGAATAGACATTTTATTGCAGATGATGCCTACTTATTTGGAAAATTGCTATCAACCAAAAGTGAGCAGGCACCACTACATAAAAAAGACTTTTTTATCACCTATTGCTCAGATTCATCAATTGCCTAATGCTGTCAAGAATCTGGAAACTTCTTTCATGAGTCTGGTTGTTGTTGTTCAGTCACTCAGTCAGGTCTGACTCTTTGCAACCCCATTACTGCAGCATGCCAGGCTTCCCTGTCCATTACCATCTCTTGGAGCTTCCTCCAACTCATGTCCATTGAGTCGGTGATGCCATCCAGCTATCTCAACCTCTGTTGTCCCATTGTCCTCTGCCTTCAATTTTTCCCAGCATCAGGGTCTTTTCTAATGTCAGCTCTTCACATCAGACGGCCAAAGTATTGGAGATTCAGCTTCAGCATCAGTCCTTCCAATGAACATGCAGGATTGACTGGTTTGATCTCTTTGCAGTTCAAGGGACTCTCAAGAGGATTCTCCAACACCACAGTTCTAAAGCATCAATTCTTCAGTGCTCAGCCTTCTCTATGGTCCAACTCTCCCATCCATACACAACTACTGGGAAAACCATAGCTTTGACTAGACAGACCTTTGTTGGCAAAGTGATATCTCTGCTTTTTAATATGCTATCTAGGTTTGTCGTACCTTTTCTTCCTAGGAGCAGTTTCATGGCTGAAGTCACCATCTGCAGTGATTCTGGAGCACAAGAATATAAAGTCTATCACTGTTTCCATTGTTTCCCCATCTATTTTCCATGACGTGATGGGACCAGATGGGATGGGACCAGTGATGAATCAGATGCCCTGATCTTCGTTTTCTGAATGTTGAGTTTTAAGCCAGCTTTTTCACTTTCCTCTTTCACTTTCATCAAGAGGTTCTTTAGTTCCTCTTTGCCGTCTGCCATTAAGGGTTGTGTCATCCATCTGCATATCTGAGGTTATTGATATTTCTCCTAGCAATCTTGATTCCAGCTTGTGCTTCATCCAGCCTGGCATTTTGCATGATGTACTCTGCATGTAAGTTAAATAAGCAGGATGACAATATGTAGCCTTGATGTACTCCTTTCCCAATTTGGAACCAGTCCATTGTTCAATGTCCAGTTCTGCTGCTTCTTGACTTACATACAGGTTTCTCAGGAGGCAGGTAAGTGAAAGCAAAGTCACTCAGTCATGTCCGACTCTTTGCGACCCCATGGACTGTAGCCTACCAGGCTCCTCCCTCCATGGGATTCTCCAGGCAAGTGTACTGGAGTGGGTTGACATTTCCTTCTCCAGGGGACTTCTCAACCCAGGGATCGAACTCAGGTCTCCCACATTCCAGGAAGACTCTTTAACCTCTGAGCCACCAGGGAGGCAGGTAAGGTGGTCTGATAACCCAGGTCTCCCACATTCCAGGAAGACTCTTTAACCTCTGAGCCACCAGGGAGGCAGGTAAGGTGGTCTGATACTCCCATCTCTTTAAGAATTTTCCAGTTTGTTGTGATCCACACTTCAAAGGCTTTAGCATAGTCAATGAAGCAGAAATAGATGTTTTTCTGGAATTCTCTTGCTTTTTCTATGATCCAACAGATGTTAGCAATTTGATCTCTGGTAAAAAGGATTAAAGAAAGAATTCACTGCGAGGAAAAACATTTTCCAGTTAGAGGGGGTTAATGCTACAGGTTTTTAAAAATGAGTGGCTACTGGCTCGATTCAAAAGAGTAACTTCTGCTTAGATGCTTTCATGTCTAGTTTATTTTTTAATAAGACTGCAAAAGAATGTAATAAATTTTATCTTTAAGAAATAGAAATAGAGGCAATACAGATGCCATGGTTTGTGATGTGGGTCTGTTATCTGGCTGCCTTTTGAATCTAAGAGATAAATTCCAAAATATATCTCACCACCATTTGCTACATATTGAAAATAATGCAGACTTTTTGAACAAACCAAGTCCCTAATTTTAAAAGATATGTGTTATTAAATATATGGTCAGGAATTAGAATTAGAGCCACATGACAGGCAGACATATGTCTATTTTATCCTTTGATCCTGTCCAATAGTAATAAAAGAAAAAAGGAGAAATAAATATCCGGTGCTGAGCTGCTCATTTACAATTCCACTGTCTCTAAAATCTTCTGGATCTGTTATTCAACAGTATGACTTTTTCCCTTGTGATTGAAACTGAACTCAAATGCACGAAATGGGCCAATATAGGCAACTGATGCTTTGATAAACTCTCCAGTAGCACTTTATTATTAATCAATTCATGCCACCAACAAACATGTTAAAGTTATAAATCAAGCAGATCAGAGTTACCTGATTTTGCAGCTGTAAGGCATACAGTTCTATTGATCCTCATAGTAAAGTGAAGATGGCAAAGTTGTCAAGTCTGAAATTTTCCCTGTTCTGCTTCCTCTTCCTATCTCTGTCCGCTCACTTATGAGGGTAATGTTCTCTGATCTTTATACTCATTTCCAGTCAATCCAGATCATGCCCTGATTATTGGGCTATTGGGCATAGGGTTATGTGCCAGTCACGAGGCGAATACTGGTAAATAGGCCAGGAGCCCAGGCCCCAGAGCAAGACTGCACAGCCCTATGGTAAGGCTCATTACAAGTTATTTTAAACAGAACAATAGTACTTGTAGTGCTTATGTTTTCCAGAGATTTTTCTTTTAAAAATATAAATTAGAATATGCAGAGAATCAGTGATATATAAATGTTTGATATTACAAATATATATATATATATATATAAATTAGAACAGGTTTTAAAATACATATTACTTGCTATCACTCACATGGTTTCTCCAATGGAAGCATCTAGTTGACACTGGTCATAAATCCCAGCCTATCTGATCTATGCTACAAACCCTAAGCCTTGATGTTAGGAACATTAGTCATGTATGTGATTGAGGAGAGAGGTACGGATTAGACTTATCTGATATATTTGTCTCAGTCAAACAGATCACAGGCAGTGAGTTAAACTTCATTTACATTATCTGTAACTAATTCATCCTGAAGAGCTCTCAACTATGGTTTTACACCTTAATACTCATTTTTAATTGGGGAGTTCAAAAGGTATCCTGCTAGAAGTATCTATCAAAATGATCTAGAGGGTTTGTTAGAAATCAGATTACTGTGTGCCATCACCCATTTCTCCTTCAGTAGATCTGAGATGGAGCCTGAGGATTTGTATTCAAAGAAGCTTCCAGTTGATACTGATGCTGCTGGTCTGGGTACCTCACTCTGAGAACTGTGCTAAAGGAATTTCCTACAAAAGTAAGCAAGTGGGGAGATTTTGCTAGCCTACCAGGGCCTACTCAACCAGCTGTAAAGACCAGGCTCACTTAACCTCTCTGTGGTGATTTAAGACACTGGTACACACTAGTACTTCTACATACTCCGAGAGGAAAGTCTTCCTCCCAGGGTGCCCTGCCCCCACACAGGTCTACCTGGAAGCATCCTTCTTGACCTCCCATTGCAAAGGCCTCTCAGCCGCATAGCCTATGTTCTATGAGAGAATTTATGCTATTCTAGGTAGCTTTTAATTTTCATTTTTAAATCATCACCATCCAATCTCCAAGTAATGTCTGGAATGCATTTTTCACCATTCCTATATTGTGTTGACCATGTCTTAAAACTCCCCAGTATCTACACTAGTCAGGCCAATTTGAGGTTTGACAAATACCTCACCTTACATAAAATCTTGTCTTGATTTATCAGAAGAGTCTATAGGTTAAGTGATGGGCTCTGAAGTCAGACTGCCTGAGTATGAATGCCAACTCCACTCTTATCTCACCAGGGGACACTGAGCAGGTTCTTTATTCTCCCTGTGCCTGAGTATTCTCACCCATATTATGCCTACATCTTAGGGTTTTTATTTTAAATAAAATTTTATCTATAAAGTCCTCAGAATAGTACATGGAAAAGAGAAGGTATTCAATAAGCGGCAATTATCATTATATTAGTAAAAGAACTATAACTACATTGGGGCATATAGGAGTAGAATTCATTGTTTCTCACTAATTAAGAGTGGTCATATCCTGGCAAGACTAAAGGCAGGCATAAAATGAGTTTCTTTGGATCTTCAACTTCTTGTAATAGTTTTTGTGGTAAAAGAGGTTGAGTTCACAGACAAACTAAAATTGGGGATAATGGCTGTGACTTTCTCCACTCAGTACCATGGGTTTTGAACATGGTATGGAATTTTGTCCTTAAAGAGCAATGACCCAGTTTAGGATGTTGAGCATATGTCTCAATTCATTTCAAAAGCACTAAACTCCCACTGAGTGTGGTAGGAAGATCTATGTTCCTACAAGACTCTCTACTCTGGGTATGATCTCCTGTTTTATATATAGGGGCGGAATTGAGCCTGGGGGAGGGAATGACTGCACAAGGTCATGGTGCTAACATCCAGCAGAACCAGTACTCAAGCATCAGGCAGGATGACACCAGTCACCATGCTCTTTACCCTCTGGTCCCTTGTCTCTGGGTTGGTCCCAGTGACAACTACTCTCAGTAAATAATTAGGATTCATGTAGATTTGGGGTCAGTGAAAATTAGAGGTGACATCACATACCTGTCCTACCAGGTACAGAGAATAGACTTAGGAGAGTGGAAAATTTCAGCACCATGACCCTTGGTGTCTAAGAAAAGGGAAGTGAGAAGTTGTCTGTTGCTAGATTGGACAGAGCACACAGAATAAAATCAGACGGAATGTTTCACCATCTGTCTGGATTTTTTAAAAGTAGGCTGATTACATTTATAATGTCATCTCGTGATTACTCAGAAATTACATCATAGCCTATTTTTATTCTGTCATATAGTAATTTGTGTGCTGCAAATTAAGACTAGCAAGAACAAAACTAGGTTCCTGCTGTCAGGCTATTCAACATTTAGTTAGACAAATTACAAACATATGCTGAATGTCCACTCACTGCCCAGTCTTGGTGCTAAGCTTTTGGAAAAATCTAAAAATATCAGACATAGTTCCCATATTAAAAGAGCATATGATCTTATTGGTAAGATGAGGTAAATGCAACTAAAATTACTAGACCAAAATAGAGGATCAGACATGAGGAAGACAGCCAGGAAGACAGAGATGTGTTGACAGCCTGGGAGCCCTGTGAATAAAGAGGTGGAGACCCACAGCTGTATTTAGTCATTCTGCCTGCAACAGGACAACACACTTGAAATTCAGACTGAGGGCAGACTGTGGAAGGTTTTGGCACTCTGGCTAAGGAGTTTAGATTTTACTCTAGATTTTAAAAATATTCTTTTAAGGGACAAATACATTTTTCAAACAAAGTACAATGCAAGCATCTTGACTCAAACTTACGCCTTCAGCAATATGGAGAGATGGAGTAGATTTGCCCTCTCACCTAAAACAACTGAAAATATTCACAGAAAATGTGATTCAGTGGTTTTCTAGTCATCATTCAACAAGCAAGAAAGGGCAATGATCCTTGAAACACAAAACAGAGAAGGTGAGCCTCATGATGGTCCCAGGCAACTGCTTGGAGTGTTGCCAGGCCAGAACATGGGGAGTTCTCAGACTAAGTCTAGCAATACCCTTGAGTTAAGAAGATGGATCTGGGAGTCTGAGGTGACCAAGGTGGCTAGTGTTCATAGAACGAAGCACTGGAAAGGAAAGAGCTGCTCAGAGAGAGTTCTGGGCACCTAAAGGGTACCTTCCTCAAGTCCTCAGCTGAGTAGTGATCAGTACATGTCTGTGAAGAAAGAACCACCCAAAAGGACTAGAGGGGAATCCTCAGTGCCCACAGGAAAACAGTTCCTGTTTTCCCAAGTCAAGAGTGGAAAATCTTACTTCATGGAAGATAAGGAAGAGCACTCAAAAATTTTTGCCTCATAGTAGACAAAATTAGGCCTAGCTCTTCCTACAAAGCTTCAACTCAGAAATGAATGAATTAGTTTCCAAATAACTGTATACCAGAACAAAGTTCAAAAATATTTATAGCAATATAAATATGTCCAGCAACCAGTAAACTAAAATTTCTGGCATCCAGTTAAAAATTACCAGGCATTCAAAGAAGCAGGAAAATACAGCTTAAAATGAGAAGAAAAATCAGTCAATCAAAACTGACCTAGATATGATATGGATGATGAAATGAGTAGATAAGAACATTTAACTGTTGTAATGTATTCCATATGTTCAAGAAACCAATAGAAAGATTGAATGTGATAATAGAGAAATTGCTGCTCCGGTAAGAAATATTAATGTAATGAGTAAAATCATACGGTTCAGTGAAGCACAGTTTGAGAATTATTGCTCTGGGCTGTCAGAGCATTGAAGACTTCTCAACAAAATTTGACATGAAAATAGTGGTATTTTGGGAAGACTGAATGGCTAGAGATTCAGGATGGAACTGATGGAGAAATAAGGGGCAAAGATTTGAGAGATAACTGTAGTAATACAACAGGGAAATGAGATTTTTGGCCTAAAAGAATAGCAGTGGAAATAGAGGTAGGGGATGGTTTCGTTTTTTCAGTTTACATTTTGTTACTAAGGGTACCTAGTGTGCCTGGCAGTTTATTTGCAGGGAAGGATCAGTGGTGCTGTCTCTTAGGCTGATGACTTGATAAATCTATAGGACAGCATTCAAGCCCATTGGATGAACTATTAGAGCTATACAAGGTATCCTGGAACAACGTAAATAAATGGCATTATCTTTGAAACTTCATGAAGACTGGGTCTTTTTAGATATAAGGAACAGAAGAATTCATATGGTGTGTGAATGTTAGTATTGTGATGGTGCTTGGTTTTAAGTGTAAGCTGGTTAATAGAATGAGGTCAAACTCTCTGATAAGCAAAGTTATGAAGGAGGAGACATGGATTTAAGCAGGAGAAATGTTATGTGCAAAGACACAGAGAAGGAAAGAAGCAACTTAGAAAATGGAAGGTGGTGAATTAATGCCTAGGAGGACTGCTGTCTAATGGCAATGGAACTCAAGCCATGTGAATAATGTAAAATTTTCTAGTTGCTACATTAGGAGAGGTAAAGAAAAATAGGTGAAATTAATTTTACTAATTAAGCAGGTGATATGTTTTATTTAAATCCATATCCCCAAAATGTGGAGGCAATCTAAAAATGACGAATGAGAAATTTCACAATTTAATACAATGACACACACACTAATTTGGTGTGTTTTTTACCCTTATAACACATCTCAATTCAGACAAGTCACATTTCAAGCGCTCATAGCTGCACTTGCCAAGTAGCTCTTGTATTCAGCAATGGAGCCCATGAACATCAGGCAGCCAGGCTTTCTCTCCTCTCCAATTCTTCTTTCCCACCTCTAATCCTTTCAAGCATTTATTAAGTGCAAGAGACTCCCCTTACCCAGGTAGCTTTTGGTATCTCAACGCAGCATGCAGTCAGATACACTGCACAGAACAGAAACCCATAACAAGTATTTTTGTGGAAGTGATTGCTTGTACAAATAAAGGATGGAATAAGTGGAATAAAGCTCATGATTTTAATAGGGTCAAGGTAATAATAAACGTGTGTGTGGAACAAAGTGGGAATGAGAATATATGCAATTTGGTTCCACTTTATACTTTGTACCTCTGCCTGAAATACTTAATGTCTCAAGTGCAAAGAAACATGCAAAAATACTTGGAAAATATCAAATGATATAAAACCAAAGTAGTAATATTAGTTTTCTCAATTACAGGACATTTTATTTATAAAAACAGTTAAGTGAGTCGCAGTTGGAAGGAATGTTAAGGGAAGCAACCATTATGCCCAATTTACTGGGGAGAACATGTGGCGGAACACTCCACAGGGCCTGATCTGCCTCAGGCTGGTATCATGTCTCCTGCCCAGAGAAGTCAGGCCATTTACCTAAATCAACAAGCTGGCATCAAGAATTGTCTTTAGATATTCTGCTTCCCAGTCCTCATCTCACTTCCCTACTCTTCTCTATCAGTTCAGTTCAGTCAGTCAGTCGTGTCTGACTCTTTGAGATCCCATGGACTGCAGCACACCAGGCCTCCCTGCCCATCACCAACTCCTGGAGTTCACTCAAACTCATGTCCATTGAGTTGGTGACACCATCCAACTATCTCATCCTCTGTAGTCCCCTTCTCCTCCCGTCTTCAATTTTTTCCAGCATCAGGGTCTTTTCAAATGAGTCAGTTATTCACATCAGGTGGCCAAAGTATTAGAGTTTCAGATTCAGCATCAGTCCTTCCATGAATATTCAGGACTGATTTCCATTAGGATGGACTGGTTAGGATGGACTCTTCTCTATATTCCTTCCCAAAAGATGTGGACTTGAGATGTGGCCAAAGAAACAAAAAAACCTGTATCACAGAGAAAGACTAACAGATGCCATAAAGGTGAAGACATGAAAAATGAAAAATAACTCAAGATTTGATAGAGGAGCTCCTTCCTCACCTTCCGTCACTTGGCTTCAGTTCAGTCGCTGAATTGTGTCGGACTCTTTGCGATCCCATTAACTGCAGCACACCAGGCCTCCCTGTCCCTCACCAACTTCCGGAGTCCACCCAAACTCATGTCCATTGAGTCGGTGATACCATCCAACCATCTCATCCTCTGTCGTCTCCTCCTCCTCCTGCCCTCAATCTTTCCCAGCATCAAGGTCTTTTCAAATGAGTCAGCTCTTTGCATCAGGTGGCCAAAGTACTGGAGTCTCAGCTTCAACATCAGTACTTCCAATGAACACCCAGGACTGATCTCCTTTAAGATGGACTGGTTGGATCTCCTTGCAGTCCAAGGGACTCTCAAGTCTTCTCCAACACCACAGTTCAAAAGCATCAATTCTTTGGTGCTCAGTTTTCCTTATAGTCCAATGCTCACATCCATACATGACCAATGGAAAAACATAGCCTTGACTAGACAGACCTTTGTTGGCAAAGTAATGTCTCTGCTTTTTAATATGCTGTCTAGGTTGGTCATAATTTTCCTTCCAAGGATTAAGCGTCTTTTAATTTCATGGCTGCAATCACCATCCGCAGTGACTTTGGAGCCCAGAAAAAGTCAGCCACTGTTTCCCCATCTATTTGCCATGAAGTGGTGGAACCAGGTGCCATGATCTTAGTTTTCTAAATGTTGGGCTTTAAGCCAACTTTTTCACTCTCATCTTTCACTTTCATCAACAGGCTCTTTAGTTCTTCTTCACTTTCTGCCATAAGGGTGTTGTCATCTGCATATCTGAGGTTATTGATATTTCTCCCAGAAATGTTGATTCCAGCTTGTGCTTCCTCCAGCCCAGCATTTCTCATGATGTACTCTGCATATAAGTTAAATAAGCAGGGTGACAAAATACAGCCTTCACATACTCCTTTTCCCATTTGGAACCAGTCTGTTGTTCCATGTCCAGTTCTAACTGTTGTTTCCTGACCTGCATATAGGTTTCTCAAGAGGTAGGTCAGGTGGTCTGCTATTTCCATCTCTTCCAGAATTTTCCACACTTTATTGTGATCCACACAGTCAAAGGCTTTGGCATAGTCACTAGAGCAGAAGTAGATGTTTTTCTGGAACTCTCTTGCTTTTTCCATGATCCAGCGGATGTTGGCAATTTGATCTCTGGTTCCTCTGCCTTTTCTAAAACCAGCTTGAACATCTGGAAGTTCACTGTTCACATATTGCTGAAGCCTGGCATGGAGAATTTTGAGCATTACTTTACTAGTGTGTACTACTGCTAAGTCACTTCAGTCGTGTTCGACTCTGCGACCCCACAGACGGCAGCCCACCAGGCTCCCCCGTCCCTGGGATTCTCCAGGCAAGAACACTGGAGTGGGTTGCATTTCCTTCTCCAATGCATGAAAGTGAAAAGTGGAAGTGAAGTCGCTCAGTCATGTCTGACCCTCAGTGACCCCATGGACTGCAGCCTTCCAGGGTCCTCTGTCCATGGGATTTTCCAGGCAAGAGTACTGGAATGGGGTGCCATTGCCTTCTCCGTACTAGTGTGTGAGATGAGTGCAATTGTGCAGTAGTTTGAGCGTCCTTTGACATTGCTTTTCTTTGGGATTGGAATGAAAACTGACCTTTTCCAGTCCTGTGGCCACCGCTGAGTTTTCCAAATTTGCTCATCTAGTGAGTGCAGCACTTTCACAGCATCATCTTTCAGGATTTGAAATAGCTCAACTGGCATTCCATCACCTCCACTAGCTTTGTTCATAGTGATGCTTCCTAAGGCCCACTTGACTTTACATTCCAGGATGTCTGGCTCTAGGTGAGTGATCACATCATCGTGATTATCTGGGTTGTGAAGATCTTTCTTGTACAGTTCTTCTGTGTATTCTTGCCACCTCTTAATATCTTCTGCTTCTTTTAGGTCCATACCATTTCTGTCCTTTATTGAGCCCATCTTTGCATGAAATGTCCTCTTGCTATCTCTAATTTTCTTGAAGAGATATCTAGTCTTTCCCATTCTATTGTTTCCTCTATTTCTTTGCATTGATCACTGAGGAAGGCTTTCTTATCTCTCCTTGCTATTCTTTGGAACTCTGCATTCAAACGGGTAAAGCTTTCCTTTTTTTCTCCCTTCTTTTCACAGCTATTTGTAAGGCCTCCTAAGACAGCCATTTTGCTTTTTTTGCATTTTTCTTGGGGATGGTCTTGATTCCTGTCTCCTGTACAATGTCACGAACCTCATTCCATAGTTCATCAGGGACTCTATCAGATCTAGTCCCTTAAATCTATTTCTCACTTTCACTGTATAATCATACGGGAATTGATTTAGGTCATATCTGAATAGTCTAGTGGTTTTCCCCACTTTCTTCAATTTCAGCCTGAATTTGGCAATAAGGAGTTCATGATCCAAGCCACAGTCAGCTCCTGGTCTTGTTTTTGCTGATTGTATAGAGCTTCCTCATCTTTGGCTGCAAAGAATATAATCAATCTAATTTCGGCGTCGACCATCTGATGATGTCCATGTGTAGTCTTCTCTTGTGTTGGAAAAGGGTGTTTGCTATGACCAGTGCGTTCTCTTGGCAGAACTCTATTAGCCTTTGCCCTGCTTCATTCTGTACTCCAAGGCCAAATTTCCCTGTTACTCCAGGTGTTTCTTGACTTCCTACTTTTGCATTCCAGTCCCCTATAATGAAAAGGACATCTTTTTGGGTGTTAGTGCTAAAAGGTCTTGTAGGTCTTCATAAAACTGTTCAACTTCAGCTTCTTCAGCATTATTAATTGGGGCATAGACTTGGATAACTGTGATACTGAATGGTTTGCCTTGGAAATGAAGAGATCATTCTGTCGCTTTTGAGATTGCATCCAAGTACTGCATTTTGGACTCTCTTGTTGACTCTTATGTTGATGGCTACTCCATTTCTTCTAAGGGATTCCTGCCCACAGTAGGTTTTCCACTTAACCTACTTAAGTGGAAAAACTTAAGTTTTCCAGTTAACACAACAGTAATCTCTGTCCATGTACTCATATATTTCTACATCTTTTAAAAAAGACTATACATTATTCTATTGAATGACAGTACTTTAACTGTATACATTATTTCCAATTTTGTACCACAATAAACAGTTCTGTAATGAATATTACTTTATCTAAATCTTATTGTACATCTATATTTCCTTAAGATAAATTCCCAGAAGTGAAAGTGCCCATAAGTGTTTTTAAATTACGTATCAGTTTGCGTTTGAATCATAGGGTTTCTTATCTGAAAATGCAATATAAAGCTTAAACATTTTTGTAAAACTCATAGCGTTTGGGCTCACTGTTCTTTAAGAATCCAGAGATCTAACATGCTGATTAACTGTGAGCTAATTAGTTTGTAGTAGTTAATACTAGTCTTTATTTGTGGGTAAAGGAAAACCCCGCCTAAATGAACATGAACAGTGCTGTGTTTTCTAAAGGCTAATCATAAGTCTTTTTATTTGAAGTTTGAGAAAAGAATAAGGCTACTCTAATACATTGTTATCTTTTGGCTTTCTGAGATAAGTGAGATGAAACATAACTCTTAGAATAAGAATGTAGACAATGTAACAGAGGCAGAATCACATTCACTACTAAATCCCTGCCAAATGCTTAGCTGCTTAGTGAAAAATTAGTTTTTAATAACATAATGAAACTATACCTCAACCTACTCTACTGACTGTGAAGTGTCATTCTCTTAGGCAGCACTGTCCAGACTTTATATATAAAAAGCCCTTTGTGGTATCCACATTGGAAGGGATGAGGTAAAACTGCCATTATATGCAGATGAGGACACTATACATAGGAAACTTTTAAAAAAATTTTTATTTATTTTACTTTACAATGCTGTATTGGTTTTGCCATACATTGACATGAATCCACCATGAGTGTACATGAGTTCCCAATCCTGAACCCCCCTCCCTCCCCATATCATCTCTGTGGATCTTCCCCGTGCACCAGCCCCAAGCATCCTGTATCCTGTATCGAACATAGACTGGTGATTCGTTTCTTACATGATAGTATACATGTTTCAGTGCCATTCTCCCAAATCATCCCACCCTCTTCCTCTCCCTCAGAGTCCAAAAGTCCATTCTATACATCTATCTCTTTTGCTGTCTCGCATACAGGGTTATCATTACCATCTTTCTAAATTCCATATATATGTGTTAGTATACTGTATTGGTGTTTTTCTTTCTGGCTTACTTCACTCTGTATAGTTGGCTCCAGTTTCATCCATCTCATTAGCACTGATTCAAATGTATTCTTTTTAATGGCTGAGTAATACTCCATTGTGTATATGTACCACTGATTTCTTATCCATTCATCTGCTGATGGACATCTAGGTTGTTTCCATGTCCTGGCTATTATAAACAGTGCTGCGATGAACAATGGGATACATGTGTCTCTTTCAATTCTGGTTTCCTCGGTGTGTATGCCCAGCAGTGGGATTGCTGTGTCATATGGCAGTTCTATTTGCAACTTTTTAAGGAATCTCCACTGTTCTCCATAGTGGCTGTACAAGTTTGCATTCCCACCAAAAGTGTAAGAGGGTTCCCTTTTCTCCACATCCTCTCCAGCATTTATTGCTTGCAGACTTTTGGATCACAGCCATTCTGACTGGTGTGAAATGGTACCTCATTGTGGTTTTGATTTGCATTTCTCTGATAATGAGTGATGTTGAGCATCTTTTCATGTGTTTGTTAGCCATCTATATGTCTTCTTTGGAGAAATATCTATTTAGTTCTTTGGCCCATTTTTTGACTGGGTCGTTTATTTTTCTGGAATTGAGTTGCATAAGTTGCTTGTATATTTTTGAGGTTAGTTGTTTGTCAGTCGCTTCATTTGCTATTATTGTCTCCCATTCAGAAGGCTATCTTTTCACCTTGCTTATAGTTTCCTTTGTATACATAGGAAACTCTTTTAAAGACAGACCCCACACAAAAACTGAAACTGATAAATTCACAAGGTAATAGAATACATGATTAACATCCAGAAATATGTTGCCTTTCTTTATAGTAACAATGAGACATCAGAAAGTAAGAAATAAATTCATTTAGAATCACTGCCTGCCTGCTCCCCCCACCAAAAACCCTTAGGAATAAACTGAGCCAACGATCTGAAAGACTTATATGCTGCGAAGTATAAATCATTGATTAAAGGAAACTGAAAATGAAAACTGAAAGAAAATTAAAGGCAAATTTTCCATTTAAACAAATGGAAAGATATCCCCAATTCTTGGATTGGAAGAATTAATATTGTTAAAATGGCCATGCTGCCCAAAGCAAACTACAGATTTAATGCAATCCTTATCAAAATATCCACTACATTTTCCACAGAACTAGAACAAATAACCCTAAAATTTATATGGAGTCACAAAAGACCCACAATTGTTGAAGCAAACCTGAGGAAAAAGAATAGCTGGAGGCATAACTCCAAGACTTCAGACAACAGTACAAAGTTAGTCATCAAAACAGTGTGGTACTGGCATAAGCAGACATAGGAATCAATGCAACAGAATACAGAGCTTAGAAATAAACCCACACACCTATGGTCAGTTAATCTTCAACAAAAGAAGCCAGAATATACAAGAGGGAAAGGAATCTGTATACTAACTTGTATTGGGAAAGTTGGACAGCTGCATGTAAATCAATGAAGTCAGAACACACCCTTCACATTATGAACAGAAATGAACTCAAAATAGGTTAAATGTAAGATAGGACACTATAGGACTCATAGAAGAGAACACAGGCCAAACATTCTCTGACAAAAATGTAGCAATGTTTTCTTAGGTCAGTCTCCTAAGGCAAAAAAAAAAAAAAAAGTAAAAACAAATAAATGGGACCTAGTCAAACTCATAAGCTTTTGCACAGTAAAGTGAAAAGTGAAGTCGCTCAGTCATGTCCAGCTCTTTGTGACCCCATGGACTGTAGCCCACCAGGCTCCTCCATCCTTGGAATTTTCCAGGCAAAAGTACTGGAGTGGGCTGCCATTTCCTTCTCTAGGGGATCTTCCCGACCCAGGGATTGAACCCAGGTTTCCCGCAGTGCAGACTCTTTACTATCTGAACCAGGGAATCCCAATGAAAGTGAAAGTTGTTCAGTTGTGTCCGACTCTGTGAGACCCCACGGACTACAGTCTAGGGAATTCTCCAGGCCATAATACTGGCATAGGTAGGCTTTCCCTTCTTCAGGGGATCACCCCAACCCAGGGATCGAACCCAGTTCTGCATTGCAGATGGATTCTTTACTAGCTGAACCACAAGGGAAGTCCAAAAGGAACCATAAACAAAAAGAACAGACAACTCAAAGAATGGGAAAGAATATTTGTAAATGATGTGACCAACAAGGGCTTAATTTCCAAACTATATAAACAGCTCATACAACTGAATAACAAGAAACCAAACAATCCAATCAAAAAAGGGCAGAAGACCTAAACAGAAATTTCTCCAAGGAAGACATAAAGATGGCCAATAGGCACATGAAAAGATGCTCAACATCGATTATTAAAGAAATTAAAATCAAAACTACAATGAGATATCACTTCACACCAGTCAGAACTGCCATCATCAAAAAAGTCTACAAACAAGTGTTGGAGAGGGTGTGTAGAAAAGAAAAATCTCTACACTACTGGTGGGAAATGTAAATTGGTGCAGCCACTATGAAAACCAGTATGGAGGTTTCTTAAAAAACTAAAAACAGAGTTACCCTATGATCTAACAATCCCACTCCTGGGCATATATCCAGAGAAAACTCTAATTTCAAAAGATAAATGCAACACTATTTACATATTACTCCATATTAAACACAACTTACATATTACTACATGCAGCATTATGGAACATACTGCAAATGTTCATAGCAGCACTACTTATAACAGCCAAGACATGGAAGCAACCCAAGTGTCCTTTGACAGATGAATGGAAAAAGATGCGGTATACACCCACACACACACCTATACCACCCACACACATAATGGACTACTACTCAGCCATTCAGTTCAGTTCAGTTGCTCAGTCGTGTCCGACTCTTTGCGACCCCATGAACTGCAGCACACCAGGCCTCCCTGTCCATCAGCAACTCCCAGAGTCCACCCAAATCCATGTCCATCGAGTCGGTGATGTCATCCAACCATCTCACCCTGTCGTCCCCTTCTCCTCCTGCCCTCAATCTTTCCCAGCATCACGGTCTTTTCAAATGACTCAGGCATTAACAGAATGAAATAATGCCATTTGCAGGAACATGGATGGACCTAGAGATTGTCATAACAAGTGAAGTCAGAGAAGTATAAGCTATCAGTTATATTCAGAATATAAAGTAATAAGGCATAAATATATTTACCAAACAGAAACAGACTCATAGACTTGAGAGAATGAACTTACGGTTACCGGGAGAAAGGTGTGGGGGAGGGACAGGAAGTTAAGGAAAAAAATGTGCATTTAGTTGGGAGGAAAGATACTCACATTCTCTCTTCACATTTAGTATCTTTATGAAGGGTTATTTGAAGCTCGATGTACAAAAGAGCAATGTTCTATGAATTGAGGTACTCCTTCACTCATGATCATTGTTTTTTCTATGTTATTTTTGAAATGCTTAAATAAAAACAAGCATAAACAAAACAGGCCTTTCTGTATGACAGGAAGAGAGCCAATTAGCTACAAAATGCTAAGCAGAAGACTGTGAAAGATTTCAAAGTAAATTGCAGATTCAACGGAATCCATGATTTAATTTTTATGTTTCTTCCCAACTTATGGATTACAGAGACTCACAACTCAAGTACTTATCAGGCTCATTATCAATAATGTATTATAATAATAAAATTAACTAGCTTTTCTTTGGTTCTATGACTTGCCTTTCTAAAAAACAACTAGCTTTTAAAGGCATAAGTCATATTTTCTGTTCATCTTAGTTGTTTTTTAAAAATCTATTGTCTTGAGATCTCCCAAATGGTCTAGCGGTTAAAAATCCACCTTCCAGCAGAGATGACGCAGGCTTGATCCTTCTGGGAACTAAGATCTCACACGCCACCTGTGTACAACTACTAAGCCTGTGTGCTTTAGATGTGCCCTCCAACAAGAGAAGCCTGTGCTCAACTAAAATCCACATACTACAACAAAGACATAATGCAGTTAAAAAAAAAATCAAGTATAAACCCAGTGAATGCTGAAAATATACAATCAGTTTCTTAATCCAAAACACTTTAAAAAAAATCATTATGGGTAATATGCAATTATTTATTGGAGATCACTGCGAGTGCCAAGGCAAATGGCTGAGACAAAATGTTCATTATCCTGTTTAAAAAGCAGAATAGTAAAGAAAATAACCACTTAGCAGCCATCAGAGTAACAACTGACTGAAGTGAGACTCAGTGTATTTTCTGGGGGGCAGTACTGAGTCTTCATCATTGCGCAGGCTTTTCTTCTAGCTGCAGCAAGTAGGGACAAGCTCACTGTAGTGCCTGAGCTTCTCACTGCAGTGGCTTCTCTTGTTGCAAAGCACGGGCTCTAGGGCCATGTGCGCTTTAGTAGTTGCAGCACATGGGCTCAGTAGTTGCAGCTCCCAGGCTGTAGAGCCTGTTGTGGCACACAGGCTTTAATTGCTCTGTGGCATGTGGGATTTTCTTGGATCAAGGATTGAACCCATGTCTCCTGCAGGTGCATTCTTATTTGAGCCACCAGGGAATCCCAATGGACACTAAAACGAGTAGATGAAAGTTAGAAGAAACAGGTATTTGCAGTGTCTTCCCATAAATTACTTAATAAATTATTTTCAGAGGGACAAATAGTAATGCTACATTGAAGATACTATCTTGTGTATATTACCGTGTGCAAAGAGGTAAATATATTATGATGCTGAAAGCCAGGGTATGTATACATACTTGATTAAAGCAAAAAAATACAAGTTTGGGGGTCAATAATGTACATATACGTGTCAACTAAAATGAGTAAAAGAATCCATACAGTTGTAAGGTTTCTACATTTTCTATTAAGTAGTACAACATTAACTCCAAGTGGACTTTGACAGTTAAGGACTTATTTGTCAAAATAGGTAGGAAAAAAAAAAAAAGCAAGACCCAACTATATACTGTCTACAAGTCATGCATTTTATAGATAAAAAGGCTATATTAATATCAAGACAGAGATCACCAAAGATAATGATACATTTCTTAATCCTAAAAGGGTCAAATTATTCAAGAAGATAAAACATTCAATAGCAAAGTTTTGACTGTTTTTGTAAATAAAATTTTATCAGAACAGAACCACACACATTTATTTACATACTGTGGATGGCTGCTTTCATGCTGCATTTGCAGATTTGAGTGGATGTAAGAGACCAGGCTGCATGTCTCAGAATGTCTAAAATATACTACCTGCCCCTTTACAGAAAACGTTTGCTAAGTCATAAACAGGACATGTGTTTTATCTAACAGGAGGCAAGTCAAAAGTAAAGTGGTAAATACAATTCATAACTAATAATATTTGAAACGAGGAAAAGAAAAAATCAAAGTAAAATAAGGTTATGTATTTTAGGGAATATACCTTGATTAGAGGTAACAAAAATATAAGAATAAGCCTCAAGCAGAAGCTGAAATTCAGTTATATTTTCATTTAATGAACAGTCCTAGCTCAAGACAGAACCTCAATATATTTTTAACACAGGCAACTAGTTTTTGCAATACACAATAAATGAAACTAAAAGGATACCAATCTGACAACGTTTCTCTAAAACAGAGCATTAGGTTTTCATGACTTATTTTTTGCCCTGACATTAAATGGGTGACAGTATAGTATAAACTCCAACCAGCCAAATTTTAAGAAAACTCTATTTGTTCAAGTAACAAATGTAAATGGTTACAAGGAATTGTGTTAATGTATACTTGAATTCAAACTTCATAGCAAAATTCTTAAAGAATATGAACAACTCCAATATGATATATTTATTCACTTACTTGTATTCTTCATCAGAAAATGAACATACACAATAGGAATCATTTGTAAAACTCTGACTATAGCAGAGATTCAAATTTGCTTAAGATAGATTAATATTAATCTTTTTTACAAAAGAACATAAACACACACACTTGGTTTTTGATTGAGGTGTATACAGAACCAAAAAGCAAAAAAAAAAAAAAGTATCCAACATACTAAGGTTAAGACAAACAACAGGAATATGAAACATGCTACAAGAGACAGAAAAACTAGGAAAAAACAGAAATGAAGATGGATGACAATTAGTACTCACTGTTAAATCTGAAATATGGGTTTTTTTCTTTAGAAAGAGATTAACAGATTAAAACTATTTTATTAAAAAAAAGGCTGAAAACTACATGAAGTCTCTGCCTACACAGGTTTTTAAGAATAGGCAAATTGAGTGGCTTAAATAAACAAATACTTGCAAAAATAGTCTATATCTGAACTGTGCAGTTGGATGGAAATTAAAGTTACAATCAATTAAAATTAAATAAAATTAAGAATTCAATTCTTCCACTGCACTAGACACATTTTAAGTGCTCATTAACCACACATGGCTAAAGGCTATGGTACTGTATAGTGCAGACAAAGAACATTTCCATCATCACAAAAAATTCTACTGGGTAGCACTGGGCTAGGCTCAGTATCTTGAATAGACTATACCCCTTAAGGAATGCATAGCAATTTAAAATGTAATATATGACACGATGCTTTTTGAAAAATTTTCAGAACTATACAAAATGCATACAAATATATGAAACTTATTAGTTTGATATTGTTTAGTGTAACTAGTGAACTACAAAAAATGTATTTTCTAAATAAAAATTCAGATATACTATGGTTAAAAAACAGAAGTAAATCTAAGTTTACCTAAGTCAAATAGAGATACAAATAATGAGGAATACACCAAGTAAAATCAATGGTTGTAGTAGCATAGTAATAAAATCAACCAAAATACAAATATACAAATTCTTCTTAAAGACTATTTAAAACATTCAATTCAAAATAAAGTACTAAAAAATTCCCTTGTATAAAAGAAATACATGAATAAGGATAAAGTTATGCTTTAAAATTAAATGGCCTAATGTAAAACTATTTCAATAAAAGATGATATATTAAATGAAATTTAAATCAGAATTAACAATAAATTTCTGAATATGTGGCAAAGGTAGAATCCAGGTTATCTGTATGTTAATAAGAAATTCATAACTGACTGAAAATGATACTGGTGGGCGAACATGTAACATTTTAAAGAATAAAACTAAAGGTATCCATAAATAATTCTGTAAGTTACTACAGGTTTTTATGTGACAATATAGACAATACAACAGCTATTTTTTAATATTTATAATTATTTCTACAAATATTTACTGTATTTTTAAAAAAAATTTAGAACTTACATCATGTATCTTACTACATTTTAAATGCAGTAATAAAGTTATTTTAAATTCACTGAATAGGGGTGAAGGGAGACTCAGATGAAGGTGATCAAAGGATATACATTTCCAGTTGTAGGTAAGTAAGTACTGAAGATGTAACATACAGCATGATAAAGAGAATTTACACTGCTTTCTTTAACTTACATATTAAAGTTGTTAAGAGAGTAAATCCTAAGAGTTCTCTTCACAAGGAAAAACAACTTTTTTGTTTCTTTAATGTTGTTTTTATATAAGATAATGGATGTTCACTAAACCTATTATGGTCATCAGTTCATAAGGCAAATTATTATGTTGTATATCTTAAATTTATACAATGTGTCAACTATATATAATTTATAAATGTGTCAACTATATTTCAATAAAAGGAGAAAGAAAAGTTCACTGATGCCTGATGTTAAAAACCTAATCACAAATGAGAATAAACAAGCAGAAGACAGTGGAAAGCAACTAACGAAGAGGAAAAAAAAAACCTTAGAAAAAATAATGAAGGTTAAGAAGAATATTCTGAAGAACTAAAGAAAGTTTTAAGCAGTAAAATACAGAAAGAGGAAGTAAAAAATTTAACACCAGATAAAAACACGTGTCAGATCAGGTTCTTTACTAAATTAATAATTAGATAATAATTTGCTCTTGTTTTGGAGTCACAGATTAGCTTTCCTACCCCACCCTGCCAGTAGATAAAACACATAGTGTCTATATACTGAGATTCACAGTTTCTGGATTTATTTTCCCACCACTTAGACTATGGATCATTGCTATCATATGAGAATGTTTGTTTAACTCCTCTTGCTGAAGTTTTACCAGGGACTCTTTCTCTTCCAAACGACCTTCTAATTGAGCCTTTTGAACTTCCAGGGAGGAAGCCTGAAAAAAGGGGGCGGTAGAGAGAAATTGAAGAAAACAACTTAGCATGTTTTCTCTTCACAGAAACCTGGTTTAAGAAACCTGTCCTTATGTTTTATTTGTAAGACAACCATATCAAGGCACACTAATGTAATATACTTTATTTAACAATTATATGGTAAGTTTAAGATCTGTAACTGTTAAACAATAATAAACAAATTGGGAAGACATGATTCAATTTGTCTTTTTAAGTCTGTACTTCTGCAGAAAATACTACATATTACTATTTAGAATTATATTAAGATAAACATATTAAAGCTAATTGTATGCTTCTCCTGTCACTTATATTCTGTAGTTGTTCGGTCTTTTTAATCTTGGTCTGTTCTCATCTTCCTTGAAGTAGATGGTCCAGAAAGCATTATTCATAGCTACCACACTCAGTGAAATTGTTAGTTGCTCAGTTGTGTGTCACTCTTTGTGACTCCATGGACTGTAGCCTGCCAGGCTCCTCTGTCCATGGGATTTTTCAGGCAAGAATACTGGCATGGGTAGCTACTCCCTTCTCCAGGGAATTTTCCCGATCCAGGGATTGAACCTGTGTCTCCTGCATTGCAAGCAGATTCTTTCCTGTCTGAGACACCTAAATAGCCCACACTGAAGCAATCATGATAATGCAGAAAGAGCAATGAATTTAGAATATATGCCTACTATTTCACATAGCTACGTGACAAACTTGAGCTAGTAACCTAAGACTCAGTTTCATTTGTAGGGTGAAAATATTTATAAATACTTATGTATTAGTATAGTTATTAAAGTGAGGAAGATTAAGAAAAATATTTCAGAGTCCTTTGTAAATTATGAAATTTTACATATATGCAAACTTCTATTATCACCATCCTTGTAAGCAAAAAGATGCGGTTATATACATATATACAGGTAGCTATCTGTACGTGACATCATGAACTGAGAATCTCTTTCTGTATTCTTTGCCCTCTTGAAAGCAGCAAGTGCTGGAACACAGTATACATTTAATCAATGTGTAACAATTTTAGAAAATACAAGTTTTCACACTGTGAGAGCCCTCATAACAAACAGCTGTCAAATCAATTTGAGCTTCTGGTATCTTCTAAGCAAAATTACTGAAGAAACAGAACACTAATTTATACAGATTTACCTTTTTCACAAAATAAGATTTTATCATTTCATTGCAAATGAGAATGCAATAGATTCTTACCTTAATGCTCAATTCTTTTCTTATCTGATCTGTTCTATTTAATTCTTTTCTAAGGACACCAATGGTTTCCTCTTTGTCTTCTTTTTCTCTTTGTAAGACTTTAATCTTTTCTTCCTGTACTTTTATTTTTTGTTCTAGGTCTTAAAGCAAACAGTCAGCTTTATACTCAAAGGTCTTAAAACAGTCAGCTTTATACTCAAAGGTCCTATACTGACAAACCCTGAAAAGGTTTAGAACCTATTATGTTATAAAAGACAACTGCAAAGAAAAAAGAAACATCTTGCTACATATAAGTTATATAGCATTTGATGAATTTAAAAAAATCACGAAACTTTCCTCCCATGCCAGGATTCTACAGTGGTGGTTTAGTCGCTAAGTTGTGTCCAACTCTTGTGACCCCACAGTAGCCTGCCAGACTCCTCTGGTCCATGAGATTCTCCAGGCAATACTGGAGTGGGTTTTCATTTCCTTCTTTATGGGATCTTCCCAACCGAGGAAATGAACCCAGGTCTCCTGTGTTGCAGGCAGATTATTTACCAACTGAGCTAAAAGGGAAGCCCAGGATTCTATAGAAAATGCTAAATTGTCCCTGTCTTTCCCTCTTCCTCTGTTCTAAATACAAGATATAGTAATGAGGGGAAGGATAATCCTTATAGAGTTTAAGGGTTAGAAAAGAAAGGGTAAAAGAAAATTATGAACAATTATATAGGTAGATGTCTGTGCTTTAAGGCAAGTGAGTCAGAGCAAACATTTTTGTAGATCACTTTAGAGTTACTACCATTAAGAAGCTAGCAACTATAAGTTACCTAGCACTGCCACCTGCTGTTATTTTCTTTAAAAATATTTTTATTTTAAAAAGGGCAATCATTTCCTATAACTCCTGATTTCAGAAAAAATGTATTGCTTTTTTAGTTTAACTAAACTGCTTTGTGGCAAGAAAAGGAGAACTTTTAAGATATGATTTAAGGATTAAAAAAAAATGACAGTAGAAAATGAAACAGCAAACTAAAAACCACTCATGCTTTTTCTTCCAACATAAGATTTATTAAAATATAGGCAACTGATTAAACAAGCTACTTACTTGCTAGCTTACATTCTCTGTCTACTAGTTGGTTCTGTACTTCTTTTCTCTGTTCTTCTTTCTCTATCAATTGGGCAATAGTTCTGAAGTTATAAGACAATACAGAAGAAAACATTAGTGAACCATATAATTTCTTTTTCTCTCCAACAAGTATTTTAAGAGGAAATTTCTAAGACTAGTAATTACTCTTAAATTCTGCCAAATATGTACTTTATAATAATTCTGTTAATATTATATATAAAACATAATGTTCTATATATAGAGAATCATTTTCTTTTTGAAAAATCCAAATAATTAAAGTAAAAAACTGTAAATTTTACTTTTCATTTTGTTGCTTGAGTGACTCATTCAGCTTTTTCACAGTCTCAATTTGTTTATGTAGAGAATCACAAGTGACCTGTAAATCTTTGTTCTTCTTCTCAGCAGTTTCATTCCTGAAAAGACAAGATATTTTTAGTAGAGGAAAACACAGAGAAAAAGAAACTGAGTGTCTTCTTTCCTACCTCTTCTGACTAAACTGCATATACTACAGGAAGAGTTGGAATGCTATGTGAACAAGCAAGACATAAATAGGTTAACTCTAAAAGACAATAAAGGTATGTTTTGGCTGACTGAAGAGGTAAAAAAATACTGTGAAATGGAAACATGTGGGACATTAACTTCAGATTTATTGATAAAAAGTTTTTGCTGCATTATAAAATTTGCTATTAAAATACATGTCTTTTTCTGTACAGTCAAGTCCAGAAACTGAAACAGTTTCTCTTAAAGGATAAGGTATTAAAAACAAAAAAAATTAAACTTACACCTATCATCACTAGCCTGTTGGGCATAATACATGTTCAAGGAAAAACATCAAATTAATGAATTAAGTGGTTGAAGATTTTAAGTTTCTCTTGCCTCTTTATAGTTCTGCATCATATATATAGTCCTGTGCTTATTTTACCTGTAAGGTAAACATATAAAAATTCCTTTCCAAAGTGATACTTTGACACCCAACTATCTTAAGCATAAAACGTCCTTTCAGAGGATAAACAAAATGGTGGCACTGGCCAAATGTGGCCAGCAGAAGTTTTATTGATCCCACAGAGAGTTTGTAAACTTCTGAATTTGAATGCCTTGAGATATCCCTACCATTACAAATAAACTTTCCCAGCCAGCTTCATTTGTTATCCACCAGGCCCCTCAACGCTGGAGTTTCACTTTCTGGCCCACTCCTCACTTACTATCTGGAACATAAGCAAATCCTAGAAAGTCTATTTTCTCTTGGAGCACTGCCTACTTTCTTTTACATCCTCAGTTCAGTTCAGTTCAGTCGGTCAGTCGTGTCCGACTCTTTGCGACCCCATGAATTGCAGCACGCCAGGCCTCCCTGTCCATCACCAACTCCTGGAGTTCACTCAGATTCACGTCCATCGAGTCAGTGATGCCATCCAGCCATCTCATTCTCTATCGTCCCCTTCTCCTCCTGCCCCCAATCCCTCCCAGCATCAGAGTCTTTTCCAATGAGTCAACTCTTCACATGAGGTGGCCAAAGTACTGGAGTTTCAGCTTTAGCATCATTGCTTCCAAAGAAATCCCAGGGCTGATCTCCTTCCAGTCCACGGGACCCTCAAGAGTCTTCTCCAGCACTACAGTTCAAAAGCATCAATTCTTCGGCACTCAGCCTTCTTCACAGTCCAACTCTCACATCCATACGTGACTACTGGAAAAACCATAGCCTTGACTAGACAGACCTTAGTCGGCAAAGTAATGTCTCTGCTTTTGAATATGCTATCTAGGTTAGTCACTGAACACTAATAGTCCACATTATCAGGGCTGCCTCAAACAATCAGACTTAAAGTTGCCGGGGGAGACTATCCTATTTAAAAATCACCGTGTCCTCACAAATTTTGTAGATGCTATACATTTTCCACTCTTCATTTTTATTGATGGGCAAATAAAATAAGGGCTTCTCAGGTGGCACGGTGGTAAAGAACCTGTGCTTTCAATGCAGGGGGCAATTCCTGGTCAGGGAATTAGATCCTGTATGCTGCACAGTGAGGCAAAATAAAAAATAAAAAGAAACATTATCTTGCTTAAAAAAAAAAAGAAGTTAAAAAAATAAGCACACGGACCTGTAAAGTTAAATTTTTCTGTATCTCTATATTAATACCAGAGAAAGGAGGACACTTTTTCCAGTCTTAACCTATCTTAAAGTATATATAAAGAAAAACAAGTTAACCACAGTATAATTTTTGTTTTGCAGAAGTAAATAACTATTATTGATCTTCCTTATAATTAGTAAGTTAAAACTGGCTTAAAAGATAAAAAGTGACAAGGGGGTAATAATCAATCTCATACTTTGTTAGTGAGTGTATAAATTGGCATTGGTATAGCCTTTCTGAAGGTAAACTGGACAATCAATCAAAAATTTAAAAGCATATAGCCTTTAAACCAGCAATTCACCTGTAAGAATTTATCTTGCAGATATAGTCATACATATAAGTAAACTACATTCAAGGACTTTAAAGAGAAATACTGACTACAAATTCCAAGGTGAGTACAACACTAACACCCAAATTTCTATGCTATTAGGCTGATGATAGGACAACTGTTAACATTCAACCACTTCTGATCTGCAGAAATGGCCAATTCATATGGTTCAACCTAGTATGAACTGTGACAACTAAGGTCATGCAACAGTTACTTACGCTGTGCCTAACCATGTATCCGGCACTATTCTAGGCTCTAGAGATCTGTCAGGGAATAAAACAGGTGAAACTTGTTCTTGTGGTGCTAACATCCCAGACGACTGATGACTGAATAAATGAAACTGGAAAGAGACACTTATATTCTGTTTCCAGCTGTGGTACTGAATTTGAGTAAACAATACTTCATTTCACTATAAGTTTCTTGCTAACTACTTATATTAATAGTATAATTAGAACATATGAATGTTCAGAAAAGAACTTTAGGAACAGAGAAGAGAAATGCTGTATTTTCATTCTAAATTCTAACTTTACACAGAAATTTTTACTTTATTAATTTACCTCTGAAGAAGTTCCATGTAGGATTTTGTCAGAACTTCGTGTTCTTCAGCCACAGACTCTAACTTCCTATTATGTTGAAAGAGATGCTCAATATCACTCTGGGCTCTTTCCGATTCAACCTGCTGTGACTTCAGCAACACACCAAGCTCTTCGTTTTTTCTTTCAACTTCTCTCAACATATTAGCAAGTGTCCGAGCCTAAAAGAAAATGGAATACTTTTCTACTATCATTTGTATAATATGCTCAGTTTCTATAATTTAAAAAATTAATGAAATCAATCTGCTTATTGTCAATTATTAGGCCAGTCTAGAGTGACAGAGGGAAAATTTTCCTCTTGAACATCAAGGGTGACAGTGGGGTCATACAATTCTCACACGGTGTGAGAAGTACTGTAAAGAAGGCAGCACGGGGAGGAAGGGTCACCAAAAGTGTGGGAAACAGAAGACCAGAGAAAAGCTTCCTGGGAAATGGAGGAAGCTTTTAATAGATTTAATTTACTTGATAAATTTAGTAATCTAAAGGATTATTAAAAGACAGAAGAGAAGAAAAGGTATTCGAGATACAGAAGAGCAAGCGCAAGGGCACGAAAACATAGAAGTATGTCAAGTTTCAGAAACTGCAAAGCAATCTAATATATTTACCTGGAAAGAATGCAAAGTAGTGCAAGGAGATGGGGAATGAGAAGTAGTTAAAATCCTTGTGCAGTAAGTTCTTAGGAATTTAAATTCTCTTTTGAGCTCAAAGGTGAGACACTGAAGGATATTCGGCAAAGGAGCAACAGGATCAGAGTACTGCCTCAGGTATGACCGTGAAGGAAGAGGAAAGAGGATGGGTAGACCCAAACACAGCCCTCTACTGTATGTAGAGGGTGGATGAGAGGAGGGCCCTAGACTGAAGCAGGAAGACTAATTAGAGACTCTGCTGTCATTCATGTGAAAAAATAAAAAGGACCTGGCCTGTAACAAATGGCCAGAAGAACAGAGACAAGACAAAAGTATTATGTAGAAAGTAGAATCAACTGAATGTGATGAATGACTAACTGTAGAAGGTAAACTGTGATTTCCAGATTTCTTGTTTGGAGAACTCTAAGAACAGTACAGGGAGTACATAAGAAAGAATACATTTTTTAAAAAGGGAGGGTGAAGAGTTCATTACTGGTTCTATTCAGTCTGAAGTATTTGCTGTTTATTTAAATGGAACTACACAGAAGATACTCAGTGCTTAAGGAAAAAGATCTGGTTCAGCATACAAAATTTGGTGAATAAACATTCTGGTAGTGAGTAGAAACCATGAATCACCTAAATAAAGGAAAAGGGCTTAGAATATAATCCCACTCAACATTTAAAGGGTGAGTAGTAGATAAAAAAAGATTTAGGAAAAGAATATACATTAAGGTAGAAAAAAGATAACTGTGTAACCAAAATTAAAGGGGAGATAGTCTTAAGACAGAGGAAGTAGTTGTGCCAAATGCTAATAAGGATAACTTACTTCAATCAGAGTAATGAAGGTAAAACTAATATTTTGTACATGTTCTATTCATTTATTTTTCTACTAATCAGATGCCTTTATTGGAGAAGGCGATGGCGCCGCACTCCAGTACTCTTGCCTGGAAAATCCCGTGGACGGAGGAGCCTGGTGGGCTGCAGTCCATGGGGTTGCCAAGAATCGGACACAACTGAGCGACTTCCCTTTCACTTTTCACTTTCATGCACTGGAGAAGGAAATGGCAACCCACTCCAGTGTTCTTGCCTGGAGAATCCCCGGGATGGGGGAGCCAGCTGGGCTGCTGTCTATGGGGTCGCACAGAGTCGGACATGACTGAAGTGACTTAGCAGCAGCAGCAGCAGCAGATGTCTTTATATTGTACACACCTCAGTCTCAGCTTGAGTTCTTTGACAGCGATACTGAGCAATCAGTCTATCAGCCTGTGCAAGGGCTAGAGCTTTTGCTTCTAAGAGATCCTGTAGCCTGCTTTCTTTGGACTGTAAGAAAACATACCATATATCTTCTTCAATTGCTGGAAAATATCTCTTAGGGTTTAACTGATACACATAATTAAAATAAGGTTGTACTCACAGCTAATGTGGATAGTTTCATCTCATACACATCCATTATGTCAGATAGTCTCACATCATTAATCTGATCCTTTACCTGGTTTTAATAAAGTAAAAATAAATCAGAAATCATTAGAACTCAACTGAAAAAAAAAAAAACCCTACTGAAACCAAATAATTGAAACTCAATAACAAAGGGAAAAAAAGGATGTCATATGAGGCAGGTCACAAACATTTCATTAACTTGACTATTGCAGAATATCTTGGTGATCTGTTTGTGGGAATTTAAAGTATATTTAAACTGGGGGTGGGTGATGGGGCGGGGGTAGGAACGTAGGCTCGTATGGGAAAACTAAGGGAAAATTGATAGCTGTATTAAAACGTTGGAATTTTATGACTGAGTTTTTCCTCTTTCCAAACTTTCCAGAATATTGCTACTTTTCATATTAAATAATGTTTCAATGATCAAATCTGTATCTAAAGCTGTTTAAGTAAATGTTTTAATAAGAGTTGATATTTAGTTGGTATGTTGTGGCTCAGCTGGTCAAGAATCTGCCTGCAATGCAGGAGACCTGGGTTTGATCCCTAGGTTGGGAAGATCCCTTGGAGAAGGGAAAAGCTACCCACTCCAGTATTCTGGCTTAGTCCATGGGGTCGCAAAGAGTTGGACACGACTGAGCGACTTTCACTTTCACCTTAGCTGGTATGTACCAGGCAGAATCCCACTTTTCATGGCTATTTATCACTCACCACAACTCCAGATTGAAGTTTCTCTATTAATTCCTCAATGTTCAATCCAGGAACTCTATCTTTCAAAAGTGGAGGAGTTAAACATTTTACCGATGTTGGAAAACTGTGATTTAATGACTGCAAAGGCACTCTTCTAGGCATATGTTCTGTTTCCTGTTGTCTATAGGCATTGTTTGCTGCTATACTTTCTCCAAGTCTGAGTGGGAATCAAAGTAAAAAAAGAGAAATAATTATATGAAAATAGAGCAAAAGGCAGAGTTAGTACAGAATCAGGGACTCATTTAGAATGGGTCCTTTGGGAATTAAGTCTTCAAATATTTCTGAAATAATCTTGGACTATATGATGAGGCAGAATTTGGGGAAATACCCAAAACTTGCCAGAGGAAAACTTTTCTATTTGCAGCCCTTTACAATGACAACTCCACCTCTGGTTTGGAGCCTCTAGAACTAGTTTGTGAGTATGGATTATTTGTAAAAATTAAAGTTATTGTTATTGGTAAGAACATCCTTCTAACCATGGGCAATAACACCTGGCCTTTAGTTTTCCTTCACTCTTCCCTTTTCTCACTCAATATTATTCTTACCAACCTGCCCACCATTCTGCCCCCTGCTTCTGAAAATACCATCTCAATGGTTCAAACTGATGAGTACAGTAGATAATTCTGTCTGGCCATTATCCTACTTTCTTTAATGACAGAAGTTTTTTTTAGGAATCCTTTCCATGGTAAATGACCCAGATCTAGTCAATGAAAGCAATACTCAGATTTAACACTCAAACAGCTGGGAAGGAAAAGCTCTTTCTATGGAGAAACTAAACTGGTAGGATGCAAGCTTAGTACAGAAGCTACTGCATTAAACAGAGGTGTTGAGACAGGTATAGCATCTGAATAATAAATTTAATCACCTGAATGGATCTAGCTATTTTCTAAATGAGTATACATCTGGTCTTCTGGTTTGTTGAAATCAAAACATTTTTAATCGAAAGTTTTTTTTATTTGAGGAATGACTATTACAATGAAGTCTTCAATTCACTAATTTTCCAACTTGTCCATACTGAAGACTATTAAAGAAATTGGTAGGATATTCTACCACCACAAGAGGTACACTGCAAATGATTATAACTCACACTAATGCAGGAAAATCTGGCAGTGGAGAAGCTTCCAATAATATTCCCAATCCAGACTGCACTTGTTCTCTATTATCTGATGTTAAAGCAAAAGCCAAGGGAGTAATCAGGCGAGGATCCTATGCAAATCAGAAACCAGAAAACAAAAAGTCAGGTCTTTCAGAGTAAGGTGAATAAACAGACCTAAACCATAAAAAATTCTAGGCAAATTCTAAAGTATTTCTGTCTGATGTCTGAATGTATTTATTAGTCTTTACCTAATGTTAGTTTAAAAAAATCTGGCACAAGTTTTGAATCCTTTTACTGTGCCTGAGAAAATCATATCTTAAATATTTTGATTTATTTAAAATATCATCTACAACTGATTGATGTTTTGAGTTACTGTTTTCTTTTTCTAGCTAGCATTTAAAAGAAAAACTGGCTAGAAGAAAAATGGTAAATCATTTGCAAATTAAAGTAAAAAAATAAAATTCAAATTAATTTCATAAAATATTTTAATTTAGTGAATGAAACAATTATACTTTAAAGTATAAGTCCTTCATATCAGTAAATATTTCCATTAGTACTTTAAGCCTCAAATCATCTATTGTGAAAAAATTTTTATTGACATAAAATCACTGTGACTCAATTTAAAATTTGAGTAAGTTGCTAACAGAGAAAAATATTACAATATAAATCCTTTATAATTATCAACATTTTAAAATGCTAAGTGTTTTCTAGGTACTCAAATATAATCTAATGCCACAGAACCATAGGAGATGGCTTTTACCTCCAAAACCCTCATGGTAACCCTTCATATCTCCTCCTTGAAGGGCGACCATTATTTCTACTTTGTAGTCAAGAAAACGAGCTCACAGAGGTGAAGTAAGTCTGTACTAAGAAATGGTGGGGTCAAAATCTGAACCCCATCTTTTAAGCCCCGTGCTCTCAAAGTATACAAGTACGTTCCAGTTTTGGCTTCTACCCTGTCTATACGGGCACTAGAGACATTTGTGTTATTATAGTAACTTAATTCACACGTTTGTTAAATATCTGTTATAAGCCAAATTTTGTGGTTATCAAGGAAAACATCTAGAACTCGTGTTTAGTTACTATGGTCAATAAAGTTGATGAGTTAGCTATTTTCTGCACACCTATCAAATTATCACTCACAATCAAGTTCTTTTCTTCCAGATGTCTTCTTCCTGCCTTAATACTCTACAAAAACCAAACACTCCAAAATAAATACCACTCCCCCCTACCATAAAGCCAACAGAAACAAATGAAGAAACCAGAAATATGACACAAGAAAGGAAAAAGCTGTGGAAGCACGGCTATCATGAATATCCCATACTTCAGAACCAGAAGCACTTAGGTTTAATCCTTGTGAAACTCTATAAAATAACTGTAGTGAGAATATCATATTAATTAACAATTTTCAAATTTTTTCCAATGGCCAGTTCTAAGAAAAACACTAATCTTCTAAAGATTATAAGAATATTAAAACAGAAACATCTATTAGGAAACATTTATATATAAATCAACTTCAATATTTTAAGAGTTTAAACTCACCTGAAGGATTTTGTAGAAGCTTACTTCCATACCAGGAACCAATTGTTTAAGTTTGTTCATCAAATCAAGAGTTTTCAAAATCACATCAGCAGCAAGTTTGCTTTAAAAATAAGCCATATTTAACTTGGATAACTCAAAAATTGCTTACAGCTTATTTCTGTCCATAAATCTAAAGAAAATAAAAACCCAAAACCTTTGCTCTTAAACCTCAAGATTAACCACTGTTTGTCATGAGAAGTAAAAATATCAGAGACCAACATCCTTATAACCCAAGATCCAAAAAGAACTGGTATTAAGTTCAAGTTTAGACAGTGTTTCTTTTTCTAATCTCAAATACCAACATGTTTCAACTTTTGCTTGAAATTACTAGTAGTACTAGCAACAGGACTCATTTAATTCTTAGTTTTGTCGCTAGAATATTAACAGTAGAGGGCAATTCTGCACGTGTGGGTGTTGTCGTTTCAGTGTGTCCAACTCTTTGTGACCCTGTGACTGTAGTCCATGAGGCTCTTCTGTCCATGGGATTCTCCAGGCAAGAATACTGGAATGGGTTGCCATGATCTCCTCCAGATGATCTTCCAGACCCAGGGATTGAACCGACACCTCTAACATCTCCTGCACTGGCAAGCGGGTTCTTTATCACTAGCGCCACCTGGGAACCCTAACAGGGCAACCTTCAGCAATGTAGAGTATCTAACATTTACTGAACAAATTATACTAAGCTGTTTTACACAGCCTTTTAATTGAAAAGGAGTACAAAAAAGTAAAAAGAGATCATTGTTATTCTTGAGTATAATTACTGACAATTATGACATTTATGAAAATTGGAACAAATTATACTGTTTAGCATTCAGTGGGTCCTCAACAAACACTTGTTAGATGAACTTAATTCATAGGGGCGGACAGGGATAAAATAATCTCATTACTATCAGTAAAAATCCACATTTAACTGCAAGCCTTAACATGCTAAAGAGGAGTTGTCTTTATTACTAGAAACTTTCAGCAGTGATTGGTTTCTTCGAAATAAAAATGATCTGTTTTTTTCATGCTTTGTCATTCCAAAATATAAAATTAAATATAAAATAATTACTGAGTCAAAGTCAGGAAGGAACTCTAGAAAAAAAATGCACTGAAGCATAAAAGACTTGTAGATAATCACAGTAAATTAAAACAAGACAAACAAACATAAACAATGAAAAACAAATCACAGATATTAATATCTCTGTTCAGAAGCACATATCTATGACTTAAACAAATTTTTTAAAAAATTCATTATGAATATATTTAAAATTTTCTTCTGTATCTTGAGTTAATAGAATACACCCAAGGATGATCCTCTAAAATGAATGAGAATCACTACATCTTTTGATTTTTACTAAGTTTGGACTTACCATTTTGCCATTTGTATTTCATATACTCACCATAATTCAGAATCTGCTACCTTTGTTCCAAAGCCCATATCAATCTTGCCATATGTAAACTGTTGTTCTATCAGAGTGGTACACTTGATAGTAGTAAGAATTTTTGCAACATGCATTTTTAGAGTATCATCTCCACACAGAGGTTAAGTTTTGTTAAGAAAAACAAAAAATTCTCAAAAAAACTCCTTATATTTATATAGCACTTTACAGTATTTAGGATGATTTCAAAGAAATTATTCTCGTCACTGAAATTTGGTGTAACTAATGATACATTAGCTCAATGACAGATTAGGAATTTAGGAGCTCAGAGCCATTTAAATGACTGACAAGTGTCAAGAGATGGGACTGCCACCAAAGTTTCTGACTCAAAAGTAAAACAGAGAAAGGATCTGCTTTTCACTGGATGTTAGTTTTTTATTAACAGGTTTCACAATGGGTCAATAAATACTTGTTGAAATAAAGGAAGTTATTTTCTCATTTGTTTTTTTCTCGATTTCTCTGTAAGTTAATCTGAATATCTATCATTAAAAAGGGGCTAAGTTTTGTACTATTCAATGAGAAGAGGCCTAAATATTTTAGAGTATCTCAAGGTCAAGCAAAATAATCCTGCCTTTACAGCAGTGGTTTTCAACTCTGGCTGCATGTTAGAAGCATCTGCATAGTTTAAACAGTCACAAACATGCCTTCACATCCCAAGGTTCCACATATATTTTAACTGAATCAGTCTCTGGAAGTAGGAGTCACGCCATCAGTATTTTTAAATGTTCTCCAGATGATTTTCATACATAGCCAGAATTGAGAATCACTGCCATCAACAAAGAAGAAAATTAAGAAGGAGCAGCTCAGAGAAGAAATTAAAAAGATGCTGAGTTTGCTATAGGGCAGGACAAAATTGGCTGCATTCTTGCTGCTCTGAAATACAAGGTTATCTTTTTTATAAGTAACTGTGATGTCATCTTTATTGACAAGCTAAAAAACTAAGCTAAAATAATAACTACCAATATATTTTTCTTCTCTGATATAGTCCATCACAACATGCATTATCCAGGGGCAGCAATCAGCATCAAAAGAGAATATCAGGAGAGTTATTTATCTACTAACCTCCAATTATGATAAAAAAAATGTACAAACCAAAACTTAAAAAGCATTTCTGAAAATGTCTGAAAGTTTTACACAGAAAAAAATGGGAAAAAAGACTAGGTAACTTTTTCTAAGAGATTCTTCCGTGAGTATCAGTTCTTTAATTTAAACTTGAGTTCAGTAATTCTGTACAGATTCAAGCATGAGAGGTATAAAATTATAAATAAAGACATAAAGACAGTAAAAATGCAGAAAATAAATTCTAAAAAATATAAGCAGTTAGTTTCCATGGTTAAACTGAAGGATATTTAACAAAACTTCAACGGCCTTGACCATTCTTGCACATTTTTTCCTTATTAAGGCTTCATCTAGATTTTGTTCTGTGAACTGAAGCTGATCAAGGATTGTAGGCAGCAGAAGAGTCACAAAACGATCAGCTGAGGAACAGTTAGCAGTATCTATGACATCCTGGAGAATTCACCACCACCAAAGATTAAAAAAAAAAAAAAGAGAGAGAATACAGAAGGCACAGTCATCACTGAACTGCAACTCTCTTTAAATTTCTTATACAGATGATCCTTAACAGTGTGAAGGCTAGGGGTGCCAACCTCACCATGTAGCTGAAATCTGAGTATTATCTAGTTGGCCCTGGCCTCCTGTATCTGTGATTCTGTATCTATGGATTCAACCTTGCAGATTGTGTAGTACTGTAGTATTCACTACTGGAAAAAAAAATCTACATATAAGTGGACCCAAGTAGTTCAAACCTATGCTGTTCAAGGGTCAATTGTAATTACTTCAGACATTCTTGGCCTGTGTCGCCTATTTAAAATCTACCCTTTCATCCAGTCTTGAGGGCTATGATGACTTTTTTATCAAATGGACCAGTCTCAAACAAGACTTTTAAAAGTGGGCTCTGTGACTTAAAAATTATTCTAAGTATGTACTGAAAACAAATATCGTGAAGATGCTAAATGCAATTACAATAACAAAGAGACACTGGTATCAACACTTTACAACCACAAATAATTCCCATCAGGAATCTCACAGGCCTTTTTCAAAGCTAAACTGATTGTTAAGTCAAGATCAACATGAAACAGAAAGAATAATTAGTGGATAATCCTTAATAAATTATGTAATCACTCATACACATTTTGGTTTGTGCACAGGATCTAGTCATGGCAGTCACGAGAGGGTAAACATCCTAGGAAAACGCTGGTATAGACAGAATGGGTACAAAAACAGGGAACAGTACAGAGAAAACACAATGACCTGGGTAACAGAATCTATCAGAATTTAATGGCCTTTATGAAAAGGACTGTTTTTCAGCCTGCACTGCATGGTATGAGGGATCAGTTTCTGGATCCCAGATTCAACCCATGCCCCCTGCAGAAGAAGAGCAGAGCCCTAACCCACTATACTATATGGGAATTCCCAGTAAAGGAATTTTGTTTATATCCTTAAATACCTGACATGTTCTACTCCATTTGACTGACTTAATTCAATGTTCCTATATATCCACTCAATAAAAACAGCAGACAGTATCTACTGAGATGGAGAGACAGAATATAACTATTGCCAAGTACAGTCATACACCAACAAACCATACAAATCTTAGTCATACCTTTACTTATTACACTGAAAGGAGTATATGTAAGTTATTTACTGAAAACACAGAAGTCTCACTAATTTTTGGGACTTGGCCAGAAAAACGAAATTCAGTAACTAGGGAGTTACTACTAGAGGCAGGGAGTGCAGTAATTGCTAAGTTTTCCTAAAGGGTATGAACAATTAGAATTTTTTATAAACATATAATAAACATTTTAGAAAACTGTCTACTGAGAATCATAAGAATGGAATAGTCAATTTGTTAGTCACTCTAGTACCTCAAATATTTCCTTGAACAACTCCAGCACTAAAATAGAACAGTTTTCTGATCCATCCAAAGGTTGGCTTGACCAACGAAGCAGAGCTACAGTAGGTTCTAAACACTTAGAACGGGTTCCCAGAATGGTGCTGCCAGATGGAGTTTGCTCAAATATCATCTGTGTGAGCACGTGGCGCAGCTGAGTCACTGAACAGAAGGCAAGAAGTAATTCTAAAACCTGTGCAATATAAAGTCTTTATTAAGGTCTATTTCATTATACTTCTATGCACAAAGCAACCAAAAGATGAAGTTGGAAATGATATTTATTTTTAAATAAAATAAAAATTAAAAGTTGCTTCCCATTTTTCTGAGTACTGTTTCTCAAAACATGTCATCAGGTTCCAGAGGTTACAAATAAACTGGTTAATGATAGTTACTTCAGTTAAGAGGACTATGGGAATTGAAGAAGGGCAACTTCAACTAATGTTAAATACCTTCCATAGTACTTAATTTTTCTTCAGCGCAAACATGTTGTCTCATGCTAAGATTTATGAACTGCTATAAAGTGTACTTTAGGATAATATTTAAAAATGGCATCCCAAAACTTTAAAACTTTAAGGATGGCTATTTCCACAGTTTACATAATGCTGGCAATATGCCCCTCAGCCTGCTTCCCTGGTCTACCACACTTCTGCTTCATAACTGAGCCTTATGCCATTACATAACATTCCACATCAACTTGTTTATTAGCTATTCTACCTTATTTAACATACTACCAATTTATTATTTTAAAAAAAAGTATTGGTATCTCTTTGTGTACTTATTTCCACCTTTATCTGTTCCTTGTAAATGACATACAATTGGGATTTGTGTTTTAATCAACCTGACAGTGATTTTAATAGAATTCAACTCATTAGCATTTACTATGTTACAAATGATAAACTCTTTGACTTATTTTCTTTTAAATACAAATTGTAGTACTTGTTTTTGAATAGATAATACATTCACTTGGTTCCAAAGTCAAAGGTACTGACTTGACCTTTACCTAACATTCCCTGGAAGCAACAGACACTATCACCAGTTTTTTATTTACCTTACCAGAGATTATGTACTGCACATAGAAGCAAATACTCTCATTTACAATTTCTCTGTAAGTGTAACATAGAGGGAAATAAAAACATCAATAGTTAATGCAAAGCTAAATGTTTTCCCCTAAGTGAATTACCTGAATTAGCAACTAGATCACGAGAATTCCATCAAAACTCCTGAATTCCCTTGAGTCCCCTTCCAGACAATGCCTCAATCACTACTTTGACATCAGATTTTTGATACCAGACATTATCTTGGATCTTTGCATTTCCATATAAAATTTTCAATCACCTTGCGCTTTTATATAAAAAACTCACATGGAACTTTATATACAAATACAATCTTACAGTGTACACTTTTATATCTGTTTTAGCTTAGCATTGTTAGTGAGATTCATTTATATTTTCACATGCAGCTTCACCTCACACATTCTCGTTGTTGTATAGTATTTCAGTGTATAAACATACCACAGTTTATTTGCCCATTCCACTGTTGTTGGCATTTAGGTTGTTTACAATTCCTGGCTATTGTTAACAACACTGCTGCGTTTTGTACATGGGGAATACACGTAATCAACTCTGAGGTAAATAAAAGAGTGGAATTGCTGGGTCATAGATAATACATGTATCCTATGTTAGTAGATAATACCATTTTCATAAAAGGTTTTACCAATTTTTAGCCCATGAGTATTTCAACATTCTTTACATCATCTATGTTTGATAGTATCCATATTTTAAATTTTAACCATTTTGTGGGTGTGTAATGGTATTGTATTACCATTTAAATTGGCATTTCCCTGAAGATTAATAAAGTTGAGCATCTTTTTCACTCTTTAAATGAAGTGGCCTCTCATGAACCGAAAAGCTCTTAATTATAATGTAATCTAACTTACCAACATTTTTTCCTACATAGTTCATGTTTTTGTTTTCTGTTTAAGAAAATCTTCATCCCAAGGCTATGCCGATATTCTGCTAGGTGTTTCTTTTAATCTTTTAAAGTTCACCATTTTCCTTCCACATTGAGAGCTACAGTCTTTATAAGGCTGATTTTTGCATCTGGTGTGAGGTAAGGGTTAAAATTCAGCTTTTCCCCATATGGATATCCAATTGACCAGTATCATTTACTGCAATGATCTTATTTTTAAGAGTGTACTGTTATCAATCAGGAGGCTATATTCTGTGGGTTTGTTCTGTATTGTACTCTGTTCCACTGAGCTAGCTGTTTATCCTTATGACAATACTGCACTATTTTAATTACTGGAGCTTTGCATTACACTTTAACATCTGGTACTATAAGCCCTCTAGTTTTGTTCACTTTTTTCAGAATGCCTATTTTTAGACCCTTGATATCCATATAGAGTTTATAATCAGCTTCCCAATTTCCATATACACCAAAAACAAAAAAAACCTAAAGCTTGCTATAATTCTGACTGACCTCTAATATGGTAAACTCGTCCAATCTATGAACTTGCTATATCTGTGTTTATTTAGGTTTTTTCTATTAATGTTTTGTAATCTCAGAGTAGAGGCCTTGTACATGTTTTGTTGGGTTTATACCCTAGGCATCTGCATTAAAAAAAATCAGTAAATAGTACCAGTTTTAAACTTTCATTGTCCATTTAACACTTTCTATGTCTTTTGTGAGCTTACTGACATATCTCTCAACTATGTAGATGGGAGTGTAATCTGTGTCACAGGGTTTACATTGTTCGACAGGCACCATGAAAACAGTTTCCCAAAATAATTATGCCAGTTTATGAGGACTCAAGGAGGCTTCTAAATATTGGTAATTTCTGGTTTCTTGCTTGAGATCTTGGCTACATGGCTGTGTTCATTTTGCAAAGATTCAGAGATCAGTGCACTTATATTTTTCTGCATATTGTAGTTTTTAAAAACGTTAAAAACAAAAAACTATATATACCTTTGAAGAAGAATCAGGATCCTTTCCATTAAGAAGACCTAATACTTGATTAAGACATGAAGAGAAGTGCTCATACCTAGGTTTAAAATAAAAACATACATGAAATGACATGTATGAAATTGATACATTAAAAGGATTTATATATAATCATACTGTTCAGATATAAAACTGGTTTTGCACAGATTAATCAAGATATGTATATTCTGGAGAATGCCACAACCTTATTTACCTAAGACAAAGTAAAAAATACACACATACCCTTGTTATACTTTCACATTTCAAGTCAGAAAAACAAAAAGAATGGGAACATAAAGCACATGAAAACATTATGATTTTAGTCTATTGTAAATAAGTAGAGTCCAAGTTTACTAAGTGTAAAAAGGCAGTTTTATTTATTACAAATACATTTTGGTTTATAAAAGTCCTAAATGTGTCAGATAGCCATACCTGGTAAGATAATCAGCAATTTTAGGATTCTTAAGAAGATCCACCAGTAGATCAACTGAATACTTTCTGGTCAGTGTGCCATCCCCATTTATGAGAATATTAAATATTAGCTGAAATGTCTGATGAATATTTCGTGCATGGAACAGCTTAAAAACAAATCAGGAAAAGGATATTATACAAAAAAGAAGTTTAAGTTGACACCACACTAAAACTCAGAGAGAGAGTCTCAATAACTTTTAAATTATCAGAGAATATAAACTTTAGAATTAGTTTCATAAATTGCAAAAAAATTTTTACCTTTTCCCCAACCTCTTCGTTTAATGTCAAACTGGATAATATTGAAAGTGCAAACACAACCACAGTTAAACTACTATGGGCCAAGAAGCTTATAAGAGTTCGATAAAAAGATTTCACATTATTCTGTAGGAAGAGAAAAATTTAAAAATAGATTAGAATGAAAAAATTATGAGTCTTACATTTTGTTTTAGAAAGTTTATCTTGCACAGAATAGGTAAATTTTTATCAAATATTATTATCAACTTAGAGATCATTCAAGGTGTAAGTGGTACTTTCACAAATTGCTTACAGTAGTATGAACAGGTACAATCTGAGTAAACAGCAGTGTGTAGTTCGAGTTTATGAGCAAATGTTTACCTTTCTCAAATAGTTCCATGGCTCAAAATAACCTCCACCAACAAAACAGGACAAGGCCAGAAAAATCCAGCACATGAACAAATGAGATACTGTTAAATTTAAAACTAAACAAGTAATACTGAATACTGTACAGCAAGGGAACTGTTCATAAAGCAACTTAAAGAATCAATGAACTTTCCTGATTTAATATATTTCTAACAGTGGTTCAGATAACCTCATTTGAGTTCCTTCACTTCTCACAAGTACTGGTAATGATGCTAGGTACTTATAAATCTTTTTGGGAAAGTTGTAATTGATTGTGAGGAAATACAAGACTGAGGTAAATGCAACTGCCAATGGCATGTCTCTCCTCTATTAGCACAAAACTCAGCATTTCTTATATTATTCAACAAGATATGAGACAAAGATTTCAAGACAAATAATGAGATGCCACAGAAGAAAAACTTCTAGTATATAAATTAACATTTGTATTAATTCTTCTTAATTAAACATATATGAAGGCTAGAGTACTTCAAGTTATTTACATCAATCTGATGCTTTGTTAACTTTGATGAGTCAGCTAGACAACACAAATTCTTGTTGAATTTCTTTTTAAAGAAAAAGGTGAGCCTACCACAAAACAAAAGAAACATTTTATAAACTTCTTACCAAAGTCTTTATATGCGTTTGAACAGAAAGATTGTGCCGGCAAAGATTTGCCAATAATCCTAGACAAGGCATTGTCAATTCATCTTCAGAAGACTGACTGTTTCAAGAAAAATAATAAAAGATAAATATATTAAGTTCCTTCTAAATTACTCAAAAACAGTCATTTACACATTTAAATTCCTTCCTTTTTATAAGCAAAAAGAAGAATCTGATTAACATGTGAAGACTGGCAAGTTTTGAATAGTATTGATCATTTATTTCATGTTTTGAAAGTAAATGATCCTGCTCAATTCAGCATAAAAATACAGAAATAACCTGTCAATCTCATCAGTATATTCCTTCAAGAAGATTAAATATAAACATAATTTTCAGTTTCAGTAAGTTTTTCTGTCTCAATTAATTCATTTCATAAGTTTGTTATAAAAATTGAAGCTGTTTTACACTATTTGATCCTTGAAATCATCCAATGAGTAAACAGGAATCATTATCTCAGTTTAAAAATTAGGGGAAAAAATTATTTAAGAAAAATTGAATTATTATATATTTTAGTTAAAAATAAACCAGTAAGTCAACACAATGTGTTCCTGAAAGTGAAAGTTGCTCAGTCTTGTCCAACTCTTTGTGACCCCATGGACTATACAGCTTATGGAATTCTCCAGCCCAGGAATACTGGAGTGGGTGGCCTTCTCCAGGGGATCTTTCCAACTCAGGGATTGAACCCAGGTCTCCCACATTGCAGGTGGATTCTTTACCAGCTGAGCCACAAGGGAAATCCAAGAATACTGGAGTGGGTAGCTTATCCCTTCTCCAGCGGATCTTCCCAGCCCAGGAAACGAACACTGAGTCTCCTGCATGGGTCTCCTGCATTGAGGTGGATTCTTTACCAACTGAGCTATCAGGGAAGTCCAATGTGTTCAATGTGTTCCTATTTCCCTATACATTTTTGCTTGTCAGTGTATTTCTTGAATGGTTTCATATTATTTTTTTCCTGTCTGTGAAATGGTTTTAAAAAGAAAACTTGGGACTACAAGTTGTACAGATGTATGTTTTTACCTGACTGTTATTCCATAGGTAGACTGTTTAGTAAAATTGATAGCTTGCATTTGTTTTTAAAGTTAAATTAATCCTGGATAAGAGTTGTTATTGTTTTTTTAAAGGAGTTAGTCCTTGACCACTAGTTTGACACCACCTCTATTTTAGGTGACTTGTTTCACCAGCACGCCTGTTACTCTCAATGACTAATTGTGTAAGTGCTTATAATGCAATCAACTACTTTTCTACATTAAAAAAAAACAAAACAAACAAACCATAAACCAGTAGATTATTTGATTACATGTGTGGTTGCATACTCACATATGATCTATCAGGAATGTAATTAATTCATCTATATTGGCACCAGAATGCAAAATTTTGATGTTGTATGTTAACCTCTGCAGAAGCTGAATGCACTGAGAGTAAGAAAATAGCAATGAATATAAACACATAAAAATATATTTGCATGATCACAAAAATGAACTCCTACACATTTTATGAGCATGTAACCATTTTAGGAGGCATTTAGAGTAAAAATCTTTCCATATCTTAGAAAGGTTCTATTTTCACATGCAAGTAACGAGATTTTACTTAAATATACACAATTAACGAGACTTTAAAAGTTCACCTCCTGATTCACACATTTCTATACATTCTATCTCAAACATAGCATTGTGTCATCAACCTGGCTTACTTAATCATCTTAAACTTACATGCAAGTTGAGAATATATTCTATCAATTCTAAGATATATATTATTCATATTTTACCATCTTTAAAACTGCATGTCAGTTTAATTTGCAATGTTTTTCTTTCTTACAACTGATGGCATTTTAGGTTCAAAGAAATATGGGTATAAGAGCTTTCAGCCTATATTAAAGAAGACTAAATCTATAGCTTCAAGTTTTATGGAATGTTTCCTCAACAGTATGAGACTAGATGCTAACTTTAAATTATAATTTTAATACAAACAGCTTACACCTCAAAATGCTGACATCTATATTTATAAATCTGTCCAAATAGTTATGTGAATTTTCCTTCAATCATAGTGCTAGATGTAAATTTTCTTCTTTAGAATCTCTTAAGTGGTAGTACATGTGACTAACAAGTTTTTAAATTTATTGACGGTGAGAACTGTGCCTAACTATGCCGTATTAATGCCAGCATGTAGTACACTGTATGTCAGCACTTCATAATAGATACTATTAATTCTGATTTGAAAATAAGGAAGAATAAGCATGAAGTGGAAAGTAGGTGCGTATACCTGCAAAAACACTGAATCATTGTGGCAAGTACTGCTCCGACAAACCACTCCTGCCAGCACACTATTTAGGTTGTATGTATTCTGAAGACAGTCTCTGGTTTCATCGTCTACAGCTGTAAATTAAAATAAAATGACACGAAGTAGATCATCTTTATATATGGCCTTCATGGATAAAAGACAAATAATTTAAAACTTATTTCATATTAAATTTATCATTATATAAAAACTATAAAATATGATGTGGCTATTTTATTTACAAATACCTCCTAATTCAGAATTTCAACAATGGTGGCTACTATACTGGACAACACAGATATAGAACATTTTTATCATCTATTTAAAATAACCTGTTACCACTTCTGTATCAGTTTTTTTTTTTTAATAAGCATGTATTAAGTTTATAACCACACACAGAAATATCTCCCTTGTACCCCCAAACACAAATCAGGAAAAAAAGTAACCAGTGAATTAAAATCTAAAAACTAAGACAAGGTAGGGAAAAACAAAAAAAGCAACACTTGCATTTTTAGCCTTTAGCTCTAGGTTTAGTACAGTCTATCAAAAAAAGGATGATATTTTGATCACTAGTTATGATTTTCTAATACTGTTCATACTGACACTTGTGCATGTATTTTTTAAATTTGAAAATAGGCCCACATTTCCCAAGGTACATTCTTTTCTGTAGACCACTGAACCCTTGATATGCTTCAGATTCTCTGTTCCAATAATCTTAAAAAAGGATGCCTATAATATTCCCTTTACAAGAGAGCCACAACAAGACAGTTCCAAGAGATCCTGCAGCTAAGAAATCTTTTTTTTTAAGAAATCTTTCAAATGTGAATTATCCTCCAAAAGATTCTGTAATGGAACCTGTCCTTTAAGAAAATACTAAATTCATGAATCTTCTAAAAAATAAAAGAGAAACTAAATACATTACCTAGTTGAGATAGCAAATTGATGATACTTAAGATCAGTGGGGCACTTATGTTTGGGTCTTCAAGTAGTTCTACAAGGCAACTTAAGCATTCACTTGGTAGTATCTGATTTGATGTAAACAATCGAGTGAGCTTCTGTCCAGAAATTACCTAGAAAACAGTTATTAAAATGTGTTAGTTAAGAAATGGCAATTTTCACTTCTCCATTTTACATAAAAACTCAGTTCTTCCAAAGTGGTACTGCCACACTCTTTTCCAATTTAGAAAATTCATACATGCTGTTCTCTCTACATGGAAGATCACCTATCCCTTCACTCACTAACTAATGTAATTGTTCCAGTCTCAGTTTTGTTTCCTCTACTAAGCTTTCTCTAATTCTCTTCCACTAACTAGGTTAGGTTTGCCTGTTCACTATCCTATAGGATATTATAAAAAGTACATATGAATCCACTTATCTGGACAAGGGACATCGGAACAATCCATGTAAGGGACAACTTATGTAGTGCTAGAAATGTTCTATCTCATGATAACAGGTCGCAGTTACTTGAGAGTACACTTTAGTTTAAAAATAAATAAATAAAACTACCAAGCTCTTCATTTAACATTAACGCACTTCATGCAATGCACATGTATTATCTTTCAATTAAATGGTAGAAGAGTTTTTGGTAAACCTCTTGAAAAGCCTGGGAACACAGTACATAGAAGTCAATCTCTAAGCCTCAAATTTCTTTGAAGTCTCTTTCAATTGTTGATAACACTCTGTTCAGATTCATAACATAACTGTTTATTCTCAAAAATAAATAATGTTTCAGATTACAATCTAAAATTCTTAACTTAATTCTTAAAGAAAACAAGCATTCTTAGGAGACAGACAGGTCAAGTAGTAAGAAGAGGAGCACCAGAGAACCTTGAGAGTTGTAGACCAGTTAGAACAAAGGCTGATGTTGCTGGGCCATTCACAATAGCCTTCTTGGTAGCAGTTTCTAATCTTTGCAAATTTAGCCTTTTATCATAGGGTTAATATAACAAATAAGATATATTTTAAAATTATGTTCAATTCTATGTTGAGAAGTTGCAACACAGAATTAAGAGTAACTGAGCTTAATTACTTTTTATTAAACTGATGTCAATATTAACTGGATTTCCATTAAAGTATAACAAATGACAGCCAGAGTTTAAGAGTCTAAAAACAAACAGGATCACAGAAAGCTGTGATTTTATCTTTTAACACAAAATAAGCACACTCTAGAGGAAGTAACGGAAAAAGTGACAACAATTCGGCATTTTAGGACTGAAAAACTGTGAGCAATACATTCTGGTAAAGAAAAAAGGATTATGATTACTAGTAAAGAAGATTGGTCCTCAATCAAGAGTAAATTGAAATAATAATTTTCAAGCTCGAGATCAACATGAGTTCAAATAAAAGCAATAAGCAACAGGTTCAGATTGCAAACTGCCTAAGGGACAAGACATAAATCAAATTTTAATCCTTATTCTCTAGCATCTCCACCTCCGAGAATTGCTGTACCTCTGAAAAGGCCTGTTACAATGGAAAAACGAAAATAACAAGCAAAGGAAAAGATAGAGCTCGGAGCTCTTTCCTCTACCAACTCCAAACACGCTGAAATCCCCCACCTTTTGTCTCACCCTCCCTCTTCCTAGGGCTTTCAGTACTCCTTCCTCACTGCAGTCAGCTGAACGCGGAGAGGTTTCGGGCTGGGTGGGAATTCAAAGGTGACAATCACTCGCTTTCTATAGCAATACAAAAAGACAGCGGAGGGAGCGAGGAGCTGCCCTTTGTTTTCGAAGCTAAGACCGCTACCATCTCGGATACCAAGTGAACGAAGGCTACAAGGGAAGTCCGTCTCGTCCGCCACCCCCGTAGTCCCTTACTTACCTCCAAGTGCCGCAAAAGCTGAGCGGTGTTCGCCTCGGATTTAACGGCTTTATACTGACTGATGGTCAGAAGCAAAGACTTCAAGCAGGCGGTGGAGTCCATCCGGACCCGCCGTAGGGCGCTTGGAGCGGGTACCACCACTGTCCTCCAGCTTTTACCGCGCTTTTTTGGATTTTTCTTCTCCACCCCCTCGCTCCCAGAAGCTTCCGATTCCGGTTGAGCTCCGGAAGTCCCTTGGCAACTTGAGGAAGGCACCCTACGAAGGAAAGGGAGGGCTGGGACGGAGTGATGGAGGTGGGGGATGTCGAGGCCCAGTGTCAGTCCGTGAGGCGGGATAGTAGTTGTCCTTTCAGACCCCCGATCTGAAAAGCCGCGAGGTTTTAGTTCGAGATCCCGTGAAGCTGAGAAGTCTCGCGAGAAGTCAATTGCGGCTCCACTGGCGTAGGGGGCGGTTGGGTAGCAGGGGGTCCCTATTCGTCTGTGGGCCCTGTTTGCGTTTACTTTCTTGGCCTTCACCGTGGGTAGCCAGTTTTTTCTTTGTGCGTCATCCTCTACCTGAGAAATGGTCGCTTTCCCCTAGTCTAGACACGGTGAGGAGCTCTGAGGAGGAGACTCTTGGGTTCTAGATTTTGAGGCGGCCTGGGAGAGGCCTGTTTTTGAAATCGCTTGTTTGTCCACCGCTTCTACTGAGGAATGTTTGTTTCTGAGAGTAAACCTGTGGCCGTTCGGATTCGGTGGCAAGTTAGTCATGCGCTTATGATAGTCGTTGTCAATTTATTTGAGAAAGCTGGCCCAGGTGACTCCTGTGCCAGGTGTTGCTCCGAAGGCTGTTCTTATTAGCGTCAGTTTTGTAAGTGAAGGTATCTGCTTTTATATGACGTGATTGATTGCTTTATAAATCTTGGTGTCTCAGGAAATGGCACTGTTTGCGGTTTTTGTTCAGAAATAGTATTATGCATGTGAATATCATGAAATGAGTCAGACTGGTTCTCGAACTTTTTTGCTTAATGTATGCTATTGTTGAATGAAGCTTTAAAAGCCAGTTTGGAGAAAACTAAGAACTGGGTATACATCCTTTTTATTAAACCATTTGTCAGAAATTGTGTTTTGTCAATTCAAAGAAAGCCTATTTTGCGTCACTACATTTTTAAAGACTAATTATTTTTATATTAAAAAGCAATTTCATTCTGAAAGGTTAAAAAAAATTTGAGGCATAAATCATTGGGTAATTAATGTGTTTATGCATTTATTCATTCTGTAAACAATTATCGAGTGTATAAAGTACCCTAATCCTGCTAGTTAGGGACCCTGCTGGGAAGGAATTAAATGTACTGGATAATAGTACATACAAAATTTTACCAATTAGAGGCATCATCCGATTATGGTAACGAGTGGAGCTAGGCTGTTTGCTTACAAATCCTAGGTCTACCTTTTACGATGTGACCGTAGGCACATTCTCACTGTTGCGATCTCATCTTGAAGTAAAATCTGACTAACAGTAGCACCTATTTCATAAGATTGCTCATTCAACAAATACCTGGAGCCTACATTCTGCTAGGCATTGGTCTAAGCATTAGATTCGGTAAATAAAAATCCTATTGTTATGAAACAAAAATCCTACCATTACATTCTGATGGGGGGAAAAACAGTAAACAATAAGCACAGTAAAGAAAGGGAGATGGAGGAAAAGAGAATTACTCTTCTAGATTAATGGTTTAAAAAAGAGAAATGGGAGGTCAGGATAGAGAAAGGATCATTTGAAAAATACTTGAAGAATTGAAAAAGACCTGTGCTTTCTAAGGGGAAACATTTCTAGATAGAATAGCAACGGGAAAAGCTTTGAAATGGAGCCTGATAATATAAGGAAGCTTATATTATCAAGCCAAGCAAGGACCTTGCTATGGCTGGAGTAGAAAGCGAGGGTGAGAGAGAGTAGTAGAGATGAAGTCATGTCAGGTTATTATAAAATGAGCTAACCAATGAGGAACAGTTGTCTGGCATAATTATGTTCTCAGCAAGTGTCAGTTACATCTTAGGTCCTTGGCAATACAGTGATAACAGTTGGAGAGCATTAGACTTTTCATTCATAATGATAAGTGCCTCACCATTGTCCCCATTTAGATCTGAGGCAAAGGGTCAAAGCTGTTTGCCCAAAGTGCTATCCTTTGAAAGCTTGCATTTTAACTTGAGGAGTCACACACATTTTGCATCTCCATATTTATTTTAATGTAAAATAACATCTTTCTAAGAAAATCTTCACTAAAAATTGAGCTGTAAAAAGGTCTGACATCTTTTGTCAGAGATACTTGTGTATCCCAATATGAGAAACAGCCATATTTTTAAGACCCGAAAAGGGGAAAAGGAGGAGGAGGAAATGGAGCTGGGTCCAGATGACTGAAGGCTGTACTAGCCTTTGAGCTGGGACTCTATCTTGAATTAAGTGATGATCTCTGGTTTCAAACTGGGTCCTGAAAGTTAGGTTTGTGTTTTAGATTGATTACTCTGACACTCTGAGGAAGATAAGCCCAGAAGTAGGGAGAATATTTATTTGACTGGAGTCTTTCCAAGGGATGGCTGAGATAATTGAAGTGGAGTTAGCAAAAAGGTGACAAATTTAAGAAATATATATGAAGTGAAATAGGACACTGAATGATTTCAAATGGACGAATGAGAGGGATGAAACTAGAAGGGATTCCAAGTTTCTAGTCTGGCTGATAGAGAAGATATAGAAACTGCTGAGGTAGTCAATATTTTAAGTATTCACGTATTTTATGTTCGGTGAAATATTGTATAGCTTATCATGTCTTGTACCATTCTCATTAAATTTATTCCTGGATATTATATAATTTTTGTTACTGTGAGTGGGTTCTCTTTTTCCCCTAAAAATTTTTAGTTTGTTTTTGCTACTGGTAAAAGAGAAACTGATTTGTGGTATATCTTTTACTCAGTTTAGTGACTGAAATATCCTTATTGATTCAGTTTTGCTTCCTCTCTTAAATTTTCTAGCTATGTATCACCTGAAAATAATAATTGAATCCCTTCCAATATTTGTTGTCTTGCTTTATTTCATCAGTGTAATTTCTAAAATATGGAATAATCATAATGATACTGAACATTGTTACTTCATTGAATGAGAATGACCAGTATTTTAACGCTTTGTATAATTTGTGCAACAGTTGCCAAGAGATAAGTATTCTTTAAAATGTTTAGGCAATACCAGTGTTATTTAAAGAATGTCTGCTAAAAAGTTATCAAATATTTTTATATCTTATTTTTCCCTTTAAAATGGTAGTGCAGTTGATTGTAACAGCTAACACATATTGAACATTTATCATATGCCAACCACTGTTTTAAGAACTTAGCTAATTGACCTTTATAATATCATGCTTTACGTACTGTTATGATCTCTGTTACGATCAGATGGAAAAATTTGAGAGAGGTGAAATAATTTGCATAAGATCACACAAGTAGTAGTAGCGAACCTTGTATTTGTTGTGCTGCAGAAATTTTATTCAGGGTTTTATATTTATTTTTGGGAGAATTTAAGATAGCTTTTTCTTTATTCCCTCTTTTGGAATTTGGGTTGTTTCTTTTGAAAAACGAATTGGAAATTTTCCATCTTTTTTTCTTTGCTATAGATTAATGAGAGTCACATAGGAATCATCTGATTCTTGTAGATTATGTACAACTAACCTATAAAATCAAGTGCGATAGCTCATTTAGTGGTAGATTTCAGAAGACATTTGAATTTATAATATGGTTATTGATCTGATAATTTTTTCTACCTTTTCTTGAGTTAACTTTGGAAATAAAAAATTTTAACATACCGACTATTTCTCTAAATTTGAAAATATATTGATGTAAAGTTGCATCAGTATTCAATAATTCTCTTAATCTATTCTTTGTAGATTTAAATTTCCATTTTCATTATACGTTATCTGTTTTCTTAGGCTTTCCAGGCGGTTGTCTGTTTTATTCAGTTTTTCAAGAACCAACCTTGATTTTATTAATCTTGGTTTTTTCTCCTTCAGAATCAGTAATTTTACTTTTCTCTTTAAAAATTCCATCCATATACATGTATTTTTCTTTTATTTGTTCTTTTTTTAATTTTGTAAAGTTGAAGGCTTAGTATATTTCCAATACTGTATTTTTTATTAAAGATTATTCATTCCAGAAAATTTTTAAGTCATTAGCTAAAGTGAGTGTCTGCATTGTACTTAAAAAATGTTTATTTTAATCAGGTAAATATTTTTAAAATGCTAATATTCATTCATTTATCAAATATTTACTGAATGCTAGTTATTTTGGAAAGAGCTTAGAGTCTTTTGCGGAATAGACAAATTCAAAGTGCTTTTCAAGAGACATAGAAAGCTGTAGGAACACAGGATATTTTTAAAGGCAAAATACCAAGTATCCAATTCCTTTATCAGGGATTGGCATGAAATCTCTCCATAAATTTGTATTGCTGTTTGTTCTTTGTATTTGATGTAGATATTTTCCCTAATTTATAGATCAGGAAACACATTTAAGGGAGTTAAAACTTGCCTAGAAGCTTGCAACTCAAGGGCTGTGAAACTCCTTTATATCTTTTGGAAAAACTTAAAGAGCCTATCTTCAAAGCTAAATAGTAAAATGGAAATTTTTAATGTCATGACCAGGGTTTAAGTTGTATTAGATGAATCATATTGAACAGAGATATGAACTGTATTTTTTGGCAAAAATGCAGAGTACTGAATATTGTAATAAAGGAATTATATCGGAGGTGTGAATACAGAGCTAATGGTTAATTCATTTAATCATATATTTAATGAGTGCTTGAGTAGCAGGTACATTTCTAGGTTCTGGGGATAGAGGAGTGAGTCAAATAAAAATGTCTGTCCAAGTAGAGCTTTTATTTTAATGGGAGATATAGCAAAGAAAAAAGAGATATAAGTAAAATATATGATTGTTAGTAATAAGTAACCCACTCCAGTACTCTTGCCTGGAAAATCCCATGGATGGAGGAGCCTGGTAGGCTGCAGTCCATGGGGTTGCTAAGAGTCGGACACGACTGAGCGACTTTGCTTCCACTTTTCACTTTCATACATTGGAGAAGGCAATGGTAACCCACTCCAGCACTCTTGCTGGAGAATCCCAGGGACGGTAGAGCCTGGTGGGCTGCTGTCTATGGGTTTGCACGGAGTCGGACACGACTGAAGCGACTTAGCAGCAGCAGTAATAAGTGCTATATAGGAAAAGAAAGAGAAGGAAGATAGGAAATATGAGTCAGGATGGAGAATTGCAATTTTAATTAGGGTGAAGTATTGATCAGTATTTGCTGCACACCAAATCACCTCAAAACTCAGTGGTTGAAACCGTGAAAGTTTCTTTTTTGGTCTGTGGGTTGACTGCAGTTAGTCTGATCAAGGCCTGACTTGGCTGAGTGGGTACTTCATCTGTTTTCTAGGGAAGGGGAGATATCCAGAACTCCAGCTCAGTTATGGTGAGGTATCTACTAGACATCTGGAAGCTGTTGAGTGGGCTGTTCAATATATTATTTGTAGTCAAGGGAGTGGTCAAGGCCAGAGATAAAAATGTAAAGCCTCAAGACTAAATGGCATGGGGTGAGTAGGATAGAAAAGACTGAACCCCAAAGAACTAAAATATTTAGAGGTTGGAGAGATGTGGAAAAACAAACAAAAACACTGAGAAGTAGTTGCCAGAGGACAGGGGACCTATGTTTACCCTGTGGTTGTCTGTAGGGATTCCTGTTACCTGTAGCATTTGGGGTGCTTGCAACTTGTGAAGGTGGACTCGAGGTCAACAGAGAAGGAAGTCTTTATCTGTATACAGGTTTCACTCTTTATTTCTGCATTCAGAGGACTTGAAGTATGAGGAAGGATCGGTTTCTTTATTCTTTATATCAGTATTGAATGCTTGAAGTATGCCAGGTACTAGGCACTGGGGATGTAGCAAGGGATTTAGAAAAAGAAAAAAAAAAAGTTGTGACTCTGTGGGACTTCCATGATAGAGCATGAGGCCAAGTCTAAAACTGAGAGATTATTCAATAGGCATAAACAGCGGGTAGAAAAAAATCCTATTGGCCCAGGTTCCAAAGATACAAGACAAAGAAATCAATGGTAGAAAATTGGCAGAGGTCTAGACATGAGGTCATTTGGAAACTATGTCCCCAGTACAATTGAAACAATTCAAATATGTACTGATATTAAATTGATTTTAGCCTTTATACAGAGCCAGAAAACGGTCTGTACAGTTAATGTCAACTCTCATTTTTACCTTCTATCACAAAGCCAGGAAACCTAAATAAACCAAAATTATTCTCCATTTACAATTATTTTTCTTCCTGGTTTCTTTCCCAACCATATATGATTAAGCTAATCTGTAAATGACTTACCAAACCATAAAATTAACTTTCTCACTTTTCAAACAGTTCCTGATTTTATTTAATGTACATTTCACAGACTTCAACTCTAAGTTAAGAATACAAGGAATGGATAATTTGGGTAAATGTTTTGTCCCGCATTTTCACATCTAATTTCATATCCCCAAAACTTTTGATTTTTTTAAAAGTGCTATCCATTGTTTCTGAATCAAATTTTATAGATAAGTAAACATGAAATGGCACACTTTTAAGTTAAGTTGCAGTAATCATTTTTAATTATAACTAGTATTTGTTGAAAGCCTCTGTGCAGAGCAGTGTCTTCTGCATATCTCATTTAAAATTTTCTAGTCTTTTAGGAACTAGAAATTATCAAGATCATGAAAGGGGTATATATTTGTTTTCTGAATTAAAATGTGAAGTCATTTTCTGAAACGGGAGTTCAAAGTAGAGTATGCACACCTTAGATATGTGAAACTGACTATTACAGTGTGGGAACAAATATTAGAACTTTTGTTTTTACTTATTTTAGTCTTACTCTTTTTATTTTATAGTAGTACTTACAATAGCATTAATAGCATAAATGAGTTGCTAGCCATATATTTTCATTGTATTTTCAGATTTGCTTCTTTAGAAGTATGTGATCCGAAAAATTGGAGACTTCTCCAAAATTTGTAACCTTGATGGAGGATAAAGTTAGATTTGGGTAGGTTCGTTGGTGGTGGGAGAGTCAAGTATATATTGTATTCTCCATTCCCTGCTTGATCGTCATCTCTATATGTGTCATGTCTTAACAGTCTGTCATATCTTTTTTTTCCATTATTGTCTAACAACTGTAATGACAATGTAATATTTTTAAATGACTGCAAATGTCCCACTTTTGGAGAGTTTGCTTAACAAATGGTCCTTCCAACAGTCCTAGCTGCATTTTTGAATAGCATGGTTTTCGCAGTGCTACCTGTAAGTAACCTGAAACTGATGGATTGTTTAATATTTGGATTTTTTTCAGGTGAATTCTAACCTGTGCATATTTATAATAGATACATTCCACATATTTATAACATATATATATATTCTGCAAATTTGCTTGTGTAAGTTCAGGAGTAAATGACTGAATAGGTCTGAAGAGAATTAAATACTGGCTTCAGACAAGATGCTAATTTTGGCAAGGTTGTTCCCTATATTGGCA